>NC_133914.1:6561856-7166571 GCF_964199755.1 Larus michahellis | reverse complement strand
AGGGGAAGGACGACGGTTATTACGAACGCAGCAGATTGTGCTTCAAGCCTATCTGAATGCAACGGCTCAGAGAAATCATGCCTGAAGAGGATCCCGGTGAGAACAGCTCGGCTCAGATTTCTCCCGACTGAGAAATATCCAAGGAGACCCAGTGAGCTGCATGACCTCAAGGATGCTTCAGGTGGGATGAAGCCAGCAGAAAAGCAAACGGGCAATTCTTGATTATCCAGCAGTGCAGAAGCTGTCAGTGCAACGCAGGGCCAGAAAGACCTCTTATTTATCCCGCCTGCTGGGCAGATGGAGGTTAAGAATTGTCATGTGCCTTGAGCTCCCTCCCTGACACCCAGAGCTCTCTGCATGTCCCTGGAAGGATCCTGGAAACTTCCATCCTTGACCATCCCCCAACAAAAAGTCCTCTAGACCTCTAAAAGCCACCTTCACCCCCTGGCATTTATGCCTCAGCCTTGCTGGAAGGCAGAGTGGGGCTTGTGGCCATGATATTAACCCACAGAAAGAAACTGGGCTAGGACAAGGTTGTTGCTCCCTCGTGCTCATCCCTGGAAGGGGAGGCAGAGAGAAAGGAGAGCCCAAAAATGATCCAGGCTGCCTGCAGGGGATGCGTTTTGCCATCCTCAGGAACCCTTTGGCTCGATCCGGGGGAGCAGCCCATCTCCGCTGCGTGGTCAGCCACGCTTAACTCCTCTCCAGGCTGCATGATGCAAAGCCACAGGAGAAGACCCAGTGCTGCCATTCCTCCATTTCAGCAGCTGCTGGCACATTTTGGGAATGGAGGCTGTCTGACGATGCACAGCACTCCACGTCTCTTACTCGCCAATGGCATAAAGGGCTTAAAATGCTATAAAGGGACCTCTGGTGTCCACCAAAGCAGTTCATAGGAGAGACTGTAGGATTTCACAGTTTATCCTCCTTCCTGAAGCAGTACCCCTGGGTTATTGCACTTATTAAATTAGGAGCTGTAAAGCAACTGGGTAAATAATAAATCACTAGAAGGAAATAAAAAAAATGCCACCCATTTCAGTTATTAGTCCAGATGAGTGAATTAGGTGTTGAAACAGCAGCTTTGAAGTTCGACTCATTAAATCACACGCCAATTCAGTGCTTATTAGGTCTCCAGTCAGATATATAAAAGCACCAGGAAGATGGGTCTGCTGTTAGCAATAGCCATTACTTTTTCTGCTGTGAGCAGCCTGTGAGTCTCACGCTGTTTGCTGGGTTGTGAAAGAAGAATTTAAAGCATCGGCTCCCGGTGCTGCATAAGAGTTTGGGAATTGTGGGCTTTGTTTCTGAAGAAGGAGTTCAGAAAGTGAATGATAACTACACAAATACTCATAAAGAGTCGGGAAGGCATAGAATTTGAGCCTGGAGGAGACTTTCCGGTCTATCTGTCTGTCCCAGAGGAGGACCAACCTGGAGACACTGCAGTGTCTACTTCAAGAAGTCGAGCTCTTGCACTTAGCAACATGGACCCACACCTGGGAGGCTTCCGCCCATATCTTGGTCCATCCATCCATGCATCCATCCTGGATATCCTCTTCCTTGCGCATCTCCTACCTACCTTCCCCATAACCCTTATCTCCTCTTCTCCTCACACTCGCCTCCTGCCAGCCGGCACTGTCCGAGTGATGGGCCAGCAGCCAGGATGCTCACATGCCATCATTGCTCAGCCACCAGCTGGGTGACACATGCTGGCACAGAGCTTGTCAAAAAATATGAAAAGACTTTCCTCGAGCATAACACTTACCTTAGAACACTGCCTGATTTTTATCTAGCCTCCTTTAATAAATTTGTATCCTGATGGGTTACAGAGATCTTAAAATTGGACATCTCTACTGGAGCTTATTGTTCAGGCATGGCACTGTTGGCACTATGTATTGCAAAGTCTTAAGTGAAGTCTTCAGAGTTATGAGGTTAAAAGAATAATACATTTTGCATTCTTCATATTTGCCTTATGTTAGGAGATATAAGGTCATGAGTTCCAGCTTTTTTCACAACCACAGTATTTAGAGATCTATTTTTAAAGTGAAAATTTGGATTCTCAGTTAATAACCTGATTCCAGGAGCAAAAAGCTGTAGGTGAAATAGTTGCAGGACAGAACAAACCAGAGCGAGCAATGGCACGTACACGCCTGGGAATTCCCAGTGCTCACACATTTACAGGATCAAAGGCTTAACCAAATGTTCGGACCATGAACCCAACCCTGCTCTCTCTGGGAGTTTTGTATTTCATCTCCTAACCCAAATGTTTCAGCTGGACTGTTGCGTTTCTTTAGGACTGGGCATATCTATGGCCTAAGCTGCCCTTCAACTTGCGGCTAAAATGGGGAAAGACATTCCGAGATAAATATTAGCTAGAATGTGCTCTCACCCACAGCCACCTCTTGCTGAAACCATGGCCTTTCTGTGACTGAGCTGTAATTCGAGGAAGAATAAAGCTGACTCATGTCACAGGCTTTTTTTTTTTGAGGTTTAAAGTGGTTGCTGGTTACTGGGTTAAAGGTGTGCCATAAGAACAAGTTACTTGTGTCCTTTCAATGCTGTGGCTTGGAGAAGGCAGTGGCAGCATAATGTGGTTGACTCACAGACCCCCAAGCTCCTCAGCACAGGGGTGCAGGAGCAATGTCTGGCTGGGGTTGCCTTCACCGTAGCTTCTGAGTGCCTGGAAGGTTCCTCACACATTGATGTGCGCCCTTAGGGTGACAGGGTAAGTCAGGTTGGAAGGGAGTTGAGAGCAGGGTCAGCTGGGAGGTCAGGCCAGGCTGTTCTGGCCTTTATCTGGTCTTGAAAACTTTGCTTATGTTCCCTTTAGAAAAGTGAGGGACACATTCCTAAGGGATGTGACCCAGTCTCACAGGAAGGCAGTGGCAGAGTCACGAATTTCACATGGGTGTTAATCCCTCTTGGCAAGCGCCCAGGGACCACAGTTCCAAGTGTTCCTCCATAACCCAAAGGATACGGTTGTTTGCGTCTTTCTAATGATGAAAGCCAAGGTTTTCACTTAATCATCTGGGTCCAGGAGCTGTGGTTTAACAAAGAAGTGCATGTTATGAGACACACGATTAAAATGAAAAGCACAAGCTGACACAGTGGACTTACCCTGACAGCTTCCTGCACCTCTTGATTTTATGCCGACCCCCTTTTGGGCAGGAGAGGCTGTGAGGGGGGGACTGGTGACTCCAGTGGGACACAAAGTTTGTTATTAGGTGATTTTTTTATTTGTCTTGCTAGCGGTCCAAGAAATGTCTGTAAGGAGAATGAAGTCATGCTTTGCCTGCCAGTGCTCCCCACAAGTGATCTGCTGCAATAATCATCAGAATCTGTTCTAGCGGGCATTATTTTCCCAGTTTTTGCCCACTGCACGGGTCCCACCAGCTGCACGCACGATGCTGGGTGGGTGGTTCAGGGAGGCACGTCCAGACCCTTCTTGTGCACAGCGGCGTCATGAGCCATGGGAGAAGGTGCAAAGCCTAACCCCTCCTGATCCCCCATCCCTGGGGGTGTCTCCATCCCTGTGTCCATGCTAACCCCATGCCTCTGCCTGACCCCTTGCAGGGTAAGACCTTCTCCACCGCCATCCCTTTTCCTTCCCTTCCTCCCCTGTTCCGCTCTGCACGCAGCAGCCTCCTCCTGTTGTCATAACAACAAGCATCAGCCCGTGGCGGCCATGCCAGCCCTTCCAGCAAGAACACCTCCCCATGGGAGAACGCACCAGCTCCCGGCCCCGAACCATCTGGCTGTGGCGGGGAGGAGCCCGAGCTCACCCCCCGGAGTGGGGAGCTGCCTCAACTCACCCACACATTTGGCCTTGGTCGTGTCCCCCATTGCTCGGTGCTGGGCACAGACACATGTCACGAGCTCTGCCCCAGCCGGTGTCTGCAGCACAGCCTCATCTCACCTGTCGGTGTGTTGACACCGCCCCAGGCCCTCCACATTTCCCCGCATCCTTCCCCCGCTGTCACAGCAAGGGGATGTGGGGCAGATGCAGACAAGTCCGTGCCCAGCACCCCACGGCGAGGCAGCGTGTACACCTCCAGTGCACATCCGTGACCTGCCCCAGCCATCCCTCCTCCCCATGAGCTCGCCAGAGTCCCAGTATCCCCAGAGCCGGGTCCCCTGTCCCTCTCAGCCCTGGGGTCTCCTCTCCTCTGCAATATGGAGCACCCTGAGGCATAGTCAGGATCAAACAAGACTAACTCAGTGCAGATTAATGAGTCCCACAGGCTCCCTGTGGCTTAGGACGTGCTTCTCTGAGGCAGATCAGGACCACAGGCACAGCCAGAGCTGCTCCTGAAGGCACTGGGGGCACTGAGCATCCATCCTGTGTTCCAGAAAATCTATCAAATCCGAAGCCTCAAAGGCATTTCTCCTTCTGGAAGCCTGTGGCCAGTAACGATTAAAGCCACTCAAGAACAGCCTGTTCAGAGCAAGGGGATGCTGCTACACCCAGAGCAATGTAGGAAACGCAGCACCAAGATAAAGCAATGAAGATCTGAGGCTTGCCTACTCCTTACTCATCCCTCACAAGCTTTGTGTGAGTTCCGTTCAACTCGGACCCTCTATGCCAGGACCAAAGACCAGGACCCTCCTTGGTGACTCTCAGCCTCTCTTGCCCAGCTCTTTCCCAGCGAGCTCTGCCAGCTCCGTGCCTCAGGGCAGCGTTCACAGCTCTTTCTACTGATGCTGGTGTGGAAAAGCAAAACCAGAAACCAACCAAAAACTTGCTGGCAGGGCTGGATCTTGGTGTTGACAGTTGCCCGTGCCCACCTCCACCCTGTCTCGGCTTCAGTCCTGCTGCGTCTCCCTCGAGGCATTACCTCATCCCTGTTCCCAGTCTTTTCCCCTCTGTCATTCCTCCCACACCAGCAGCTCCCCTTGGTGCAGTTCTGTGCAAGGCTGTGGAGTGACTGAAAACAGGTAAACGGATTTATTTTTTTGCTGAAGCCGTCCAGCTCACACTCCCCACAAGCTCATCAGATCTTCAGATCTTCCCAGTAGTGATGCTGGGCTACATTTTCCAACACAGTGCAGCGAAAACCCATCCCTTGGCTGGGAAATCTGGCTCCTTCTTCAGCCAAGAGCCCTGTGAGGGGTCAGGGAGTGAAGGCTTCTGAAGGCGCTTTTATGCCTGGGATGCACATAAAGACCTGGTTGTAAGAGGAACTCATCGTTCCAGGTCCTCAAGTCAAGATCCGGAGCTGCTGGGAGGCTGAAGCTGAACCTGGGGAGAAGGAAAGACCATTTCACCTTGGGACTCGGGTATTTCAAAAGAACAGCAGAAATTTCAGCCTCCCAGAGAGAGGGACTGGTTTGAACTTCCCACAGCATCGTCAAAACCTTCCCTGCTTCACACGGCTATCGGTAACTGCATTTCCCAGGGGGGAACCAGCCTGGAACATCAGCCGAAGGATTCTTCATATTTTGATACTACGTTTGGTTTCCCAGGGGAGGAAATGTCTGGTCTCTGCGTCTAGAAAACAAAGACTCTTTAGGGGGAAGGAATTTCTTGGGACACCTGATTAATTGGAGCCACTCTGGAAATTCATGTAAACCAAATTGGTTCCAGGTTTGGGAGATTAGCAGGGTTTAGCTGCAGCGTTCTCCAGACAGCTCTGGTGCCTTTAAAGCGTCTCTGTTTTTAAGCATTGGAGAAACTATTTATTTTTTTTTTTTTAAAAGGAAAAATCATTCCTCCATTCAGTGGCTAAAGCACACGCTGGAGAGGCTGGCAGCGTATCTGGAACAGACGTCACCAGCCCACGGCTGCCAGCCAAGGCTCGTTGCCTTCAACCACCATAACGGCAAATACAAGGTGTTATTAGGGTAGTAAAGGACTCGTTCTTCCCCAAGCCCCAACTCTCACACATCTCCCTTGGCCCACAGAGGCTCTTTGGATGCCTGGACCAAAATGCTGGATCCACTTCTACTGCACCCAGCAGACTCTAGGAGCAGGGACAACGGCAAGAGTGGGCCTCTCCAAAGCAGAGCGCAGCACCCACCGCCCAAAGCTTTCTGAGCCTTTCCAAGACAGGAGAACCCCTGGGGAGATGTTACCCAAAGGCCTCCATCTTTAGGCCTTGCTGTTGCATGTGCTGGAGTTTTCCAGTTCTGGGGTCCCTGGTTCAAGAAGAACGGAGAACTGCTGGAGAGGGGACAGCAAAGGGCTACCAAGATGCTGAGGGGACTGGAACATCTCTCTTATGAAGAAAGGCTGAGGGATTTGGGTCTGTTCAGTCTGGAAGAAAGACGACTGAGGGGGGATCTTATCAACACTTATAAATGCTTAAAGGGTGGGTGTCAGGAGGACGGGGCCAGGCTCTTCTCAGTGGTGCCCAGCAACAGGACAAGGGGTAACGGGCACAAACTTGACCACGGGAAGTTCCACCTCAACATGAGGAGGAACTTCTTTGCTGTGAGGGTGGCAGAGCCCTGGCACAGGCTGCCCAGAGAGGTGGTGGAGTCTCCGTCTCTGGAGACATTCCAAAGCCTCCTGGAGGCGTTCCTGTGCCACCTGCTCTGGGTGACCCTGCTCTGGCAGGGGGTTGGACTGGGTGACCTCCAGAGGTCCCTTCCCACCCCAGCCAGCCTGGGATTCTGTGATTCTGTGATTCTCATAGCCCTCTGAGGAGGCCACGATTGCTGTCTGTAGTTGGGGAAACTGAAGCACAGAGCAGGGACCTGCTCCGCCAGCTGAGTGATGGGGACTGGGACACTCCTTCCTCCCGAGGGAGCGATGACTAGATTAAACAAGGGTAACTGCTGCAAAGCCAGCCAGGTCTGAGAGAGGGGGAAGGCAGAGGTTTGCACCCTGCCATCAGCACCTACCCCTCTTCCTCATGCATAAATGTGGCTTTTGTGAGATGAAATTGAGACCAGCTGAGTTTCCCCACCTCTTCCCTCATCTCCCTCCTCCACCACAGCCACCGCGCTCACAAACCAGTGCTGGAGAAGCCAACGATTCAGGCTGTGGGCTCTGATATTTGGACAGGGAGCAGCTGGTTCTGCTGGCCGATGCAGCCCCAGCTCCTGGGTCACGGGTAGAAATCAGGGAGAGATTTCCTTCCTTCGTCTATTTTGCAAATCCTCCCTCCACCCGACCCTTCCCGCCGCCACCACTTCAGCCTCTGAACTTGTCTGCAAATGTCCATCAAAGGCCGGTCAGACCCTGGAGGGGATGGGGTGAAGAGGAGCAGGTGGGGAATTGCCCAGAAGGGTTTGCTGATGCATAGAGGGAAGGGATGGATGAGGGCAGCCTGCGTCCTTGGGAGGACAATTAGTAGGGGGAAATTACAGGCTTTTTTTTAATTCCTTTTTCCCCCTTTTTCTTTTTTTTTCTTTTTTTCTTTCATTTTTATTTCCTTTTCTTCCCCTTGATTTCTTTTTTCCTCTTTTTTCTCCCTTTTCTTTTTTCTTTTTTCTTTTTTCCTTTTTTCTTTTCCCTTGTTTTCTCTTTTTTCTCCCTTTTTTCTTTTTCTTTTTTCTTTTTCTTTTTTTCTTTTTCTTTTTCTTTTTCTTTTTCTTTTTCTTTTTCTTTTTCTTTTTCTTTTTCTTTTGTCTTTTTTTTCTTTTCCCTTATTTTCTCTTTTGTCTCTTTTTTCTCCCTTTTTTGTTTTCTTTTTTATTTTTCTTTTTTCTTTTTTCTTTTTTGTTTTTTCTTTTTTCTTTTTTCTTTTTCTTTTTTCTTTTTTGTCTTTTATTTTTTCTTCTTTTTTCTTTTTTTTTATTTTTCCTTTTTTCTTTTTTATTCTTACTTTTTGTTTTTTCTTTTTTGTTTTTTCTTTTTTTTCTTTTTGGTTTTTTCTTTTTGGTTTTTTCTTTTTTTTTTTTTTCATTCTTCTTTTTTCCTTCTTTTTTTTTTTTTTTTTTTTTTTTCCTAATGTCCATGCTTATTACAGGACCAGGACTGGTGGCAGAGCAGCTTCAGGCAGGCTCCGGAGATGTGATCCCTGCTGCACCAAGGCTTGTATTATCTGGAGAGCGCGGTGGGAAGGGCTGGGGGTCACAGGGGTGCTGGGATGCAGTGAGCCCACCCCGGCTGCTCCCATATGGGCAAAGCACCAGGAGGAGGAGGGGAGCCGATTCCCTCCCTGCTCAAAAATACCCTCTTTTGGGTGGCTTTCCCCAACTGGCCTGCGGCAGAGATGTCCTGGGCAGAGAGACCCCACGCTCACAGGGCAGAGGAGGGACACGGTGGGGAGAAACAGCCAGAGGAGGTGTTTCTGGAGGGGGAAGGAGGGATGAGAGAGCGCAACCCTCTTGGCTTTCTGGCAGGGCCCACTGCTGCGCCCGGCAAGCCCCCCCAGAGCACACATGGCCACCACAAGACGCTGCGCTGCAGCCCAGGTTTTGGGGGATCCAGCAAGGAAAGACACCTCTTAAAAAATCTCAGCAGATGGTCTCTGATCAGTGCACTGAATTCAGTCCGGCCTCTGCAGAGCCCCATCGGAGCGTCCACCACCTGCCGTTGCTTCACTGCCTCTGCCCTGCAAGGAGGAAATACTGAAATAACAATTACATATGTGGCATTTCTGTTACAGCAGCATTTTACACACCACTGGGGTGTTTTAGCGGCGATGGCTTGGGGCGGGGGGGGGAGGGGGTTTGCAGCGTGACACTGCTTGATCCAAATTCGCCTCCATCATTTTACAACCCAGGTCCCAGGCTGTGCTAAATGAACTGGAAATTAAAGACTGCCAGTCATGCAAGTAGTAATATGTTGGGACTTTAAAATTTATTCCAACATGCTATTTTTTTAAAAATACGCTCAGACTGAGCAGACAATCTGAGCTGTAGTAAAGGCAATATTATACTTGTAAAAACTTCTCATTCACAGTACAGATGTCATTTACAATAAGGGTCACAAACATCAAATACTGAGTATTTTTTTCTTCTTCTTTTTGTTTTTTTTTTGTTGTTTTGTTTTTTTTGTGGTTTTTTGTTTGGTTTTTTTTTTTTTTTTTACATCGGACTGTGCTTTTACCTGCATTTTTTTTGCACTGATATAACCATACAGACATTGCAAGATGCAAGTGTAGAAACTGGAGTTAAAATAAAATTACAGGCAAAACTACCAAATTACATTGTACGCTGTACATATTTACAGTACCTTTTTTGGAATGTATTGCCATTTTAAGAACATATAGAAACTTTCTACAGACTATTCCACTTACAGAATACATACACCTTTTAGAAAAAAAGGCAAATATTTATCTTACATGAGACCATGTATATTAAATTTGCGTACACATTATTATTATTATTTTTTTACATTACATTTACTAAAGTGATCGTAAGTGCCATCATATCTCAGTAATGAAAACAGATTGGTTTTATGCCATCAGGACTGATTTTTTTAATTTATTTTTTTTAAATTTTTTGTAAATAATTTACAATATGGTTTTATTTGTAAATACTGTGCAATAGATGGAAATATTAAAAAAAAAAGAAAAAAGAGAAAGAAAAGCACATGATGAAACCAAGTCAGCAAATGAAAACCTATTGCAAGAACAGCAGAAAAGGGCTAGATCAAATTGTCTGGGATTTTGCATGAAAACTGGAATAATTTTAATGACTTCTGCGTGACCAAGTATATTGCTTGTTCAGGTGCTGTTTCTGTGGATTTAAACCAAAAACCAGGTAAAAGTGATTCCGGCTTAAAAGAAAACCGACTCTTTTGCAGATTTTTTTGGTGGAGGTGAAAGGAAAGCAATGGGGAGGTGGCGGGTTGTGCCTGGCATCACTCCCAGGGAGCCGATGGCCAACGGCTGGCAGGGACCGCGGTGTCTTCCCCGCATCTCCCAGAGCTGCTAGCAGCATCCTCAGCTGCCTCCGGCCCCGGGGCTGGCTGGGCGATCGGGCAGCAGGACCGGCTTGAGCAAGAGCGGGGTTTGGGACCAGTTTTCCCCAGTGAGCCCGAGCGCTGGCCAAAGAGCGTAACTTTATAGACACGAGGGTTGAGAACATCACCCCATTGGAGCAGGTGATGAAATACATTTCCCAGTCATAAGCTGTAAAGTCACAGCTACTTCATCATTACTTTTAAGAGTTTCCTGCTGCAGTTCCTGGGTATCCAGCCAACAACCTGTGAATCGTTAGAGCTGACAGAGATGTGCTTCAAGGCACGGGGTCGTTTTTGGGAGCCAACTGCCCCCCTCTCCTCCTCCCATGGTCTGCTCAGTCCTGCAAGACACCGAGCTCTGCAACCCTGATAAAAGAAGCTAAATTCAGGCTTAAGCACAAGGAAGTTACTGAAACTCCAGAAATGCTTAAGCTTAAGCCAGCATACAAGTGCTTTATTAGCTCTGGCTATAAGGCTTGATACTTAACATGACCGCTTCAAGGAGTTATTTAAGAGCATGGACCAAGTCCTCCATGCAGAATGATCTCTTGGATGCCAGAGCATCCATTTGCCATTGAGTACCTGCATTCATGGGAGCTACACACCCAGCTTACCCAGGGGAGGAAACATCAGAGGAGGGTTTTGGCCGATTAACCAGCTACAGAACAAAAAGGAGCAGCCAGTCTCCGGAGGCCACGTGCTTTCATGGACTATAAATTTAAGAGCCTTTGCCATAAGAAAAGCAGGGGATTTTATTCCCACCTGCTGATGAAAAGGAAGGGCTGGGCTCTGCTTTTTAATTTGCCTATTTGCATTATTAATACATTCTCTTGCAAAGAATACTGCTAACTGCTCTGCCAAGCTTCTGTACAGACACAAAGTCAGCCACCCCTGCAGCCCTTGTGGGGAGTAAATTTTGCAGACAGAAGAGACACCCAAGGTGATATTGAAAGGTGTGACCAGCAAACAGCTTTCACCAAGTGTGACGGAAGCCAACGGGGGCTCCGGGTAGGAAAGGCCACCAGCGATGTCCAAGTCTTCAGCCCTGCCGTAAATAACGCGCAACTCTATGAAAATCGGCGGAGCTGCATGACTGTGCTCCTCAGCAGGGTATGGGGCAGAGGGGAGACAGGGTCTGCACAAGGTCACGCTGTGTTTTCTCAGCGGGGCTGGGGCTCTGGGGGATGCCCGCCCTGCCCACGGACAGAGATGCTGGTGCCAGCGCGGAGGAGGACACCCTTCCCACGGAGCTTTGAGCTGTCAGTGTGATAATTAGCCCTTAAAAATAATATTTTTTTTTTTTTGTGATCCTTTTTGCCTATCCAATAGGCCGTATTGCGCCCGTTAGGTACAGCATGAAGCACCATTTCACCCCAGGCAGAGCCTCCCCCACCGCAGCCGCGCTGCTGAGAAGCCCAACCGGGGCGACGCTCAGCACAGCCTTGGCGGGGGCTGGGGTGGGGGGTTGGTTTATTTTGCCCATCTCCTGAGTTTTCAGCAGTCCCTGCGGGCACCTGCTCCGTGGCTGCCAGGCGGCGGGTAGGGCACCTGAGCAGGGCACGGCCCTGGGAGCACCTCGCCGCCGCACGGACCTTCCCCAAACTCCTCTCCCTGCTTTTAGTTTTTTGGCGGTGGGCGAAGGCATCGGGACGGTCGGACACAGCGCTGCCTTCCAGCCCGGATGCTCTGCAGCTGAGATGCAGAAAACATCAACTCATCTTGAGCTGCTGGCAAAACTTTGAAAAAATAATAATAAAAATAATAACATAAACCCCAGAAAAACAAGAAACCAATGTCAGGGCTTCTGGGTTTTGTCAGGCCTTTTTTTTTTTTTCCTCCTCTGTCCAGAAATGACAGAGGGAGGAAAAAAAACCCGCCCCCATGCAAAGTACCAACAGGTCAAGGATTAAAATACAGTTACGGAAAGAAGCCAAGCAAATTTGATCTAGCCCAAAGCTCGTGGCAAATGCACCTAACAAATCCAGGACGCCGAGTGCACGACTGCTGCATTATTTTTCTTTATGTACAATTTCAATATATATATATATATATATTAAAAAAAAATTAAATACAAAAAGCTACCTTGGAATAATGTTAAGAGTGTGACAAGGGCAAGGGGGGGGAAGCGACAGAAGTCAGGACAGTCAAAACCGTGGCTGGATTTGGTGGATGGTTTCTAGGGATGCTCACAGCGACCCTGGCCGAGCGCTCCACTCCCAGGCAGCTTGATATTAAGCACTCGCTTAAAACCTGGGTAGGATTTAAGCTGGTGCTTAAGAATTTGAGCGAAGGGAGTTGCTAACGCTGAACTGAACTCCCAGCCCCAGCTCCTGGATCTGGCCGGGATTGAAAGTCCGACCAGCTTCCAGGCTTGGGGCCAAAGAGGGGGAGATGGGAAAAAGGGAAACTTGATAAAAGTGCTAATTAAGGTATAAATGGGTTCTGGACGTGGTTTTTGGTCAGTGTCACAGCCTTAATGTTATTTCCATGATATCTTCTTTTGTACTTAATTCCCTTTACAAGAAAAGCAAAAAAAAAAAAAAAATAATCACAGAAGATTATTAAAAAATTTATATTATTTGCCCGTGAAACGGGAACAGTTCATAGCTCATCAAGTCTGGCAAGGAAATATGTTCTCATTCAGGGTTTTATTTGATTTCTTTTTTTTTTTTTTAATTTTACTTTTTTTTAAAAAAAGTGTATTACGTACCCGATAAACTGGAACAGCTCTGAAAGAAGAAAGAGCTGGTCCACTGGTTAAATATTTATATCTTTTTCTTTCTTTTTTTTTTTTTGTTAAAATAAAAAAAAAAAAAAAGAGGTCTGTACAGATTCCATAGACCAGAAAACCCTCTGAAGTAGTAAAGAGCCTGCTGTCTGCTCGGGCAAACATGTATCCAACATTTCTATGTTAAAAAGTGTGTTAATGGGACAGAGAGGAATGGCTCCATTGGGTCTCTCTGTATTTGGTATCGTTATCTGTCGGCAGTAGAGGCCATTGCTCTGCTACGGATGGTCAGAGTTAAAAATTTGCTCTGGAAAAAGTTTCTGTGCATGCATAACAAGCTGCTTGCAAACATTCACCACTCAGCATCATACCTTTTGTCTTCCAAGACACCAAAAAAAAGGGCCCATCTATCTGCACAATAAGGACTACCGTTGGCAACACGTTCTGCTTAAATAAATAAATAAAATTCAAATTCGACAGAGAGTCACATGGGAGTTACGGAGCCCCAGGCGTGCAAACAAGCAGAGCACAAACCACTCCTGCATCCCCAGAGCTCGGGGCAGCCCATCCAGCCAGGACCGAGTGGGAATGGGATGGAGGGAGCTTGTCCGCAACTGAAAAATTACGGAGGAAAAATGGTGACAAGGCTGAGTTTTCTTCCATTTTTTTTTAAACCAAAGGAGGGTGTTTACAGAGGGCTTCCAAGCCCCAGAAAAGTGGGGCTCTCAGGCACAGGCATGACTTTGTCGGGGCGATGCGGGGGGCACCGCGGAGCGGCCGTGGGATGGAAGGATTAAAGCAAGCAGGAGGCCGGCTCGTCCAGCGAGAGACACCATTCCTGGCACGGGGTCTACATGCGATACATTCCTACGTTCTTGGAGTTAAATCTTTGAAGAACCTTTTTTTTTTTTTTTTGTCCCTTTTGTAGAAAAGTGCTTTGATGGGTTCTGCAGGAGGGAGGGATGCTCAAGGTTCATTTTCTCTTTTGAGTGACAATTTCTCTCGCTGCGAACGAACCTCCCCCTACTCAAGGAAGTGCTAGTTTCATTTACAAGTTCAGGGTAAACACGTTTTTCAAATGTAAAGCAGTTCTCAACTGTTTAAAGCACAACCATAGGCAATCAGAGGGATGCGAGAAAAAAAAAACCAAGCACTTTGCGAGAATTAAATAAAGCATGTAATAAATACAGATCATAAACTTCTGTACACAGGACTAAGGGTTTGGTTTGTTTGTTTGTTTTAATCATTTAATCAATATAAAAAAAAGTTTTTCTGTTTTGTTTTTGTTTTCAGTGCATCTTCTTCCTCTTAAAATGCTTAACCCTTTCCTTTCTGCATCTCTCAGGCCCATAATTACGCACACCTAAATGGCAAAAAAGACAAGGTCTAACAAACCCCTTTCCAAAAAACTCTAAAAAAATATTCACAGCCTCAAACATTTTTGTACATTTCAAGCAACAAAAGGTATAGAAAAAGGCACAAGTAACTGCATACATGTGGAGATAATACCAGACTGGGACAAAGAAAACCAGGAATCTTCCATGGGTTTGGTCATTCACTAGAGTGCTTCTTATAGCCATGATTATACTAAAGGAAATAGTGTTGAAAATGTCTTGATTTTACATAGGAAGCCTAAAGGTGGAAGAGATGGAGGAGGCTTAAGTACTTCCCGTGTCTTCATCCACCTTTTTTTGAGTTTGACCTAAATCTGCGTGCTCTAGGTGTGGACTGCTCTTCCTGGAGGTTCCCCCTTGGTGACTGGGTTCTCCAGAGAGGTTTCTCCTCCGGACGGAGAAGGGCTGGGAGTGCGAATGGCTCGGTGAGGGCTCTGAGAGGCAGCCGGTGCTGCTGCTTCGGTCCAACGGCTGGGAGGGGAGATCTGAGATGAAAGTGCAGGATGATTCAAAAGAAGTGCTCGAGCTGCCAGATTGCTTCTTGCCCGTTTTTTTCAAGGGTTCTTCCCCGCTCGTCGAAGGCTTTGGAGAGTGCTCGTCGGTTGTGCTGGGGCTGGCTGGGGATGCCGAGCAGCCTGCCTGCTCCGCGTGGCTAGACTCAGCAAACATTTTTACCCTGTATTCCTCCTGGTCTGTCTTTTGCTGAAGCTCACTAGTCCTCATTTTCTCTTCTGAGTACCCGCTGCTCGTAAGCTCTGGGGACAGTGTGTATTTAGAAACCTTCGCAACTGGGGAGACGGATGCCGATGACGGCTCCCGCGTGACCTGCGGTTCCTCGTCCCTCTTGGGAGCCCGGCTGAACTCGGCGAAACTGCTGCCACCGGAGGCAAAGTATCCCGCTTGCAGGGACACGACTGAGCTGGGCACCAAGCTGGGATGGGTGCTTGGCCTCGCCTGGACCATCTGGATGCCCCCAATGGGAATCATAGGATATGGGGTCCTCGTGAGCTGCTGCGAATGCAACGGGAGATGGCTGAAGACATTCTCCTCCCCTCGGCTGGGAGCGTGGACATGTATTTCATGAGGTGCCTGCAAGGGTCTGGAGCAGAGGGGCTGCGTGACGCCAGGTGAACATGTTGGGCTTCGTGGTTCTATCTTCTGCACCGGAGAGGGAAAAAAAAACAGCTGAATCAGTGCAACGCAAAAGTTATGGCATTAGCATCATTTATGCTCACTAAAAGGATTGGGGTTGTCAGTATTTTATTCTAATTTGAGGGAGATCAATCAACTGAGGAACATTTGGACCCCCAAACCTTTAAGGTAAGGACCAGCACAACCCACAGCATTTGCCTTCTGGGTATAAATACGCCCACGGTCTTCTGGGCCACAGATCCAGGATCATTACAAAAATCATAGAAGGGTTTGGGTTGGAAGGCACCTTTAAAGGCCATCCAGTCCAACCCCCTGCCACGGGCAGGGACATCTTCAACCAGATCAGGTTGCTCAGAGCCCCGTCCAACCTGGCCTGAAATGCTCCCAGGGATGGGGCATCTGCCACCTCTCTGGGCAACCTGGGTCAGGGTTTCTGAAAGCCTGGAATAACGTTATTTATTTTTAATGCGTTTTCTTAACGCAGGATTACATCCTTACAGCTGCTAATTGCAAGGATGTTTTGGATGGAGTGAGAGATAGCGTTAACTCTCGTTTGACACAAAGCACACCCATCAGTGTGGTCCCCACCACCACCCTCATGGTGTGGTCTGTAGAAACCAAGGGTTAAGACCCTACGATTTTACCTTTTCCTCTTTCTCTCTCGGTGCTTCACATAGTTTCCTAATGTACATCATGGAGAGATATGTGGCTAAACAGAAATGGATTAATTAGTGATGAAGTTATAACTAAACCCCTAAACAGGACTCCCAAGAAGAGGAAGCAACAGAAACTGAAATCAACTTTCTGTTAAGATGGGGTTAGATATAAAATCTGAGGATTCACTGGAGGGCATATTTCTTTGTAGGATCATGGAGGATTGCCTGACCCTGGGAGCTGCATCTCTATAAAGAGGCAACAGAGGAAAGCAGCAAAAAAGGACAGAAGAGAGAGAAAGCAAGAGCCACTGAGGATAGTGTATACTTGATCAGCAGGTAGAAGGCCGAACACTGGCTAAATCTCCCTTATGCACATGAAGTCTTGACAGAATTGCTACAGGGATGCTGGGAAACCCCCAAACAAATTATTGCAACGGTGTGACAGCCACCAGAAGGAGAGGCTACCTACTGCAAGAGCCTGTGGGAAGAGAGATGGTCATGGGCAGGCCTGATGCACAGACTTGGCAGAAAGCCTTACACCGGAGCCAGGCTAAAACTGTCTCCAAGTTTCTAAGCAGTGCACAGGGCACCACTTTTGAGCACATAGCTCCGTTTGGGATCTGATAAATCCACTTCTGATCTTTCTGTCTCCTGTAGCCTTACGAGGAACGTAATTTTGCAATGACAGCCCAGCTGTCCATCTGGCCGATAAATAGAAAGTTTCCTGTTCAGGTCTTTATTCTTGCTTTGGAGGCACATGAGAAAAGCAACAATGGTGACTTTGGGTGCTAAAAAGGAGCAGAAAAATGGAGAGAAATGTATCTGTGTGACAGTGTACGTTAAAAGGTCTGAATGGGCAGATAAGCAGGGGTATACAATATTGTCTCCTACTGTGGACTAGGGAGCTCAGGGGATTTTCTACAAGTAGTGGCAGCAGGCAGCTTTCCTGACTAGAGTTGAAGGACCAGGGTTTCCACAGCCCTGAGATTCACCACAAGAAGTTAATTGACAAAAAAGGGAAATAGCATTAAAGTAAGCAAAAGTTTGGATCTGAAATGAAGGACAGTCCCTGAGAAGGTAAGACAAACACTCATAGTGGAAAGCAAAAAGACGGCAGCACCAAAAGACCGTACTTTATCATAGACATGGAAGAAACGCACACTGGGCAGCATGGCTTTTCTGGGGAAGGCCTGGGTCAACATCTGCCGTGACAGGTTCTCCAAGGGTTGTATAAAGGCCTTTCTCTTCCCAGTGCAGTCCCTAAGGGCTTGAGTCTCTCCTCACACCAGTTTCACAGCAGAGCAACTCCAGGAACTGAATCTCATGTTCATCAGCATAAATTACAGGAGAGCCAGGCACTTCAGTAGAAATGGGAAACGTTCCACCAAACCCGACGTCTAATTTGCCTGTAGCAGTGGGAGGAACGTGCAATTTTCCTTTACCCATAGGATTTGATATGTCCAGCAGAGAGATTAAATAATTTTCTGGACCCAGTGGGAAACACCTCTCTGTGCTGAAGAGAGAAGCGAGATGAAATCAGAGATGTCCAAACAAACATTTCTCAGCAGTTAATCTAACAGAGCTGGCTGCGTATGTACGTAGCCCAGGAGCCAGCGATAGAGTGCAATGCCTAGTTCAGATCTGGTTCACGTCACGGACCAGTGAAAAATAGCTTCACCCCCCCGCTGGAGAAATCTCAGAAATGGGTGCAAAATTCCCAGGGAAAAAAGGTCTCTTAGTGACAACTAGTCGTTATAATGCAGTGATCCTTATTGCTTGTCTCAGCAGGAGACTGGTTGCGTCAAGAGTGTAAATGATCCCTTGGAGAAGGGACAACTTTATGTCTCTTCAATTGAGATGGGCCGGACCAAAATGGGTGCAAAACCCATTGCTGTCCGCTGTCACTTTTCTCTGGGTTACCCGTAACATCGGTCACAGTCAGAGTCACTACGCACTTCTACGTTGCAATGTTCATCTAAAAACATACCAGAGAACGTCCTGCAGGGACTAGAAAGCAAGAGGGGCTTGAACTTACCAGCTTGGACTCATAGAGCTGTACGTTTTTGCCAAAGAACCTGTGAGGTAGAGGCATCGAAGATAATATCCCATGCTGGGCTTGATATGAGCTTTGAACTTTGTCATCTGCTGCTGATTTGCTAGTACCAGGCAAGTCCTCTTTCCCGGGGGATGGATACCTAGGCGATTCTGAGCAGCCTGGAGACAAGACTTTCTTCAGCGATAAATATCTGACTGATGACATCTCCCTGCTCGGTGACGAGTGCCTCACAGGGGAGACTTCTCCTTCTGGTGGAAGGTATGTTCTTGGGGACAGCTCTCTTCTAGGGGAAAGATGCCTGCTGGGCGACAGCTCAAGTCTTGGTGACACACATCTCAGTGGAGATGCCTCCCTCCTGGGAGAGACACGCTGGCAAGGAGACAACCCTCTCCCTGGAGACAGGCACCTTAGAGAAGACAGTTCTCCAGTTGGTGAAAACCGTTTCGGTGAAGTTTCATTTTTGGTTAGTAGGTGCTTTCTCGCTAGCATTGGTCTGCTGCTGCCACCACCTCTGCCGGAGTCCTGGCTCGGAGACCACCTTTTTCTTGGGGAGGTGTCTTTTGAGGTTGACAGGTCCATAACTAAGGACATCTGTGGCCTTGTGACAGACTCTCTTTCAGCAGAAGCCAATTGTTCAGTGGAGGTCAAAGCTGGTCTGTGGAGACTCAAGAAGCTGTGGCACACAGCAATGTCACTGCTGTCTGCTGACCACTTTGTTTCCAGCCCTGAGGAGGAGGCCTGCTGGGCTTCACCTATTTTTTGGCTGCTGGAAACTGTTTCTTGGGATAAGGACAATGTTATTTCGGTGCCTTCCTCTTGAGAAGATGGGGAGCCACCTGAAGAGTGCATTGGGAGGGTGGTGTGTTTGCCTTCTGGCAACTTTAAAGGTGGCTCATCTTGGCTCTCCTCTTCCTCCTCATCTTCCTCATCTTCATTGTCATCATCATCGTCAGATTCCTCTAGGTCTGAAAACTGGTGTTCCTCAATTGGCTCAGATCCCTCCCGCCCCTCAGAGTCCTGGAATAGGTCTTCACTGGTTCCTGAAGGGATGGGCAAACACAAAACAGAGAGTGTAAAACACAGATACAAGGACTATTTTTATGCTAAATCTGCTGAAACGTTCTGAGGGTACAAGAGAACAGAGGACCTGGCGATTTCCTAGAACCGATCGTCTCGTGCTTTGAAGCCTGAAGTCTTGTGATCTGTGCCAACTTCACCCCTGACGATCCCAGTAGATCGCAGCAGATCCCACCATTGGGCCCTCCCGCTCTACCCTAGTTTTGTTCCAGCCATTGCTCTGTCAACACGCGCAGCCATCAGTCCCTGCTCCTACTGTACACCACCACGCACCCTGCCTGTCTTTCTCTAGAAATGCAAAAAAAGGCTCTTAACAGATGAGAACAGTAACACTATCATCCTTTGGTGGTCTTGTTATGACTATTTGTTGCAAATGGTGCCTACAAAATATCTACAGCTGCCAAAGTACGAGAAAGTTGCTGGGATGACTGCTGCCATCCTCCACACGTTGGGCTTTTTCCTGCCTACTTGCCTGACAGTTAAACATTAGCAAGACAGGGCTTTTGTTAAAAAGCAAAGCATTGGGTTGAATAAACCTCTGTGTTATTTTCCCCTATTTTGAATAATTCTAGCTACGATGCAGAGGCTTCCTTGTGGCGGAGGTTTTTTTGCTGTCTGTCTGTGGAAGGCCTTGCACAGGGATGCTTTGCTAATGAGAGCTTGTAAACAGTGAGGCGTATACAAAAAGGCAATCTAAAGGATCCGAAATGTACCTGCGGGTAAAAAATACAGCATCCCTCTTCTACTCTAAGGGCCAGCAGAAGCCGTTCTGAGATCAGTACCAAGTTGCTCTGCCCTGCCCTGAGAACAAGCTGCGTTCCCCCGTGCCGGGTGTGCAGCCATCCTGGCAGAAATGCAAGCTCAGCCTGAAGAGGTCCATCGGGAACAGCCGCTGGATGTCACTGTAGCTCAACAAAAGTGTGCCGTCAGGAGGCTTTCCCTCAAGTCCCCACTGTTCTGGAGGGGCTAATAAAATACCAGTTTCTCAAACTCTGCGCCAAGATGATAGGACACGCTTGGTCCCTGGCTTTGGAAGGAGAGTGCCTGGATGCTGCTTTGAGACCTGCGTGAAGCCAGGTAACTAACTGCAGCACCGCTGGCTTCTTTTCGCTGTCAGTTCAGCCTAGGACACTGTTTCTCCTCTGATGAACACTGAAACCGTTTTCCATTTAGAGCTGCCATCTGTCAGCAGGACGAGCCGGAGGGGAAATTAAACGGCGCTAACGCTGAGGCTGGACCACACCTGCCGGCAGCAGGCGGGGTGGTTTCCAGAAGAGGACATGGCCACACAGCGAGAATGCACTGTCATCTATGGATAAAAAGTCCAATTTTGTTTTCTTTGAATAACAGGACCTTACTACTAAATGCTCATGAAGTATTTGGCATTACCAGTGAAATAAGACGTGTTTCACCATGGCTGATTATCCATCCAAGAGTCAGCCTGAAATGCATTTCATTTGCTCCCCACCCCGTTTCTAGTCCATAAAACGAGACCTACTGCAAACCTCACACAGCACCCAGCCGTAGTCAGCAGCTCTCCACCAAGAGGCTGACTTGCATTGTGAAATGCTTGTAGAATGATGGTGTTTCCTGGACCCGGGATCCAGTGGTGGTTTGTTTGCAAACTCCCAGAGGAACTGAGTTAAGAACAAATATTATTCCAAATGACCAGTTCTTCCAGCTGTAGAGTGAACTGTACATATTTCTTGCTTGGAAAAGGAATGGATTTCACTAGTCATAGAGTCATAGATTCATAGTATCATAGTATCATAGAATGGTTTGGGTTGGAAGAGACCTTAAAGATCATCCAGTCATCCCGTGCCACCCCCTGCCCTGGGCAGGGACACCTCCCACCAGCCCAGGTTGCTCCAAGCCCCGGCCAACCTGTCCTTGAACCCCTCCAGGGATGGGGCAGCCACAGCTTCTCTGGGCAACCTGGGCCAGGGGCTCACCACCCTCACAGCAAAGAACTTCTTTCTCCCCTCTTTCAGTTTGATACCGTTCCCCCTCATCCTATGGCTCCCCTCCCTGATCCAGAGTCCCTCCCCAGCTTTCCTGGAGCCCCTTCAGGTACCAGAAGGCCGCTATAAGGTCTCCCTGGAGCCTTCTCTTCTCCAGGCTGAACACCGCCAAATCTCTCAGCCGGTCCTCACAGCAGAGGGGCTCCAGCCATCAGACCATCTTTGTGGCCTCCTCTGGACCTGCTCTGGGTCCCTGTCTCTGGTTTCAGGGTTTGACATCTATGGGCTTCAGGATGGGCAGGGAGCTATAGCCTTGGCCTCCACTGCGTGCCTCCGAGAGCCTTGTCCTGTGTGGACTCCTTTTTTGGTCCCAGTCACACAATGGACAAGCGCTGGCCAGGACAGAGCGCGAGGTCAGAAGTATGGAGTGAGGGAAATGTGAAACCAGCTCCGCACTGGGGAGTTGTTTGCATTTGCCACCAAGGGAAACATTCGAGTGAGTCCTGGGACAGCCCAAAGGGAATTTGCTTTGGCCTCCTAACATGGTCCCTGCAGCAGAGAGAGCTCAGACCTGAGCCCTGGCTTCTTCCAACTGAAACGCATTCTGCTGAGCTAAGAGGCAGAGAAAGCACAAGTCAGGAGAAGACAGAGGGAGGGATAGATGGAGGAAGGAAGGAGAGAGGAAGCGAGTGAAAATGTGCCCTGTTGACATCTTTGTCCGAGGGCTGCATTTCATTACGCGTGTGTAATTCTAACGTTAGTCTACCAACCTGGTGCAATCACACCAGGCAAAAGCAATGCAGGATTGAAGAATTATACTCCAATCTCCTTTTATAGTAACACCCCTTACTTTCTCCTGCCCCTTAAATAGAAATAAAAACAATCAAGTGAAATGCAACTCCAGTTTGAAATAATCCAGGGAGTTTTAGGAACTGCTGCTCCCTCCCTGCCTGCCCCCAAAGGAAAGCACGGCAATCTTGCTGCGCTGATTTGTGTCACATGGAAATAGTAATCTTTTTTATTTCTTTTTTATTTTAATTAAAATTGCCCTTGCTAGGCTCTGTTCTGAGCCTCTTCGCCAAGAAGAGAGAAGACACGCTGTGGTTACACAAGGGAAGGCTCTTTGCAACCCCCTGCTCTGAGAACAGGGATGCGTGGTACAGCTGTGATCTCTGATTCCTCATGCACCTTTCTGCCATTTTTATGTTATTTTCTCATCCATCCAAATAGCCCCAACCATTGCAGCACAAGATACAATTTTCTGACCATCTTCTGACCATCTATTTAGCATTTACTTGGCATTTGTGAGCAACGGGCCTCCTTACTCGAGAGGCAGAATATTTGAAATTTCAGCAGAAGCCCAGTGTTAGCTTTAACCAGGTGAAAAAGAAGCTGGAAGGAAAGAAAGGAAATGTCCTCTGACACCACACCTTCCCGTTTTCACCTTTCTGCATTCCTTCCCGGCAGACTGACCCCTTTACAGCAACACAAATGGTCTTCATCAATGGGAGGAAATGGGGACGGTATATTTGTTGTAATTTTAAAATTACATGGATTGTTTGCATAAGGCACTAAAGTCCAGACAGCGCAACACATTCCGGCGAGCAGCCGCACAGCCAAGGCCAACAATGGGAGAGGAGTCCCTTCCAAAAGCTGATGGGTTCCTGTCCTCTGCAGTCCAGGTAGGGCTCAGCAGGTGCCCAACCACCATGTGTTCAGCCACAAGCCGACTGGGACCAATGATTTAACGATGGCCAAGAAAAAAAAGGTCCCCCAGCTGATGGTCCCATCCTTTCCCCTGAGCGCTCTCACAGCTGGCCTGGGGATGCAAGGCAGACCTTTCTGGGGCTTTTCTTTAGATTTACTCTTTCCACGAGGCCAAAGGCTGAGACAAGCTCAGCCTCATCACCTGCCAGACCTTCATTCTCGGAAGCAGAGTGCTCCCATCAGCGGGCTTTCACACTGCTCGCACAACACGCCGCTGAGTGCACTACTATTAACCCTGTACGAGCCCAGGGATGAATGACTGAAGGAAACCATGAATGAAAACATACCCTGGACTGGGGAAGTGAACCCTTGCGGCTCTGTCCTCAGAAGCCTGCAATTACACGTAACATAAATAGGACTTCTGATTTGCAGGTTTTTCAAGAGCAACACTCAATTAATATGATTCATTAGTTCTAATTGATAATAATGGAAAGGTTTGAAATAACAGTTGTTCTTTTCAGAGTCATGCAACCAACATTTCAGGAGCCACTTTCCTCTTTCCCTATCTAGCTTTGATCAGCAGAAGTATCAGCGATGGGTGGTATAAGAGCAGGGAGCGATTTCTGGAGACCATCAGCTAATCAGTTATTTTAAGTGAGTTCCTGGGCTGAAGGAGTTCTCCAGCAACCAGCAACCCCACACGGGAGCAGCCTCCTGCTGCTCACATCACACCAACGATTTTCCCTTGGGGCAGCTACTGCAAAACCCCCAACTAGGTTTTCTTTTGGCCGTGCCCTCCTTTGGAAAGGCCACGGCCAAGTACAGCATGTCTCTGCCCGATCGAAAGGTTGCTCTGAAGAGCTGGAGAAAAGCAGATTTAAAAGGAAGAAAGCCATTCCTTGAGGCGGAGCGGCACACTGTTGGCCACGTCAGGTGTCCTTAGCCTTGGTTAGATGTTTATTCGGCGTGGCCTGGGAGAGCCCTTTGTCCATCCCTGTACGTGCCAGGAAAGGCAGTGTGGAAGGGGGCACAGGTGTCTGATAGTGCCATAGCACTTCTTTTTTCTCCCATGTCCTCATCCCCTGACTGTCCAGGTGACTACACCTGGCCTGAATCAGAACCCAAGCCTGAAAAGGCATGGAACCACTGCACTGGGGGATGACTGAGGTTTGGGACTGGTTAACCAGTGGGACGTCTCAGATATAATAGAATCATAGCATCATCTAGGTTGGAAGGGACCTTTAAGATCATCGAGTCCAACCATCCACCTAACTCTGACAAAACCACCGTTAACCCATGTCCCTCAGCACCACGTCTACCTGGGTTTTAAATACCTCCAGGGACGGTGATTCCACCACTTCCCCGGGCAGCCTGTTCCAAAGTTTGATAATCCTTTCTGTAAAGACATTTTTTCCTTATATTCAATCTAAACATCCCCTGGCGCAACTTGAAGCCATTTCCTCTTGTTCTATCGTTTGTTACGGGTTCTCTGCTGGCAAGTTGAGCCGTGGTCTGTTCAAGTCAAGGACAGTCGCACCAGCCCTCCAAGTCATATTTGTCCCAGGACAGTGACACAAGTCCTGCAGCCCCACCGGATTGCTCTGCAACTGCACCTCTGTGCCACCAAAACAGGGTGGCCACATCCGACCTCCTCTGCAGGAACGGTCCCAGGACCACGCTAATTCCCAAACTGTGCTCAGCGTTTATTTGATGTGTAGTAGATGGCCTGAACCACAGCTGCCTTGCTGATCGCTGCTGCAGTTCAAGTTGAGATGATGGCCTGCAAATGTCTCCAGCACAGTTTAATTAACCAGCGTGGAGATACCCCAAGGATGCAGCACACTGCGGGGGACAGAATTTCTGAGACTCAATACCCAGAAGCTGAGACTCAAAGCACCACAGAGGGTGCCAGTGGCCAGGGCTGCCTGTCAGGCACAGCCTGCCAGCCCCCTGAACCACCCGGACCACGAGCCCCCTTTGCCGTATGAAGGGCTGCCGCCTGCATCAGAGCAACCCCCTCCCCACCAGGGGCTGCGCAGGGAAACACTTTGTGATTTTTAATTACCTATGAAGCAGGAAGCATGTGGCACTGCCCCTGTCCCCAGAACCAGCCACTTTCCCAATAAAACCTCTGATAGACTCGACCTCAGCAGGGGACCAGGGTGATAAGCGCTGTTTGTTGTTCCTGCCGAGTTAACATTCCCTGGCTCACAGCGCCGTCTCCAGAACTTGCTCAGCTGATGTTCACTTTATAAAAATAACCGTGGCGCCATGTGTTTTATGAAGTTCATTTTAACCCATTGTCAACAAACCCTTGCGGGCTGTGGCAGAATGAATCCCAGGGATGGGGGAATCAAAATTGTTTGGGGTGAGACAGGGGGTGAAACAGGAGAAAAAATGCTAAAGACAGCCACAAGAGCTGCTTTCATACTGGGATTTCTGGGGTGGCAGCCAGGAAGGGTCAATGGTGTCACGACCAGCCTGCAACGCAATGCAAACAGAGAACACCACCCTGCTCTGTGGCACGACATGTTTTATCCAGGAATAAACACACTGCGACACGGGCAGACCTGTGCCCCCAGAGCCTCTCTTCCTGCCACAGCTGGGATGTGCAGCGTTTCCTATAAATGTAAACGACCCACTGAACGCAGATGCAGGTGACCCAAAATTTCGTGGGGACTGGAGATCTGCTACCCCTACGGCTTCTTCCCCATCAGTCCTGTGCTGTGGCTCCAGCCCTGAGTACTCAGGGTCTTGCTAAAGGAAACAGAATAACAATCGTAAAAACATCTAACTGTTCCCTGGAGACACATAACCTAACCCTTCACAGCTGTCGGAGCGCAGCCTCCAATAATTTGGGTAAAATACCTTTTTCTAGCTCAAACAACTAAGTATACATGAGACTTCCCCGTGTTCCTTCATCTCCCAGCTGGGAGATCTTCCTCCCCTTTCCCTCAACATTTCTGATGGAGACAGGAGTGATTATGGTCACCACACTCCTGCCTGATGCTGCCCAGCCTCCCAGGAGGAGCTCTACTTCTCGGGATGACTTCAGGGAAATTCAGCTGCAGATACTATAAATCAGGGCGGAAATTACTAAATAAGAGAGTCATGCGTCCTCAAAGAACAGACAGATTCCTGAATTTACAGAGCCTTGGACAGACTTTGTGTGTGTGTTTGTGCATAAGTAGATGAAAGAAATAAGCAGGTGAGTCAGGGTAAATGTATCTTCTTGTAAAGCACTCAGAATAATGCCATTAAATGTCAAAGCACCATGTTATTTTAGTTTTGCTGGCTCCTTCCCTACTGAGAAATCTTCCAGATCATTTCTGACCTGGGTGATTCACCTTCATCCTACACGTGGAAAAGACCCGTGAGAGTGAGAGACGAGGGAAGCAGCTGCCCCCATGCTGATGACACCCCATGCTGGTCTGCTGAGGTCTCCAGCAGTGGGGCAAGGTCCAGGCTGGGTCTGCCCACGGAGGTGGGAGCAGCTCCTGCATGCGCCAGTCCCTCCAGATGCAGCCCAGGTTTGCACTGGTAATTTGGAGTCTCCTGGGATCAGCCAAATACAGTAAGATGGGCAGGTCCCTAGATGATCCTTGTGGAAAAGTCTTTCTCTGGCAGCCCTTTCAGGAGGAAGGTATCTCCGAAGCACTAATACTGCTGTATTGCCAGAGCACATCCCCTCTGCAAGAACATCACCACAGCCTGCACAGGCCACGCACTGAAGGGTCACCCCCGCACTCAGCCTCAGCACTCCAGCTCCAGTAAAACGTGTTGTCAGGTCCCAACCAGGGGTTCCAGGACTGATTTTTCTCCTTCACCCACCAGATTGTTCTTGCAGCAGCAAAGTAAGGGGTCACAGCCTCAGGCAATGCATCCTCGGGGTGGGGGGTCTCATTTTGCTGCTGCAGAGACTCCCTCTATGGACAGGAGAGACCCAGGCCAAAGCACAGCAGTCAGGCTGCCAAATTCCCCACTAGAGATACCACAAAATACCAAGAAGAACCTTCTCACGCCACAGATCCACTATTTATTATTACGTGTGTAGCCCACACGCAGAGCGCGGGGCCAAAGCAGGATGCTCCCTACTCGTCCATTTACTTCTGCCTCTGACTGCAGCCAGACAAAATACTTCAGCCAAACAGGCAAAACACCCAGCAGGGAGACACAGGCCCACACACTGTCCCAGGGATGCACCATCCCAGGACGGCCCCGTAACCCACCCCATGCAAGCAGAAATCCCTCCTTGGGTGCTGGAAGGAGCCTGGGGCAAACAAACTGCTCCACATAGAATGATAGAATCATGGAATCATAGGGTTGGAAGGGACCTCTGGAGATCACCCAGTCCAACCCTCTGCCAGAGCAGGGTCACCCACAGCAGGTGGCACAGGAACGCCTCCAGGCGGGGTTGGAATGTCTCCAGAGACGGAGACTCCCCCACCTCTCTGGGCAGCCTGTGCCAGGGCTCTGCCACCCTCACAGCAAAGAGGTTCCTCCTCATGTTTAGGTGGAATTTCCCATGGTCAAGTTTGTGCCCATTACCTCTTGTCCTGTCACTGGGCACCACTGAAAAGACCCTGAAAGGATCATCTTTGAAAAAAAGCCTGAAAGATCATCTTTGAAAGGATGATCTGTGGAGAACGTCTCCTGCCTGAACAGATATTGCCCTCTGTTAGCAGCAATAGCAGGTTTATAATGTGAAAGATTTTACCTTCTTCGGCTTCCAGATCCACCAGTGAAGATACCAACACGCCCATCTCCTGACATTTTTTGCTGTGGGCCTTTGACTTCATGTGTTTAGTCAGATTCCCTGAAAAGAAGCAGAAAACATATTTTGGTTAATATGGCTCTTTTTTTTTTCTTTTTTTTTTTTCCATTTTGCAAGCTCAGCAGTAACAAGTTAATAATTTGGCTCTAAACCAGACCAAGGAGGCCTCTGACTCTCCCCATTGCACTCTCTCACTATCCATTGCAAATACCCCATGACGCAAGGCTGTCCTCCCTTTTGTTCCTTTGCTGCTGCACCGGGGTGGAAGAGGATGTGCTGGTGGGGTTGTGCGGCTTTGCAGGTGTTGTGCAACCTGAAAAGACAGTTGGGGTACACATCGGGGTTTGGGGGGGATGAAAATTCCTGGATTGCTTTCAGCTGTGATGATGCAGCAAAGGAAAATGGTAGGGAAGAGAAACACACCTCAATCCATCATCACCTCCCACCTCATCCCAGCACACAGGGGCCACCCGCCTGGAGGTGAGGAGCTCCTTCACACCACAGGGCAGACTGGTACTGAGTGCTCGAGAGGACAGAAATGGGGAAGAATCCTACAGTCACCCTCCTCCCCCCAGCAGGGTGGCTCAGATGCTCTGAGTGCCAGGCAAAAGTTCTCAGCTCCCTGGAACAGGGGGAGTCATGGATCCCCTCGGAAGTCCGGCAGCACTGAGAAAACCTGCTGAGCACTAACGAGCGTTCCTCGTTAGTGCCAGGGTGGAAAGAGCAGCGCCTGCAAGGGGGAATCCGGGATGTGGGGGGCCGTGGTCGCTGCTCTGAGACAGTGGGATGGCATTACTCACGGGCATGCCAGACTCACAGGACATCTCTCTAATTCTAACTCCCCAATTACAGGCAGGTTGATCAGGCAGTTATTAACCCTACTTATATCCAAGGGAAACGCTGAACACAGGGTAACCTTTGGCGGGGGGAGGGCGGGGGAAGGTAGGTAGGTGGAACAGCCACAAAAATAAAGGGTAGGAGAAATAAAGAAAAAACAATCCCGTTTTTCCCTTTCCTCTCCCACACCTCTTTATGGGCCGAGCTGATGATGAGAAGAAACCTGGGCCCTTGCTGAAGCTCCATCAAGGGCTGTGTAATATCCCAGCACAGCCCAGGAGCTGGTTGGACCCTCCAAACTCACTTGCAGCAACGTGATGTGCCACCAGCCCTCCTGCTAGCTAACGCTGGAGAGTCGTGCTGAACACAAGGCTTTTTTTTTCCTCACCGCAATTAAAAAAAAAAAAAAAAAAAAAAGAGGAAAAAATGAATTCTCACACTTTATTATAACCTTCAGCTGAGGACTGAGGTCCCTCAGCTGGTATCCTGCAATCCACAGAGTCCCCTGGTCCCTGAACTGGGTGGGAGTATAGAGGGCCTCTATCAACCTCTCCTCCCGCTGCTCTGGATAGTATAAATAAATAAGCAACTATTCATTGGAGCAGAGAATTACCCGTGACGCCCTCACAACTCAGAAGAGTGCCATAACCATCTAGCTACCAAGTTAGTTTCTCTTTAGCCCTTGAATTATTTATTTAGCCCATTTTATACAAAATGGAATAGCTCCAACAGGAAAGACCAAGAGAGACAAAGGCTGACTATATATCCTTGTGTATCTGGCACCCATCTAGGATGTGGATTCAAAGGATATTTAATAATTTAAATGCAGCAAAACAGCTTCAGTAAGAGAGATTTATTATTTTTAAACTTCATGCCTAAATACCCTTAGCCCCATGGTTAGGACACTCAGGTTTCAGGATGAGGCCAACTTGGCTCAGGTCCTTGCTCCAAATCAGACCTCTCTTTCTCCACTTTGGCCCAGGAGTTTTGTTGTGGGCCCAAAGACACCCAGTCAGACCAGAGCATGCTCTCATGGACACCTCTGGTTCCAGTGAATCACCATTGTTTTAAAGTGAAAAACTGTTTTACCGAAAACTATCCAACGAGTCCAAATTGTGGCCTCATGGAACTGGAATTTAATTTTGGACCTAACTAGCAAAAAGACAAACTGACTCAGTCTGTTGAAATCAAACCCTGCTGCTGCCTGTCCGTCACGGCACATCACATCTTGGCTGGCAAAAATGACCCATCTTTGCTCAGTTACCACACCAAAATCCCTAAATGGATTCCCTCCGGTGATAATGGACTCAGAAAATAAGCCCAAATAAATGCCTGGTGTGAGTAGGGGGTTAAAGTATGGTCTGTGGCACCCCAGGACTTGAGCTGTGATCTCCATGGTAGGAAGAGCGGGGAGAAGACATCCACCAGGCATTTTGGTGCTACCATTTCCCCAAAACAAACTTATATATTCCCTGTGCTACATGCGTCTGGCTTTGGCCAAACCAGGAGGGCATTACGTTAATTACTCAGGGTGCTGTTGAATGCGGTGTTTTGGGCAAGACCACAGCCACCCTGTGCTTGAGGGAAGGACTCTGGTCCTCGGAGGCACACAGCAGCCACCTCAGCCTCCTCAGGTGTCCGCAGGCTGTAATACACGCGGGTCCTTCCCCTGCCTCGGCCCCAGTGCTGTTCACAGGGAATGCAGACGCTCCCTTCTGCTGCCGCAGACCTGGGCAGGCACGGGGAGCCCATCTGCAGCCTGCAGCGCTCTGCCTGTCGCCTCCCCGCACCTCTGCTTTCACTCAGCTCCACCCTGCGCAACGGCTGGGGTTGACAAGCTCTGCCAGAAGCCATCAGCTTCACCTCCTTTCCTATTTTCTGTCACTGGAGGCAACTGTCCTTGTGCAAGGCAATGCCACGGCTTCTCCTCTCCCTTCCCCACCCAGGCTGTCTGCTGGAAGGCGCTGCGCAGGCACCGCTAAACCCCCCCGTGCGAATGTAAAATACCAAAGGACCAATTCATAGCAAGTGTTGCTTTCCTTCCCCTTTTACTTTCCATCTTCCTTCATCCTCATTTGGTCAGACCAGGCGGTACTCGCATGCGCCAAGGAACACGAGAAGCCTGCAAACTCCCAGCGCGAACCCCCCTGGTGCAGGGTCTACCCATGCACAGCACCCTGCAGGCACACCAAGAAGAAATTCCAACGAAATAGGGCTGCTGCTACCCTTTTAGGGAAGAGAGACTCAGTGGGCTGGATTCTCATCTGACCTAAGTTTGCAACATTTTAAGGAAATTAAAAGCTCGAGGCTTATTTACACGAGCTGAGAGGCTGAGTTATCATCTTGGGAGCAATTTGGAGGACAATGATATTTATCTTATCAGGGTTCTTCTTAGAGTTTGTGTTTTTAGACCCCTTAATTAATGCTGGCAGGATTAGATGCTAAAGTCCTTTGGCACATTTCCAGTGAAGGCAACACCTCTTCGCCCAAGTAAAAGCTGGATATGAATCCTACAATGAAGGATTCACAGCTACTTGTTGCCTTAGAGAGTTCTGGCTCCCAAGTTTTAAAAAAACAAACAAACCAACAAACAAAAAAACCCACAACAAAACCAACCCAGAAGCATTGCTTCCTTGGAAACAGTGAAAAAAAAACACACACTGGAAGGAGCAAGAGAGAAACTAGCAGGCGGGGAAGCTGGATTTAAGTAGCAGATCAGTTATATTGAATCCTAAACAGGTAAGTGGTCCTCACTAAGGATCGTTTACCAAAAATTTCCCAGATTTGAAAGAAAACTGGCTCCATCTACAATTCAGGAATCAGTGGAAACTGCGAGCCCACCCCAGCTGTTGCTGTACTGGAGGAGCGCAGGCAGTTTCAGCACAGCTCTCCCGAGACACCTGCTTAGAACCATGTATTCCCGGCTGCTTAAGCTTTTCTGATGTTGTGATGTCTTCTTCTGGATTTAAAGCAACTTAAACACGTGTGTTGTTTTGAGAAAGCCAAAACTCTAGTGCTCCAAAAGCACTTAAAGCGGCTTAATAGGTACTAGAAGTGATTTCCCATTTAAATTAAAACAGGGAAAATAATTTTTCAGAATATCCATTGCCATATTTTAAAGGTGGTGGAGTTGAAACGAAAAGTAAGGAACAGAAAAGGTAAGATTCCTGGAAAAATTATCCTATTCTTATTGGGCACGCACCATGCTTTCTATTTCTCCTATTAAATGTGAACAATTTGACAAGAAATACCCCAACAAATGACCAACTGCATGATCTCTGCGTCCAAAGTGATGCCGTGATACAAACATTGACAGATTTCCAGGACTTAAGCATTTTCACATTCCTCTTTTAAAATAATATACAAGGAGAGCAGAGCAGCAGACTCCCATTTTGCTGGGGGACGCACTCACACACAGAGACGCAGCAACAGGTCAATCCTCTTCATCCCAGATAAACCCTTGGAACAAGTTTTATGTGTGACTTCAGTAACGCACAGGCTTTGATTTAGGTATCTGCATAGATATAATGTCCCCAAGCGAGACTCTAGGAGAAGGAACGCTTTAATTTATGGAATTTATTGGGCAAAAGATTTAATTTTTAAAAATCTTTGTTATTATCTTTTAGACTTATTGACTTTAAGATTAAAGAAGAAAATTTGAACCTCGAGCCTGCCTGCCAGTATTGGTACAGGCCATAAAATATTAGCCATCTTCTGGATCAAGCCTATCAGCTTGCGTTAGCCAAAACCTAATCTTCCAGAAAGGTACCCAGGCTGGATTTGCAGATTTCAAAATATAGAGAATTAGCATATTTCCCATTGAGGCTTGTGCTGGGATTAATAGCTGCACTGTTTAAAAAAATAACAGTTAATATTTCCCTTGAATTTGCCAGTCTTTGACTTCCAGCCCTCGTTCCTTTTTTTTTTTTTTTCCCCCCTTTCCCTGGGAAGTTAAAGAGCCCTTTTGCTCGCAGCGTTTCGCCTCCTGTCTGGACCATGGGGCCGTTTTCTGTTCCCAGCGACGCGCCTCACGCCACATTGCAGAAGGGAGCGGGCAGCAAATTCCTGAGGATAACCCTGTCCTCATCCCAGCGGAGGTTTGGGACGTCCTGAGGAGCCGGGGGAACCAAAGCTTCCTCTCGGCAGTGGCTCCACGGGGATGCTCAGACCCTTTCCCTCGTCCCAGCCGCTAAGGAAGGGCCCCAGCATGCACAGGGTGCGGGGACATACTGCAAATCTCTGTATCAATCTGCCCTGCCATAACAGCAGTTAATTCTTTCAGAGCTTTCCGCCAGTTGGACCTGCTCTGTAGTTTCCAGAGGAGGCTTAGCAGAGCGCTGAGCCTGCTGGAGCAGTAATAATAATAAACTGTGCAGCCATAACCTTGCCTTTAAGGGCTGAGGGGGTAATGCATTTAATATATTAACATGTTCAATAACCTCAGTGCCTGTCATGTGCTGATTTAAGGAACTGCAAACTAATTTATTAAAGGAAGACTATGGCTGAGGACACGAGGAAGTCTGGTGTCTGGAAACAGTGAGAGGACTAGACTATCAAATGGATATCTTCAGCCAACAGGCACTGATGTCCTTTACACAAGCACCTTTTAAATTAATATGAAGCTCCTTCTCCCTTCTGACCTCTAAGCAGAGGCAGCGGCACGGACGCAGTGAGCTGCTCCACGCAGTTTCTCCAGAAATCTTAAGAAATCTTAAGCAATCAGGACGTGAGAGTCTGATGTGAGCCCGAACGAGAGCAGAAAATAGCTGTGGAAAAGGATAATGTCTGCACAGGAGGGGGATTAATGTGCCAACACTGACCCACATCCCCGGGTCACCCAAGAGAAGGAGGGAAGAAAGGGGCCGCGCTTCCCTCCAGGGTCTGGAGACGAGTGACAAGGGAAGGCTGGCGGTTCCCCTGTCCCCTCTGGGAAGGTGGTCAAGGGAAAAGCTCTCCCTGACCTTCCTGAAAGGGAAAATTATTAGACTGCAGCTTTTTCTTCGTTTCCTTCCTGGTAAGAAAACAACGAAGAAGCTCGCCTAACTTCTTTTAAACAACCTCTTGGAGGCCGCAGTAACAAACCTCTTAGGAGAGCGCTGCTGCAGTGGAGGTAGAGACACCTCATTAAAGAGGCACGTTTATATCTGGTCCAGAAACGTAAAATCAAATAAATCTTTACAAACCAAATTTCCAAGACTGCTGTTTCCATCAGCTAAGCGAGCACACAAAAATCTCACGGACTTGCTTTAAAATAATAAAAAAAAGAAAACATTTCCCTGCAGTTCTGTAACTCAAAGGAACAGCTTCGTTCACAGTGACAGAAATGCACAAAAAGCAGACAAACAGCATAATTAGTGAAAAGGGAAAAATATTTAAAGCTCTTTCTTTTGCAAAAGTTTTCCCAGTTCTTGGAACACAGATATGGATTTCCAGGGGTAAGGGGGGAGGTACATTTTAACCAGATAAAGATCCTCATTAAAAATAATAATAAAAAAAAAAAGGTTTAACTGCTTCCAGCCTCGTTGAGAGTTTAGAGCATTAGATCATGCTGGAGAGATCCACCACAGCCAAAATGAAGACAGCTCCACAGATATCCCCTTTGAGTTTACGCTGAAGGCTAAAATTAACTTTGGAAAGCTGATTTCGAAAAGAGCTTCAACTCAACTTATATTTTTGCAAGCGCAGCCCAGTAGCAAGAGCTCCAGCTTCTCCCTTCTGCAATCAACTGTGGTTGCAAAATTGCACCCCAGGAAGGAGGATCCTAATGAATCAGGGCACAAACAAACTTATTCTAGACGTCTGCAAAATAAGCTGCGAACCCCCCAGTTCTGCAAACCTCTGGTCGCACTCCATCACCAACCGCAATGATTCTGCGACCGTGATGATTTTATGAGCACCCAAAGCTGACCTTTTTCTCACCCTCCAAAAACTCTTCCAAAAGGTCCTTGTGTCTCCATCAGTAAAGCAAACAGCTTTTCCCCAAGCGCTGCAAAGTTACCCGGAGTACAAGCATGCCCACGGGACACAGCCAGGGCTCTGACTGTCACCCCCTTCCAGCAAAGCGCCATTTTCATGCGATTCCAAGTTACCATTGTGCAACTATTTGTCCTGAAATCGCTGCTTTGGGGAAGTTCTGCCCCCTCATGTATCCATAGGCAAACGGGTAGCTTTGCAATCAAATCCCAACAGCGGGGCGGTGTTTTTTGAAGGAAGCATTTCCATGCTGCCTTCCTCATGCAAGCTTCCTGCAAAGCTGAAGAAGGGAAGTCCCTTGGAGGCAAGAGCCTATTTGCAGAGCGCAACCGGCACAGTCAGTGCTGACAGCTTGGGTGCTTCAAGGGAGCGGACATGAAGAGCAAAGCAGCTGGAGAGATGGTGGAAAGGATGGTTTGATCGCAGCATCCTGAATAAAAGCCTAACAGAAGCATGGTGTAAAGCAAGGTGAAGTGACGGAAGAGGCTGAATGGATTCACCTCTCAAAGGAAAAACTCAGAACAAAATAACAAAAGCAAGAGGGAAAGGGAAAGAAAATGAATCAGAAATAGCTCCGGGCTGGGAGGGAGAGAAAGAACTGGAGCCTGGATCTGCTGCATGTGTCTGACGAGAATTTGGCCTCAAATTCGGTATCACTTCCCCATGCTCCCATACGCCCAGTGATTACCAACACGTCGTTACCCAGAAATCGCCTGCCAGCTTTACCAACAGAGCCATCGTCCAGGCACTGCCCACCCCGAATCACCCGGCATCTGGGTCCCTTGTCTAGCACAGCACTTCTGGGTACGCGCACGTGCCGCAGCCCATGCAGCACCCGGTGCCTCCTCCCCACACCCATGCTCTGCCACGTCCTTGGGCAGCGCTGGTTTTTTGAGGCTGGTGCTCTTCTTGAGTAATTGAGAAGAGTAATTAACTCCCCCAGCTGTGTCATCTTCTGAGATTTGCAAGGACGGGAGCTACAGACAACGGACATTTTATATTGATGTCAAACTATAATCAAGAAACTGAACTTGACATCTTTACTGCAAGACTTGCTGCAACCAAAGATGGAGCGGAGATTTGTCAAACCCACCATGCCAGACTCCAATGAGAAGTTAAAGGGACCTGGGCACCTCTGGCACTTTTGAAAACTTTACCCAAACTCTCTTGGAAGAGAGACTTTTGCGTGTTCCTGCTAGACTTCACTTGCACACTCACTGAGGCAATGATGAAGGTCTCTTGCAAAGAATATCAGGTAGGAGTGAGGTTGTGGATCATTAATGACTAGATGTCCTGGAATGGAGGTCTTGAGAGAAAAAGTCTATTGATATGATATAGAAAATGTCGAAGCTACATGCAACTGCGAAGGATGAGAAAGTGCAGCGCAAACAGATCTTGAGAGCACTAGCACAAAAAGCCACCCGAAGACCGTCTCCAGGTGCTCAGTCAGGGATGTTTGCCTGTACCCAGGAGCCCCTGCTCTCGTTCTGGGGTGGTTTTGTTTATAAATCCCTGCCAGTGAAGCACTATTTCAGGATCGTTCCCTTTCAGAAGCACCTGTAGGATGGGGTGGATGCTGTGCTGTGGGTTGGCATGGGCAGCCAGTGCTCTCCACTGCGACGCAGCTGAACACGGGGCTGGTCCTCTGCTGAAAATAGCCAATTTAAGACTCCTTCATCCCCCTCCCTCCGACTCCTGGGGTTTTCCAGACCCTGGGAAGGCTTTCCCTTCCCCTTCACCAGCGCCCCCAAGAAGGCTTGTAAGTCAATAAACTAAGCAGAGGAGCTAGGAGCTGACTGTCTCTTACCTTTGGTTTTAAAAGCAAAGTTACAGTACTTGCAGACATATGGCCTGACGTCTGTGTGCGTGCGAATGTGTTTCTTCAGCATGCTGGGTTTCTTGCAGCGAATTCCACACTCCTCACATACATACTTCCCTCTTCCACGGCCTCGCACATACACATACTCTTCGTTTGATTTGTACCTATGAGCAACAGGTGTCATGATAAAAAAAAAAAAAAAAAAAAAAAGAAGATTCCCACCTCAAAAGTAGTCACAACTTTCCTGGATTAATTCAGCATGTTATTGACACCACCGGTCTCATTTACCATTCGCTAGCTCTGGGTAATTAGTCTAAATTCAAAATATCTTCAAAAGCTTTTGCCCAGATGCCTACTTCCTCTTCAGGAATATGTTCTCATGTCCTGCATCTGCTTCTCTGCACAGACAAATAACCCAAAGTCTGCGATCAACTCACAGGGTCACCCAAATGTCCTGATTTTCCACAAACACAAACTGAGGCACTTACGATAGTCTGAATAAGGCATTTAACAGTCCGGCCTGGCTACCTAAATCATCTCTCTCTCACCCTATGCTGTGTTTTAAAATATGCACAGTCTGTCACTGTGCTGTGTAAAGCACCGAGAAAATACATCCTAGCTAAACCTCTTGTGAAACAATCTTTCTCATCCTTCGGGACAACGGTAAAAACCATTTGAGAAGACTGATCCCACACTGCAAGTTGTGATCCCTGCACAGATTCCTGATACAGTGAGACACCCAGAATGGACACAAAGAGAAGAATACATCCATTTATTTAAAAAATAAATTGTGCTAACACTAAATGTAAACACACGGACTCCAGGCTTTTTTATCTTTGGTACAATATCATGACTTAGGTTTACCCAAGAGAATGAGATTGGTCATCCTTCCTTCACATTGTATATTCATCTATTTTCTGTCCACGCATTATTGCATAGAGAAGGTTACACGATGTGGGTTTGAAAAATATTTGTAAGAGTGAGACAAATCATTTAGCCTCCTGCCGTTTAGCAAATGGAGCCTGTAATTTCCTGTTCTTGCAGCACAAGAAGAATAAGGTAACACGAAATTGGTCCCCTCAGATTTTTAAGAGGCCAAATTTTCGAAGTGTGGTGCTTCTTGCAACTCTTTTTTTTCTATCCAGTATGAGTTATGTCTGGTCTTCAGAAATCTCCAAACATCCACCTTTGACAATCAGGCCTTCTAAAGCATCTTAATAGGGGGTCCAAAGACACACAACACCATCAGTCACCTTCTAGTATCTTCCCAATAAAGCCAATTCCAAACGAGAATGGTGAGATAAAAGCAGCCAAACTGAAGAGAAACTGAATAGAAACAGCAGCACTAGGGATTTGAGCACTTAAATAAATGAAGGTATAATAAGTCCTAAAAAAAAATAACGTATTTATAATGCAAAAAAAAAAAAAAGAGGATAATTTAAAACTGAGTAAAAAATACAGAAAGATCATGAATACAGCCCTGAACCGATGGGATGATAATGGCACGGTCTGCACAGGACCCATGAGTGTGGATTTCAAAGCAGGTGAATCACACGGCACGAACCCCTTGATCTCCCACCCAGGTAGAATGCACGTCGCCCTGGCTCAATTGCGTCTCATTCCCTTAGGAAGTGTAGAGGTAATTTCAATTCCATGTGGGTGTTTGGGGGACCTACCACACATGAAATTCAGAATAATCTTCCTGGGTGCCACCTGGTAGATGTGACTAAACCCTTCCTCTCCTGCCAAGTCCTGGTCTCTCTGCCTCACGGTCCTGTCTGTAAGGAGCAGGCTGAGCCACTTCTTTGCTTCATAGGAGAGATGTGAGCAGATGCTTAAAAGATGTTGAGGTGCTTGTGCATTAAGGTGATGAAGTCACAGATGTCCTATGCACGTTCAGACACGTGGAGAGAGAGGAAAAATGAGTGTCTACGTTGCCCTAGCCTAGCCTGAAATAGCAGTAGCAGCACCAGCATAACCAGGTCTTGGTGTCCGACAGCTACATGTGAGGGAACAGCTTCTATTTCTGTCCTTCAGTGTCAGCAGAAGTTCTCCAGACCATAAGCATGGTCATCTGGTAGCCCAGATACTCTGTTCTACCTCCTGTAACTGAAGCCACAGAAATGCCATCCACCCCATGTGTTTCTCCCCATCAAGAAAAAAAACCCCAAACCAAAAACCCTTCACCACAAGGTTCTCATTATTTGGCCAGAGGGGACCGAGCTGGTGTCTGAAGAGCACACGCTGCCTGCCAGCCTCCACCCCAGTACGTCCAGCTATCTCCATTTAACCATACAGATACCAGGGTACACCTAATTAATTGTTAGGGATGGCCAATGTCCCTTCTTCATTCGGTCTGTGACTTAACACTAAAGCAGCAAAAAGAGCAAAAGAAAGCCTGGAATCTTGATTTCTCTTCTTCTGTTCAAATACATATTTGAGGCTTCCTTCTTGCCCTCCTTTCTTTGTCATTATGCTGGTAATCACCTTGCCATTTAAAAAAATGAAATTGCTCCTTTACCAGCCTTGTACTTGCACTACCCTTAATTACACTCTCACATGGAAATCTCTAAGCAAGTGCTTTGTGTCCAACAGTCCCTTCGTCAGCCTCATTAAAGCTATCGGGGCTGGCTTTTCCTGGATAAAAAGGAACACGTGATTTAATCTGAAATTAGACATTGCAGTTTATCTGACACTCTGTGAGACCGAGCTGTCCTTCAACACAGATATTTTTCTGCAGCTCCCTGAGACCATGTGTAAAACACACAGGGAGAGGAGAGAAACAGAAAAAAGAAAGGTAAGCTAAGGAAATACTAAATCAAACAAGAAGAAGAAAGCAAGGGAGGTGATACTGCCATAACACAGAGAAGGCTGCTGCAAATGCCATCTGTCTACATTGAAGGCCATAACATATTTATGGAGATAATTACTTCAGTATGACGCTGGTTTCTCTGTGATCTAATACGCTCATATGATTTGCATCAGAAAGACAAATCAATGACAGCTCGCTTCACATGAAGATTTACCCTGGACAAAGGATCTTCCTGCTCCGTAACGTTTGCCGTAACCAGATCTCACTAATATCCACAGTTGGAGGTTGTGTCAGCAAATCTGGGAGTCTCTTCCAGAGCACTGTGGAATTCATGATCCTGTAGTTAGCAGCTTACACCCCCTACAGTGTCACAGCTCCCACCTAATACTGAGATCATCTGAAACCCAGGAGGCTAACTGGCCATTGTGAGCTCTAAGGCTAATTTAGGAAATAGTTATTTCAAAAAGACCCACAAAAAGACAAAAATTCAGTTATTTGATGCACTTTTTGAAAGGTCATTTGCTGTGCTCTGCTAGCAAATGTGCGTCTGTCGAATTTTGTGGAACCACTACAAACGCTTTTCAGAGCAAGAGGAACTGGCACAGCCACGGCAGTACCATAGGCAGTACCACATTCAGAGGCTTGATGGCCCCAAAACAGGCCATCACTGTCAGGAGTCACAAGAAACCCAACAACAGGAAAACATGGACCTGGAGAAAGCTTTACCTCAGCTCTTTTCCTTAAACTTAGTTGAAACCTAAAACCATGAAGGACTTACTCCTTTGCAGGCTTTAGGAGGCTTAGTTCTTAATATTCACTGTTACAAATATCCGACTCTCCTTTTTAGCCACAGACACTTTTTTTTTTGTTTTGTTTTCCTGAGCGCTGTGAACCGCATCCAAAATCTTCATGTGGCTGAAAACCACATGATAAAACCTTGGAGAGCAGAGGAGGAAGGAAGTTTGGTGGTTCACAGGCAGGAAGGGAGAGCAGGTTTCTGGGGGACTCGTTGCTTCACTATGAGACACAGTTGGGCTGAATCACCCTTTCCCTCCTGCTTTCTACAACTGCCAGGAATTTACCTTGCCCTGCAGAGTCTTTGCCGACGTGACCTTGGCGGTCGCAGCCTCAGCACAGCAGCTGCACTTACATTATTGGCAAGTCACACGTAGGCAGCCTGATTTTGTGAGTTTCCAGACTTTGGAAGCTGGGTAAGGGTAAAGAACACCCCTGGTTCATTTTGCAGCGACTGAATAAGCAAGACTGAACAGATAGATCCTTGACCGGTTTTGCCATTCGTTAAACTCACTTGTTTGCTTTTTGGATTTCTGGTACGTAGGAACAGGAATCAGATATCAGACCCCTTTCCTGAGCTGCTGCATTTAGTTCACAGTCAAGTGAACTGAGTAGCTCCAGTTGCTGCCTTTGGTGTAACTCTTCTGGTGTTATTGATGGCCCATCTCATCTGTCATCAGGCTGCCCACGCACCCGGCTTGGCTGAATCCTTCAGAATTCCCTGAAGTTAACGCCAGTCTGCCCTGGTATTGACTAATCTAATTTATGTTTTATGCCACCTGAAAAAATTTGCCAGGTTGCTGATAAATGCATAACTATTATAATGACGCTAATTACTAGTAAGTTTATTGCCTTTCTCACAGCTCCTGGCTAGATGGTTAGACCGCTTCTTCCATGTTGCCCCCCTGCAACACGCACTCTGAAACTGCCCGGGCAGCAGAAGTCCTCAGCCTTGGCCATCGCACACCCCAGGGAAACACAGGGTGGGAGACCCTGTAAGACGGCAGCCTACGTTAAGGATCGCCACGCACGGAGGTGTGTCCTGAAGGCCAGACAGTTGCTATGAAATCTCCCTTAACTCAAGCCAAGCTACAGCAGAACAAACAGAAGGATTTTATTTTTTTTTTACAAAATCCAGACCAGACAATGTCATTTCCAGGTTTCTAAAAGCATCATAAAACCTTCTAATATCCCAATTTACCAGACAGGGGATATTGCACCAAGACAAACAATGAACTTCCGAAGAATGATACAGCAAGACAGAGAAAGAGCTGGGTATGGAGATGGGAGGACCTGGCACAGAAATCCTCCTTTTCCTGTCTCAAATAATAGATCTTTTGCAAACAGCACTTGCCAGTCTCTGGTGAAACTGCAGAAGACAAGACTCTGAGCTGAATGAGACACTGCCACCCAGACTGGACCTATGCAAAGACGACTGGTATGAAGGTGTTACTATGAACATCATCTTGCCCTTGAATTACATATAAGCAGCTCAAAAAAGATTTAACACTGGAAGGATTACACTATCAAAGACGACCACTTCACAGGCAGCAAACCTAGGGCTCCTTCTGCTTGGTAAAACATTGGGGCAGGATCTTCTGCCACAGGTACAACACGGTGCCGGACGTAATGAGATCCTCGTTTGGAGTGGATACTAATTCAGATAACAAACGAGGATCGATACAAACATAAATAGCTGTCTTGGACTGGTGGGGAATCCCACGGAGGCTGAGGGATATTAAATCTTCCCTTAATCAGCAACACGTGCTGCTGGCACGGGGAGGGCGGCTGGGCAGCCCCTGCTCCCATCGCCACGTGCTGCAGTGTCTCCAGGGCACAGGGCTCTCTGCTGACGCAGAGGAGCTGGATGGATGTGCCCTATCAAGAGCCCTCCCCCTTACAGGTGATCGTGGACAGCAGATTAAAATCTTACAAACACCGCTCCCTCTCAGGACTACCGCTGTGATCGGCTTCCTCACGCGTTTCAAGTCCACGGCTGCTGGCGGTTGCAGGATGGAAGGGCAGAGAGACACCACAACAAACTTGCCAATCACAGACACTCGGTGTCTAATTCGAAAACCTGCAGCTTTGATTATGTCTCTTCTGCACAAGAAGCATCCAGAATCTCATGGAAAACCAGCACATCTCATCTCTGAGTTTCTGTGGCCACTCCAAGTTTGTTCATATATATATGGAGGAAAGAAGTGGCATCTCTGAGAAAAAGTGGCATCTGATGGCTTCTATAATTTGTGTTTTTAAAATAAAGTAAGATGTGGATAAATGGGATCCATTCATGCAGAACAAGGATTGTCAAGAGAGAGTACGGACTGGCGGGTAAAGCAATGGATGAGGAAGAATCATAGAATCATAGACCCATAGAATCATTTAGGTTGGAAAAGACCTTTAAGATCATCAAGTCCAACCGTTAACCCAGCACTGCCAACTCCATCACTGACCCATGTCCCTCAGCACCACGTCTGCCCGGCTTTTAAATACCTCCAGGGATGGCGACTCCACCACTTCCCTGGGCAGCCTGTTCCAATGCTTGACAGCCCTTTCAGTGAAGAAATTTCTCCTCATATCCCATCTAAGTAGGAGACAGGAACAAAATGAGATACCTTCAGATGCAGAACAGGGTAGCTGGACTGGCTAAGAGTCATCGTCATCTCCAGCTACCGCAAGTTTAAAAAAGGAAACACTGCTGACACTTAGCTATGAGTTTCCCATATTTTGGGATGAACTTCCTTTCCTTCACAGCAGACATGGGCTAAATTCACACTGTTACTGGATACTAACACTAAAGAAGGCAAACTTACAGATTAACCTACACTATCATCCACAGTAACTGAATAAATATAATTAAAAGTGGTGCTCGGATTTTCAGGGCTAGGTCTCAGGCGTGCTTCAGGCCTTTGCAGAAGAAGAACCCACCCGAACAAGCAAACCAAAGCCAGGATTTACTGCTTTCCCTTCATGGACCACTTTCCGTTGAGACTAGCAACTGCAGAAGTGTCTCCTGGACTCTGGAAGTCACCCTGGTGAGAATATGAGCCCACCTGCGTGGAAAAAGGCATGATGTAAATAAACACAGTTGTGGGCTTCTCCTGTCCTTCCTCTCCAGCCCTGTCACACACAGAGGATGCCAGTGGGGCTTGGGGGACCTGCTGAAAAGTGAAGGACTTGTCAGGTGGGCAGGAGCAAGGAGACGTTCCTCGATTTTCACACGTGCTCTGGCCAATGCCTTGGCAGTGTGACAGCCCGCCAGCATTGGCACCGAAGAGCCACTGAAAGGGGCCATTACATCTCTGCATAAAGTGACCAGGATCACGTCCTGTCACGGGTAGCTGTGCGTTAAAACTCGCCTGTATTCTTTTTTTTACATAGAGATGACAGTGAGGATCATCTCTAAAACCAAGCCCTTTGTGAAGATTCCATGCCAAACCCAGAAGAGGAACTTTTGTTCCAAGCCCAGAGCTGCTTTCCAGGCCCTAGGCTGTGTAAAACTTCTCATCACCAAGAAATGAATATTGGTAGAAATACATAGGTCAGTAACTCATTTTTGTAGATTTAATTTTACTACATAAAGTGGGAACCTCTTCACGAAGAACACATTTTTGTGATCTTCTCTGTGCTACCAGTTCTGGACTTGCTGACATTTTGTATGTATGTCCCATCCACATACAGAGCTGCACACCAACTATTTGACAGTTATCAGGGAACATCTTTATGAAATAGTTGGAAAGCATTGAAGAAGAATGCATTATTCACAGATGGAAACCCCATTTGCCTATGTCAGGAGAGGTACCAGTCAAGGACATCCTGTTGCTGTTTTTAAAAGTCTAACAGAACTGAGTAATCTTGCTCAGAGAAGCGAAGGGGTAAAGTTACGTGAGCATCAAATATTCCTGTATCAAGCCACATCAAAAGCGGATCGTATTTTTCAAAGAAACCCTTTAAAGCATTTTGCACAGGAACGTCTTTAGCCTTGCCGAAGTGCAGCACCTCAAAGGGGAAGATGTTGCTTATGATCATCCAGACTGTTTAGGTAAAAAGAGGTGATAATCAAAGAACCACCAGGTGTCTTGCGTGTAAACCCTCTCTGTGGTGCGTGCCATGAGGTCAGCCATCGGCTGGGGGAAATGCACACCACTCGTACAGCCACTAGCACACGTAAAGCCCAGGACAGCGTGTCTGCGTGGAAACCAGCACTCCTTGGCACCACCGGTGTCCCACAGAGCGAAACGGCCCCTTGGCTTGCCAGCCACGCTGATCACTACAACTGCAAAATGCACGTCAAATCAGCAAGGAACCCTAAAGGTAACTTCAAGAATAAACACATCCCGGTCATTTCCTCTGTGCGGGAAACTAAGGATAGATAGTTATGGCACTGCAAAAAAAAATGACGATCACACAGGACAGCTCAGGCCTAAGTTATCCTTTCTGCTTTTTATAATATCCCTGGTGGGTCCTCACAGCTCGGATTTTACCTAAGGCAATTTTCCACATTTCTTTGAATGGGAAACAATGAAGTGGGTGTATCCCCGCAGCGTGCTCCCTGTGATCACTGCTCTGTCAGCACGACCTTGGTGGCACTGGGGCTGCGTGGGACATGCCAGCTGCTTCAGAAGTGATGCTAGCACCATGGGTGGTCAAGGCACTGTCCAAAAGCAGATCAGTGATTCTCCAGCCTCCCTCCAAAAAAATGAACACTGGCAGAGCACATATATCATGGAAAAGACACCACAGGAGTTGCTTCCTATAGCCCTGCCCTGTGACAGGGCAGCCAGACCACCAAGATGTGGGGAGGTTGGTGTGGAAACATCAAGTTGAAGGAAATGTCTCTTGATGGGATCACATATGGGTCACTGCATACAGGTTTTTGTGTTTCAAAATTCAAATGGTGCCCACAAACCAGAAAAAAATGGGAGGGAAAAAACATCTCCAGTGAAGGAGGTGGATGCAAAGATGAGTTTGGGAGGAAAGCATACAAAAAGTTAATGATTCAATCATCATACTGAACTGTAGACAACCAAAGGTCTACAGGCTAACGGTCTGGAAAGATGTATATGATGGGCAGGATGAAGAGACATTTCTTATTGACAGTTATCCAAAGAACTACAGAGTGAAACCAAGAAGTGGAAAATTTAAGCTAAATACAAAGAAAGACGGGCAATGTCTTCAAGTTTACCCTGCACAAAAGTGTGGCACGGATTTAAGCAGTGTGTTAAGCGGATTTAACACCTCCTGCATGTTCAGCCTTTCACTGCACCTTTCACTGGACACAGTTTCTTGCTGTAAATTCACTGGAAGGACTGAAAAAAATGTTGACACCTCTGTAACACACACAGAGAGGTCTCCAGAGGTAGACCAACAGCCAGAGTGAAAGAAATGCAGAAAATATGCATAAACAACCCAAATCCACACAGGAAGCTTTTACTAGCATAAAAACACAGGCCAGAGAATGACATTTAATGGCATTTCTCCATCAGAAAAAGCAAACCCTTTTGCCAGTAGAGCCTGTTTTGATTGAAGAAGTGTCATGGGCTACAGGGACAAGAGGATCTGCGACCACATGAGTTGGTCTGCACCAGGAGGACTGCTCCTGCTGCGTCTGATCCCTGACCCTGATGCTGGCCCTTGAGCAGTGTAGGGTGTCCAAGACAGACCATGGGACGTCCTTCAATTAAATTAATCCAACACAGAGCAAGCATAATACCAGCAAACATTGTATATGGACGTAAAACTGCAGAAACAGTGAAGTGTTATATTACTTCTCTGTTATGCTTGAGTGAAAGCTTGATTCAATTTTGGGTTGTGGCATCGGACCTCTTCTAGTCTATTAAAAGTAAAATTACAGTTACACTCATTATGGCTCTGTCTGCTGCTATACAACTTCAGCCACTCTACACTTTAATCATTTAATTATCATTGCAAACCGCTATAAAAACACATCTATTTCATAAAAAAAAAAAAATCAATGTAAATAGTACTTTGCTGCTCTATCCAAGCTGGAAAGCCAGGTTTGATTACTCAAATGCAATCAGGGATGAAACCAGACTGAAAAAATGAAAGTACATTCACTGCAAGGTGAAACGTGCGTGCATTGTCCCTGCCAGGTGGTCAGCGTTAGCCACCTAAGCATGAAGAGATGTGGAATTATATTGATTGTGTGCACAGGCTAATTAGTCCCTTCTGGGCTTCCCTTCCCTTAAATCCAATTGCGAGAGCAGAGAGGTAACGCAAAAACTTCCACAGTCTCTCACTTCTTGTTTAATGATTGGGCCATGTGTCCCTGTCCTCAGACGATGCCACGCAAAAGTCAGAGAGTTATTGCAGAGCACATGCCGTCTAAACAGCTCATCCCACCACCACAGTGGCATAAACAGCAAAGAAAAAGGGAAGTAATTGGCTGGTGTGGTGTTTTGTAATGACAGGGACATGATGGCAGCAACACAAAACATCACGTTGGCCTTCCCCATCTATGTGCCCGTTTCCAAAGATTTCCCTGGATGTTATTAGAATAAATTAATACTGCACGACTTCTAATGCAAGACTGGGCTTTTTTTTCCCAGCACCAGCCAGACAGGTTAGGTGATGATACGAAAGTCCACACGGGTAAGCAAGCACACTGTTCCCAGGGCACTGCTCCAACACCACCTTTCCCTTCTGAAGATCAAATACAAATAGAATAAAATACCAGATTAAAAAAAAACACAAAACAAACCAGACAAAAAAACAACCACCAAGAACTCATACAGCTGAGTCATAAAATATTCATAGAGAAAGTCTAACATGGAAATCCCCATAGATGACCTGTCTCAATCCCATTTCTTCCTCCTCTGGCTCCATCAGAATTGATTAAACAATTTCCGGAGAATCTGACATTAATGACTCCAGCTGACTCAAAGTGGCTCTCGCCTGACACAGGTACTCCTTGTTCTCAGAACAGCTCTTTCCGCAACTATTTTCCTAAGCGCTATGAATGATTCTGGATGCCGTTGCTGTTTTAATTACAGGCTGCCTTCTTGGCCTCCTGTTGCCTCTCATGTCAAGGAGGAAGGGCTGTGTTTAACAGCCTTGTTCCAGTGCGTTATTTCTCAGTCGTAACTGCGCTCCCGGCAGTACCTATATTATTGGAGGCGCGTTAGGGTCTGTAACACTTGTTAGTCCTAAGCAGATCATCAAATTCTTGAAGAAAGTGTTTTAGGTTGAGGTCAGTTACAACTCAAGAATTATTTCGAAATGTACTGAGGATGTTGAACGGAAATATCCAACGTAAGAAACAAGCGCCTACATCAATGCGTTCTTCCCACTACTCTTGTTCCATGGTCGTTAGCTCCAGGACACATCCCCCCTCTCTGTTTTGAAGCTTCTACCAATGTACTCTTGAGTTTATCTTAACACAGTTACAAACATTCGAAGAAATTATCATTAAGAGGATTTGGCTTCTGAGATGCACAAACATAAATGCATTTTGTTGGCGCATTTCAGTGTGCCTGTGTAAAGAACCACCGTTTTTAACAAAAGCGTGCTTTTAGGGTACACACAACGCCCCGCTGTGCAGGTTGGATACCATCACATGTCTACCTCCACATTTATTTCAAGCAGCTTTTTTTCTACACCATTTACTGAAAGGCTGATGCTATTGATTATCATTTTTTACATTTGCTGACTTTTTTTTTATTTGAGAAGCAGAGTTTTCAGTAGCCCAGCAGAAATCCAGTCCTTTTCAAAGTCAAGTCTATTCCTTACAGTAATCTTAATTTGAGCCGGTTATTACTGACATGGGTAAATACCATCAACACTTCAGTCTCTAATTAGTCCATTTATTAACTGCTGAAATGCAACACTACAGAATTAAGTAGATCTGTGATGTAACAGTCAGTGGAGTCTCTCAATAGCCATATTCTGGCAAAAAACAAAATCTGCTTTCTGGAGTGACATTTTCCTGTGACTCAAAGTTTATTCCATTTGTGGATGAATTTTCTCTGGTTTTCAACCCCCTCCTGGTCCGACTGGGATATACAGAGGGTGCTCAACACCTCTGGGCCTGATGCATGGGCTGGTCTGGAAGATTTAATTTTTGAGGACTTCTTCCTAAAGGTGCCTGTTTCCTGGACACAGTTGTCTCCTCCTCGAGCTCTCTGCCTGGTGCCTGTCCATTCTGAGGGCTTCACGGCGCTCTGCTGCCTCCTTTTTTGACCCAGGTTTAGTTTTTGCCCGACACCATGTCGGGCCGCACAGAGGAGTGCTGTTATCAGACTGGCCCCGGTTACCTAACATGATTCAAGGTGAAAAAAGCTTAATATTCCCGCCAGGGGCCAAGGTGAGTAACCATTGACTCCAGTGACTATGTTACAGAAATGCATTTTCTCTTCTGTCACTACATCTGACACAAGCCTTCTTGTTCTCCATCCTATTAGAAATGAATAAATATCCCGTTTACAACTTACACCTCAAAAGAACACAACGGTGGATCTCGGGGACAGGGAGAGAAAAAAATCACCGCTGCCCCTGTATGCTCTCCATTCCTACATGGCTTAATTTTAAATTATTAAAAAGTGGAATTTCACCATTTCACTTCAGAAACAAGCTCAACTAACACTTAACAGAAGGCTGGGTTGGAAATGTTTTCTAGTATTCTGTCCAAAATTATATTTACGTTGTTTCATCCAATTATTGTTTAATCTTCTGCAAGTAATGCCTCTGCTTTTGGAGATCACTGACCCACAAATGGAACTGTCCCATCCACCATCACTGGAATTACTGGTAGGCAGGCGGGGAAAAAAAAGAGCCATCTACTGCCTTTTACAATAAATCCGTAGTGTAGCAGCCAATTTTGTAAGGTCTTTAACATGTTTTATGCTCGGCCTGAACACTAATTGCTTTTGTGGTGAGACTTATAAAGCTGACACCTAACGAGGCTGTCTGTTTCTTTGTTAAAAAGTAAAAATAGAAATCAAAAAAGCCAAAGCCATGCTGCACATTTTTTAGACTAAAACACTGTTGTGTTAAAAAAGCCAAATTTCTGCGCATAACGAAAAACAGTAATTAAGACGAACACCACACAAGGGAAATTTAACTGCATTGTTCTGCTACTGCTCTGGAGTGAGGCGCTCGCAGCCCGGCTCCCCTGTGTCCCCATCCTCCTGTGATCATTGGATCATGCTGGAGCGAGCGCAGAGGAGGGCAACGAAGCTGGTGAAGGGCCTGGAGAATAAATCTGATGAGGAGCGATTGAAGGAGCTGGGACTGTTCAGTTTGAGGAAGAGGAGGCTGAGGGGAGACCTCATCGCTCTCTACAACTACTTGAAAGGACATTGTAGAGAGGTTGGTGCTGGTCTCTTCTCACAGGTCATTAGCGATAGAACAAGAGGGAATGGGTTCAAGCTGCAGCAGGGGAGGTTTAGGCTGGACATTAGGAAAAAATTCTTCCCAGAAAGAGTGGTCAGACACTGGAATAGGCTGCCCAGGGAGGTGGTGGAGTCACCATTCCCGAATGTGTTTAAGACTCGTTTGGATGTGGTGTTGGGGGATATGGTGTAGGGGAGAACTTTGTACAGTGGGGTTGGTGGTTGGACACGATGATCCCAAGGGTCTTTTCCAACCTGAATGATCCTATGATTCTATGATTCTATTCTATGATTTACTGCTCTGCAGTGGGAGTGCAAAGGGGGGGCACAGTGCTGCCGGAGCTGAATGGGGCATTTGAAAATCACTTTACGCTTCACTAGGGGGGACAAGAAGCAGCAAAGAAACCGAGACTAAGATAAAGTACATCCATTGTTAATTCATTGTTCCTAAACTTATTTCATGTACTAGAAACAACCTGCTTGCCAACATTACTGCAGACCTACGGGCTGCAACGTGAACAGAGCAAATAAACGGCAAAGAATATCTCAGTAATAAAAAGGAACACTCAGGAGTTAAAAGAATGGAACAAACCCAACTTAGGTGCCTATGGCTTTTCAGCCTTAATTTCAAACCTTTCACCAAAATGGTGCCAGAGATCATTTCATGTGGATCACTAAGGTGAACACAGCCTGACCAAGCGTTTCTGCACGGGTGCGAAGGACTGGCCAGGCCACTTGCCTGTGCTACTGGAGCTTTGTGCAAGTAAGTCCATCAGCCCTACCCCAATCTGGACTGATTTAATCACTCTGGACATGAGGCATTTCTGTACAGGGTTTCATTTCATGGCTTAGACAAATCTCGGAGATGTGAACTGCCGTTATCAAGCCTGAGCATCAGTCTTGCCTCAGGACTAAAGTGTCTTGACTCCATCCATGGCTCATGCACTATTTCTAATTTCCATTTCTAATACCAATAAAAAAATCTCTGTATAAATAAATCCTAGAATAAAATAAAATAAATTAGGAAATACTGCATATAAGTTTGTCCTCTTAACCATAAGTCTTTCAGGTCTGACTACATCTCAAAAGATGATCTTTTAGATTTTGTTGTTAATGTTGACCGGCTTTGGAAGTGATGTGATATGACATTTCCAATTTTTTATTATTTTTTTAACATCAACAAAAGAATTTTGTTATGAACATTTCTAATGGCTCAAATGGGCAATGAAGAGCATTTTGGCCTTCATTAGAGTAGACGAGACATGAACTGCAGTCAGAGCTACAGAACCTGGTATTTTAATAGTATCAGCAACTTGAAGACACCTCCACTGGCCAAGCGCCCCTGTTCATTGCTAGCATCCTTGGTGCTGATGGCAAAGGATGTCCTGTCTTATAGGATCCCTGTGTTTCCTTACTGTTTGTCCAGGCCACCTACTGAAATCCCCTGAGAACTGCAAGTGAGTAAAAAAAAAAATTGCAGACATTCTTATTTGAGTAAAACTTGTATTTCACAAGATGAAGAAAAAGTATTTTCTGGTGCAGCTGACTCACTCGAGCAAATTTCCAAAGCTCCCTGCGAGTAGTGGAGATGCTACTCCTTTCTCTCAGAGAAGGCTGCAATGTAATACAGGGATCACTGGTTACTTCCAGCTTCCCTTTAGTATTCAGCCAACTTAGTATGTTAATCATGTTATTATTAAGATGTGCACAGACAGAATAAGAAGAACTGATTCTCCTGTACAAATGAGCCACAAAAATGGCTCTGACTAAACCCATTCACTGATGGATGTCCCCTTTGTCACATCTGTTTTCCTCTTGTTGTCTCACGGGGCTTCAGCCCGTCTTCCTTATGTGTAAGCTTGTTCCTGAAAGACTTTGGCAAGGATGCTTTTACAGTGACCTCCTACATCTTCATTCCTACTGCTCAGCCAGTGATAGATTTTGGGAGCATCACAGGAGGAATCCGTAAGAACAACAGGAATGGTGAAAGAAAACTTCCTCTCAAGCTCCTCCGCCTCCACCATCACACGCTGGAGAAGTTCTCCTCGGGGAACACAGGCTCCCTCTCTAGCTTGTATGAAGAAGCTACAGCGCTCAGCTCCCAATGTAGGTGTATGGGGGCTTGGGAGGAGGGTGCTGTTCAGGAACTGTTTTTATCCCCATCCTTTTGTTACTTAGTGATAGAAACCCAAACATTTTTTCTCCTCCAAGTGTAGAAGGCTTCCAGCAGCTCCAGCAAGAGTCCTGCAGGGAATATTGAATTTCATTCACTTCTTCACCAGCGACATGAACACCCATCCATAAACTGTTGGCACAATAAAAACTGAATGTCTAAGACCGCCTGCCATTAACAATAACCCAAACCCCATCCAAGTGGTGGCCTGGTTACGCTTTGAAATAACAGGAAGTGCCTTGATTTCAAAGAATCTTGGAACCTGATATCCTGCACATTATGGAATAACTTCTTCAAGACAAACGCTTGATTTCCAAATGCCTTCACAAGACAGCCCAGACAACCCTACTGCCAATCCCATGTGAAACTTCAGCAGAAGCCAGGGGAGCCACTTGGAAGCAGCCAGGCGTATTTTGCAGGAGAAATGGTCCCCTTTGGAGTCTCAAACCCTTCAGCAAGACTCAGGCGAGGCAGCACTATGGATGGGACTGGCATCATCAGACAAGTCCTTCAAGGTTTCTTGCAATGTACGTTTCCCTGGGCTAACCTGCGGCTCACCTCAAGATGTGGGAGCCCCTCTCCTTCCTAGCAGGATCCTGGGGTTTCCTGCCAGCTCACTCTCCTGAGTTACGCACCTTGGATCTTGCCGGTCGCCGGCTGCTGGAAGGTGGAGGGGAGTAGACCGGTTCCACTGAGTCTGACACTTCCCTAAGTCGGGTCCAGCTCCCCAGTGAAAGCTCTTAGTAAGTCATAACAATATATAATAGTAATAGACTAGATTTATTTCTATAGCATGGAAGCCAAAAAGCCTCTGGCTATATTGAAACGTAGCAAAAAAAAGCAAGTCCAGCTGCCTGGTCCCTTTTTTCCCCAAAAGTAACAAATCTGTATACAAAAGCATAGGAAAGACAATCTGAGAACCACTAGTAAAAAAAATACTCAGTAAGTGTCACTTTCTGGTCTGCTCTTGCCCTTATCACCACTGGGTATTGATGGTTGATGAATTTGTGATCTCCAGCTATAAATACCACTGACAAAATACCCAAAGCCACTTAGGTTATTATGACATCTCGACATTGAGGAGGATCTAATGGATTTGGCTTAGATTATCACCTACAAGTAGACCATCACATCAACCCTCATTCTGCTCTACGGGACTTAGAGGTTGTAATTATTAATGAAATTTTGTACACTATTCTGGTAGATAGAGAGATGCTTCAAGGAAATGCAAGTCTCAGACTCATCCCAGGCGTTTACCGATCCTTCAAACTGGATCCGAGACAAATCAATTTGTAAGAACTGATTCAATTATTTCTCACTTCCCATGCTTCCTGTCTCCAGTCAAGGCCAAGCAAGGAAATGAGGACTAATCCCAAGGAGGCCTGACAAACCATCAGTCCAACTGGACAGCAGAAATACCAGAACTGCATAAGAAAGTTTTGTCCTACCAAATTTCAGGCTGATTCTAGACAGGTAAGAGATCCCAGGTGAGCTGGAGAGAAGTGTCCTAACCCTTAGGCACTCATTTGGACTAGCAGGATGAGAAGATTTTAAGCCCTACTCATCTCTAATAATGACAGATCTGACCCACGGGAAGGACCCGTGTTGTGAAACACCTGGCAAGAGTCAGTAAGTCATCAGTCCAGATGAATCTATGCACATCGGGATGCTCGTTTTAGTGTTTCTACAGCCAAAATATGGGCTCCAATCCAACCTGCCCTCAAATGCTGGGCCGGTGCGAGGGCTTGGACACGGGCTGCAGGCAGGGTCGAGCTGAGGCTTGCTGCAGCCAGCGTGAACGGGGCCCATGCACAGTAAACGAACTGTTGACCAAGCGATTGAATTCTTGCCAGCTAGGCAGCTCGCTCCTCCAGCCCAGGGCCTCTGAAAGGAGTTTGGTGACTACTATTCCCACATCTGTACAAAATCACACACCCCTACGGACCGTCCTCCGTCAGCTATGCAGTCTTCAGCAAAGTTTCAACTGCCCCGTGGCTTCCCAGGGCCGCTCACCACGGGGTGAGGAGTGCCCCTTCCCATTTCACTGCTCCTCCCTGGGGCATCTTCAGAGTCAGAATTTCTGACTTCAGCGACTGAAAAAATTTTCCTCTCCTGCTACTGCTGCACAAACCAAGACAGCCCAGAGAGAGGGAGCTGGATCCTGTTCTCTCTTGCACATAATCAACGCAATGATTTAGGCAGCTCCAATCACACATGCAAAGCAATTGAAGGAAACAGGGCAACACAAGGGTAACTTGGGGTAGAGCCTTCATTACCCCTGATGATGTGTGAGGAGGTGAGCAGAGCCAAAGTTGTGCTTGCAGGACCAAAACCCTCATCTTTTAACTTGGAACCGAAGCACATTAGATACCACAATTGTTGAGGAAAAAATCTGGAAAACCCATAATGTTATTTTCACAGTACTTTTTCTGCAACGGATCTTAAAAAAAAAGGAAAAAAATAACAAAACAAAACACGTCTCTCTTAGGCATCTCCTTTTAGCTGGTGCATTAGGTAATTGCTGTGCACGCTTTTCAGTGTATAATGAGTATAATAATAATAAAAAACACAATTATGCTAAGAGCATACTCTTCTGTAGCTTAAGCAGTATCTGTGCACACCCTAAGTAATTTCTTTTAGAAGTCTCTAAATATTCTCTAGCCACGGATAGTCTCACTTACATCCTGCTAGTTTTAGAAACCAGTTCTACAGATATGGTTTTACAACTTCAGATAACAGATCTACGTCAGGCGAATGTTTTCGTAAGCCCCAGTAGCACAGCGGTTCTCACGGGATCATCACTCAGCACAGGAGGCCGATGCAGGTCTCGCCGCTCCAGCGGGGAGCCCCCACTTTTCAAGGATGCAGCGCACCCCCCTGCATTCCTGCAAGGGCCGCGGGACTGCGCTGCTCCCGCTGTTCCCAGGCGTTATGCCACGCTCGTGGGTGAGATCAGAGACACAAGCAGCAAATCAGCTGGGAAATGAGTAAGGCAGGGATGCAGTCCCTCGATTGCCGGCACGGAGACACACCGGCAGCATGGATTTCTCTCCAAGAATGCGGAGCTGGTGGGAGGAGGAGACTGGCTCCCAAGTCACTGATGGAAAATGCCGCGGGTCCGGCCACCTCCCCTGTGGGTTGAGAGGGACTGTGAAATAATTCATCCTTGGAAAGTTTCCCATGGAAATCTCGCAGAGATAACACGGAGAGAAAATGTGCCAATGTTTGTATGTGCAAATGGCGGAATATCGTAAGGTTTTGGGGGAGGGGGACAGTATTTAAACAGGATGAAAAATATATTTTTAAAAAAAAATCCCCTGAGAGCCCTGATGTCTGCTGGTGACATTGAAGGGCTTCCACTTTGAGGCTCCAGTCCAACATCCAGCCCAAAGCAGTAGCGGCTGAAAGCTGTCACCGCACAGCACTTTTCTGGTAGCTGATAAGAGAAAGAAGCTGGTAATTGCTGCTGAGGACCTCGGGATCGTGTCTCTGCGTGGCAGACTGGCTGCTCTCGTTAGCTTCCCCTCGCCAGGCAGATCGAGTCTTCTTCAGACCCTCCAGCCCCGCTTCTGCACACAGTGACTTTGCTCCCCAGTGCTGCAGGTCCAATCCCTTGCACACATAAAAGAGGAAAATTCTCCAAGACAGGAACCCTATTATTTTGTCTTAACATGGTGCCTACAAGTCCACTATGCAAGTACTGCACACAGAATGAAAAAACTGCTTTGTACCCTATAGAGTTCCTGCCCCAAGGAAACATGAACACACAGCAGACGGATGCTCGTGGATAGCACAGGAAAACAACCGGACAGCACTGGACAGTGTGACGTGCTGGGATATCCTGGCACAGCGGCCTAAAAGCTGTCATCATTTCTGTAGGTATTTCAGAGTAGAGGTGAGCTGAAGGACGAAAGAGAAGGTTGGCAGATGTTTTCAGAGAGCTCTTTCCAGCAGGGAAGAAAGGCTTGAAAATGTAATACCTGGGGAGTGGAGAGTGTTGTCACCGTTCAGAGGCAGGAGATGGCATTTTTGTACCCAAAAAGAGAAAACTGGCAGGGCAGTGCTGAGCTGCGGAGGGTCTTGTTAGTGACACCAGCTTGTGCCTGATGTGATGGGGAGTGAGAAGCAGCGTGGGAGGGTGCAAAGAGGGCTTTACGTGGAAAAAGCGCTAGGGAAATTACCTTTTCCTTCCATTTTCCAAAACGGACTGAGGCTGACCCAGATTTCCACTGTTAGCATGCAGAATAGGATATAGTAGAAGAGTCAGAAGAGCGTCTCTTCTCTACGGACAGGAAGGGTTGTATACCAGAGTTGCACATGAAGAATTGCTAAAATGCGAACACGACCCGAATGTACAAGGGAAAAGCCCCGCTCAGAGAGAGCTCCCCCAGGTAGCGGTGGGAAGGTGTTCTCCAGTGCAATCACGCAAAGGTGCTGAGGATGGACAACTTGCAGCACAGCCTGTTTCCTCCAGGTTAAACTTCAGCCGGTGCTTACTTAGGGCAGGATGCCCCTCATTTCACCTCAGTCACCTCCAAGCTGCCTACACGGGCCAAATTAGTCACGCAGACAGGAATACTTCATAGGCCTGAATACTCTGGTGGCACCACCCTATTTCCAGCTGCTGGTTTTGCCCATGTTCATCCGAGACGAAACCAGTCAGGCTGCGTCACCTGCGCTGCCTTTCCGCGGCGGGATCAGTTATGTGACAACAAGGGCAAGCAGCTCGAAGCCTTCTCCTGCCACTGGAGAAGCTGTTGTCCACGTGGCAGAAAGGCTGGGGTGCAGGGAGTCAGAACAACCCCCAAGAAATGGGGAAGAGATCTCCTGTTCCTCCTTCGAGATGAGCTGCCGCCTGGAAGTAGACCTTGACGAGCTCAACCATGTGCTGTTGGCAGACGGGACCCAACCTACTCAGAGGGTGTTATACCCAGGTGAGTAAAGGGTATTCTTGTGTATTTAAGGAAACCCCTTTCTGCACTAACACGTCAGGATATTTCCCTTAAAAAAAAAAAAAAAAAAAAAAAAAGATTGAAACATCACATAAATCCCTGCCCAGAATTCTTTCTGGATATATTTTGCATGCGTGCAAGGGAGTCTGTCAAATGTACTAGTATATCATGCTCCATTCTGCTGAGACCAAAATATATTCATTTTTATCTCCAGAAAGTTACAAAACCAGCCAGCCTTCCTTATCTTACTATTGTGGCACTTTTCTCAAGGCAGGAAGGGACACACAGGCTTCTGGGGCTGTCTCACGTACATGTCTTCATACGGGACACGTGGGCTTGCTTCCAGCTGAGATTCTGCTGGAAGACGTGCTGCTGTCTGAAGACAAGGCGACACTAAACCCTGCAAGAATCCGGGGCGACTCCTCCTCAAAACCACTCGTCTTCCCCTCTCTTAGATAAACATCCAGTGGTTGGAGGCTGCCAACAACCACCAGCGCTGGTGGGATCACTATCCAGCTGGGAGTTCCCTTGACGGGACCATCTGCAGAGGAACTTGAAGCCATCTGATCCCAGGCACAGTTCACGAACCCACTGCTCCAGATGTGACCCTGGCTGCTGGAGGCCTCGGCGGTTCTGGTGACACGACTCACACTTCTTAAGGGATGGCAGGAAGGCCGCAGAGACTGTCTGTGCAAAAATAGCTGCCTGCCGTTACTGCTGACACGTCCTGGGCTCTCCAGCGTTTCTGGGCTGTGCAGGAAAAGGAGGACCGTGAAGTTCCCTTCTGAAGGAGGAGGAGGCAGAGTTAGAAGCTATTTTAACTCTCTGCTCTTCACTGCAAGGGATAAAAACCTCTCTAAGCTCCAGCAGAGAGACCCAAACGTGCTTCACGTGAAGGCGCCCTGGGGAGTCGCTGTGCGATGTGCTGGGGCACAGCGGTGATGGGTCAGAAATTACCGTGACTTTCTCTGCTGGTAACATCGAGCTGCAGATTGCAAATGTTCACACTGCAGGACCGACGTCTCCCAGAGCTCTTCTATTTTCGTAGGCTGCTGCCACCTGCAAGTACCCTTTGCAATGAATTAGCACTTTCTTAATTTACCACCAGAGTTAATGGCGCGACGGTGCAGTAAGGCCACAATTTTCTTTCTTGGATGCTGTAAGTGAGCTTATGAAACTTATACGGTGACATCCACATAAAGGTCCCATTTGCACAGGCACAAGTACCTACGGCTCTTAATGACTGCAACGAGCTCTGCCCATCACCCAGCACCTCAAACGATTAAGCCCCTCTTTGACGAGCTTAGATTTCAGTTTAACAAATTTAACTCAAGATTAAACACATGAAGAGCTGAACTGATAATAAATTATTGTTATTAATTATATTTTGCAGCAAACTAGCATGTTTCAGTTCTAAAACTCAAGGCTGTTCACAACCTGCGTAAATAGACTAATTATCTTTTATTTGTACTGTGACCCTGTATTCCCACGTACACAGATCTCACTGCAGTTCCCAACGTTGTACGATTTTGGGAAAGGAGGAACATACCCACAAACCAGGGAAATAACAGAGCCATGCAAAAAACTACTTCCTCCCCTCCATTGTACACCGCCTGAGCAAGCACACGCCAAACATTGCTCGGCCTTTTTGAATTCTTGCGTAAAACTCGACAATCTTTAGCCTAAACTCCTCCAGGCTCTCTTTTATGTGCTGCTTTTCTCCAGCAGCACTACGCCGCCGTGACGGGCCCTCGTGCAGCACGGCGTCCCTCCCCAGAACTCAGCTCCAGTTGCCTGACAGCCCCCATGTCTCCCGCCCTGCAGCAGCTCTCCTGCCAAGCACAGGGCTGTATTGTGAGTCATGAAGGGCTTTGCTCAGTTCACGTTTGGGAAAGGTTCTTATTTTATCACAACCAGCTCGGAGGCTGCTCCGGCACGCTTCAGACCAACGTTTCGCAGATGACCGCACGCTCTTTGGTCTTGTAAGGGGACTGAAATACACACAGTTGAATCTCAGAAGAGCGGCGTAAGTGCTTAGCTTCTCACAACCTTGAAAACCACATAATTCTGCCATCAAATAGTTTGTTTAAATAAGAATGGCAAGAAAATCACAAACATTGAAAACCACTGGTTTAACTGCTGATCTAAAACATCTGCAAGAAATATTTGCTCTTTGAAAGTGCCGCTACTGTGCTGCTAACCCAACCAAGAGTTATACAAACCAGATCAATCATGTCCAGGGTCTACAAGAAGACAAAGCACCCAACAAACAGAAAGGTTTATAAAATCTTGGTTATGTGCATCTGAGTATTCCCCCATGTTTGACACGGTAAGTCTTGAAGAAAGTTTAGAGACAAGAGCACCCATGACTTCAGAAACACACGAACTTCCAAGAAACCGAACCACCGTGCACAGATGCCAGGTGAACATCGTCAGGAGAATTAGCCAAGACCCTGACTGTAATCTCCCCATGGAGCAGCCCTGCTTCCAATTCATAAAAATCTTGTAACTCCAGTCTTATCTCTACACCAGCACAAGCAGCAAAACAGAGCAGCAAAAATATCTTATTAGGTCACATTGCCTTTTCTCTGAGGTTCTACACACAAAGAAGCAGCAGTTACAGTCAGCCTGGATTCCTATTTTTCAACACCTATGCATGGATTTCTCACATGGTTCTGAAGAGGGACACCGCATCCCTCCCTCCCTTTTCACTCAGTTGATTCTGCGTAACTGCCCGAGCAGCAGCAGCTCCTTCGGGACAGGGAAAATACTTTAAACACTCACTGTAAGTAATCACAGCTTTTCCCCACTCCTCCATCCTGGAGAAACCGAACTGGGCTGACAGCCGCCGTATAGCCCTTCATGATCCAGAGATCATGGGACTCAGATTGGCCGCAGGTTTGAGAGGCATCTGCCCACAATGCGTCCTGAGTGAGCTCCTCCTCAAACAAAAAAGACTAAAAGTAAGTACAGAGGCTTTCTCACAAATAAAAAAAAAAAAAGGAAAAAAAGGAAGTATAACTTTTAAATAGTGAAAGGCAACTTGGGAAGATGGAATATTGGGGGAAAAAAAAAAAGTATATATGCAGCCCTGCCCACCACGTCCCTGCAGTTGGATCCTTGCCTCCAGCAACTCGCTGGCTCTCTGAGCAGCAGCAGACTCTGCCCATTCCCTCTGGTCCCGCTGGTCTTCTTTCCATCTGCTCCTGCCACGTCCCACAGCCTCTCCCCCCTCGAGCAAGCCCAGCGGCGTCCCATGAGGAGGAATGATCTCACCTTCCTTCCACGGCATTGCACCTCCCTCAGTTGTGCAGATGAACGATGATATTCATAACCATCAAAGATCCAGTTACATCATGGGCTATATCAGGACAAAGCACACAAGCTAAGCTGCTCTCCTTCCAGCAACAAACCAGGAAGAATTGGAAAATCTTTCTTAAATGCAGAGTCTGGCTCTCACAGTCCCACTGCTTAAGGATGTAACAGGCTTTACTCAGTTCTTACAAGCATTCGTACCATCAGTATGACTTGTGCGCTCACTTCCAAATTATGTAAAAGACTAAAACTTTTCCAAAACTAAAATTCGGAAGCCAAACTGGGAGCAGGGAGTGCTTAATTCCCAGTCTCAGGAACATGGTCCCTCTCTAGTTGAAATACCTAGTCAGTAGATACATTTCATAGGATTCATTCATTCTCTTAAATGCATGTTATTTTTTGAAAATACAGTTCTGACACACTTTACTCTCAGACCTCTATCACTTCCATCATGCAGAATGTTCCCAAGAATTACACATCCCTTCTGCCATCACTGGGATTCTCTGGTAGTCGATACTAAAGAGAATTGAAAATCAACTACTACATTTGGGAAGATCGGGAGGGGAAAAAAAAAAAAAAACAAAACAAAAAAACCCACAACAAAACAAACGACGAAACAGGAATCGGATTAACATCTGCCTTGAGACGAGACCTGTCTCCTCAAAAGTAATGTTTTCATCATTAGAAAAAGACACAAAAGGAAGTCCCAAAAAGCCAGTTCAGAATTATATTCTCAGAATCATCTTCCTGCTGTTTGCCTAGTGGAATATGGATTGAGTAATAGGCAGTTAGGTCTGGGTCTGTCTATTGGAACATCAGGTTTCTAATTGATTGCACAGTACTTGGAATCTATTAAAGGACTTCTATAAATTACATTTCTGTATAGGACAGGCTGCCTAGATATGCAGATGTTAAGAACTGGCTAATCCTAAGTAAACCTGGTAAAAACGTTTGCCTCCTCAAATTTTCCGCTGAATTAATTGTAGAGATTGTGTCACTGAATCAATAAAGTGAAAACCCTATAATCTTGATGTTTGCCACAAGCTCATAAATAGTCTGCTAACATGGAGAGCGTATTATTCCAGACATTTGGCCCATATCAAACAGTGGCTGAGAATAAGACATTGTGTCATGCCTGCGAATCCGAGATGCAGAAGGACAGCGCTGGCAACCACAGATTTACTTCAGGACACCACGTGGATTCTTTGACATTGTCATTTTCAAACCCCTGAAAAGGAGAGTGTCCAGCTTTTACTAAACTGCAAAGAAACGCTTACTCTTACAAAAGCGAGGTCACGTACAACCTTGGAAATGCACACACATAGGAGTGCGATTAACTTGGTACCGGCATGCACCCATTCCTAGGAGTACGTCATTTTCCCTATCCTGAGATCATCTCTGACCCTCTTCCTCTCTTTCTCTTCACTTCTTTGCTGGCACCAATGTGTCCCATCTTTCTCTCCATCCCCTGCCCTCTCTCTTTGTTGTGAGTGCCCAAATCTTCCAGCCTGACCCTCTACAACTTGGATAACTGCAATCTTTTCTAACCAATTTCTACCTCTCTCCATCCCTGTTCAGCTGCTAAAACGGTCTGATCAAATCACACTCTTCCTTTCTACTGGTTTCCCCTTACCTGGGTGATCAAGGCACTGTGAAATGCTCTTGGGTGTCCCTTCACCTGCTCTTAGATGTCACATTTTCTCCTCTCTCTCGTGCATAGCTCTGCCAACAGCACTGGACTTGCACTTTTTGCCCCAGATCACAGAATCACAGAATGGTAGGGGTTGGAAGGGAGCTCCTGAGATCATCTAGTCCAACCCATGCAAAACAGGTTGCAAAAATGCTGTTTTGTAACTCTTCGGTATAAAACACATGCCAGCACACAGCTTATATCCTCAGACTCTCCCCACCTGTGACGACGGGGTCATCTTCCCTGTGTTTGTCTTCTCCCCCTCTCAGACCCCACACATTTTGTGCCCTCACTATAGAGAATGACTCCGGAGTAGTCCACACAAGGTTTCGTGAGCAAACCCCAGTCCCAGAAATAAGCCAAAGTTGCACATAGGTCAACCTATCGTTTTTCTCGTTGTTGCTGTTAAAGCTGGCAGAAGACACGTTCTTGTAACTTAACTCAGCAACTCACATTCATAAATGTAGAGAATAATTGCCATATGCGGCACCCTCACCAAGAGCGGGTGCTAAGCAGAAAAGGCTGAGAAGCTTTATCTGTTCTGCTTTAGATATGAAAACCTTAAATTTGATAGCGTATAGAGATGCATTTTAAAATCTATTTCCAGTAAACTTTCATCATAACATTTCATAAGCAGAATGGTCTAACCAGCCCCAAGGAGAGACATGAGGTCTGAAGATGAAACGCCCACGACTGCCATCCTCGGCTTTGCCCCCATTTTTGCAAAGGGGTGACTGGGACAGGGAGAGGCAAGGTGATCTCCTGGGTCACAAGTCTCTGGCAGGGCACGGAAGAGATACACCAAGTGAGGCCTCCCCTTCTGCCTCTTTGCTTGCAGTGACCTCAACTCCTCTTTCCACCGAAAAAGGAAGAAAAATTGTGCTCTGTCCCAGCCCAGAAACACGTTTTGCTTGTTGGTCTCAAAGCCTGCAGAAGAAAGGCTGCCTCTCTTTATCATCTGGACTGATCCTAGGATCTACAAGGTGTTATAAGCAAAGTAACTACTAGAATAAATGCAATTATTAGTAGATTTTTAATTCATTTAGTGCTACCCCAGGAGACTGACAAGCCTGGCAGCTGGAGCGCTCTTCGTTCTCCAGATAAGATACTGCACAATGCCAGCAAGGCAAGTTTGCCCTCAACAGGCACCCCAGGCACCTGTGCAAGGCATGAAAGAGGCTTTCTTGCTTGATTTATTTATCTTACTGTTTATTAAGTCCGTATTTCTCATTTGAGCTGAAAGTAAATGGGAATTCTTGTCTTTGTGTAATACAGAGAAGACAAAAGTCATGGTGAGTGGAATAAGAGGCTGGGAAAACCCCACTGGGAACACGGGGCTCAGGAAGAGCATCGACTTCCACCCAAGGACCACACTCAGCCTCTGCCCCACCGTAACCAGGTCACACCGGGGAAGCGTATGGGCTGCCTGGTTGGTTGCTTACAGGGATCTTTACTTAGGAGGAAAGAAAACCCTGCAGAAAGTTGAGCATCCCACACAAGGTCAGAGAGGAAACTGGAAATAGCATTTTCTAATAATTGGCTGTGGGAAATCAGCATCAAGCTGCATTATGAGCTCCTGCCAGCAGAACGTGTCAAGAAAGCGGGTTGGCTGTACAGGCAAAAATAATTTAGGAAAAATAATAAAGAAAACCAGACAACAATCTAGACTAAATCCTTCTGTGTTTGTCAGATTTCCTGGGAAAACAGGAATAAGCTGCAGAATGAACCAAATTTGTCAAGTGAAGTGGTGAGGTAGCCAGGACAGGAAACTTTAACAATTCCCACTGAGGAATATTAAGACATTTTAAAGACATAATATAGTCAAGTTTAGCAGTCAGTGAGTTTGTGCGTCCCCTCTCACGACAAGGAAGTTGAAGTGTAGGGAGGAGAATGACTTATCCAAGAGTCACGGTGAGTCACGAGTCCACCAGCCCCAAGCCACAGTGCTCTGCTCTCACCACCGCCATTTGCTGTCTCCAGGAGATGCTCAGGGGGCCAGGGAACAGCCTGTTCGGGAACTGCTCAGCACAAACACAGCTGGTATTAAAGGAAAGCCATCTCTAGTGCTCCAAGCTGTTGGCGAGTGGGGACATCCTGCATTTCAGCGCCAAGGTGGAGGTGGTGCAGTGATGGCCGGTCACCACCGCACCCAAAGCCTGAACAGCACAGGGGTCCACAGGCTTGCAAATATTTTTTCATCCAGCTGTATGAGGGCTAGGATGATAAGGGAGAGTGGGTCCATGCTTAGTTGACCAAAACATATTCCAGATTTAATGGGGTTTTTTGGACCTGTGTCCATAAAGGGGAAACCAAAGGAGGTAGCAAAGAGTAGACTGGATGTGAATGACGCTGATTCACATTGCACAGACCCTTGAGAAATGTTCAGGGCAGGTATCAAATCACAGGTTACATGTACTGTCGTAAAAGCAAGGAAAATACAGAGCAAACAAGGAAAATATAAAGAAAGCGAGGAAAATATAAAGAAAGCAAGGAAAATATGAAGAGCTTCAAGCCCTGAGCTCTGTCCCAAAGGTACAACATTTGGGATCTTGCATGATGCTTCAGCAGTGGTTATACAACCAGAAGCTGTTCCTGACAGAAATTAATAACCTGTTTTAAAGTTAATAACCTGAGGTTATTTCTATGTTATACAAGGTTACTTATACAAGAGCTCTTGGCTCGCAGCACAGTCTGCTGAGTGGCAGGTTGGGGAACTGGCGCTGTTACAGAGCCGTCCCACACTTTCCCTCCAAAAGGGAATCTGTCGGCTCTCGCAGACACACCGTAGCTACCACATCTCGGCAGCGGCTTGCAGCGAGCAGACGGGTCGAGGTCTCCAGAGTCGGAGTCGAGCAAGTTATACTTTCGCTTTGCTGCTCTCTGCCCTGACTCTACCGGCGATCTTCTCACTTTCCTCCTCTTCCCTGTGCTGTTTCCTGCCGTCTGCCTTGTTGCTCCTAATCCAAGAAAAGATTTCCGGAACAGACCACTGAAAAAACTAATTTTTCAGTTTGGCTCCTCCCTGAATTATCCAGGAAAAAAAAAAAATAAATTAAATTAAACCCAAAATTAAAAAGAAAAAAAAACAATGCAAATTTTCATGAAGACATACTATGGGAAGGAAAAGCATTTGCTTCAAGTGAAATTGAACCTTTTCTTCATATTAGCTTTTAAAGATATTTTGAAGTAAGAATGCAATGATTTTCGAAGCAAAAAGCATACGTTCCTTTCACTTTGAAAATATTTTTTCTCTAGTTGCTATTTTTCTCTGTTGCTATTCCTGAATGTATCCTTCAAGCTGCCTTTCTCACTGCCTGCAAACCTGTCTCCTCAAACAATTTCTCCTTTCATCTTGTCAGCATCGGTAAAATTCACAACTCCGTCCTTCCTCAAATTGCCACCCTGTGCCTTGTCTCCTTTGGGTTGTTAGCTTTTTAAGCAGAAAGTGTGCTTTGCTAGTGCTAGGAAAAAAAAAAAATAAAGAGTGTAAACGTATGGTGCTTAAAAGAGACCTTATGTTCTTTTAAGGGGCATGGGAAATGAGGGTTGTCCTTCCCCCACACGGAGGATGGTGCCTGGACGCAACCCCGCGTACCCACAAGGACGGATCCTGGCGAGCGTGAGCATCACGACCCTTCAGGCTGTACACGGCCCCTGTGGGTACAGACCCCGGGAACCAGCCTCTTAGAGCGAAACGGGCTTTTTTTCATATGAGCCTTAACAAAATCGGGGTATGCTCATCCCGTCCCTTTCCGCAGCATCCCCAACACAAGCTGGTTAATCGTTCTTGGATCTGCTAGGCAATAGGGCTGTCCCTGCCAGTCTCAAAGCCAGGGGCATGAAAGCTCTCCTCTGCATTTCTTGCAAAGTCCTATCTGAAAAACAACCCAAAATGTCCACGTATAAGCAATGCTTTCTTTTTTCTTTTTTTTTTAAAGGTCATTTCAGAAGCACGACAAACACCTGTGCGCAAGCCGATGCTTTGAGACTCTCAAATCCTGTTTCAGAGGGCAGCTTGCCACATGCAGGACCAGGTTTTCAGAAGGACTGTGCAGCCACAGGGCTGCCCAAATGAAGCACAGCGATGCCTCTTCAGCGCTTCTCGAGACAGGGAAAATCCGGCAACCAAACCCCACAGAATGCTCAAATTAACACTGACCGGTCAGTCTGGCATCACTAGCCCTAACAGGAAAGTTTTAACACCAATTTCTCGCTTCCGTGCAAAGCTGCCAGTCTCAGGAAAGCCCCTTTTGCTTAAAAATGTGAATTACAGGAATTCTTTGCTTATACCTGGGTGCAGCATACGGACTAAAATATTACTATTTAAGCTCAGCCCGGCTTCACAGAGACATATACCCATTTGAGGCACTGCCCTGGGGCTGTGAAGAGAGTTCACCTCCAGAATTCCAGCAGTTTTTCAGGCTAATGAAGGAACTTCAGCCGTTAACTCAGGCTGGTGCACACGGCAGTGGGATGTGCTACAGACGAGAGCTTGCTCCGATTCCTCCGCTGCTCCTAACGTGCATGCTCAAGTGAGTGGCTTTGGCATAAATGTCTCCTTTCAAAATAAATATGATGAATTCTTAGAACTCATCTAAGCAGCAAAGGAAATCCCCTGAACGAACCGGGTCTGATGCAGAGGTTTGGAGTTACACGCTGAGAAACTTTGCTTGTTTAGCAGAGAGGTTTTCTCCAGGGTAATAAAACTCTCGCATTGCTGTGCCAGGGATTTTCCATTAGGTGTGTGTCAGCGGGCGGTGGGAGCTGCAGTTTCTGTGGCCGGTCATAGACATGGAGTGAGATCACCCCGGAGAAGCTGACCACAGATCCCTGTGAGTCCACAATGGCAAGAACTAGGAAGAGAGCTGGGGGAAGGGACGTTTGCATCCAGCTAACGGGTCTCCCAGAGGGTTTTTTTTTGACTTATGCAGCCATTAATTAGCAGTCATGTTTAAGTATGACAAAACAGTCCCACAGTTTCTCCATTTTCCTTCAACCCCAGGGAAAATCGCTCACTGGCCAGGCTAAGGGAGGCAGATGTAAGGCTTCGTCTTCTTCCTGCTGCCTAAAACCCCATCAGCAGCCCCACAGCACGGAGAGGGGGGCAACGCGACACAGCAGCGCCTGCCCCTCCAGCCCCGGGGCTCTCTAGGGAATGTGATGGTCAAACCTCACATAATCACCCAGGTATTGGTACTGTATTAGACAGAAAGGGCTTCGCTCAGGCTCAAGGGAACAGTCATTTAAAGTGGGGGGGGTTCAGGACCCCAGTTCAGGAAATCCCATGGCTGGTGACCCTGCAACTCTCTTACTCATTGGTGAGGACAAAGAGTGAGGGACTCGGATTCATTTCTGAGTCAGACCAAACTGATGACTAGAGCTGCCTGGGTCACAACAGCACCATGAGCATCCCTCTTAAAGTTAAAAGATACACTACATGACATCACCATGGGTTCTTCTTGCTCGTGTCTGGATTTATACACATGGGATGGTGTGAAGGGGAGGTATTTTTTAAGGTGTGAATGCAAGGATACTCGCGTCTGCAACCATAAGGTTGCAGCCATAAGGTTTTGGTTTTTTTCCAAAGATTGCTTTCCTTTTGATATAGTACTCATTTTACATGACACTGGTTTGGGGATGTCAGTTAAGGTTAGTGGTCTTTAACCTTCGATATCTTGGTATTGCTTTCCCCAGTAGTTATAATCAAATAGTGCGATAAGGCCCCAGAAAAGCACAGAGACTTTGGCTATGAAATAGAAGAACATATATTGACTGTAACTACCCCGCTACTATCAGATTTCATCTTGGTAATGCTAATGCACGGTAAACAGGCAACATCCCCCTGACAAGATCATGACACCATCACAGACCTCACTCGCAAATCAGGTCGATACCAATCTACGGTTTCATGATGTAAGCTTTCAGAATGGGCCCGGTGCCTCCAAAATACCAGAGCAGATTGATGAAGGTGACACAGAGCCACTAAGGAATCATGGCGCTTCTCCTGCAGCAGTGCTGGCCAGCTTGACCTTCAAAGATCATTTTCACTGCTCAAAACCACCACAATATCGCTCAGGACAAGTCCAGTAGATATTTTTATTATCTCCTCCAGGAGTCCAAACTTTGACCTGGCTGCTTAATGACATGGTTCTCCAAGACACAACCTGACGAGACTGTGCAGCGTCCAGTCTGTGGGGGATGTTAAACGACTCCTATCTCCATTGCAATCAAGTGCATGGGGTGTGCTCGTGGTGGAGGGGTGAATGCTGGCTGTGGTGGAGGTATATTCAGTCTTCTGAAATTTCAGGACTGCAAGTAAAAGTCACTGTGGAAATTACATATGGAATGATCTTAAGACTTGCTCTCCAAGAGGAATTTGTTCTTTAAAGACGAGCCTAACATAAAACTCTGTGGATCCTGTCTGTAGTTAACTGTGTAAAAGTCAAGGTAGAATCATGTACGTCCCTCCTGAGATCCCCAGGAAACCAGAGACACAACAGGTACTCTTCTCCACAGGAGGCCAAGGGAGGTAGGTGCAGAAACGGCTGGGTAACTCAACGGGAGCTGAACACCTTCACCACCCAGGTCCTCTTGACAACCCCAGTGGTCACTACTGTCCATCCTGAGATGAAACCATAGGGGTGGACTGACATCCTTCATGGAAAGGGTGATGAGGGCAGAAACTGAACCCAAGCACTCCCCATGCATGGCATTACTGAGCCTTGATCCTAAACCCAAGTATGAACCTGCATCAAGGCTCGAGTAATCTGCAAGCTGCTGTTTCTAAAACACTTCCCAGTGGGCCAACACAAGCAAAGCAACCCTCCACTTCCGTAGCTAGGAAGGAGACATCTTCAAATAAGAGGGACTTGGCAAGGGAAGCCACGTTGTCCCGCAGTGCACCGAGAGCCCCTGGCAGGTTCATCAGTTCATTCCTTACAAATAGGCAGTGGATATGATGAAAGTATGAAATTTGGTCTTCTCTGAAAGCCAATAAATATGATTCTAGCCGGCAGCGGACAGCAGCGGGGGAAATAGCAGAGCTGGTCCCGGCAGTGCTATAAGCGACATAGCAATGGGGCAAAGACAGCTACGGGACCAGGGAAGCCAGAAAACTGTACAGAGGGAAAAGCAGTATTGAAAATGGCAGTTAGAAAGGCAAGAGCTGTGAAGAAAATAAAAAAGAGGGGAAGAAGGAGCTAAAAGAGCTGCAGCAAGTTCACCTTTTGTGGGAACACTTGAATTTCTTTATAATCTCCCTTCTTGGTTGAGGCAACAAAGCACGGTACGGCTCCAAAAGATTTGAAATACACTGCATCCCACTGGAAGGGTGGGTCTAGCCAGCAGCAGACCATGTGAAACCAATAAATAAGGGGAAAAATGAGACAAGGAGGAAATTTTTATGAGGGGAAAAAAAAAAGTCGGTGAAATAATGTCTTGAGAATGGATGCCCTTTTGGTAAAACATTTTCTAGAGATGGCCAGGAAAGGAGTCTGATCCATTTAGCATCTTGCACAAAGCACTAGGCACCCTGTGGATTCATCGGCGGGCTTGTTCCTTCCCTGCAAGAAAATATCCTCTCAGACACGGGCTGCTGAGGCTGAACGATTCCACAGCAGAAACCTAGCAGGAACCAGACCACCAGGTATGCACCACGCACCTCGGGAGAGCAGCCCGTCCTGCCTGACCTCTTGGCAGTCCGTATGCCATGTAATTTGCATATAAAATTTATTTCTGCGACCTGCTGTGTTACATTAATGCCTGTGCTTGGCATTAAACAGCTACTATATTCTGTCTTGCATCCAGAAGGACGGCTGCCTCAAGTGCTACAGGAGCTTTAAAATAAAACATAGCATACGTTCAGGATGACTAATACGTTCCCTGATGCTGGCTTACACAGAACATGTTGGAAAAGTTGCTTTATTTTGTGTCTGTTGTTTAGAAAAATGGGACTCGGCATCCGTTGTCCTGGGCTGGGGGACGCAGCCAGCCTCCCCGCCTGAGCGCAGGGACGTGGAGACACAGCTCGTCATGGCGGGAGCAGCCAGCACTGAGCACCCCCGCATCTCTCCCCAAAAAACCTCTGCGGAGCTGCTCTGCCAGGGTGATTTTCATTCACGTTAATGCTGAGCCTCTTTAATCACATCTAGGAAGGAGTCCAAGAGTCCCCCTGGAACAGCCGCAGCTCTGGGACAACCTGGTCAAGGGGAACAGAGGCTTCTCATGGGCTTTAAGGCAATAAAACCCGGTGTTCAGTTAATCCCATGGGTCTTACTTACTACAGGAGTGTGATGGCAGCGTACCAAACCCATCTTATTTCTCAGTCTGTTGCTTTCTTGCGATTCCCTGGCTCCCTCCCTAAATCACTTCAGGTCAGAACCATTACAGGTTGCCACTACTTTAGCTCTTTGCATTCACCACTCGCTGCCGACGCGTATCTAAACCTGAGCTGGGTGCACAGTGCCTACGTCTGGGTGAGAGGTTAGATCTGCTGAACAAACAAGCAGGTTTCCTTTCCCAAAGCACTATTTTACTCTTTTGGTTAGCTAGTTTGATCATCTGCTAATGAAATGTTTTGAAATAAAAGCAAACTTCAACTGGTTACCACAACCACTGACTAATTAAAGCCCTTTCGAACACACAAAAACCAAGACCACCCAATGGCGAGAGCAGAACTGATGAATCCTGCTAGGGATTTCTTACATCTCTTTGGCCCCCTCTGCAACACACAGGAAGGATGATCTTTAATTGTATCCCACAGACACGCTACTTATTACCTGATTTTTTACTTTTGAAAAGATAAACAGTAGTATTAGACCAGTGCTGAATTACTGAAGAGTACTCTGAATTACCTGGAGCCAAGAATTAAGATATACATCAAATTTAGACCTTGCATCCATTCTGGTTTGAGCTACTTTTCTTGGGCAGGATTAAAATTGCATAAATAGAATCCTTCTTTTCTCCCCCACCCAAAACCCAAGCATCAGAAAAGATCTCCCCAGATCCTCCTGATAATGGCAACAACCACTAGGAACATCATTTTCAGGAGAAGGCTCTGGAAAGATTCAGAAGATGTGGAGTACACCTCTGTCACATCAGAGACAGCTATGAGATGTGTTTGTGCTCTTCAGCCATCTTCACTCAACCACCTGCTCAGAAAAGAGATCGGGGTGCTTGCTAACTTAAAGACAACTCAAAAAAACAAAATTAATGCAGTCCGGAGTAGCTACGGATCTCAAAGGCCAGGTTTTTACAGTTGCTGTCGAAAGGAAGCTGACTGCTCACCTCCACATGGCACCTTCACTGACTTGCCATCATTGTTATCAGTAACTCCTATACAACTGTGACACAAAAAAAGAGAAATAAAATAAGACACTTACCCTCCTTCAAAGATCTTGATCCTGACAGGCTCCCCTCTTTTGGTTACAAGAGCCTCTTCTTCTGATTTTCCTCTTTTATCCTCTTCCTTCTCAGCTCTAGTTATATCTTTTCGACCTTCATTAGAAAGGAGCGAAGGCAAATGAACCTATCTCCCCAAAAGAGCAAAACAATCAATGATTACATACAAAATCTCTCTGAGACAGACACAGACCAAACAGCCTCAGAAAGAGCCAGCAATCTACCGCACGTGCTGCTCCTGACAGCTAAGTGAAGTGATTAGGACATCCTCTTAACAAACAGGGCCTCTGCTTCTGGATTTTGAGCCCTGCTGGTGATGTTATATTCACTGTGACCGCTTACAAGTTTTTAAATCATCCCCTGCATCTGGCGGCTCAATATTATCCAGCTCTGGCCAACAGGAAAAGTGAGGCATAAAGAGATGTGTCTTGGCTGGGGTCACTCTGAGCATGTGGTGGAGCCGTGGGTCTCTGTTCCCAAATCCACTGCTCTGTCCTTGGATAATCCTCTCTCTAATAGATATGTCTACAAAGGTTTAGAGAGGAGGCATCTGTACAATTCATATATTTAACTTCAACCTTGGGTTTCCCCCGCATACACCCACATTCACACAGATTTCGACCTTAGCCATCTAAACTCGATATAAATCACTTGACAGTCAAAGCTTTCAGGTGATTTCCTTTCACTGAAACCCCGTTGCCAAGGGTGCAGTACAGAGAAAGCCACAAAACCCACGGGAGAAAATAATCCTCAACCTCCCCAGATGTTCCCAGGGTAAAATTTGCTTTTTCACTGTTTAACTTGCCACCCCTTGTTTTGGCAAAGGTTTAAGTCAAGCACCGACATCTCATCTAGCATGTTTAATGGTATTTGTCACAGTATATAGACGTAAACATCATAGCTGCCTCTCTAGCTCTGTGCGATGCAAGGGGAGAACTCCACACCCGGAATGAAATCTTGGGATCTTGCCCCCCTACAACAAATAGCAGGGGTCTCCAAAGCTCTGCAAGAGGAAAGCAGATTGCCTTTCACCCAGGTTATGTTATACACAAGGGCAAGAATATCTTTGAAGTTCAATTGAATTACCCGTACCCTTGCTTTACGTGTAATTTATGGAAACAGACTGAAGGCATTTGAAAGATGAGGGTTATTAGAGGGATCTTGGCCTGAACATAGCCAACGAACTGGCAGAAGTCTAAAGCAGAGCTGGTCACCCTTTATTCTTTACGGTTGCTGGAAAGAGTGGCAGCTCTCAAGGGTGATTCATCTACCCTACCGTAGACACTTATCTTAAGGGGAGATGAATCACCCAAGAGGTGCCTCTTTGTCTCCCATGGTTATACAGGAAGCCAAAGCGCGACTAGCTCCAACCGAGACACGCAAAACTGAGTGGGATATAGCCCAGCTCCCACAGCAGCATGCTGCTACTACTACCAGCAGATTCTCAGCTGGAGGAGGGATGGACTCATTAAAAAGCAGCTTTGCAAAACTGAGGTCAAACATTTCCCGGTAATTTGCCCAGTAATTTCAGGAGCTCAGTTTAGAGCATTAAATGCACCTGGGGCCAGCTCACGCAGGTTAGCCCTTGTCCACGCCATCAGACCCACACAGACTTTCTAGATGCCTCCTGGGAATTGTCCCTGTCCTGTCCTATCTCCCTAAATGTGCCCAGGAGATGTGGGAGAGGGCTGTCAGCCCAGGACAGAAGAGTGCCAGGAACCATTTTAACAATTTAACAGCAGAAAGAGTCTCAAGCTGCTGTCTCTGGGCACGGAGACGTCTGTCCTTGGAGGAAATCAGTGGCAGGAGACCCACTGAGCACCTTCAAAAATTAAACCTTGACTGTCATGACTTCACCTCCTGATATGAGCTCCGCGCTCATAACGATGCTAGCAATAACCTTCCCACTTCAGTTCCTTATTTACTGAGGAATACAAAACGACTTTCTAGATGTAGCATGAGATTTATTTATTGCAACTTTTGAAAGCACAAAACATCGACAGATGAAAGGCACCAGAGAGCCAAAATCATACAGTCACTACTATCCCCTTTACAATCTCGTTTAATTTACAAAGTGTGCAAGCCCGATACAGTGTAATTAGCCATCCCTACATGCACGCTGGAGCCTACAGTCACTTCGGAATTGATCTGCTCGGTAAATCCCACTGGTAATTTAAAAATCAAGCCAAGTATGTAGACAGTATATACAGTACTACTGCTTGCTGGTAGCTTGCTGCATGCATAACTGTACAAAATATTAGAGCTGGTTTACATTTTATGTTGGGTTGACTGACAACTTATAGTTACATAAAGAAGAAAATATTTAAGGGAAACAGCTAGAGCGGAGTTAAGTGAAGGTTGAACTTTCAACCTTTGATTGATGCTACCACTACGCAGCTCCCACTAAGCGCATCTTTCTGAGTAACCAGCGACGCCGCTTCCTAATCTGTGCCAGTCGTGAGCATTGGAAAGCCTAAACTGAGGATTTCACTCCCACTGATCATCTAATCAAAAATTATTTCTCCGCTTGGCGTGAGGCCAATTTGTCTCCGTTGAAATTAACGTAATTTCTGCAAACCGCGCTCCTGCAAGCAGCAGGTATTAATATTAGATTTAGGCTACACCATTTCCTAGGTGAATTGGGCAGGACTAACTCTTGCTTTTGCAAATTGTACCACGAAAACTTTAACTTTCACCCCCCAGTCAGCTTATAGGGTTTTGTCTGAAAGGTTTTTGAGGCTTTTGAGCAAATGCACGCAGTGAAACATGTATTTTGTTGGCTAAGGGCTGAACCATTCCCGTTTAGAGCTTCACTTCAGGGTATGGGGGGCTCATATTTCTGAAACACACACTTAGTCTGTATTTTAGCACCATGTCAAAGAGCAGAGCTCAGAGGAGCACAGGCACTTCTGTTAGAGAACGAAATCAAGGATGGTGCAACACCGTTCAGATAAAATCCTTTGAAAAAGAGTGCACAAGTATCAGGCATTAGCGGGGTTATTGCACTGCACAGGTGATTATCTGCCCCTACGTCCCTGGAAATTCTGTCTTTTGGATTTCTGCAGAAGAATAGTGGAAATGATGAAGAGAAATAAAGTTTTATTGAATCAAAGTGTCTCTACTGTGCATTTTAAGACATATTTATAAGCAGCAGCTGCAGCAGCGATTATGATAAATTTAATATTCAGAGCTCATTTAATGATACAGAAATAAAATGAATAATCCATCAGTATAAATTGACTTGAGATGAATATCAAACTGCAAACATCTTTAGAGCTTTAGAGTTTGCTAATCTGCATGAACATGATCTGGATTAAAGGGATCTGTATGGTTCAGCATTAACCAAGAGGGGAAAGTCTGGCCTCAAAACGAGCTGTATAACACTAGGCAGCTACCAGAAGTGTCTTAAACACTTCTGTGCCCATATGGCCAACGGCTTTAGTGAGCTCTACTCCTGTGAAGCTGTTTGCCTCGCTCCCCTTAGCTCTAAAGACCAGTTATAAATATCCTTAGATACCTGGAAAAGCAGGTAGACAGCTAAGGACATTAACGAGATGGACCAAATGGCACGGATGTTTTAACAAGGCTCCACATCTAACCCACTGAGGCACTTTTATAAATGTCACTGCATGCCTTTACGCTTCTTTGGGTGCCTAAATACACTTGCAAATCTCCCTTTAATATTTTTAAACACTTTTAAGCATGCCTCTCCATGTTCATTAATGTGAGATCAGCAGATGCACAACCAGACAGAATCCCATTTCCCCAAGGTAATCCTTTTTCATTTATAACATGCAAAATGTAGGGAATTATAACAGCATTTATAAAAAAAAAAAAAAAAAAGTTGTAAAGCTATTTGAAGTATCAAGACAAATGCAAATCAGTCTAATCCTTTGTGCTTGAGCAGTGGCAGTTCATGGTGCGGTGGTGATTCCTACATGCTCTTTTGATTACAAGGCAAGTAGAAACCGGAGAACAGAAATATGGCACGTTGCCTTGGAGTAGGCTTGCCTTTCTTTTTTTTTTTTTTTTTTAATTTTTTTTTATTACAGTGGGTTTTAGCTTCTTCATTCTAAAAGTTTCACTGAGAACAAGTGCTCACCAAACTGAGAGAGGGATGAATAAACTCCTATTAAACTAAGAATAGCAACTCCCCGTCCCTCGTCCCCCTCTTCCCATGTATCCAAATGGATGAGGAGAAATATATAGGATTGCATTACCTCTGTCATTTTTGGCTTCCTGGAGCTGGACGGGACAAGCCTGCCTGCCTCTGGACGTGGAGCAGTAGCCATGGTGTAGGTTTCCTTGCTCACCTTCTGCTTGGACCTCAGGAGGGACAGGGCTGCTTTAGTGGATATACCTGGAAGGTTAGGATTATACAAGCTAATACACCAGCTGGCATACACTGAAGATCGTCGATCAACTTGCTGGATATGATTTGGCTTTATGTAGTTTAAATAGCACCAACTGACATTAGTGGTTGTGTGGAGACTGGGGAACTGAAGTACCTTCTTCGTATCTGTACCTTCTCGAGACTTCATTGCACTATGAGTGACCTCAGACAGAGGTGCAGGGCTTGAAGGGTTTGGTGGAGACTGCTCCACCAGTTCTTTGGAGTCTTCTTTCTTCACGGGTTGCAAAGGTGCCTTGCTGAGGAACTGCGTGCCAGCTGTCTGCTTATACTCTTCCAGTGCCTCAAAACTTGGAGAACCTGAATGGGACACAGCTTGCTGCAAAGTACTTGGGACTTCCTTTGGCTCTGACTGCTCTAAAGACAAACTAGGTGGTGTCTCAACCTCGACCCTGCCTTGGCTTTCTGCAAGAAAGCGAGATTTATCCTGCTTTTTCCCTTCCTCTATTGCACTAGGTGGCTTCACCACTTCCAACTTCTCTTCTGCTTCAGACACCTCCTCCTCTTTCACTCTCTTCTGCTGTTGTGTTTCCATTGTCAGCTCCAAACTACCAGCTGGAGAGAGCATCCTTTTGCTTCCACCAACTGTTGATGGGCCTCCTTCCAGTCCAAGGATGCTGTCTGATGGGGAGGTGAGTGGCATATAGCCTTTTCGTTCTGGTAAGGGCAAGGGCACTCTCAGATAGGGGCTCTGGAAAATGCTTCTTTGATCCTCTGTGATCATCTGTGCCAGATCGAAACCTAGTCCATGAACATCAGCGCTACAAACCAGGGTACCCTTGGGTTGGCGATCATCAAATTTTGGGAGAACGATAGAAGAGGAACTGCACTGTGACTGAGTGACCAGAATCTGGGACAGCGTTGTGTACATCGCACTCCCATAGGACGGCATATTTGTCTGTATGCGAACAGGGACAACAAGCGACACCATTGGGTCTGACCGTGTAGGAACAACGAGCTGAGACGCAGATACAGACACCGGAGGACTTGCTGTGCAGGTCAGAGGGTGCAACCTACTGTCCGAGCTATATTCTGTGCACGGGGAAAGACTGGAAGTTCCTGCTGCTGGGAATAAACTGGATTTGATCTGCGGTAAATGTCCACCAGCTTCACTTGGCAACTGGAGAGCAAACTGAGACTGAAGAGGCAGAAAAAAGGCTGAAGAGATGGGTGAGGACCCAGGGTAATGCACCGGCAGGAATGAAGGATGCTGCCTGAATGGCACCTCGGCAGGGTGAGACATTAATGGAGGAGCAATATGAAGGGGGCCTGGGTGGATGAGCGTTTGCGGAAGGGGCAGTGGTGGGGTCTGAAATATGGAAGGAGGAATCTGAGGCATGGTGAACTGAGCAGAGAGGATGTCAGACATAGTGTGTGCGGCAAAGAGCTCTGCAGACTGCCCTGGCTGCGGCAGGAGATGCTGGTAAGGAAAGATAGAAACTTGTGGGGACATGAACTGCTTTTCATGCAGCGTTAGCTGTGGTACGGGATGATGAAACACTTGTAGAGCTTCTGTGTATGGCTGGGTATAGGCTGGCTGAGGGCTGTCTTTTGGCTGACTCTTTTCACTTGGGTAAGTACCATGAGAGGGCAAAGGGGGTGAAGATGTTGGCTGATGGGGCAAACTTGTCGAAGGAGATTTACTTGAAGAAGGAATTGGATCTTCTGTCTCTGGACGGCCTGTTGGGGCTGAGTCTGGCTCGTGCTCTGGGTGTCTAGTGAGGGATGCCTGCCTAACTAGAAAGCATTTCCTTCTCTCCTGTGGAGCTGAGGAGGTTGAGGGGCCAGGGGTTGAGGCAGGAGTGGACGACAAGCTCCCATAGTCAAATGATTTACTGCGGGTCTCTGACATCTGGGAAGGATGGGACACATTCGGTGTCTGCTCAGAAGCGGATCTCCGCATTTCCCTGGAATGATGATGGTGGCTTGGTACCATCAACATATGTGAGCCAACGCCAGGAGGCTTTGGGTGGGATTCAGAGGGCTGACTGGTCGACTCCGACTTGCCGTGGTCTTCACGATCAAACGACACAGAGTGGCTGGAGCCGTGGGATATGCTGCTTTCCTGACTTGGGCTTCGGGTGAGAGAGACTGATTCAAAACTGGACTCTCCGGAGGACTGAGCCATTTCTGCCAGCCGCAGCCTCTTCTTTTTTGGTGGGAGTTTCTCTGCAGGGAGCTGAGAAAGGGTCTGGCTCCTCTGCGGCCACTGAAATTCCTCTGTTTTCTCTGGCTCTTTTGGAGGAGGCTCTGGCTCCATTTCTGGTCTGTCAGGCTCTTCTGTGACCAGAATCTCCGGGACCTGGATGTTGGGCTGGCGTACCAGCTTGGGCTGCAGGGAGTGAGGCGGTCGGCTGTGCTGGGGTGTTGGCTGAGATGAGTACTGTGACAAGGGTTTCTCTTCTTCCAAGCTGCTCACCTGCTCGACAGAGTCGGACTTCTCAAAGGAGCTCGTATGCTGGATGACGGAGATCTCCTTTGAGGTTGTTCTTTTCTCTTTGCCCTCCACACTCGGAGCCGGTTTGGTATTCCTGGAATGAAAGCTGGCACTGACATCAGAAGGTGCGGATTTACCTGGATCTGCTGGTGACTTAATGGATTCACGGGTTAGGTTTAAAGCGATATCAGATGACGCCGGGTTTGCAAACTGAGTCCCTGGCCCAGTACTGGAGGAGGGAGTGTCAGACAACTCGAAAGCTGGAGGCTCCTCGTCATCACCAAGACTCTTTTCCTTTCGTCTTTTTCGGAGCGGGGTCAGCTCCAAACTGCTCCCTAGCTTGTAATGCATCACCTGGGGCCACGTGTCAGGATCCGCAACGCTTTTCTCAGTCTCTGAAGAGGTATGGGAAGTGGAAGAACGAGGCTTTGAAAGCTGCAGTTCTGAGCAGTAGTATTTCTTATGGGCTTCATAATTGTCCCTTTTCTTATACCGAGCACCACATACGTTACACTCGTACATGAACCCTTTAACTTTCGGACCCTTCCGTGACTTTTTGGTAAGTTCGCTTTCCTTGGTTTCAGGCTCCTCGGGAGGTTTGGAAACAGTTTCTTTGTTCGTGGAGCTAACCTCCTCGGAGACATATTCTGTTCCCAAAGGTAGCTCAATAGCTGGTTGTCGTTTTAGCATTCGAGGATGGGAAGAAAACGCTTGACTGCGGCTTAAGACTTCAGGCTCCATGATGTGATCATCAAATGAATAGCTACCTCTAAAGGTATGTGGGGAGCTTATAGTGCATGCAGCAGAAGGCATTGAGTGGCTTCTTAGGAGAGGCACTGTCTCTGTGGCACTGTGGGATTGCTGAAGTGACAACAATGATTGTTCGGGCTTAATTTTTTCACTGTGGGATGTCAACACTTTCGATGCATCCAACTGGCTACTGGAACCAGACTTGATATCAAACTGAAACGGTTCTCTATATACACCAGACTTTGGAGATTCAATGCTGCTACGTCTAGATAAAGAGCTTCTTCTAGGCTTAACGCTATCTATTTCACTGGTATCTACAACAGCTTCATTAATTGTAATTAGCTTAGTGATGTGTTCAATAACCTGTGTTCTAGGCACAGATAACGGTACCATACTAGGTTTCTCTTCAGTAGACAGGTGCGGAAACCCTTGGGTTGTGTTTGTACCTAACGCTGCAGTCCTTTGCCCAATCCTACCACATTTCCCAAAAATAATTTCTGCATAAGATTTTGCATTAGTATTTGGTGGGCTGATCTGCTGCTCTGCACTTTCTGATCTTGAGAAGTAGCCCGACTCGGTACTCCCTTTGCTTCCGGGGCTCAGGAAAGCTTGTTCATCTATGACCTTTTTCCGTTCACTTAAGCGGAGTGCAAGCTTCTGCTTTATAGTATGTGTATCTTCAGATTTATGGCTCAGAGCATGGTCTGATGATGGCTCCACAAACTGGGTGCTGTCCTCAAGAGACTGAGACATACTGGAATGAGACAATGAACACCGGTCGTGGCTGGAACCTTGGCTCCCTCCACTCAGCAAACTACTGGACAACAGGGTGTGCTTCTGCCTAGGTGAGAGCTCTAATGAATGGCCTGACATTGCACCTGTTTCCTCCTCTGAATCTGTGCTTTCTCCTTCTGTTGGCTCTTCGAAGTCCTCCCCGCCAATCCTTTCCATTTCTAAGCTCGATGGATACATCTCCGCTCCAATCCCTGAGGCCAGCCCAGCCTTTATTCGATGAGCATGAGATTTTCTATGTTTATACAAATTGCTCTTAGTCTTAAAAGAAAAGCCACATGGAATGCAAGGGTATGGCCTCTCACCCGTGTGTGACCTGATATGTTTTTGGAGCACACTTGGCTTCGCACAAGGCCTGCTGCAGTACTGGCAAATATATTTGCCTGGCTTCTGAGGTTTCTTTTCCTTCTTGTGCACTTCCTCAGCTTGCTTTAAGGAAACCTGCGAAGGGCGAGGGATATAGACCTTTTGAACGGACGGCATGTCCTCTCCAGGAATGATTGGTGAATGGGAAGGTAAGAGCTGGCCGTGGTGAGAGTGAAGTCCGGGTGATGAAAAGGAGCCAGAAGGACCTGGTCTTACTGGATCAACTAGCTGCCATGTGGGACCTTCAAGGACATGCTCTGGTTTCCCAGGAGACATAAATGCTGGTGACAGTGCGTGCTGCTGAAGCTGCGAAACGTGGGGAGGATGTTCAAAAGAGGAAGGCTTAGGTTGCTTCTGATGTCCAGTCTTCTCCTGAGATTCTTCTCTTGGAATCGGCAAAGAACCAGAAAAGTGCTGCTGCGATATGATATCTCGGAGAGGGGTTCCTTGCGAAGAAGCAGAGCTGCCCTGGTACGTAGCTGCAGATGAAATACTGGCTTGGAAAGCCTCTCCTTTGGGAAGCCTCTTTCTTGGACTTTCCTCAGCCTTTTTTGTGCTCTTCTGGCTTTGTTCAGGATCCATGACCTTAAAAGGGTCTTTGAATGCTATTTCGGGAAGGTTTTGGCAGGCTTCATTTACGAATAATAAAGGTCTCTTCTGTAGATTCCCTGTTTTGCCTGCATTTGCTACGAAGCTGGAGCCGCCAGGAGATGGTTGTTGATTTAAGATTTTACTAAAGTGTCACTAGTTGCTATTTGATTCAAAAAAAAAAAATGTTTCAGGGTCAATAAAGTTCACATTGGTAACACATGACAAACTACTTCAAAGAGAGAAAACTTTCCAAAACTTTTAGTCCAAATATTTTCCTTGTGAACTTGGTTAAGGCTTTAAACCTTGCCATTTTATTTCAGTTGACAGTGGCAAGTCTTCAAAGTCAAGATGCAACCCACAATGTGTCTCTTGTTTGTTATGCAAACCTTTGAAAACTTGAGACTTTGGTGCTCATCTCATAATGATCTTTTTTTCCTGTGCAAGGAAAATAACACTGAACGGTGTGTGTCCCCCTGTGTCTTCCTTCTGTTCCACTTTTGAGTTCAAAAGCCTTGGAAAAGTATTTCCCACGTTTCTGTAATTACAGCCAAAAGAAAACAAACAGAGAAAATTACTTCAGTATTTGTGTTTAAGTAATTAAATGCTGCTAGTTTTACAGAGGATGACAGTAAACATTTTGCACAAAAGAAATGCAGAATAACCGATTGAATGCGTACCATTCATGAGACATTACTTTTAATAGTAATCTAAACATAAATTGTAGTAAGTCAAACCTTGGACTCATGCTCAGTTTAATGCACACGCAGCCTGGCTCTGTAGCAGTAAGCAAAGACAGCAACTTGAAACACAGTTTTGAAAAACATACTATAATGGTTTGAAACTTGAATTCCTCCTAATCTCCTGCAAACATTTATGGGTTTACAATTTTTATAATTATATTTCCCTTCCAAACAGACTACACAGCAAAGCCGACGAAATACAAAGCACCGCCTAATGCAGCACATACATTCACTGACATAGAAAAAGCAAATCTTTTCTGTGTAAAATCCGCTCTTAAGCTTGCAATAACCTTCGGTGTCGTTTACAACAATAGCAGGTAAAGAGGAAGCACACACAGCCTTTTACTGAAATGTTGCCTCTTTAATTTCCTGCCTTTTGCTGCCAAACAATGGTGTAAATCCAACTTCTATAGCATGCCCACATCTCGTACAGGCAGGGTGTCGAAATTGGCTGTAGATAATGGGGAACCCTTCTTACAATGAATCTGAATGTGAGGCTCTATTAAACCTCTATAAAACCCCCTATAAAACCCTGACCCTTGTCAGCAAATACAGCTAGTAAGGAGACACTCGGGGAGGAAACACTCTGATTCCACTGAAATAAGACAACATCACCAAGAGAGGGAATATGGAATAGAAAGCAGGTGGGGTGCTCCTAAGGAAAATAAGGGTGGTGCTTTTTAAGTGAAGCAAATTGGTACATGTCATTTACAACGAGAAAATAAATATCTTCCTTCTTTATGACGCTATTACCTGCCTTAGGGTGCCGTGCCTTGCTATGGCAGCATTGCATTGGTTTCATTATGGGAAATTACTCAAAGCCCTGCTGCTGTGATCCTGCCCCATGCGGGGGGAGGGCGCATGGATGGGGCTGAAATCTAAACCCAGGAAAACAGGGAAGCACAGGGGACTGAGATTTTAGCTGCACAATGGCCCAACTTCCTCATGAGGAGCAGCAGTGGAGAGCCAGAAGAAGAGGTTGGTTGTGTTCAACATGAAGTCCTCCGAGGATTACACACTCCTAATTCATCGCTACAGCCCTGTGGATGCTCCACATTCAATGAGAAAAGAGAGACCTGGAGTGTAAGGTTTAGTTTAGCAGAGCCTAAAGATGTGATAACATCCTAGGATACACCGTGACCAAAGTTAAAAACTGGTTATTCTTTGGACAGGATTGATTTCTCCTAAACTTAGATGGCCACAAGTCAGGGTTCAAGTCCTTAGACACATCTCCCCACACTGTGACTCAGAGAGGCAGGTGCCAATGAGGGACCTAACGTGAGATTTTTAGAGGTTGATTGCCCTGAGATGGCATCTCTTATTGATTGGATGAGTGGCTTACTTGGCCAGCTGTGACACCCGTATCTTAGGTAAAAGTAAAGAAAATTAGTTTTATCCTTAAACTTCACCTTCCTTTTCCTCAAATACAGGTTCTGCTCCCCTCTGGCAGGAGCTTCACATCTCCCCGGGACCTGCAGAGCACTCGCACTTGCCCCAACTTGCTAAGAAAGGTGCCTCCTGTTTATGGGCTTATTGCTATGAGGAGTAATTAATTACATTTTGCACCCCCGTTTTGGAGAGTGCTGGCTCCGTGATGCTACCTAACGCTGACTGTGGTCTGGGCTAGACTTAGAGCACCATACTTAGAGCACAGGACTTACTCAAGATCAAAGGCAGTTGTGGAGCCAATTTATCAAGTTGATTTTTGCCCAAGATGCTGTTCCTTGCCCCGCTCATGACACATAGAGCCCATCAACTTGCTAGAAATGGATTTAAGCAGAGACTTTTTCAGGAAGCACAAAGTCAGCTCTGCCTCCCACAAGCTCAAGCACTCACATTTAAGAACTGCCAACTCGAGAATACTTGAAAGACATTTTAATAGTGTGTTTTCTCCTATAGCCTCCATATCCACTCCTAAGTGTATAATAATTAGGGCTGTGAGGAAGCTTCCTGAGATGATTCAATATCATCCCAAATGTTCAGACCATCCTCAGCCTCCTCTGATGAACACATGGGCCCCAGCTGATTTTGCTGGGAACTCTGCATAAAAGTTAACATTTAAAGAATTGGTCAACAAACAAGCACACCTGCTGCTTACAGCAGCGAGCACAGCCATTCTGGGGCATTTTGGGCTACTTTCTACACATTTTTTCAATTACCAGAAATGGCCCCTGGAATGGCAATGGCAAAAGACAATTCTCCTAGCTGGATGCGGTTACTCCGGATTGATACCTCTCAAAGGAAAATTCAACAATGCAAAATAAAGGGGCAGAAAAAAACAAAGTCCACTCAGCTAAAAACTGTAGGAGGATTTCTCCCCGATGAACTTGGAGGCATGGTAGAGGAAGGGAATGAGAGCTCCCAAGGATCTGGTTGCAGACGCCTACCACTGCTCTGCCCAGCTCGGATACAACCTGGAGTAGCTAAGGAGCATCTCTCTGCATCAAACCGGATAAGAGATCTTGTTCCGCTGTTCTCTCTTTGGCCTGGTGCATCCCTCCAGCTGGCAGAGACGAGAGCTGGTGTGGGTCAGCCCCACAGAGCTCCTCTGCATACAGACAGCTTCCTACTGGCTCCTTCTGCAAATCCAATGGGACTAACATGGGTGGGAAAACCTACTCTTTTTTTTACTTTTTTTTTTCTTCTTCCTCATTTTCCTTCCATTTTCTGTTCTCTTAACCTCAGTCAAAAATCTGTCTTCAGACTTCAGCTTTTTAATATTCATTACACTTTCCCAGTTCTCCCATTTTTTCTCAGAAAAGGCACATCTTTTGCTTTCGCTTTCAGCTCCGCCTCCTGATGACCCGCATAGTTTCTTCTCTCTGGCGTGTGTTGTGCCCCTACTATTTTTGCTTATCCCTTTCATTTTGCGCGTGTTCTGCACTGCGCTCTCTGCGGAAGAGCACGACAGCAGCTAAGGCGCAGCAAGGCAGCGCATGGCACTGGCACAACATCGGCAAATCTTTAAGAAAAAAAGTCACAGGGATTTTATGGCACATGGTTTCCAGCTGCTAACATTGCATGTCTGTGACCAAATCCAAAGTACGGGCACTAAAACTGGGGATTCCAGCTATTATTTCTATTCAAACATAATTTCTTAGGGTTTTACTTGAAATGCAATGGAGCGAACATGAACAGAAATGCCTGTTTCATTCTCAACGACAGAAACAAAGACTGCCACCCTGATGAAAGAAATCAATAACAAAATTCCTTCTGATTTTAATGGGACCAGAATTTTACCCTAAAGCCTGACGAAAAAATGCTTAGAAACGTTCTTTTAGACAGTCACAATCGTTGGTATTTTGAATTACCTTATTACGGCTGAGATGAATTCCTGCACAGAGGCCCAGGCACAGAGTCTCTCCCAATCCTAAACCTCACCTAAATCCTCCGAAAGGGTTTGAGGAAGAGCAAACCAGTGTCCAGCCTTAGGTTGGTCCCTCTGTGCCTGGGACATTCACCACATATATGCAGCCATGCCCCAAACAAGCTCTTTACTAGTGGATTTGGGATTGAGCCGCCCCGTAAGTGAAGAGAAATGCCGCGGGCTGCACCTGCCACCCAAGCTCCAGGTGGGACCATCACCGAAAAGACACTGGAAGGCATCAGGACTTCCTCTACGTCAGTTGGCCTCCGGAATTCATTCCTTTCAAGCGACATGTGGAAAACTGCAGTGCTTGGCTTTCTGTCGCTTTCCTTTTGTTTCCAGGACGCTGAAACATCTCATTACAGTGGTTCCTTAAAACCCTCTTGGTGGCAAAACTGCTGTTTGCAATACTCAAGCAGATGGAAGGATTTTTTCGGCTGTTTGGTCACATCCCAGCCAGATCGAGATCCAGTGTGGTCAGCAGGAAGCTATTACAACTCTGCTTTTTCTATACTGTTCCAGCCACAGCAGCATTTTCTTCTATACACCAAAATTTGGCCTGTTTTTGAGGATGCCAGGCTTATGTGCTACTGGAAAATCCGCCTGTTTATTCCTCACGATAACTTTGAAGCCGTTTGGCCAAATTGAAACAAATTTAACCAATGACCAACATAATTGACAGAAGTTAAATACATTTTTAAATCTCCCAAATTTTGTGATAGTGAGTGAATGAGGCAAAGCCCAAGCCCCTTGGTTCTACTCCACTGAGGGAAAAGCACAGCTCCCTTCTTACTGGTAGCCACTAAAAAGTCCTGTCTGCGGAAAAAGCTTTATTTAACATTTGCCTCTTTTTAAACTATGGATGAATCAATCTGGAGAGACACATCTGTGGAAAACCAGATCCCTCTTTTCAGTAGGTCACGCTGTTTCTCAGTTCTCACAAAAAATCTGCAAGTCCATGCTTTATCAAAGCAGATAAGGTGATGGACGGTGGGGCATTCTGCTACCCAGAGATCATCGTCTTTGCAACTAGATCCTGACCGTAGCTTTGAACGAAAGGGCAGACGCCACCTTGGACACTCAAAGTGATTTATGACTGAGGGGGATTAGCAAGGCAAACAGCGGGCAGCAACAGCAGATCTCCCGTCATTACCTCTTGTAACTAGAGTCAGTAATATAAAACGCTGCTGCAGCACGGGGGGGACTCGCCGGGCAAAAGTTTCTCCAATATATTGAAGAAAAAGCAACGAAAAGTAGACAAAGAGACAAGCAAGCCCTAGCCCCAGGTTGAGTCCACTGCAAAGGGCACTGCACGTGCCCAGGATAAGTCACTAGGGAAAAAAAACGAGATTACTTACAGTGGATTTGGTAGTCTGTAATTTTGGCGGTGTCTCTCTCTTGTTTGCCCACGATTCAATTCAGTCTGTAAAAGAAACAGCTCGTTGGAATCATAATGCGCGTACGTTAAAATGCCATCTCAGCAGTGAGCACACAGGACTTACATCAGGTGCCCTGATGGAGAGGATTGCTTGGTAACCGGAACAGTACACAAACTCAGTCCCAACAGCTGGAGAAGCCCTTGGTGACTGCATTCACCTCCTTCAGCATGTTTACCCTGATGGTGACCTGCCCGCTCGTACAAAATGCGTTACCACGGGGTATTCCTCCTCCCGGAGCGGGCTGCGAGGGAAACCACAGCCTGGCTGGTGTCAGCCGCAGGCAGATGCAGTGCAGACGAGACCAAAGCTCCACACCCTGGCACGGAGTTCAGGCCTGCTCAGCTACTGAGTGTTCAGATCAGTATGCAGGTGCTGCAGCCCTTCCTCCGAAGCTCACGTTTAGTCCCAAGTTTTGCACTTAGACCACCTTTAGTTTTCAGTAAAGCATTTAGTTCCTCCGTACTTACCTTCCACCACACTCCTAACACAAATGCATTGATCTACACCTGGGTGAGACTCAGATAAAGGAAAGCAACATCCCAAGTGAAGATCTACTTTGAAAAATGACCCTGAGTGTGGACCGTGCTCCGCGTTTTCTTTACATGCAAAGACAAAGCCATTCCCTTCACAGACACAAGCATTGCAATTCCACAGGAGAATATACGGCGGAACTCGTTTGAGTTCCTCCAAGTTGATGCCCCCATCACCAAATCCTGTGTCCAGTGGCAACTGTGCAATCCACTCTGCAGCAGCGGGGTTTGAACCTGCCACCAGAGCTCAGCTCACCGAATAACAGCGTCAGGACAGAACACCTCTCTCTTCCTTTCCTACATGGTCACAGCGTTTCTGAGCCACTGAAGGAAAAAGGGTGGCAGAACGTATTGCTTACTTAAACATCTCCAGGACACAATTCTGATTGCACAGAAACCCTAGTTAGTATTTTGAAAACCAACTTAAGGTCTCTCAGACTTAGTGAAAATTTTATGAAACCTTCGAGGTCTTCATGTTCAGAGATGGTGTCTCCTCCCACAACTGGCTGCTGCAGGACAGTCTCTGCCTTTAGGAAGCAAGTGCCCAAATATTCCCAAAGTTTTGAGCTTCATTTCTGCCACTTTCTTCAACCTGCCTTCAAGCTTGCTGACACCTTGCCTTTTTATCATATTGTGTCCAACTCTGGACTGCACCTTCCTTATCCCTCTGACCTCCTGCTACCGCAGACCTGACCATGCTACTCAGATCTACACATCCCCACCCTCCTCCTCCCCCTGAAAATGTCCCGGTGCCACCTCCTTGTGCCAATACCAGCTGTGTAAAGATGGGGTTGCAGCGGGAAGTCACCTCACCAGCCCCCTTCTCCAGACAGCAGAACCCCTGGGCATGTGCTGGGACATGTGCACCTCTGCACAGAGACACCAATTCTGTCCAGGCAGACAGGGACATACAAACATCTGAGCAAGAATGAGTTTGGAAACCAAACACTTAGTCAAGTGGCCTCCTCTCAGCTGAGGAACATCCTGAACCACAGCCATGAGAAAAAGGTCATTTTTTTCACCACTCCGCTTCTCATTCCAGTTTTGCTATCCAGACTCTCAGAACCTCTAAGGTCAGGAAGAATGAAGCAGTGGATGGACAGCACTGAGGTGCCTGAACGCAGCTGTTTCTCCTCCAAAATCCCAAGCTCAAAGTGGAAACAAGTTTGGTGAAGTGTCATAAACTCTACTCGAACCCCACAGCCACCACAAAGCCTGGCACAAGGAGCACTCATTTGGCTGGCAGAGGGCTGAAATTCCACCTCCCTTGGGGCCGTGCCTCCTAAAACCCAGCCAAGTCTCTGACAACTCAAACCACTTAAATCCTTTTGGTATCTGATAGCTCCATGCTGTGTTACGGACACAGCATCCATGAGAGAAGAGGTGACCCCTGCACCACCATGAAGCATTCAGCCACAGGGTGATAAAATGCAAGACAACTCTCCTGCCTCTTAGGGAGGTGGATCCCATGTCCTATGTCCCAAGTTACTGTCCCAGCCCCGTCACCGGTGTAGCGCATTTCGTTTTTCCAAATAGGGCTGGCCCAGCCTGTAGCCAGGAGCACAGCAAGTCATGAGTCAAAGAGAGGATAAACAAATGGGACCTTCAACCTGCAGCAATGTTTGACCGCTGAGAGAGGAGGATGCCCCGGCTCCTGCTGCTACCTTCAGCCCAGGGCTGCAGGAAGAGACACACAGCAGCAGTTAATGTTGATGTGTTCTGCAAAAGCTTCTGATGTCCCTTTGCCCATTTCTAGGCCATACAGCATCATCATACCCATGATGCCTGTGTGGACACCCATTTGTCAGGCCACCCCCTGACGCAGCAGGTAAGAAATTCCCCAAACCACTGCCAGCAACGGCATCATGCCAATTAGGAGAGCAGTTTCTAGACTGAAGGGGGTAAGAAGCTGCGAGGGTCTTGAATCCTCCTCCCCTCTTCCCTGAAGAGCCATGAACAAGCTGTGCTCCTCTTTCCTCCCCAACATCTGCCTTTGCTGGAGAAAGGAGGACTCTGCTCAAACTGGAGCTGAAGTTATTCCAAGCTGGCACGTGCGGCCAACATAGGGCAAGCACAGCCCCATGCGTGGGGACAAGGGGACCTCCACGGTGGCCCCCAGTTCACTTTCCCCCTATGCTGGCTCCCTAAGTGGGTACAGCTAATTGAAAAAGTAGCAACAGAAAGAAAAAGCGCATCCTCCGTTGCTCAGAGCAACACTTGAGATTGGCAAAAGAGCACTCCCTCGGTGCTCCCCCTGCTCCATGATAAAACGAGCGTATCCGCATGAAGTGTGAATATCACTCGGGCGGTTGGGTCTCCATCCACAGGCCCCTCCCCTCTAGCCCTGCTTCCAGCCGGTGCCCTGTGACACACTTACCCGACGGCAGAGCGGGGTGAGGGGCCAGTTGAGGGACAGGGTTGGGAGCCAGCGGGGGGACAGGGGACAGGCAGGAAGGGCCCGCCCAGCGCCATCAGTGAGGATGGAGTCTTGGATTAGTGTCCCGGGAAGCAGCCAGCACGGTGCAGGCGAGCAGGACGGATGGCGCAGCAGGAGGCTGGATGGGCTCCCCAGGGGAATCCGCTCGCTCCACGCGTCTGATTGTTAGAAAATAATCGTTTTGGTTTTTTTAAGAAGGATTTTTTGTCTTTCTTCTTTTTTTTTTTTTTTTTTTTAGGAAGCAGGAGCTTTTTGTTTTAAAGCTACAAACTCAGGCATCTATCAACACGATTCACATGTTTGATTCTTAAACTAATTTTACACATGCAACATCTGCCGAGTTGCTGTAGATTTGACGAGGGGAGAAGACAATTCAGTGCTAAACCTAAGTGACTTGGGTTCAATTCCCACTTCAGTTACACATTTCCTGTGTGAAACCGGGCAAGTCATACCATCTACGGTCCGCGTTAGTCCCCGTTTCTAAAACGGGGATACTTCCTTATTTCACAGATGTGTTGTGAGTCATCCATTAATGTCTATGAGGCCCTCGGATACTACGGGAAGGGAAAGACCCACGGATATAAACAGGGATCCATATAATGAGAAACAGACGGGAAGACATCCAGGAGACTTTCTCTGCTCATTAAAAAGTCTAGGATTGAATGCTTATTAAATTTTACTTATGCCCCACATGGTTTCAGTAACTTCCCTTCTCACCTTTCCAGGCAGCAAAGGGCACTGGTACCTGCGCCACGAGGAAAAGAGACAAAAAAAAGCAATTCTGCGTTTTGCCAGCAAGGCATGTGCAAAGGGTTAATCTCTTTTCATAACTTAAAAGAGGTAGTTGTTTTTTTTTCCAGAAAAGCATTTGAGTCGGAACAAGAGTAATTATTGCAAAATCTGCATATTTCAGAGCTAAATATTCCCAGAAATATCACCACTGAAACTAGAAGGAAAAAAAAAAAAAAAAAAAATAAGGCAAGAAATCCTGTGCAGCCTGGCGAGCACCACCGCCAGAAAGCCAGAGATGGAGCGAGGCTCTCTGCACCCCCAACCCAGGTATGGCAAAGAGCAGCTGAGACTTCCCTTCCTCCTGCTCACGCTCACCAAACGCAGAAGCCACGGCAGTTTCATCCTACCTTAGAGGCCAATACTCAGCTCTGCCCCATCCAGTGCAAAACCTTCGCCTGGTTTTAAGGCAGATCCAGCTCCTGCACGCAGCCTCGTGCATCCTGCCTGGACCAGCTCCCGGCCGCTCCATTTCACTGTAGGCAACGGAAGCACCGTTCCCATGCTTGGGAGCAGGAGATTCCAGTAATGTCATTTCCATCACGGAGCGCAACTGGGATTTAAAGTCAGGCAGGTAGGGCATGCCAATATAGCACTCGTATTCCAGAGGGTTTGTTGGGTGTTTTTACGTTCGTAGTGAAAATAATCCTGTTCTCTTGCGAACAAAACTCAAGGAAACCAAGTTCTCTCGCAATGTTTAAGACGGCCCTCAAGAACCATTCAGTGCTTGTGACTGTGACGTGGGATTATGTGCATCACCGTCGCATCGCCTCTGGAGGATTGTAAAAATCTCTGCTGCTTTCACTTCTCACATCCTCATTGCTGCAAGAAAGTCATTAGTAAACTAATATTTTGAAACTACTGCTGTGTAATGATTCCTTCAAAATTCATCTGAATTGAACGCTCCAGACCTGCCAAACCAAGAACGCGAAGCCAGCGATTGGCGAGATGGTGATTCTTTCCAAGGTAATGTGTCTTGCATACAGCTAAAGCAGTAATTGCCTTTCCCCAATAATATGTTCCCCCTGCTGAGACTTATGGTTAAACTCATGTATTGAGAAACCTTCCAAAATGTTTCTACATAGTTTCAAACCAGAGGAATGGAAAAAAAGAAAGGGACAACTACAGTTCAGATGGAGTTTATGATTTCTGCTCAATCTCATAATTGCAGGGTGAATCAGTGGGAAACGAGGTTTCAGTCAATACCACAGTCCCTGGTCTCATGGCCAGCAAGCTCCATAGAGATCAGCTGAAAATGGTTTCCCTTGACCCTCCCCTGACTTACTGACGACCCTCGCCTCAGAGACTGCCTTGCCTTTGTTCCGTGGATGCACGCAGCCACCTCTGGACTGTCTTGCTGGGCACAACAGTGGCTGCCCGCTGCCCGCCCCCTTCTCCGTTTGCCTCGTGCAAAAGCCAACCGGCCGGTGGATGGTGGAGGTGTGATGCAAAACCCAGGCAGACAGAAGGAGTGCCCAACATTATTTTGCTGTGCAATAAGCAGAATCTTGCTTCAAGATGAAGCTTGACCTTCTCCAGAGAGCACACGCAAAGCCTAGACACTGAGATGGAGCGATGTCTTCCATGTCACTGTCCCTCAGGGTCAGAAAATTGATCCTGGCTCTTTTTATTTACCGGTGTATGAGTAGCCTCTGTTTCTCTGGAGGGTGGAGGTTTATCTGCAGCTGGTCACTACCCTGCTTCTCCTGCCCTGAGGAACTGACTCCTCGCACTGTCTGGTGAACTCAAGGGTTGGTCCGGAGCAGAAGGAAGTATAGTACGGGAAGTTAAACAAAGAGATGAACCACAGTGTAGGTCAGGCTGCCAAAACGTTAAGAAACAGATAACAGGCCAGATTTGAGACATCGTACACAAAATGCTGTCTCATAGCACGGGGCTCCGGCTTGAACAGACCTGTAAGCAACCGCCGGCAGGAGGAGGGGGTCCCAGCCAGACCCGTTGCTCCCTTGCAGCCAGGTTTGTCTGCAGATCTGCGGCAAGTCAGGCAGAGCACAGGGCACGAAGTTGCCGTTTTGCACGCGTAGGAGCCTGGGCTCATTGCACGCATCTTGTCAAGCCCTGTGCAAATGCATGCCGGACCCAGGACCCGGCCGCGCTGCAGGCGAAGCGCATTGTCTATCTGAGAACCAAAGTTAATATTGCAGTAACACAGCAGTGATTTTAGCCCTCAGTGCAAAAAAATGGACCCCAAATCAACTACCAAAATGGAAACAAGTTCGTCCCAGCACTTTTCATGTTCCGTATTACCCTGCAATGAAAAACAGCAAGTCCTCACACATCTGGACTGGGCTGCCCATAAGGGGTCACTTTGGAACCCCTTCTCTCATTGACTTCAGGAGATGGGGGGGTACCCAGCAGGCAAGCCTGCAGCTATGTAAATTAGAGGGTCAGTTAATCGCGATGCAAAATGGTACTGAACGACAGGAAAGAGGCAGCAGCAGCAAGGAAGTCACGGCTGCGTGTAACGACGAGATGAATTCCTGTTCCTTGCAGAGTATTCTCCAGTCTTTTATATACGCAGATTTTACCACCCATGATTTAGACCCCACGCCAGGCTACGTAAGTCCTATAGGGCTTTGCTTCATAAGGACGCCGAGAAAGCCCTGCAAAAAGCTTGCAACTGTGCTTTTTTCCCCTGGAGCTCACAACAACTCGTTTAGCCTTCCACAGCTCTCCACAGCAGGGGTAACACCAGACACAAGCCTGCATGTCCAAGCCTCTTGCGCGATGCTCACCAGCTGAATTAATATAATTTCCTTTCCAGTTTATTTTGCACTTCGTGGGCTTCCTGAAGGTTGTATTCCCCTCAGGCTTCACTGAAGAAAAAAAAAAAAATCAAAAAGAAAAAGCAACAAGTGTCATGGACTATTTAGCTGTATCGTTTAACTTAGCCTCTGGTTTTCTGATGGTTGGTTGAAGTTGAGTTGAAGCCATTCCACAATAGGGAAAATAAGGAATTTTAGTGTATTTCGTAAATATAAGAAGAGAGGGCTGCTTGTGGCCGATTGCAAGAAGTGACCAGAAACGAAGGACTGGAGGGGTTCAAGGCCAGGCTGGATGAGGCTCTGAGCAGCCTGGGCTGGTGGGAGGTGTCCCTGCCCAGGGCAGGGGGTTGGAACTAGGTGATCTTTAAGGACCCTTCCAACCCGAACCATTCTACGATTCTGTGATTTTATGAGTGTCGGAGCGTTCAGGCGTTGAGGCGCTGCCTTGGCCGAGTGCAAGTACGGGCTGCGTACCATACTGCCCATGGAGAACTCCTCCTTCTGCCCTGGTCCAGACAAGTTTACCCTCAGCATGTACTCGCAGGGCACAGATGGGTCAGTGCTTTTGCCTGCAGGGGACAGCAGGTTTGTAGGACTGAACAAAACCAAATGAGGAGTTTGAAGACAATGAAAACAATAAAAAGGAACTTTTAACATGCAAATTCCATCTCTGCTCCTTGATAATTTTACTCTGCAAGCTATTACACAAACTGCTTTTTGTCTCATTAACAATAAAGCAGAAGCAATTAAGCAAAATGCAATAAAACTTTAGCAAAATAAAATTAAAACAGACTCCGAGATTATTGTATAACCTCTCTAAAATGACAAAGTGATCGTTCAAGCTGACATCACAAAAAGCTTCTAGTTTGCTTGGAACACAGAAGCAAGAAGAAATGCTACAGAAAACGTCTCTATACAAACAGCATCTCTCATTGGGAGCGGAGGTGGCTGGTGGCTGCGAGCTGCATTGTAATTTATGCCTGTGCAGAATTACAGTCCCAGCCCACAATAAGGCTCCCTCTCTTTACACAGTCACAGCAAAATGGGGCAATGAAGCGTCCACTCCCGAATTGCATTTGCACCTTTGTGTATATCTACATGCACGTCAAACTACGCAACAGCGCGCAACGCTCAAGCAACTCATTGCTTTAATTGACAAAACAGGAATCGCTGCTAAGTTATCACGAGTTTTGGTTCGCCGTCCTTTCAGTGCCATCACACGCGTACAGCCAGAGTGCTGCCCTTCTCTCCAATGACCTCGATTTTTTTCCTGATGAATTCTGTTGTGCAAGATTACATAGGACTTCCAGGTTTCTGCCCTTCAGATACACGTTAGATGCAAAAACCCGGGTATTCCTTGAGCAACATGTTCGTGAGATGGTAGAACTGGGTTGTAAACAGCCTCTTGTAAACGCACTGTCCCCCCACTGCAAGGTGAGCAGCTCAGAGGCGGCAAACAGAAACCCTGATATGGCACCTGCAGACAAAATGATGGTCTGCCTCATGATCCAGCCATCTCTGCCCACCCTCACCCTCATTGCTCACGTATCTCCGAAGCCCTGCAGACAGAAGAGCATCTTCCCATTGGTTTCTGTGGGCAGATGAAGGTGCTCTGACAGCCACTGCCGCCTGACACGCGGGAAACGAACCAGGCACCAGCAGATCTGGGAGCGGGAGCAGCTACTGCCCGAGCCAGGGCTCTGCAGCGGGCAGATACGGCATCTCACATCCTGTCTGGGTGGCACGGACGGGGACCTCTGCTATAATTCACCAATGTGTGGCAGGTTCATTTCTGTAACTTATTGCTGACAGCCCAACTCTGGCATTCATACTTTGTTTTGGCTGGCCCCTACACAGTTACTTTTTTTTTTTTCCTTCTAATGTTTTCTGGTTTATACTTTAAAAAAAAATAATCATTAAATATCTATGGGTTTTTGTCATTTCCCTCTCTGAGAAAACAAAGTAAATTTACAGGGTTTTAGCAAGCTCTCAGAACACGCCAAGGGCTGTATCCTTCCAGAGTTTAAATGCCAGTCACTGGTAAAGGTGAGAGGCGTTTGAAAGGCAGACAGGAAAATCTGGAGTATCCCATTCGACACGTACAATACTGAAATAAGCCAAAAGCACGCAGGCCACAACCCCCAGCGCTCCGCGCAGAGACGGCTGACCGCCCCGCTCACCGCAGCATTCCCCCACGGCCTCAGCAAAACTCACACGTGCTCAGCAGAAAGTTTCCCCAGAAAACATGAAAAGCTTTGCCCTCTCAGCTTCCTGATTATTTTTTTTCCTCCCCCCTCAAGCGAAGAAGAGAGGGATCAAGGCTGACAAAGTACCCCTGCCATGAAGCTTGCCGTTGCTCTGGCTTTAGAAAACACCGTGCTGGCACAGGACCAAAGCTGAGGCGCTCGGCGCTGGATCAGTGCCGCAGCCCTGCCTTGTTACACCAGGGCCCAGGGAGCTGCGAGCGCAGAAGGGAGGAGAAAGGAGGGAAGCACCGATCACCCACGAAGGGAGCAGAAGGAAGTCACTTTTGCCCAAGGAACTGCAATATCAAGGCATGCGGGAATGGACCTATCTGTCCTTAATTCTCGCCCATTCCCTTCAGAAAAAAAAACAAATGCCAAAACCACCATAAAATAGAGCAAATGCAGAGCCACACTGCACACCCGCATGAAGTTCCTGGCAATGGGAAGCAGGCTGTGTGTTGCTGCGCCGGCGCGGGGACGGAGTCAGAACCCTGTGAGCACGACGGACAGGCAGGGCCAAAGGATACGAGTTTTGCAATGCAGGGTCTTCCTATCGCTTTTGTAGCTCTGGTAGGAACTCTGCCCCAGTTCTCATGCCACCCAGGATCACAGAATCACAGAATGGTCCATGTTGGAAGGGACCTTTAAGACCATTGAGTCCAACCATTAACCTAACGCTGTCAAACCCACCACTAAACCGTGTCCCTCAGCACCGTGCCTACCCATCACAGAATCACAGAAACTTCAGAGTTGGAAGGGACCTCTAGAGATCATCTAGTCCAACTCCCCTGCTAAAGCAGGATTGCCCAGAGCACATCACTCAGGGCTGCATCCAGGCGAGTCCTGAAAATCTCCAGAGAAGGGGACTCCACAGCCTCCCTGGGCAGCCTGTTCCAGTGCCATCACCCTCACCGTAAAGAAGTTTTTCCGTGTATTTGAACGGAACTTCCTATGTTCTAACTTGTGCCCGTTGTCCCTCGTCCTGTCACTGGGAACCAATGGAAAGAGTCTGGCACCATCCTCCTTCAACTCACCCTTTAGATACTTGTATGCCATAATAAGGTCCCCCCTCGGCCTTCTCTTCTCCAGGCTAAAGAGTCCCAGCTCTTTCAGCCTTTCCTCATAAGGGAGGTGCTCCAGTCCCATAATCATCTTGGTTGCCCTACGCTGGACCCGCTCCAGTAGTTCCCTGTCCCTCTTGAACTGGGGAGCCCAAAACTGGACGCAGTACTCCAGTTGTGGCCTCACCAGTGCAGAGTAGAGGGGGAGAATGACCTCCCTCGACCTACTGGCCGCACTCTTCCCTATGCAGCCCAGGATTCCATTGGCGTTTTTGGCAACAAGGGCACATTGTTGGCTCATGGATAATTTACTGTCTACCAGGACCCCCAGATTCTTCTCCTCAGAACTACTTCCCAGCAGGTCCACCCCTAACCTATACTGGTGCTTAGCATTCTTCCTCCCCAGGTGCAGGACCTTGCACTTGCTTTTGTTGAACCATCTACCAGATCATGGCATGACAGGCGGGTAATCCCTGCAGCTGTGAAAAGTTTGCATCACTTCAGGTCATGACCTCACCAGATCTCGCGAGCCACATCAGGATCGGGAAGACATTGGTATTTCGCGAGGAGGTCTGCAGGGAAATCCAACAGACGGCTGCCCTACCCACAGGGAGCAGCCACATCAGTGCCCTCAGGCTGGGAGGCTGATGGAAGTTTGTGATTGAAATCTGAGGACCGACCATTAAAGAGCCCATAAGCCCTTCGGGGCAACCACAGCCTGAAATTCCCACACTGTTGGACAGGAGGTTTTTCCTTCCTTGCTGCCCTGCAAGGTCGCTACATGCTCTCACCCAGCTGCCCGTCCTCCATGCGCAGCATTCCAGCATGGGATGCGATACACTGAGCTACCCGAGTTCCTACGGGCTCTAATATCCAGTAAGGACAGAAGATAACTACAGAAATATAAATACCTCATTAATTGTCTGAATTAGGATGATGCAAAAGCAGGGTGTAGATGGGGGAATTGCTGCATCTGTTCATAGCCTCTGATAAGAAATAAGTAAATAAAAATCAGATCTTCCTAAGTAACATGTTACTTTCTGGACACAGCAACAATACACAATGCCTTATTTTGCCAGTCTGTATCTTATTTAACCAAACACAAAGATGCTGAAAGATTTATATTTAAGTGACAGTGAAAAAAACAAACCCTGGAATCTCAGTGGAAATAATTCAACACGGAAACTTCCCCCACCAATTCAGGACCAAAGACAATGGGTTTTTTCCTATTCTCAATGAAAAGAAAGTCAGAAAGAGAAGAAAATGGTCCTATTATTCCCTACAGGCAAAAACAGAGCTTCTGATCCTATCACCAGGCCGGCAACCTCCTATTTACAGAAACAGCCTTGACTCGTTGGGCACATATAACAAAATTCATTTATATTTTATCACATAACAGAAATGGTGAAAAAAAAAAGAGATGCATTTTACACATACTGAGCAAGTGCTTGCTTGTCCCCAGTGCCACCCTCATCTTGAAAACCTTCCTTGATAAAGACTTTGCTGTGTTTCCGTTACGTGGCAGGGGAATTGGTAGAAGAGTCAGTTTAATTAACACAACTTTTCTCAAGATAAATATTTTCTCAGGCGACTTGGAGCGTCTGAAACGCTGTGCACTGGCAGCTGGAAGCAGCTCTACCAACGAACGCAGAACCAGCTGCAATAGATGGTGCCGCTCGTACAATTCCTCTTTCCCAGCAACGTGCCTCAAACCTCACTTCGAAAGGATAACATATATCCTGCAGATGTCTGCGCACACACACACATATATGTAGAGTAGCGTTTCCAAATTAGAAGCTGCACAGCTCTTTGCAAACAGCTATGACGGGTGCGAAGACACGTCACCGTTGGAAGACCCTGGTGTTCCTCACACCAACGGCATGGAGGTTCGGGGGGAAACGTCACGTTTTAGAGCTCTCGTACTGCCAGTAAAGGCCGCGCCAAGTCACAAAAAGCAGAAATAATTTGAAATCAAGATATACATTTGTTTAACAGGAAAGAAAGAAAAAACATGACTGAGTTTGGAGGGAATGTTGTTAGCTTTGTAGGAAGAAAAGAATCAAGTCTGGACAGTGTTTGCTTCCTTGTCATCACAAGCTCTACAAAACTCCCTTGTATGCACATACAAAAATACACCTTATGCCAGTGAAACGAAGCAGCTTTTAATGAGAACCAGAATGTGTTTTGGTTAATTTCCAGGTGATTGGTCTCTTATTCACAGATACTTCTTGTGGATGAATGCAAATATTTACACAGGGACCCCATCAGCTGTGTGTCCATCGATTCTGTTTTTTCCTCTCATAAACCTGTTCCTCAGGAATCCGCAGCACCAGCATTCACTGGGGGAATGAGAGAAAACCCAGAGCAAGATCTTCCACATTTTCGCTACCCCAGACAGGATCTCCTCCGCACCAGAGAATCTCCACTCTTTTAAATCCGACTGGATTAAAGTATCAATCAAAAATTCCCCATCCCCGACTCCCACACAGGGATGCAGTTAAAGCAAATATTCGCTCTAGCATCTGCTGCTTCCACTGGACTGTTGTGGCTCTATTGGAGAGCTGAGGCGGTTTTGTATGGGGAAGCTTCTCTCCACTTTGATGGGACAAATGTATGAGCATATAGCCATTGGGCAGGACAAAGAACAATTTTTTACCAAAATGAAGACCTGGAGACTTCTGCCTACGCCCGAGATAGAACAGGCATTCCTAGTTTTAAAAGACAATTTAAAAACCAGGAAGCCTGGTGCCGCCTTTTCCTTGCTCTGAGTCTCCAGGCTGCTTCAGACAATGCCACTTCCTTACATTTCATAGAATCATAGAATCTTCATGGTTGGAAAGGACCTTTGAGATCATCGAGTCCAACCAAACAACCTACAATCTCTGCCACTAGAGCATGCCCTGAAGTGCCAAATCTAGACGTTTCTTAAATCCCTCTAGGGATGGTGACTCAAGCACCGCCCTGGGCAGGCTGTTCCAGTGCCTGACCACTCTTTCAGTAAAGTAATTCTTCCTAATATCTAATCTAAACCTCCCTTGCCGCAGCTTCAGACCATTAGACCATTCAGACCATTTCCCTTTACATCTGTAAAGGTTTGAGAGCTCCAAATAGGAACACGCTTACAGATGCAGACCTGGAGTACAAAGCCATACGAGTCCACCACAACATCTAGTCTGGTGGCTGTTGGTCATGCGTGGACTTGCGGTGAAGGACGAGCAGGAAGATCCACCCCAGAAGAATCTGCTGAATGAGACTTCCAGCCTCACCCCGCTCCCGACCAACTGTTCAAAACCATCTGAACTTCACAGCATAGGAATTGCCCGAGTACATGGGGCCACCTGAATACATCAAAGGAAGAGCTAATGCATGAGATCTGTGTTTGCTTCATCCTCCTGTTAATTTTTGTAAGGCAGTTACTTAGACACCTCTGTATTCGTGAGAAGCAACTCAGTTTTTGTGACTTTTATTAGTCCTTAGTTTATTGGCCACTAAAATCTGCCCAGTGAAGGTACCTGCAGATGGAGCTGGTAAATTGACAGGTGACATTGGGAGTCACGATTTTTGTTGAAAGCAGCTGTGAAGTTACAGAACTTACCCCAAATCAAAGGGAAAGCGATCTTACGTACAGTCTAACCTGCCGGCAACGTTTCAACAGAAGCCGTATACGCCGCTATCATAGCCATGGACTGGATAAATTATCCTAACCTATCAATGCCATAAGCAAAATTACATCTTAATGTAGATCAGGAGAATGAGACCACTTCAGTGACACAAAGCTCCACTTTCTAATCCTAATAGACTTATAGAATTTGTTTCTAATAGCTAATGAATTAAGAATCCACCAATTATGTGTCCAATTACCATTAGGCTTCTAATGAAATAAAGTGTGAACTTCTGTTTAATTAGAAATGAGCTCATGCTGGTGACCAGAGACACCTTTAAAATATCTTTCCGCACTTCACAACTGAGCTCAGAGTTGGAATGGCATTAAGGAAACGATATGGAGGTCAAATATTAAAGATTTCAAGGCAAATATATATTTTTCAAAGCCTGGTCCCACATCCCTACCAAAGAAGGTGGATATATCTGTGTGCATAGTCACACCAGGAAATCTGAGAACACATTCCTTCTGCTTCGTGCTAGTTAGGCTTCAAAATATTTATTTGTTGATATTTTTAAAAGAATTGAAATGTCTTTGGCAAAAAAAAAAAAAAAAAAACGGACAAGGATTTTCATTAACACTTCCAAACAATTTTTTTTTTTCAATAAAAGCAAGTTACCTTTTTCTAAGAAATTGAAATAACAGATCTTAAACCTAGATCCAGAGATTGCTCGTGTGTATCATCTACTGATCCAAAAAAGCCTCCTGCTTTGCAAAGCCTCAAGAGGAAGAATGCTTCAAAACACCTCACCTACGATGAAATCTCTAACTGATGAAACAGTTAAGAGCTCACAAAAAAAACCCTCATTATTTTAATGCAAGCAATAAATTCTTTGGTCAAAGATCACAACTAGCTACGCATCTGAACTTTAGATTAAGTGGCTACTAAAAAGAAATAAATTAATAAATTAATAAATAAAAATCCCCACTCAAAACCATCAAGTCAACATCTGTTGGCAAAATGAATCTTCAGCCAGCATTCACGTCTCCTCTTGACTATGTCGTATCAGCATGAAAAGTAACAAGAGAAGTTTATGAGAGTACTGACACCCCAATTTTTGTCCAGATGCTTTGGTTAGATCTAGCAATCCTCCTGTTTGGATTCGCAACGGGCTCTCTTGGCGTGTTCCAAGGTAGCAACATGTTTTTGCAAAATACCATCTATAAAGCACAGCACTGAACCTCTATCCAGCAAAACTCTTTTTTTTTCAAGGGCTGCTGAAAACGGTCCACGGCTCCCTCCAGCGTAACATAAAGACAACCTTCATTATTCCTAGCATTTAGTGGGTCCAGGGACAGCCAACCGCCTGCTAAAACCACCCTGTACAGAAGCATGAGTGCTGTAACAAGGCTTTTGTCTCTACCTTCCCCTCAATGTGCAAAACAATGTTTGTAGATGAGGCAAGTCTGAAATTGCCTCCAGCCTCTTTATTAAAGGTTAAAAAAAAAAAAAAAAATATATATATATGTAAAAAAAAAAAATCTATTAAGGGGCCAGCATTCCTGCTTTATGCCTGTTCATTAGCAAGCAACAAAAGGAATAGCTACAGGCCTTGACAGGAATGGAGCAGACCTTCATTTACGGGTGTAGGTCTGGTGTATGGCTGCTGTCTCTGCAGACACCGCTCACTGGCTCTAGGCGGTCGACAGCAGAGGCTGTCTTTTGCCTGCTCGGCAGCTGAACAGGGCAGTTATGTCAGTACAAGTATAAAACAGTGGGGGACAGGTTCAAAAAAGGTGTTGGGCGAGGTTCCTGCATGCCCTGGAACAGAAGGCTCCAGTCACATCTTGTTAAGGAGGGCAACTCAGAGATCTCTCGTTAAGGTAACGAACAGTGAGGCCAGGTCTGGAGGAAGAGTTCATGTCTTTAAATAGACCAAATGATATAGTCAGAAACACCCAGGCGAGCTTTCAGCCACACCAGCCCTGTTGCAGGTCAATAACACTACAACTTTTGCAAGTCATTAAAAGAAACCAGCGGCTCTCACACCGCCAGGGTGGGAAAATAAGGTGCAACAGGAGGAAAGTCCCCCGCAGCGTGGTGGAAAAGGGCAGGGAGCTACTAGATCTCTACTTTCTCTGCCGTTCACCACTTGCTCAGCACGTCTGTCTGCAAGATCAGTCATTCTCTGCACGTTTCCTTTCAGTTACGATCGCCGTTTATGGGTGCCTGGGGTGTGCCCGGCAGCGGGGAGCAGGATGTGGTCCCACACCTCCTGCGCACAACACACAGCACCCCAGTCACAGCTCAGCACCTTGAGGGCTCGGAAACCCTGCAGAAAAGCACGGCGTGAAGGTTGCTTAGATTTCCTCCCCCCAACTCCTCCACCACCTTGGTTGCTGGCCACAAGCCGCCCAGGAGTTTCACTCCTCCACTTTCAGGGTGCAGCCAGCGAAGAGCACCTCTACGCACGCCTCCCAGCACGCTTACGGCATCGCCTATGGCTCCTCCATCGGGTCAGGCTGCAGACCAGAAGGTGGTGCTGCAAGAATGGTGGAGACACAACCGCCTGACCTGAGCTGGGGTGGAAGATGCTGAATCATCCATCCGTCGGGCTTCACAAAGCCCCACCGCCTACCAGACCTGCTCACTCAAAACCAACAGGGTCCAAAACTGGAGGAAGCCAAGCCATTAACTGGGCATCTGTGTAGAAGCCCTCTTCTGAGGAACCTGAACGACCCTGGTTTTCTGCTTTGCAAAATTTTCCTCTTTGAGTCTTTTGCATTCATTCATGAAGAACAGGATTGCGGGGGAGGAGAGCCGTAAATATGGCCCTGCTCGGGTTGCAGAGAGAGGATGCTTGGGCAGACAAGTAACATTCTGACAACATACTCAAAAAGAGAGAAATGTCTTTTCTTCCATACCCTCCCTCCCCCCTCTTTTTTTTTTTCTTCTAAAAGTCAGTTTGGAAGATACTATTCCTTCCCACAGCAAAAGTAAGTGGCATTCTTACAACCAAATCCGGAGTTTAAGAGAAGCGTCCTAGATATAATCAAACGATCATCCAAATAAAAGAAGGAAGTTCAAGCCCGGATGCAAAAGTGTTAAATTAAAAATACATGACCCGCTTGATAATTGCACAAGAACTTGTTTGTTTTCACAGTGAGGTTCTGCACAGCTCACAAACCAAATACGATGACCTGCGGGGGCTCCACAGGCTATTCTGTGATGCCAAGTCCTAACGGCAACGAACTGGTGTGCAGATAGTCCAGCATTTGTCTTGGGAATTCCTATTCTTACCCCTAGACTGAACAGCAAACAACATTCATGCTCACATTTACAGGGCACTACAGATAGAGAATTTCAGGAAAAAAATTATACTGTAGTCAAGGCCCTTGATTTTTTTGGAATAAGCATTTCCAGGAAGATTAAAAAGTTGATTTTCCAAAACATGATGCCACAATCTCACTTGGTCTTCAGAGACCCTCAGATCTTAAGACCAGAAGACAGCATGATAAATGATAAAGCCTGACCTCCTGCTAAACACAGGCTGAAGAACCTCTCAGACATTTCTGCATCAGGCTCATTACTTGTCCTTGACCTTCAATGTCTCTTATGAAAACAGAAAACAGTCATGATGTAAAGACTACAAATGGTGGTAGAAGAAGCAGTTCTCAGTTAAGATGTTCCAGTGATCGATTTCTTCTCTGCTAAGATTCTGTTCCTTTTTTTCTATGCTTACTTTGTCTAGCTTCACTGCCCAAACCCTGCATCTATAAAATAAAATACCAGATATTTTCTATTGTTGTTTTTGCTCTTTGAGGAGAAATACCCTGACTACGACAAGCCAAGAACAGATCTTTGTGGGCCCTTCCTAAAACCAGCCATATATGTTGGAATTCCCCACCGACAATTACTACTTGAGACCTATTTGGGGTAAGAGCTACGTATTTTAAATTTTAGACCTTATGCAAACCAAAACACAGAGAATTCTTGGAAACAAGCTTCTTTTCAATCAGCCTTCTATACATCTTACACAAACTTTCTAGCTGCAACTGGTTTTGCGGTCCTCAGTGGCTGACTGGGACACTGTGGAATGGCTTTTGATGAGCAGCAATGGTCAGGAGCCAGAAACCATCACAATTTTCTCTGGTCATGGAGACCCGACGGTGCTGAAGGTCAAAGGAGAAGAAAGAGATATTTCTATTCTTTGCAAACCAGCTGAGATTTCAGTACCCACATCTGGCTATCCACCAACGGCAAAATTCATGCGATTTTTTTTTCTGTAGCACCAAGATTTTTAAAATGTTATTCTTAAATACTGCAAAGAAGGGAAAAAAAAAAAAGATTTTTTTTCTTTTTTTTTTTCTTTCTTAGCAACTGCCAGACTTAATAATCACAGAGCGCACAGTACCCGAGACTCAAAGTTCAGCCCAATGCAACCGTCGGCCCCTGCAGTTTCCCCATTAGCTCCCCAGTGCACGGCGTGAGGACTGGGTACACAGGCTGTTGTTTTTAAAGCTGTGTTCCAGTTACTTAAAGCAACAATAAATCTGCAGGGCTATTATAGCAATTTAAAAAGTAAACCTAACAGGGAAGTAAATTTGGTAGCTGTTCCATCTGGCTGGCAGATTGAATGGAGCCAAGCTGCACTCGTTATTTTAGGAAGGACTCGGAGCAAGGTCAGCCATTAAGACCAGCTTCCCCAGCAGCACGGAGGAACTGGTTTACTAGAAGACACTGTATAAATATTTCGCTGAGCTGCAAAAGGAGGAAGCTTCCCCGGCCCCAGGCTGACATGTGTCATGATGAGTTCCCAGGCACAATGCTCAATGAATGCTGTTATAGGAAAGGGTGTTTATTTCACATTGCAAAGCGGTTGCCAGAACACACAATCACGCGTCTTACCCGACGGCCCTGCAGGAGAAACTCCTCTCCGAAAGAGAATGAGACGATTATGTTGGCATTAACTCTTTGGTGGTGGCAGCGGGACTTCCCCCAGTCCCTGCGCCGCTTCAACCCCTCAGCAAGCAGCACCGGGGGCACAAACAAATGTTACCATTGACGCCCCCCACATGCCGGGGAGCTAATTAAAACTCTGAATTTCAGCGCAGGCAGATGAGGTCGGGGCTCTTTCCACTTCTTCACTGGTTTCATTATCTCACCAGCTTTGATGCTCTGCAGACGGTCTCCTTCCCTTCACCACAAGGCAACGCAAGGAGCAAACTTATCTGAAAGGGCTGTAGGACTGGGCAGATCTAATCAAAAGTTGAAGGGTTTTTATTTCCCTGGTGTATTTCATTTTCACTTCGATTGTCATTTTTTTAATGAAGACAAATGGAGGAAACACCAGGTTAAAAAGCCTCTATCCTTGCAAGTAAAAACAATACGCCTCTGCTCAGCCTCAGCAACGGTCCTGCCTTGCACACTTTTGCCTTGATAACAATCCTGATTTTCTTTAACTGTTTTGGCACTGGGGTGATGCTGTCTTTGAAGCAGCCATTCCTGAAACGCATGGTAAATAAAATCAGAATTAGGCCTGATTCAAACCTCTGCTCCTATCCCTACTGCCAGGTCAAAACTTTAAGAATTTATTGAGCAGCGTGTTCTATCAGGATCCCACATCTAACACCAGCGAATCCTGGACAGCCTCACAAAAATAGAAATGCATCATTCCTGTATTACGGCTGAAACACGGGATCCTGGAGAAGTGTTGCCTGACAAGCTGGTATCAGAGCTGAGCCCAGATGTCCTGTTTTGCCTCCTTTTATCATGACAAACTTCTCTTTTTCCATTCTGAAGAACCATGCTATAAGCAAGCAATGTTTTCCTCCCACTTCCCATGCAGCAATCTTTCCCTTGAATTGTGTGGTGGAGCCTCATCATTTCTTCCAGGCGGGCAAGAGGATCACTGTCTGCGTCACTGAAATGTGCTGCGGGTTCATGTCACTGTAGAAAGCTCTAGGAAGCAAGAGGTCTGGAGGCTGCTGTCAAGTTCTGAATGGCACATTCATACGAGAAGGGGAGGAGGTGGAAGATTACAGACTAGCACCCAATCCTCTGACACCGAGAGGGCTTTGACCTCAAAGAGAACAGGATTAGACCGTGAGGTTGTGTACATCATCATACAACCTTTCATTTCTGCGATCTGCTTTCCTGTCGTTTAGCAGCAAGACATGCACGTCTCCATATGGGCAGGACTTTTTGGCCATCTGTGGTACGCAAGATACCAGTAAAGTCATGACTTTAAGTAATAGCTCTCCTTTGTGTCTTCCCATGAAGTATTAACTTTCTGTAATACATTTGTGCCACAGCAGAGGTCAGGAGGAGAAAAGTCATGTTTGCAACTTCTGTGGGACGAGCTCTTCTCTTTTGCACACCAAGTTTGGTACGTCACCCTGGAACATGACTGGGCACCCCAGAGGCAAACAGACTGCCAACAGACACCCCAGAGGCAAACAGACAGTTGATACAAATCAACTTGTATTTCCCTTTGCCAAGGTGCACCAAGCGAGAGGACACTGGGTGGTTCTTGCAAGAGGAAGGAGCCAAGTACAACCTGGCTTCTAGCAGGGAGTCTAGAGAGATGTTTCATTAGCGTTGGATGCATTGTGGCAGCACAAGAGCAAGTTTTCCGGGTAGAGGTACGGCAACCTTACACCTTCCATGATCCCAGATCAACAGCGCGTGTGTGCACGTGAACACCCTACAAAGCAACACTTTCTCTTCTGTCTCCCAAAGCTCCACAGTCACAATCTCGTGGCCACTGGGTCACCTACGAGAGCTGTTGACACAGACATGACCTGACACAGCTGAGCCTGCTGCTGCTGTGCTCCTGATCTACAGGAAGGGCAAACAATGGCATTGCCTTCATTGTGGTATCTGTTCAGTACTGCTTTCCCAGAGCTCACAGACAGAGATCCTCTGAGGACAGGCTGAGAGTTGGGGTTGTTCAGCCTGAAGAAGAGAAGGCTCCGGGAAGACCTTATAGAGGCCTTTCAGTACTTAAAGGGGGCCTACAAGAAAGATGGGGACAGACTTTTTAATAGGGCCTTTTGTGATAGGCCAAGGGGTAATGGCTTCAAACTAAAAGAGGGTAGATATAGACTAGATATAAGGAAGAAGTTTTTTACAATGAGGGTGGTGAAACACCGGCACAGGTTGCCCAGAGAGGGGGTTGATGCTCTGCCTCTGGGAACATTCAAGGTCAGGTTGGACAGGGCTCTGAGCAGCCTGCTCTAGCTGAAGATGTCCCTGCTCATGGCAGGGGGTTGGATTAGATGGCCTTTAAATGTCCCTTCCAACCTAAACTGTTCTATGAACACAGTTTTTGAAGTATTTGGCCTTTCACAGACACTTGACTTCAGGACACCAACCTTGAGATCCTGCCAACTGTCACGGATATACAAGAACCACTGTTACTGACAGTCATTTGAATAGTCTCCTCAGGGAACTTCAGCCATTTCTGCTCCTTCAATTCTTTTGGCCCTTTCTCCTTACTTCACACCCATGTCTAAATCATCAGTGTACACTAACCCCAGGAGATGACATATCTTAGTGTTGGATGAAAGGCCAAAAATTTTCTTTGTGAGCTGCCCACATGGTTGGCTGGGCAAGGGCAGGCCATGAAGTAGCTCAGCAGAGAAGACTTTTTGTTCTTAGTGTTAAAAATAATGAATGTGTTTCACGTGCCAGGAGCTACAGCAAGGAAACTGTTCCCTCCAAGGTGTTGAGATTTCATGACCGTGTGGGAGGGAAGAATTGTCTTCTGCTCTCTAGATGCTTCTGCAATGTCTACCTCCACTTCACCCAGTATCTCCAGCTCTTGAACTTCTTCCCTGTAGCTCTGAGCACATCCAACAAGTTTTAAATCTCCACCCTATTTCCCAGAGGAACCACCTCTTCCCTTAGCCATTATTTCTCATTCGGTGTGACAATGCCATCAACTCTCCAAAGCACTGTGGGACACTGTCCACATGCGGAATGTGTTGTATTAGCTACTAGACACCTCCAGGAGAAAGAGTTTGTCCAGTCTTTAATGCAACACATCGGCCTTAGGGGAAAAGCCAGCACCAGTAGACCTAATCAGAAAAGTCCTCGCAGCCATGTAAACCTTCATGTATGATCAGCAACTCACCTACGTTGTTTCACCCTAGGGTAAAACTAATAAAGCTCATCTTCTTTCTATGAATCATCTTAAGAAAACAGCCCCAAATAAAATGGAAAACATTGCTGTCACAATACCAACTTGTGCAGGAAATTATTTTTAGAAGCAGCTTAAAATAGAGTGTGTGTTACCTTGTTAAAAAACATCGCCTCTCTATTTTGGTAAAGAATGACCTAAGAGCAGCGATACACACTCCTGCGCAGAGACACGCTTCACACCCTGCACCAGAACTTCTCCATACCACTGTCTGAGAGAAAGCACTGAAGAATCATAGAACGTGTTGGGTTGGAAGGGACCTCTAAAGGCCATCTAGTCCAATCCCCTGCAGTCAGCAGGGACATCTGTAACTAGAGCAGGTTGCTCAGAGCCTCATCCAGCCTGGCCTTGAATGTCTCCAGGGATGGGGCCTCCACCCCCTCTCTGGGCAACCTGGGCCAGTGTCTCACCACCCTCAGTGGAAAGAACTTCTTCCTAATGTCTCATGTAAACCTGCCCTGCTCTAGTTTAAACCATTGCCCCTCGTCCTGTCGCTCCATGCCCTTGCAAACAGCCCCTCCCCAGCTTTCCTGTAGGCCCCCTTTAGGGACTGGAAGGGGCTCTGACGTCTCCCCGGAGCCTTCTCTTCTCCAGGCTGAACCACCCCAACTCTCTCAGCCTGTCCTCACAGCAGAGGGGCTCCAGCCCTCGGATCCTCTTCGTGGCCTCCTCTGGCCCCGCTCCAACAGGTCCATGTCCTTCTTGTGCTGAGGGCTCCAGAGCTGGACACAGGACTCCAGGTGGGGTCTCACCAGAGCGGAGCAGAGGGGCAGAATCACGTCTACGGATCTGCTGCCCACGCTTCTTTTGATGCAGCCCAGGATGCGATTGGCCTTCTGGGCTGCAAGCGCACATTGTCGGCTCATGTCCAGCTTTTCATCCACCAGGACCCCCAGGTCCCTCTCAGCAGGGCTGCTCTCTGTTACCTCATCCCCCAGCCTGTATTGATAACAAGGGTTGTCCCAACCCAAGTGTAGGACCTTGCACTTGGCCTTGTTGAACTTCATGAGGTTTGCTCGGGCTCACCTCTCTAGCTCGTCCAGGTCCCTCTGGATGACATCCCATCCCTCTGGCCTGTCAACTGTACCACTCAGCTTAGTGTCATCAACAAACTTGCTGAGGGTGTACTTGATATTGAACAGCACCAGTCCCAGTACGGATCCCTGAGGGACACCACTTGTGACCCCTCTCCAGCTGGACATTGAGCCATTGACCACTACCAAGAAAAGAAAGAAAAAGGAGGGAAATCCAAAATTGGTCTTAACACCTCACTGCCAATGTCACAAAATGCCAGGGCTTAAAGAGAGGAATGTAAAAGGATGAGACAAAGAAGATTTTTGGAAATACCACTGTGTTTCCCACTAAAAAGTGAAAACAAAAAGCTGCATGTAACTTTGGGGAAGGGATTTGGTTTCTGACAGCCAACCCAGGATCTGAAACAGACTCTGATGCAATGTGGACTCTGGATTTGAAACGCCATTGCCACTGTGAAACTAAGTCTCAATGCAAAGACTTGAGGACATATCCTCCAGTACACCCTTCTGCATCAGTAAAGTAATGGAAAAGGAAAGGAAAAGAGCTCTGGGCAGCAGCGTGCATCCCTGCAGACACCACCCCCAGCACCAACACTGTGGAGTGCCCTTTCCCCGAAAAGGGCTCCAGCTGTCTCCTGACACAAGGACTTGAGAGGGCATCATATCCTCAGGTGCCCACCAAAACCCACTGCAGACAATAAAATCTCTGCCAAGAGCAAATACTTCTCCATAGGCCATGCTGTGGCCACCCTGCACCTCCCCATGCTCTTTGCCATTTCACGAAAGCACAAGAGAAAATTCATCGATGTTTGGTCTGTTGAATCCTAGCAAGATGAAACCCAAAGGATACCTCTCCAAACCACCACAGGCTCACGGCACTGTGAAGCCAAGGAAGAAAAGCAAAGCTGAATTAAAAGGAAAAGGAAAACAGTAATCGCACGAGATTTGAAAGTGGTGAGGAAGAGACTCTGCAGAGAAGCCTGGCTGCTGCTTGGGGCTGCGCAACATCAAACCTTCCCATTTACCTGACGAAGACGTAGAGCAATGGCCATAGCATCCACACAAACTGTCACGGGGAAAATCTTCTGGTCTTTCAGTCTCGTAAAACTCAAAGCCAGCTTAAAATTGATTGAATCTTTCCAAGGAAGCTCACTTTTGAGTGGTGAATAAATATGAAATGAGAATAGAGGGATGAATCTGATGGAAAATTACCTCATTTGGCAGATACTGTTCTGCAACCTTCGCTATACGCGGATACATATGGGCAAGCACATATGCAGTGCCATACAGTTTTGTTTTGTGAAAATCTGAACAGCTTTTCAGAAATGGAAAACAGTAAGAGAAAGAAGCTGTAAAAAAAAAAAAAAAAAAAAAAAAAAAAAGCAGTGATGGGAAAAGGCAGTGGCATATGCAAGTGAGAAAAGATATGGCTGTTGGTGAGACACAGAAATGGAAAATTACAGCAGGATTGCTCCAGAGGGAAAAAGCCACGTGTGGGAGGGGGCAAGGATGCTATGCAGGCGGGCGTTTGGCCATGCCAGAAGGTCGGGAGCTGAACTAGGCTGCTGCCAGAGGGGAGATTTGGTACATTTCTCAAAAAAAAAAGAAGCTGCAAGAAGAGAAGAAACACGTTTGAAGACATTAGCACAGGGGTGGCTGGGTGACCTGCAGATGGGCACTATGGGAGGAGATGGAGAACTAATGGCTGGCTCGAAATGCTGGATGCAATGTAATTCTCCCTAAAAGCCCAACCAGCCAGAGATTTGTACACTGCACCATATGAAACAATCCCAAAATATTACTTAAACTCATAGAGGTTTTAAATAAGACTCCTTAGACGTGTTTTTAAGTCACATAAATAAAAGTCAGACAGCTGAATTAATCCTAATTAATCTGATTAGGATTACTGCAGTGGTAAGAATCATTTAGTGGTACCGTAAGATCTTTTTTTCCCCCCTCTCTCCAAAAAGAACTCCCTTCGTGCACCTGCTTTTAACAGCACCATACCAGATAGCCCATCCAACTATAATTCCATTATGGTCAGGAGAGATTTCATCCACTCAGTGAAATGCGATGAATAAATACAAAATCATTCACATTATGTACTCTCTACAGGGATATTTAAGGCTTTTCCCCCCAAAGTAAATCAGTTTTATGTAGTTAAAGTCCTTGAAAATACCAAACTGCAAGTCTTTGTTCACAGAACTTAATTTCTTCTCAAATTCCTGTAACTTTGGGAAAGACATACAGGTCACAGAGGAGGGGACGAGGATCAGTATTTCTCACCCAGGCTCAGCCTATGAGCCTAACACAATACTGGCCTCCCGTGCCTCAGTTTCCCCCTTTGCAACATGGGAATAGACCTTCTGGCCCTATGACACAGGTGCCATAATTCGCTGGCACATCTATGAAGTCTGAGGTGAAATGCAAGTAGAAATTATTTTTCTTATTTAAGCATAAATTTCCAGAAGCAGCAGAGATGAGGTCTGAAACACAGAGCTATTCTGACAAACACGTATACATTTAGGTGCAGCTAACAACAAACCCCGGCTTTATACTCCTCCTAAGAGAGAAACAAGAAATTAATTCTCATGTGAGTTAATTTGCGACCGATTACCTTTGGGGTCCATCCACCGTTTTTGTTTTCCTTTCTTATTTGTTAAACACCGACAGTTACTGGGACATAAACAACGTCTGTCCACTATATTTTTGGTCTCTGCGGGCAGCATCTGGCTCTGCCCCTTTGCGTTATAAACACAAGCTTGGGCTACAAAGCTTAATTTATCAGACCCCATGGAAATTCATAAATCCTGGAATACTACACCCTTCGCCACCTCCAGCAAAATGAACCTATGTGATAGTCCGCTGATACAGGAATGCAGAGGGCAAAAATCCCAGCAAAGGACATAGACCATCTACCGGGACACACACCTGCCGCCACCCCCAGCAGGTCCAACACAGCCCTGCCATTGCCCACCACCACCTCCTCGGTTCGTAAGTCAGGAAACAAACTGCATTTGCTTTCCTTCCCTCTGGGTCTCAGCCCCAAACGCTCGTTAATAAACAAGTATTTGCGAAAGGGCAGCCACAAGGTGTGAACGGAAGGTGGGTTTGCCTTGAGAACGAAGGAAAAAAGAGAACTCTAGCGAATACAGGGGGAAAAGTTGACTTGCCGATTTGCCAAGAAAGCATAGCTTCCACCCTTTCAAACTCCTGGCCCTGCGCATAACTGGTCTTGTTCAGGCGTCAGTATGCCAAATAAACTTATTTCTCATTACAAAGCTTCAAAGGGTCTGATGGAACCTCTTGCTTTGGGATACAAATCTCAGTGTCCCAGGGAGCTGCGTTGCTTTTCGTGCCTTTTGCAAGGCAAATGCAGCACAGCAGGATGCTGCCACAGCGCACAGAGCCAAAGGGAAGGATGTACCGAGTGGGTGTCCGAGGTCTCCTAGCTCTAGGAGAAAAATACAATTCAGTATTTTTATAATTGATGTGAATGATGGAACACAGTATGCTTACTAAAATTGCTGCTGATACCAGGCTGGGACGGGCTGCAAGTACTTCGGAGGCCAGGATTAGGATTCAAAATGGTCTTGATAAATTGTAGAAATGGTCTGGAAAAAAAAAAAGAGAAAAAGAAAAAGACAATTCATGAATGATGGGTGAACAGTGCTAAGACAGGAATAATCAATGACACGGTCACAAGGGAAATAAATATCAATTCAGAAGGGGTGGTTTTGGAAAAGGAGCTCAGGATTACCGTGGATCACAAACTGAACAGGAGTTGAACGCTGTCACATTGCTGCAATAAAACCCAACACAGAATGACAGAAGGGTTTGGGTTGGAAGGGACCGTTAAAGGCCACCCAGTCCCACCCCCTGCCATGAGCAGGGACATCTTCAACCAAATCAGGTTGCTCAGAGCCTCGTCCAACCTGACCTGGAATGTTTCCAGGGATGGGGCATCTCCCACCTCTCTGGGCAACCTGGGCCAGTGTTGCACAACCCTCAGTTTAAAAAATTTCTTCCTTATATCATCACACCGCCATACGCAGAGCGGAGTACTGTTCACCACATACACAAAGGGAAGTTTTCATTTATGTAGCGCTACTAAAGTCCCGATATTGGACACTGCATTTCAATAAAGTAGTAGAGAAAGTCCCAATGCAGACAGCAAGAATGACCAGAGGCTGAGAAAGCACAGACTGGAAAAACAGTGAGAAAATAACATAACTTTGGACTAAAGAGTAAAGACTACAGGGAGGCATCATAATGATCTTCAAACACATCAAGAGGGCCACAACAGAAAGGAATCAACTGTCTTCTTGGCTTGTCAAGGGTAGCACAAGATGTCATAGTCTTAAATTGCATGAAGGAACACAGGTGAGACACTAGGACGAGTTTCCTGACTAAGGGAAGAAAAGCACCGAGACATTCAAGGACAGCTGAGGGCTCTCCAACGTTTGGATCAGAAGAGTTAAGGCACTGTCCATCACGAAGAAGCATGGAGGAGGTGGCTTTACCTTGAAGTCTTAATTTTCTTCATTTCAAAGGGTAAAAAAAAAAAAACAACTTAGGAAGCAACTTAATGACTGCACAGCTGAACCTACATAAACCAACTGTTAATTAATTAACTACATTATGACAGTTGAGGCCATAGCCCCATCCAACACATGATCCACACATCTTCCCCAACTGCTGCCTATCTACGCAGACCTGGGGGGGCGGAAAGAAATATTATTATGCCGATATTGTGGAAAAGGAAAAGATCTGAAGAGACCAAGTCATACGCCAACGTCATACAGAGGATCTGACATAATAAAAGAGCCCTGTCCAGTGGTGTAATCTCAAAATGACCCTTCTACTTAGGGAAATATTAAAATATACTCAATGGAGGTCTAGCTGGAATATTTGCAAATGCCCTGCTTGCAGCAATATATTATAAGATCTCAAACCAGTTTTATTTTTGAACAAATCTGCCTTCACACATGGCATGCAAAATATTTGTTCGCAGGTGAAAAGCTGCAACATAAATGTTCAGAGCATTAATTTCTCATTAGAAGTAACCTGCACAGAATAACGATGGGGCTGGAGGGCAGGAGTTTGATGGCTGATGAGTGAAAGCAAATATTTTTAGCCATTTTCATTGAGTGCAAAAATAGATTCATAATAAGCCGCCCTCCCAGCCTGGCAGGTTGCTGACAGCCGTAGCGGAGGCTGCAACGGGGCACCTCACCGGGGCTGGCAAAGGGTCTCGCAACGTCCTTCAGGTGGCTGGGGGACAGGTTGGTCCAGCCTCACCACCAAGCCACAAAATCTTCCCTCTGGAGGCCTGGTGAACAGGCAGCCTCTGGTCTGGGCAGAGACTTCCACCAAGGATTTCAAGAAACCCGAAGGGGCTCACTGCAGCCACTGCCGTCCCCCAGCATCGTCAAGCCCTCACCGCCACCTGCCTGTAGATCAGCCAGGAAAACCCAGTGCCAGAACAGGCATTAGAGATGCTTTTAACAGAAGTGAATTTTCATTTTAATAGGAAAGAAAAAAAAAAAAAAATAATAAAGAGAGCATTTCAGAAGCACACAGTGATGCCAGGCAGTGCAAAACTGCCCTGGCTTTAGCAAAGCATTACTCTCGCGTCACTCCTCTACCACTGAGGCTTCTCCAGGGCTTCTCTAATCACAAAGAACAGTTGAAATGCCAATGGGAATAAATGTTGGCCTTGCTGATGCACAAACATCTAAACAGATTTCCTTTCGCGCTGTCTTTGACAAGCTGAAGCTCCAGCCTTTACCCCAGTTTAGTTTGGGAGCATCCTATGAAATAGCAGGCAGACTTCTACTGATAAGCTACATCAATATTAACTGGAAGGCATTTGCCCCATCTGTGTTTTGAACAAAGAATATCAGATTAAAAGGAAAAGGAAAAAAAAAAAGCAGCAGTCCAGGCACTTGAGATAAAGTAGCTGTTATCACCCTCTCTAACAAGGCTGCATGCTTTCTGTCTCCAGGCAATGACTCTGTGAAAGCAGTTTGAACACAAGTTAAAAATTCATATCCCAGCCAAGCTGTCCTCACTAAGCCAGCGGAGAGTCACGGCTCCTGCGACCTTTCACGACGCGTTTCTGGAAGATGGTGGCACTGGCAGGTACACGGAGTAGCTCACTGCTCCAGCCATCCCCTCGGCAGGTGCCTTTGGACAGGGAAGGGCCTTGCTGCTTTTCCTTTCTTGTTGAATAAAGGCTTGCAAAACCATTTAGATGAAAAAATCTCTATTTCGGGTTCGAAACAGCTTTGTAAATCCCACAGCTCGTCTCGCATGGAGACATCTGGCAAGTCTCCTTTGCACTGAGTCTGAACAGGGTGATAACATGCCATTTAGCTCTGCTTTCTGACCCAGCAGTGGGTTTCTGCAGTGCTGACGGTGGGATTTCATCCCATTTTCCCCCACCAGTGCTGCATCCCAAGCAAACTTGTGGGACAAGACGCAGCCAATTTAACGAGCAACTGAAAGCACCCAGGGTCTTGATTCAGCAGCTGAGAACAGGTACTAGCAAAGCTGTGGTTCCCAGGAGGTAATGCAGCACTGAGGAACAAAATTTCTCTAGTGGCTACTCACCCACTAAGAAGAAGAAGAAAAAAAAAAATAAAAAAAAAATCCACCATTTATGTGCTATTTCACCCTGATGACAGGAAAGAGCTGGAAAGGGCCATTGCTTCTGAGCTTAATTACATCCGATGCTTCTAAGGGTGAGGGAAAAGAGCACTTCATGAGCCAAAACCAAAAAAGTTAATATATTACACTGCAGCAAGAACACAGCATCTTCAAAGCTTTCCCTCCCCACACCCTGAAGTGTGAAATTAGAGATTTTTTTTTTTTTTTTCTTCTCAGTAATGCTTTTTGCTCATTTCCTGCCTGGCCTCATACTCTGCTAACAATGAATCAGGATTAATTAACATCAATGTCAAGATTAAGATCAGGCCGAACCAGGACTTTCTTGTCATCTTGAAGCCCACGTAATGACGGGCTGACCACGCTGCCAGGTTGGACTAATTCCCTTCACCTGTGGGGAGCTGGTGCTTTCAGGTGAAACCAGCCCACCACCTCGCACAAATCTCTCGCTTTGGGGCAACTCAGCCAGTTTCCCCAAGTTGGTTCTTTGTTTTCCATGCACCTCTTCTAAACCCACCATCGGCATTTATTTTCACATTCCCAGGCGGGAAGCAAGCAGCCGTGCACAAACTGGAAGCTGTGGTCTGAGGTGAGCGAGGGGCAGTTTTAGCGTAAGGTACTGCAAGCCACACACAGGTATAGAAAAGCAAAACTAGTCCAGCAGCCTGTGGTGCTCTTAAAACAGTGATCAGCAGCTGTGAAGGAAATTTTTCTGGATTCTCCTCCAAATATACACCTCTGACCTTATCAGGCTCCATATTCTCATAAGGCCACTCACTATGAATTAAACTATGAGCTTCCAGGTTGCTTTTTGTAAGACCAAGGAGACCAGAAGGTCTTGTCTTTCTCACCTTCCGGGCATTTGCTCAGCAGGCTACTGCAGGTTCAAACCAAGTGTTCCCACAAGAAAGCGGGAGGAAAAGGGTAGGATGCAACCCCATCAGTCGCCTCCCTGTAGGGGATAGGACTTTCCTCCTCAGACTGGCAGCTCGAACCTCTCCACCCTGGCAGGGATCCACAGAACTGCCTCTCCAGCCCAGAGGATGCAGCGGAGAGCTGCAACATCACAAACGTGGCAACATCTTTCCTTGAAAACCCTCGGGAGATCTGCAGCCCCGTTCCCCTTCCCAAGTTCTGTATACACATTATAAACACAATGTTCTCAAAAGAAACCTGCTGTCAAGCATGACATAGTGTCTATGGCGGTTTCTACAGCTATCCATTCATCTTTCCTACAGCCATATCAACAGTGCATCAAGAACAACAGAAAAATTATTCTTGTGGCACATTTTCTGGTGCTCCTTGGTTTTATTTCACTTCAGCATGGCATTTTAGAAGTTTTTCAAAGTGTTAAAAAGCATGACCTTTCCCTTTATAAATCATTAAGGGAAGCAAAGAGTCACAGGTACGGGCAAGTGTTAGGCACCTAAACTTTTTGACGCTTCTGCAGAGTAAAAGTTCTCTGCTGAGCTAAAGGAAGTGGAGCGAGGCTATGAACGGAGATTGAACCAGCAGTTCTTGAGATTTAAGTTTAGGATGTGATCAGTTGTAGAGAAGAGTCTAAAAAAGAAAACAGAATCTCTTTGCAGAACACTGGCCTCCATCTCTGAGCAGAAAGCATCACATAGGCAGTTATTTCAGTAAAAAATAAGATGGCCAAACATATGTACTAATGACTCATTAAGATAAAAATCTTTGCTTAATTTTCCCAGCAGTGCAAAATGAAAAATTTCACTTTCCAGCCTCCAAAATACGAATGTCCAGGCCCCTCCCAAAAGCGAGCAACCAGAGGGGTCACAGCACCCTTCCCACCCCCTCAGCGGGAGGGGAGAGATCACACCTCCTGCAGCTCCCTGCAACGGTCCCTGCGGCCACCCTGAGCTCCAAAGCAGAATCCAGAACCTTCTGGGGGTTTTAAGGCTTTAGCTGCCCGATAAAGCTACTCTACAACACGTGGAGCTCTATTTGCCACAGCGTGGTCAACAGAAGCGCATCTCCACAGCGCGTGTGATGAAATACCTCAGTACGTTCATCTCCCTGGTCATGAAGCTCCCACATATTAGCAATTTCTATGCTATTCCTCAACCTTCTCACCTGAAGGATGACACAAGAGTCTAACCTTGAACGCAGCATCCAAGAATAATTGTAATTTTTTAAATTCCACTCATGTCACGGACCCAATTTGTCCAAAGCGCAGCTTGGGGTTTTTTTGCGTTATGAAGAGGAAAAAAAAAAAACAAAAAAAAAAACACACACACAAAAAACCAAAACTAGCTAGCAATTCTCTTCTGTGCACAGAAGTTCTGCTGTACTTTTGCTGGATGACACACCGAAGAACCACAACTGCACAGCCCAAAGGAGACAAACGGCTGATGCAAACGGAAAACAATGCAGCAAAAGGAAGTTATTCTGTAAGGCAATTACTTTGTTCTTTCAGGGGCTTTTTGGGGTATCTTCTTTCCATAGAAAGTTTCCACTACAGTTATTTAAATGAAACTCGTGTGTATTTTTGTCCCCAAACCTATGAGGCTGCATAGCAGGAGATCTGCTGAAAACCAGTAAAACAAGATGTAATTGTGCCTAAGCCCTGGTTCCTAGGTCAGAAACATAGACAAAGAACGAGGAATGACCCAAAACAATTTGTGAGTCATTTTCTTAAACTAAAACCTGGAAAGACCTCGAGATATCATTTAGCAAAGCCGCTGGAGGTGTTTTAGGGGAGCAAAAACTATCCGCAAGCGTGTGAAAAGTGAGAGTCCGAAGCTACCTGCATGGGCACATCCACCTTCATGGCATGGGGCAAAAGAGGGAAAGGGAAGAGTTGAATGAACATTAGGAAATGCCTCCACCAAGAGTCACCCCATCACTTGAAACATCTCAAGGCCGGACAAACATCCTCACGCTATCAGGTCGGAGACGCTCCTTTTCATGACGCAGACTTTCAGCATCCTCATCTTCATTTTGGGCTCCAGCGGCCTCAGACGTGGGGGAAAACACCACCGTGCGAGAGGAGCTCAGGCTGGGTCGGAGCTTCAGACCCGAGCCTGAGCCTCCAGGTGATTTTGGGACGTCTGTGCCGGTCTCCGATGCGCTGCCGGCCTTCCCCCGCGGCGTGCAGATGGCTGAATATTGAAGCAGCTTTTGCTTCTTGGCACTGTGCAGCAACGCAGTGGCACGAACGCAGCATATAGAAGACCATTTCTGCAGAAGATTTACAATCCGCCTTTAAACCCTCTAAAGGGGTTAAATAACGTGGCGAGCACGGGTTTCTTGTGGAAAAATGACTCACAGGAAGGATGGCAACAATGCACTGCTATAAAATATTAAACATAATAGGTCTCTCTGCCCGGGACTGAAAGAATAAAAAACAAGGTAAGTGGACCCGTGTTTTTCTCCTGGTTCTCAAAGTCACTAATGGCCCTCTGGGTCTGTGAACAGATGTCAACAGCATACTGCAGGTACCACAATTTACTCGCCGCAAATTATTGCCTGGCATTTAATTAAAATTTTATTGTGACGATTCCCATCATCTCTCTCCACAGCACCAAACGGAGCAGACTGAAGAGAAAAGTGGATCATTCAGAGCAAATAAGCCCACTCGGTCAATAAAATACTGTAGCTCTGAAAGGGGAAAAGAAAGTGTGTGGTAAGAGGTTTGGTTATCTGACGTTTTTTCCCTGCGCGGGGCCCCGCTGTGCTGTTCCCGGCACTGACGCCTGATCTGAACCAGCCTGAAGTCGGCTGTGGGACGAGCCCAATACACAGACGGTGTTTTTCTGCTTGGACTCCTTAGGGATCGGGCAGCATCCCGTTAGGAGCGGAGGATGGAACAACCGGCCTCAACCGTTCACTTGTCCAGCTTGGGAGGAAAGCGCTTTTACTGCAAAAAGCTCCTTATTCACGGTTTCATTTCCCATATCACACGCCTTTTAGGAACAATCCCAACCTGGTGGGAGGATCTGTCCACCTAACGGAGACTCCTCAAGGATTTGTGCTTTTTTTGCCCTAAAATGATGAATGACCGTTCTTGCTCTCATTACAGCAGTTGGAGCGTCCTACTGCTTTCAGTAGATGAAGCAAAGGGACCCGGTCTGCTCCGTCCCAGGCTGCTGCTCCATGCACTCCACTGCACCCAGATCTTCCCCAGTCCAGCTGGGGGCTGGACGGGAGCACAAGATCACCTTTTCTCCTGTCCTGCACATTTTTCTGGTGGCTTCTACCAAAGCCAGTAACTCCACACAAGAGTGTAGGAGACTTGGCAGCTCCCGGGCTTACACACAAGCCCCCATCTATCCCAGAGGTTCTGGCAATGATCAGGTGCACAGAGGCCCCACAACTGCCCCTGGCTGTAAGGGAAGGAGAAAATCCCACAGGTACCTCATCGGATACCACCTTCTGGATCACAAATACAGTGATCCCAAATCCCTGAGCAAAACAACACAGACATGGAAGGAAACAAGACGCATCCGTGAAAGCTGATGCTTGATAGCACCACATTATCCTAAACATCAGTGTCCTGCTACCGGTTGAGGCCACCCTTGACCCTTCAGAAGAGGGAAAAAGCCAAAAGCCAAGACAAAACACCCTCAGCTGCTTGTGCAGTTAGAAAAACTGCCCTCCTGATACCTGCAGACATACGCTGGAAGCCCTGAAGCACAAGACCCAAGGAAAGCAGAGTTTTTATGCCGAGCCACGAGCGATACGGGATGCTAAGAAAAACAATGGCAAACCCTCTCTGTCCACAGCCGGAAGGAAAAAAGGTTTATGTACACACCGGCTCAAGGGCCAGGATGGATTAACACCATCATCTGCCACAGTACTGGGGAAAATACAGCTCCAAGGCTTAAAACTAAGGGTCTCTGAAGACTTGAAATCCCCAGGGAATGAGGAGATATGAGTTCCTCTCCAGAGCCTCAGGGGTTAAGACAGGCACAGCTGATCTGACAACGTCCCCCTCTAAAGGTACCTGTGATGCTTTACCTCCCTGTGCAACTACTCTGGGAAGTCAGGGGAGACAGAGCTAGAATGATGGATGCAAAATTAAAAGCTCAATAAATAATTAATCACTGAGGTCATCAAATTGTACGAATCTGTCCGTCTTCTCGCTCTCTGCTCTCCTGTTAATCAGAGGAGTCTCTGTTTCAATGGTGGGTGAAGTGGTCCTGGAAGAACCATAATTCCTGCACGCTGCTGCCATGAAGCTTGTACTGGGTGCCATATAAATCAATAGTAATAAATCATTTGCTGAATGTTGTAAAGACTTTAAGAGTGTTAAGCAAACAGAAAGCCTCCAGAGCTCCCAAAATAAAGTGAGGGGTGAGTCTGAGTAACTCATTAAGGTAATTATTAAAACGCGTAGTCGCCAAACATCAAATATGTATAGCATAGAGAAAACCTCCTTTCCTCTTTCCGGTATCATCCTCACCACAAATGCCAATGAAAAAGAGCACTCTTAAGTACCACAAATAAAATACAGGGCACAGATGAAAGCTAGCAAACCCATCCCACCGCCTGGCCACCGTAACCCCTTCTCTTCCCCCTTCCACGCACCATCTCCCTCTGAGTTTCACCGGAGATGGGAAGCTCCCTCAAGCTGGGACCACGCGACCAGTTTTTCCAATATACGCAATTTCTAGTATGTGATGGTGTTATCCTGGTTATAAATAAGTGGTAAATGACAATGAACATGAATGCCCAGAATGGAAGAAATTTATCCCCTGGTTGTTGCATCCTCCAGAGGCTGAGCAAAGTGAACCAATGTGACCCAGCGTGTCAGGTCCTTGTGCTCCCACCAGCAGCAATGGCGTGATCCAATCTCTGGACTGGGCCAGATCAGCTCCTTGACAAGGAATGACGACACCGCCGGCATGTGAAGCACAAACAGAGGTGAAATATTAGGTTTATTGCTACATCTAAGGAGGAATTGGGGAAACTTAACAGCTCAAACTGTAGTTTAGTGAGGGTTAATAGCTAATGTTTGCAGAAAATGCCAGTGCTTCACTGCCTCACGCAGCTGCTCAGGACCTCTCTGCTTTGTGCTGCACCTACAAAATGAGTTTTCAAAGTTCTCTGGAAGTTTCTTCCCGATTTGTGAACAGTGTTGTTACCGTATCCATGCTGAAATGTCATGTTATCTGTGAGAAATACCATGCTACTTGATTAAGCACAGACCGTACGTATCAGTCTAGCACTGTCCAATGTGTTACAGCAAGAGGAGCCTGCCCAGCACCAACAGCGGGCTGGCAGCAGCAGCAGAACGTCCCCACCACTGTCTTCGGACACGGGACAACAGCCTTGGGCCCGTGGGCTCGTGTGTGTATAAGCCTCTTTTTCCTTCCGGCTGTGGACAGAGAGGGTTTGCCATTGTTTTTCTTAGCATCCCGTATCGCTCGTGGCTCGGCATAAAAACTCTGCTTTCCTTGGGTCTTGTGCTTCAGGGCTTCCAGTGTATGTCTGCAGGTATCAGGAGGGCAGTTTTTCTAACTGCACAAGCAGCTGAGGGTGTTTTGTCTTGGCTTTTGGCTTTTTCCCTCTTCTGAAGGGTCAAGGGTGGCCTCAACCGGTAGCAGGACACTGATGTTTAGGATAATGTGGTGCTATCAAGCATCAGCTTTCACGGATGCGTCTTGTTTCCTTCCATGTCTGTGTTGTTTTGCTCAGGGATTTGGGATCACTGTATTTGTGATCCAGAAGGTGGTATCCGATGAGGTACCTGTGGGATTTTCTCCTTCCCTTACAGCCAGGGGCAGTTGTGGGGCCTCTGTGCACCTGATCATTGCCAGAACCTCTGGGATAGATGGGGGCTTGTGTGTAAGCCCGGGAGCTGCCAAGTCTCCTACTCTCGTATGTGGAGCTACTGGCTTTCTCCCTGCAGTTACACGCCGCATGCTTTCCTTCCCAAACCCTGCCTGCGCGCCAGGCCTGCGTCACCCCACGCAGAAACTCCTGTGCATGTTGAACCAGGATGAGACCCCGAAAGCAGGCTCCTGGCTGGAGGCGGCTCTTCTGACAGTGGTGGTCCAGGGGCTCTCCCACCCGCCGTCCTGCCCCTGTGCCGTGGCACACAGGAGACGCTCCCACACCTGGGCACCATGGCACGTCGGCATCCCAAATCCAGCCTCAGCCACGTGGTGAAGCCATACCGGTCGACTCTTTATGGCCACAGTAGCAGACGACACCCATCAGTGTATCTGAAAAAGCCTTCTCCCAATAAATGACCTGCATCTGCAACTTCTTGTATTTCCCCGGGACAGGGCCCAGACCATCACCACTCCGCAGGCAGATCTCATCTACCGTCAAACTTTTTTGCCTCTTCAAAGGATAATCTGACTAACGTTATTTTATTTATTTTTTTTTTCCCTGAAACACCATCGTACAACACAGCATTGGAGTCCAAACACCAAACTGCCCCTTTTCCAGCATTCTGGGTGCTCTTCTCTGCCATTCCACTTTAAGCTGTTTCTCTACTCCATTAGAAACACCGCCAGTAAAAATCTCCTGAAAACGCCGTTGCAAATTAAAGCGAGCCGGTCCGAAACCAGTATCACAGCCACTTGCTTAATATATTTCTCCCTAGAAGAACTTACAATGTTTCCTTGATGAACCCCCAAGCATAACAGTTTCCACAGTGATTACAGAAAAAGTAGCGGTGCCAGAAATAACATCGTTAAATGGAAAACATCCCCTGCGCTCGCTCTCGCGCACGCACACACCCAGCGAGGGCAAACGGGCTCACCGGCACCGGGGACGGTTTCTCCCCGGGGACAGACCCGGCCCCCAGCAGCCACCAGTGGAAATGCAAACAGAGATGGAAATTGAGTCAAAATGCCACTTTTTAAGTAGGTGTCTTGGTGATGGCCCATAGGCAGGTACCTTCTGCACACAGCGTACCCTCGAATAGAGATATAGTCCATGAGGATATTACAAAAGCAGCTTCCCAAGTACAATACTCCAAATATTTTACCTAGGAAGGCAGGACAAAACGCCCACCCCCAGGGGTCTGTCCTGCCCTGTGAAAGGCACTTTTAGTTCTGGCGCAGCCCTGGTGCAAAAGCAGGAAAGAGAAGTACCGACCGAGTATCGGAGCTTCCCCAAGCCACCCCTCCTTGGCACTCGCATTCATTCAGTTATTTGAGGTCCAGGACATGCAAAGCTGCGCTTGCCATTCCTGTGAAACCGCCTGCGTGTCTTCAGGCTGCTGCCATCCTCCTCGTCCCCGCGCCAGGCTGCGGGCACCCCGTCTCCAGCGCTGCTGCGACCTGACATCTCTCCCTTTCCTCATTCATTTACCAAAATAGAGAGAAGGCTTTCAGCAAACACCTTTCCAAAGCCATTTTCTGCAACAAGAGCCCTCAGGAGCTTCAAACTCTTTAATGGCTTATTGCTCACAAGAAAAGAGCAAAATGAATGCTTTCTATTATCTTTTAACCTAAACTTTTGGCTCACGCACGGGCACCGGACCCTGCCCTCTCCCCACACCCCTCACAAGCATCTTCTCCTTTTGAGCTCTCTGTCCCCATGACCCTCAGAGCCTTTACCAGCCTTTTTTCCCCTGGGAGGAACTCAACGCACTTATCCATGTAAAAAAAGATCACGTTTATCACCTTGATTTGCATTCGAATTTATTAAAGTATATGACCAACCTCCTGCTTGCTTAGAAAGGTATCACTCTAATTTAGAGATGGCAAAAATGGGTTCAAAAAGGAAAAAAAAAACAAAAACAAACAAAAAACCAACAACAGGCTAAACAACAATGTCCAGCTTAGATTTTTTGTGATAGGTTTTGTGTTTGACACGACTCCGCAAGCAGAAGCCGCCCAGGACATGCAGATACATCCCCGACTGCCAGCCATGACTTAGCTCCCATTCAGGAGCAATGGGATTTTGAGGATTTCTGTTATATTCACACACTTTTCTTTTCCACCTTTACACCTGTTTATCTAAAAAAAAAAAAAAACCAAAAAAAAAAACCCAACCAAACCCTTAACTGCTGCTTTAACATTCTGGCATACCATCTCCTACCTTGTGAATAATTCTGAATTCTGATTAATGCAAATATGAACGCAAAGGATTTTCTAACTTTGCAGCAAATCCCCACAGGTGGGTGACAGATCAAAACACGAAGGCAGCAGACCATGTCTACGGCGATGAATTACAGGCAGAATCAAAAAGCAACTCTATTCCATGGAGACTATAAGGCAACCAACACCTCATCTGGGACTTTCCCTTAACTTCTTTAAAGACCTAAAACCTGCATAATGCATAATAAAACCAACACTGCAGGCTTTTTCTTTAGCAGAAAACCAGCCCACTGCTGCCTTCGGGTTATGAAAAAATTCTTCAGTTTGGCAGTAAACGGTTTTAGCCTTCCTCGCTTTACTCTTCCTGAATGCAAACGGCGCCATTCAAAGCAGGTTTGCAAAAGCAGCAAGGCTTCGGTTTTAATAAATGCTCCTTGAATTAAAAAGGATTACCTTAGTAATGATACAAACCGCGGTAGTAAACTCATTAGACAGTGAGTCATTACCGTCGGATGCTATCAGATGCGAAGATCCAGCCCCAGCTGCCAGCACATCTACTCACACGGTGCGAGGAAGATCGTAGGTGATTCTTGGATCTCTTTTACCCATTTCGGTAAGTTTTTTGAGCAGCTGCTGGGCCATCGGTGCTAAAAAGCAATAGCTTCCCCAGCCTAGAGTGGTCATGAACCATAACTATGAATCTTTACCATAATACGTTTTCATAGTTATTTGTAGTTATTCACTGTAGCATGAAGCACTTACTTAGAATATTATTTAAAATAGTATCAATTTACTTTTATTTAGCATTTTTTACGCTGGTGGAAAAAACTCTGTGGTGTTTTACAAACTGCTGCGGAGGGAGTGTGGCAATGCTCCTGGGAGGGAGGGAGAATATTTTTAACCCCATTTTACAGAAGTGGGAACTGAGGCACACACTTTTCCACAGAAGGATATTGGCCAGAAACACTTCTGAATTCTTGCAGGATAACTTCCAGCAGAGATCCTCACTTCCAGAAGAAACGTACGCTTATTCCAAACTACAGTGGTCACCCTGTTGTCTCCTGGCCAATTTTCTCACGTAAACAGAGTGGTGAAACGGTGGGGAAGAGTGGTTTCTCTTCAGGTTTTGTTAATTTTAGCCTGAGAAAGTCATGAAGGAAATACCTGAGCACGACGGGCAAGTTTGTGGGAGGTAATTAAACACCCAGCTCGACTTCCCTTACAACTCAGAAAAGCTTCAAATTCTTCTGTAGATATCTACTACTCTATTTTTGCACTTGGTTCAAGCCTGACCTTTCATTGCCCTGTTTTGTTCCACAGTCGAGCACTCCTCGTCTTCAAAATGAAGGCTTTTTTTTTTTTTCCTTTTTTTAAACACGACCAAAACTTTATTTTCCTCTTTAAAATGTGCAAAGATCCAACACACTTTTGGGGGGTTCAAATACACACAAGAACACTTTGTCCTGCCCCTACCGGCCCTGCCGTTCCCCCCACAACAGAAACTTCCCAATTGACACAAGCACTTGGGATGCCAAGAGACCTCATATTTGAGTAAAGAAATCCCTTAACTGTTTCAGTTTGTACAAATATCTGCTGCGAAGAGCCCTTCTAAGGAGAGATGCTTGGGATCACCACCCCGTGCTCGTCCCCCCCCCCCCCCCCCCCCAGGATGCTTCCCCTTAAAGGACAGGCACTACCTCTCCGTTCTTCACCGTGCCCAGCCGGCTCGTCACCCTCAACTTGTTCCTCCGCAGCTGAGACAACCCAGTGCGGCTGTGGTGCCTCCTGGGGAGTTTATCAGATTTCCACCCCTGTGGCAACAGGGTGGCAACTGCAAATCACCAGCCCGTTACCGACTCCTGGCTGACCCAGCCCAGCAGCTGCTCTTGTTTTACAGGTGGCGGGTGCCATCCCAGTGCTTTCCGAAATGTGTGAACTTTATGAAACTTTTTTTTTTAGTTTTTCGTTTTTGTGCCACTCGTTTTAGCCCCATCCTCAGTTTTTCTATAGCTTTAATTTATGTTAGTGAATCTCCCCAGAAGGGAACAAACACCAAAAAAACTGAATAAAGAGCAGGAGGGAACACAGGAAACCTGTGGGGAGCTATTTAAAGAGTCAGCGATGCCTCATGGAAAACTCTAAACACATTCCCGTTAGTGACAAAGCCACTGTTTTGGCCCCAGGTCGTTCACTGCATCCCTTGGGGTCCCCACTGCCTCACCCCGAACAGCAGGAAATGGGGAAAGTCTTTCTATCCCACACCTTTCCTGGGCATCTCCCAGCAGCTTGGGGCAGGAGGAACCAAGGTGTTGCTCCTAAACCCCTTGAAAGTTCCTAGAAGCTCTACAGTTTTCACAGCCTGTTCTGTGAACCCTGTACCCCAGCACGTAAATAACGACCATTCGTTCACCTTCCCCAGGTGAAACGGCTGGAGAGGGCACGCCATCGCTTCCAGCCGCGACGCAGACCTCCAGTGCATTCAGCCTACAACTTATCTTACTACATTACATTTGGGGAGCACGCATCCAGTCACACACTTCTCTAGTTAGCCTTTTACCCCAAGACCATACCCTACCCTGAGTTGGGAACGCAACCAGCTCACTACACAACACCCCCTGGGACCCTTCGTCACCGCTGGCTCATGGTCCATTATGACATTGGTGATATATGGGGCTATCAAGAGAATAATCATACACCTGAAGATGAAGAAGGCCAGTCCATGTATACCCGAGACGTAAATCTGTTAGTAATTCTTATGAAAAGTGCCAGTAGGTGGTTGTAGAATGAAGGGTTGTGTCTGTTTTTTGCCTTTTGAGTTCTGCGAAGCAGTGAACTGCCTTTCAGGAGAGACCATCTAAGCAATGCAGAAGTTGGATTTCAATCTGGATGTGGGACTGTGGCAGTAAAGGCTTCAGGGAAATACTACGCTTAAAACCAGGTTTGCTGGGAAAAGGGCCAGGCTCAATTTTATTGGATTCTCCTGAGGTTTCCCCCTCCAAACTACACCACCAAATGAGGGCTCAGCAAAGCTCTCCAGGTCTCGATGCATCTGAGAGCAACATTAGCGGAGAAACCCAAATCCTATGTCTGAATTCAGCTGGATCCAGCCAATTTTTGACACACCTTGCCTTCCTGCCTAAAATCTGTAGGTCTAATAGGGAAGCAGAGCAAAATAGCTGAAACCCCAAAGCCTCCCAGGGCTGGAAAGCCAGAATAATGGTTTAATGAGCAGGTGACCCTGCAAAGTTCCGAGGAAGGAACAAGGGAAGGTCTGGATAAGCGGGGTGGAAAAGACAATTTAGGATTTGGAGAGTGAGGAGCTGCTGAAACCAAAAACTTCATTTGCACCAAAAAAAGATTTTTACATCATCAGCGTATAATAATGTTTCCCACGACACTGAAGATGCTCTACGCTGAGTTTGTACCGGTGGCTGACCCCCTGCGAGCTCCTGCCGCGATGACCTGCAAGCGCTTTGTGCCTTTTGTACCATTTACGCAAAATGGCACACGGGCTTCAAGGCAACGAGGCCCAGGTAGTCCCTGCTCACAGCAGGTCCATTTTGGGAAGGCAGGAAAACCTGGTCTCACTCCTTTTTTTTTCCCCCCTTACTTATCCCCGCTTAAAAGTTGCTGAGCAGTTCCCAGAAGGAAAGTGCCCCTAAAGCAAAATTTCCGTACAACTTGGGGGGGGGGGGAAAAAAAAAAAAACAAACCTGTACAAAAATACTGTCTAAGTGTGTTCAAATGGGTTAGTAACCGTTCCTTTTAGGGAAAAGGCTTCTCGGAAGATTTCCATGCAGTACCTCCTCGGGGATGTCTCTGCTTGTCTCATTCAGCTCTGCAGGGTTGGGTTCCTCACCTTACCCTGCGCATGCAGCCCGGCTCACCTTCCCCCGAAGCTCCGAAAAAGGGGCAGTAAGCGAAAGCGGGCACTCCGGGAGCCAGCCACAGCCTGGACTTCCTCGGGAGGAGGAGCTGGGCTTAGTTCAGGGCTTTGCAAAGAAAATGAGGCAACGTAGAGGATAAGGAAGATTTATTGCACATTTACTTTCACCAAATGTTTTTCGAATGACTGAATAATCCCCTAGTCCCTCTAACACAGGCCCTCCCTGACACACAATGCGTCTTTTGATGCTCATTAAAAGGTTCACCTTATGCAGGCGTGTAATTAGAGCCGGGTGGGATAAAAATCTCCATTCTGATTACTGCGCCGATTATAGAGAGCGAGATCCCAGCCGACGGCGCAAAGCCGGCCTGGGAAAGCCCATTTGCTTGAATTCAAGCTGTGACACAGCCGGAGCCCTAATCACAACTGTCCCCTTGCAAGGTGGTCTCGCAGAGCCCAGGAGAGGGAGCACCAGCCAGAGATCCGTCCGGATTAAGGAGCGAAAGGTGGGAAGAATTCAGCAAGTGGAACGGGCAGAATGGAAAACAGCATAAATATTTCCCTATGTCCCAACCCAGCCCTACTGACTGCAGATCCCAGCAGGGCTATAAAGATCTACTAACAAGCAGCCTTTTTAAAGTCAGAGACAATGGTGTTGAATGTATATTTTAAATAAATTGCTTTCCTTTCCAGAGGTGGGTTTGTGTTTTTTGTTTTTTTTTTTTCTTTTTCCTAAGTTGCAGCCCCCCTTGCCAAGAAACAAAGTGCTTTAAAGCGCTTTAGAAACGACGGGTCTGCTGAAACACTTTTTGCATTCAACATGTGCAGCCAAATGCGGCCAGAAGTTCTGACGGCGGAGCTCCTCCGAGCAGGGAGGCGGCAGGAACCTCGGTGATGAGGGGGAACGGAGGAAGCCGGAGGAAAGCCAGCTCTCCTAACACAGAAGGAGCTGCCCGACGTGGCCATGGGACTTTGCCAGTGACGTACGGCGAGGGAGTTCCCAGGAGCCCCTCATTAATGACCTGCCACCCAATCAACGGGATGGCCGGGGTGATTTCCCCAGCTGGGATACACTTCCCCGCTCTCTCCAATTACCGCCAAACCACCCATGTCAGCGATGCCTTATCCCCGCAGCTCAGGAAAGGTTTCTCAACAGCGCTTTTGTTGTTAACTTCAGAATAAATATTATTTTCGAAACCGTTTCTCCGGGGACTCACCCCACCGGATCCCCTTAGTAGTCCCCCACATCCGATCACGCTGCAAACTACGCAAGCCGAACACTGAGCTATTCTACCGACGGACACAGTATATTTTTCAAGAGCAAACTCCAAACATTTCTGAGTTTGCTGCCCCCCCCCCCGCCCCAGGCCACTCTCTCCTCCACCCCGGCTGCACGAACGTGCTCTTGCTCAGACGGGCAAACCAAACGAGCGGAGCCTGCGGTCCTGTCTGCTTTTTCTGCCACACGTGCAGCTGGGCAAGCACTCAGCAGGGCAGGGGGGGGAAGAAGCCTTGTGAGGGTCCCTTGTTAGGGTGCTCAAAGCGCAGTAGAGAAGCTGCAGTGGGACATACGCATGTTTCTGAAATGGATGGTGTCTGACATGGAGAAATCAGAGCTGCCCATTGTGGATTGGGGTGAAAACGGTCACTCGCAGTGAGTAATTCCCCTTCATTTATGCGGCAAGAGCATCCCCAGGAGAGCATAGGGCTCCTCAAAAGCATTTCTCAGGGGCTGCACCGCACTTCTGTGTGTGCTGGATGTGTCCCAGAGGACACAAAGCCCAGACCTGCTGCAAGCAGTTTCGTGGTAACACATTTGTTAATTAATCAACTAGTAACGCAGGAAGTTTTTTTCTTCACCGCCCAGTTTACATGAGTCCTCTACAGATTTTGTTTTTCCTTTCCTTGATAATGCCTGCAGTAAATCCTTCACCAGCCCGAGAAGCCTGACAGCCAGCCTTGGAGGCGGGAGGCTTTGCTTCTCAAAAGCAACTTAGGACAGCTCATATCAGACCCCACCATGTCCTACACCGGTATCTCTTCTTCCTTCACTGAAGGACAATTCTCCAGGGATGAAAGAAATCCTATTTCCAGGATCCCTTCAGTTAGAGCTGTCTGCTAAGCAGAGGAAGGCAGGAAGGAGATGGGGACAACTCACTGAAGGGGCTTTGGAGCCTCTTGACACCTGGGAGCCAAGTGAGAACCACAACATCCCACGCCCCACAAATCCCACCTATTCTTATCAAGGAAACGCACGCTAGCAGCATCGTGCTTTCCTACAAGGATTGTATTGAAAAGTTCCTGAAGCACTGGAGAAAAACATGACAATTCCCAACAAGAACAAACAGCTTCCCAGGGGATCGCTGAAGCCCAATAAAATAAGAGAATAAAATGAGAGAGAGAGGGGTTACGACAAAGGGGCTGTCAGGACATCCCGCCATCAAAGGTGAAAACTGACTCTGCAGACTGACACAAACAATCTTTCGACACCAGAGAAACTAAAAGCCTGTAAGCTACAGGTTATCCTCTCGCAGCAGAGCAGGGTTTGGATTGTATTGCTCACACCATAAATCACCGTGTCAGCTGCCCCAGCCGTTTCCACTGGCCAGAGTGGAACTGGGTAAAAGTGCCAGGCACTTTCATGCTGATCGGCCAATTAGCTAAAAAACGAGGAACGGAGGCGGGGGGGGGGGGGGGGGATAAAATAATGCACAGTGCCTTTTTCCGGAACAACAATCCACACATTTGCATAGAGCAGCTCAGCGCGTGTCTGCATTTCTGATCACACCTCTGGGTGCATCAAAAGCGTTATTAATTTCCATCGAGGAGGATTAAGAAGCTTAAATCGTTAGCGCTCATTTACTCAGACTTAATGCATTTTTAACGCCGCCTCATTTTATGCTGACGTGCAGGTGCTCATCAGCAGCTAGAAACACTTAAAAAGGGGTAAAACAGCCAAAGGGTCAGGCCCAGGTATGGGCCCCCCCTTCTCTGCAGGTTCACCCTCCTCACCTGCCTGCGGGAGCCCAGCAGATATTTTGGACTCTGAGCTGGGAAAATCAGCTTGCCAGGAGCTCCCGCAGGGATTTCGCTCGCACAGCTTCTCGCTCGCATCACGTGCTGCTCAAGAGCAACCCTCCGCTCCCCACTCGCTTTCCTGTACCAGTGATAAGGAGGAAATCCGTCCCAGACAGACAGACAGACAGCTCACCCCTGCCACATGGTGCACCCAGCGAAAGTCCGCAGCTCGCAGGACCTTAATTAGAGGTGGCCGCCAATTAAGACTGGAGGTGCAGTTGATGCCTGGGCCAGTGCAGGCAGCCGGGCTGTCTGGCGGCGGATCAAGAGAAACAACCCCTCCGTGTTTACAGTGTACAGTAGCCCGACATCCCGTAACTCCCGGTTACTCACTGCAGTGACCTCACCAGCGAGCCATGCCCCTGATTTACAAGTGCTCTTAATTACGCCTCATCGCCTGCTCTTCCCTCTCCCAGCACTGACCACGGCTGATATAAGAAGAAGGGAAAAAAAAAAAAAAGAAAAGAAATTAAGAATAGAGCTATGAAAGCGCACAGACACGCGGAGGCTGGAGCGAAGCGCTGAGGTTCGTTACCTGCAGATGCCCCCCGCGCTGCAGCCGCGGCTCTGCCATGACTCTGCCCGGTGAGAGGTGGGGACCCTGGGGTTCCAGGGGGATCTTCTGCCGGGCTGCAATAGAAAAGGTTTTAGTTTAAAGCTCCTTATTTGGGCAGTGATGTAAAGGGAAGTTGTTCAGGCAGCGCCACCCCTTTTTTTTTTTTTTTTTTTTTTTTTTTTTTTTCCATTCACTACACATTGTTTCCTGTTGTCAAGCAGCTGCTGTGGCTTTCGGCACAGACAAGGGAATCCTTCAGCCCCCGGCTGGCTCCGGGTGTCGCGACAGGCGCTGCCGAGGCTGCCCGAGCCCGGCTGCCCACGCAGGACCGCGGGGGGGAGCAGAACCCAGCGGGGCTGGACCACCGGAGCGGATGGGAGATGCTCCGTCCCCCCCGCCCAAGCCCCGCACACGCCAGCGTTTTCCATCGCATCACGTTTTCCTTCTTGCCTGCAGGAGCCGGCGGGGGGAGCTCGGCTGTCCCCGGGGCTGGGGGTGGCGGGGCACGGCCGGAGGGGGCCCCGGAACGGCGGGGCGGGGGGGGCCCGGATGGCGGAGGGAGCGCGGCCGGCCCGGCGCTGCCCGCTCCGCTCGCCCGCCCGGCCGGCCGCCTCCCTCCCCTCTCCATCACTCCCTCCCCCGCCGCCTTCCTCCCCTACATCCTCCTCCTCCTCTTCATCCCCTCCCCATCTGTCCCGGTTCCCTCCCTCGCTGCTCCGCGCTCCCCCACCGCCGCTGCCCCCCATGGCGGCGGGGGGGAGCCCGCTCCGCGCCGGCCGAGAGCAGCCCGAGCAGGCCGGCAGCGCTTCCCTCGGGAGCGGGACGGGGGGACACAGGCAGCCCCGTGGCGGGGATGGGGGTGATGCCGTCCCGCAGGGGACCTGGAGCATCCCCCCGCGGCCGCGGGAAGCAGCGGCGGGGCTGCCCGCGCAGGACAGCCCGCTCCCCCCGCGGTTTGCGGCGGAGGGAAACCCCCCGCGCACCAGGCGGGGCGGCGCGGAGCGGAGCGCGGAGCTGCCCTGCAGCCGTCGGCACGGCCGCCCCCGCGGCCACGGCGGGCCCCCGCTCAGGCTGCCTGACGGAGCCCCGAAACGCACCCAGCCCTTTCTTTTCTGTTGTCGTTTCGGGGAGGGGGGGGGCGCTTTTTTTTGTCCTTTTTTTTTTTAATCTTTTTTTTCTGAGAGGTGTCTTTTTCTTTTTTTTTGTCTTTTCTTTTTCTTTTTTTGGGGGGGTAGTATTTTTTTTTCTTTTTGTCTTTTTTTTTTGGTCTTTTTTTGTTGTCTTTTTTTGTCTTTTTGGTGGTTCTTTTGTCTTTTGTATTTTTGGTCTTTTTTTTTTTTTTTTGGTCTCGGTTGTTGGGGTTCTTTTTCTTTTTTTTTTTTTTTTTTTGAGTTATCACTGCCATAACAAACCGAAAGCCTGAGCCGTTGCGCTCAAAGGGGGAGACAAAGTGCTCCTTTCATACGGCTGCAGGCAAGGCCACAGGCTCGGGCAGGCGAGATCTGCAGAGTGTGTCCCTCTTCTCTGTGGTGATGGCAAAAGGGCCCCGGCGGTGTTTGTCCTGGCACCCAAGCGGGATCCCGGCTCCGGCCAGACCGAGATGAGCTCGGAGGACAGAGCAAGATGACCCTGAGTTTCAGCCAGGCAGGAGGGAAGAAGCAAGCTGGGGGTTTTAGAAGAAAGCAGAAAAGTAGCCTTGCATCCCAGGCTGTGTTCATACTTAAAATATATGTGCGTATTCAGCAAAACATTTTGTGCATCTTCTATAGTCATTAGAAGTGCTACTGTAGATGTACGTTTTTACTGGCAAAAATGACAGCGCTTGCCAAGATTACTTATTTTGCTCAGCTCATCAGTATGTGCTTGATAACTGATTGCCGCTCCATAGTGTACCTGGTAAAACATTCCGTGGTGACAGCAGCTGCACCCTATAGGTGGCACGGCCATCCTAGGAAAATGCATCTCAGCCCTCCTATTCTAACACAGGCTACACACAAAAAATCACTAGTTAAAAAGAAAACAAAAAAAACAACTGCCCCCCCCCTCCGACTATTACCAAGCCTATGTTCCTATCCGACGCCAGATTTTATAAAGTCAGGGCGAAGCCAAAATAGAAGTCACCTAGCGATGAAATAACAATGATGCGAGGTCTCTGTGACGGAAAGAATTACGCTGGTAGCCAAATGAGAAACTTAGCAGGATGTGCTTTTTGGGGTGAACATCAACAGAGCTGTTGTTTCTCTCAGAAAACAGCACGTTGCTTTCCAGGAGAATTAACGATCAGAAACCTGCTATCAAAACTCCAGTCTGGCCTGTCTCCAACCAGCCACAGACCAAACTCCACGTAAACTGCATCCCCAAAACGCTTTTGGTGCTAAAACCAAGAAAACGCCATGTAACACGTGCACTTTCCATGAGGATATTATTTCCTCACTAGCCCAGTTTCACACCCAATTTCAACTGCTCTCATTCCGGACAGAAATGAGAATTAGAGCGTGAGGTAAAAATGCTTCATAGTTTTATTTGTTTAATTTTGCTCCCATGCTGCCACGGTCTCCCCCCTCTCTCTCAGCCCGAGCCACTTCGGTGCAAGCAGGTGCAGTTTTTGAGGTCTTTAAGGAATTGGACGGATGGAGTCAGACACTGGATACGCTAACGGGCCCATGAGGACTCTCAACCAGTGCATGTGGAACGGCCTCTACCCTCCCAAACCTCGCTCGATAAACACTGAAATCGGGTGTGTTTCCCCCTCGAGTGAACTTTCACATTGGGCTGGCTGCAGTTACAAAGCGTCACCATCCCGGTTGCTGGGGTTACAGCCCCAGCTGCAAATCCAGTTTGGTTCTGGCCACAGAGAGCAGGTCGCGCCTGGAGCCCTGCGCGGACCGACTGATGAGCCAAAATCAGGAAAAGCAGGTTTGTCTCTTAAAGGCCAGCTAACGCAACCTGAACTGAGCGGGGGGACTGGAGACGGCAAGGTGTCCACTTTCCTCATCAAGTTGGACTTGAGCACTTGGACGGACATGTAATAAATTAAATGCAGCCTGCAGGAGCATGGACAGAAACAGAACAACCCCTAATCAGAAACAAAACAGTGTCTCTTTTACTCCACGCCACAGTGGGGTGGGGGTCGGTCTCTTCTCCCAAGGAACAGGCAATAGGACAAGAGGAAACAGCCTCAAGCTCCACCAGGGGAGGTTTAGGACGGATACTAGGAAAAAATTCTTCGTCAAAAGGATTATAAAGCATTGGAACAGGCTGCCCAGGGAAGCGATGGAGTCGCCATCCCTTGGGAGTATCAAAAGCCGGGCAGACGTGGTGCTGAGGGACATGGGGTAGCGGTGGCTTTGGCAGTGTTGGGTTGATGGTTGGACTCGATGATCTGAAAGGTCCCTTCCAACCTGGACCATCCTATGAATCTGTGATTCTATTCGAGGTATCGGACCTCAGATTCCAGCAGCAGCCTCACAATGGTTATGATTTTACTAGGCCAGAGAGAGAGATCATCTCTTCCTGACGCAGCTGCCATCTTCCTTCCTTCCTTTGCACACAGGATGAACTGGGAACTGGCTGTGAAAAGCACTTATTGAAATACCACCTCCCAGTCTGAGAGCACGAGGGCGCCCAGGGTGTCTGTGAGAGGCTTCAGCACCTCTGCTACGATAAACTCTCTCTCAGAAGTCACGACCCCAGGAATTCATGAAAATTTTGCTTTTAAAGTGCAACCACACAGTAACAAACATGGGCATATTTAAGATTTTCATTAAAAAAATGCTATAGATTTTTTAAAATTTATTTTTAACCAGCATCCGTGACTCTGCTTATCACACCAAACACCGTCTTCCCAGTTATGGAGGTTAATCGCTGTGCTCCAACACAAAAAAAAAGGTCAAGGTACTTTTCCCCTGAGCGGTACAAACACCACCATTCAAGGCAATCAACGTGAAGGTGTTTGCCCGGTGGCTTTTCTTAGGTGGAAGAGTGTGGTCTTGCTTAAACGGGAAAGCGAAGGGCCAGGTTCCCCTGAGACTCCTCTTCCCACTGCAGGGTCAGGAGCACGCGGGGTTAAGTTCAGGCCACAGTGGGGAGTTTTGTGGAAATCCTTTGTTAGAAACCAGCATTTAGTCAGGAACGGGACTCTCCTCAGGCTGAGGATGGTTAAAACAACCACATCTCACTCCCCGTTTAAAGGTCAGGCTCTTTTCCTCCCGTGGGTGTTTAGACTGGCTACGCTGCCTCCCCATCCTTCCCCCACCCCTGGTCACCTCAGCGTGGCCCAGCCTGTGCAAAAATTACCCGCTGCCTGAAAAGGCCTCTTTGAAACTCTTCCCACCTCTTTTTTTTTTTTTTTTTTGAGCTCTATTAGTTTTTTCACCATCCCTGTTGCTGCACGGGAGTTCCCAGCGCTGCGCTCCTCGGAGCACCCTCGGGGCCCCGCACGCTTCCAGCTGGTCCCTAACTCATCCCTCTCTTCCCTGCTGCTAAAATGCATTAACAGAAGCCGAAAGCACCGGCTGGACTTTCAGCTTTTCCACGCAGGCGACTGCAAGAGCTGCCAGCTGAGTAACGGAGCTGGAAGGAAGGTTCCCCCTGAAGAACCCCTACGCTACAGCATGGGAATCGGGGATTTTCGTATCAGTTCCCTGATTTGCTGTGCAGCCACCAACAAGTCACTTCACCTTTCTGTGTCGAAGTCTTCCCTTATGGGGAGACTCTCTGGGTTCAAATGCTGTTGTGTGTTTTGTCTTTTTTTTTTTAAAGCCCCCATGTCAAACTATGAGCCATCGCGCCCCTGATTGAAGGGGACAGGGAATATGGTTTTCAAGTCATCCTGCCCCTCAGGAAGGCTGGAGCAGCAGAAACCCGAGAATCAAACATGTTTCAGATGTATTTAACAACCTGAACTGTAAATCCCTAAAAGTGAAACGAGATCTTAGAATCACAGAATCACAGACTGTGTTGGGTTGGAAGGGACCTCTAAAGACCATCTCGTCCAACCCCCTGCAGTCAGCAGGGACATCTGTAACTAGAGCAGGTTGCTCAGAGCCTCATCCAGCCTGGCCTTGAATGTCTCCAGGGATGGGGCCTCCACCCCCTCTCTGGGCAACCTGGGCCAGTGTCTCACCACCCTCAGTGGAAAGAACTTCTTCCCAATGTCTCATGTAAACCTGCCCTGCTCTAGTTTAAACCATTGCCCCTCGTCATGTCGCTCCATGCCCTTGCAAACAGCCCCTCCCCAGCTTTCCTGGAGCCCCTTCAGGGACTGGAAGGGGCTCTGAGGTCTCCCCGGAGCCTTCTCTTCTCCAGGCTGAACCCCCCCAGCTCTCTCAGCCTGTCCTCACAGCAGAGGGGCTCCAGCCCTCGGATCCTCTTCGCGTCCTCCTCTGGCCCCGCTCCAACAGCTCCGTGTCCTTCTTGTGCTGAGGGCTCCAGAGCTGGACACAGGACTCCAGGTGGGGTCTCACCAGAGCGGAGTGGAGTGGCAGAATCATGTCTCTGGATCTGCTGCCCACGCTTCTTTTCATGCAGCCCGGAAGTTTTAGGCACACGTCTGCGCCACCGACAAGCCCTGAGCTCCCCCCGGCTTTTGGAAATCCCACCAGGCACCTTTCCTGAGGTGTGTTTATTTTGAGCCGCCTGACCCCAGGAGCCCCCATCCCTTTTCTGCCATCACGCCAGCCCTCAGGGGCCTGACGCCCACCGAAGGGCCTGGCTCTCCCCAGCTCGCCTGGGTCCTGAACCTCAGGCACTGCAGGAGCTCTGTGCCTCACTTTACACATCTGCAAAATGGGAATACCAGCGTTCCTGAACTCAGAAGGCCCTTGTGCTCGTTAAACATTTCAAAAGCATGCGGGAGAATCTTCAATTATCCAAAAAAAATCACTGCAAAGTTTCATTATTATTCCAACACTTACATTAAAGACACATGTCCTGGTAAGTAGCAGGCATGAAGAATCATTATGCTAATTTTAGACAGAGCATCTGCTCAATGTTAAATCTGAAACTTTGTCTTGAAGAAATAATTTAAATTATTTTTCTTCAGAATTGACATTTGTCAAACAATATGTTGCGAATAGAAATTGCAGCCAACTATGAGTAATCCGAGTGAGCACACGTACTCCACCACGGTGAGAAGCACTCGGGGAGAGAGGTTGCTGCATTTTGGCATGGCAGGAATTAATGAGGAGAATAGCCAGGCCGATGGGCTTCCTGCCTCGCAGCCGCCTCTGCCAGCTGCTGCCGGCAGCACAGACCCTCGCCTTGGGTCTGCCCGTGCCCCTTCCTTCTACCATCACTCCCATCAGCCAGAGGTCCTTCAGCCTGTCTGCTCCCTGCCTGCCTTGCCTGCCCTGCCTGCTCCCTGCCTCCTCCCTGCCTGCCCTGCCTGCACTCTGCCTTCCCTCTGCCAGCTCCCTGCCTTCCCCCTGCCTGCCCTCTGCTTGCTCCCTGCCTTCCACCTGCCTGCCTTGCCTGCCCTGCCTGCACCCTGCCTGCTCCCTGCCTGCTCCCTCCCTGCCCTGCCTGCTCCCTGCCTTCCCCCTGCCTGCCCTGCCTTCCCCCTGTCTGCCCCCTGCCCACTACCTGCTTCCTCCCTGCCTGCACCCTGCCTGCTACATCTGCCCTACCCGCTCCCTGCCTGCTCCCTCCCTGCCCTGCCTGCACCCTGCCTTCCCCCTGCCTGCCTTGCCTGCCCTGCCTGCTCCCTGCCTTCCCCCTGCCTCCCCTGCCTACTCCCTGCCTGCCCCCTGCGCACTCCCTGCCTCCTCCCTGCCTGCTCCCTGCCTGCCTCCCTCATCCTGCCCAGCATCTCCCAGGGCGAATGAGGGTCGGTGGGAAAGCTGGGACCTCTCCCTTCAGCCAGATGTGCACCTATAGAGCCCAAACCACCTTAAGCAATGCTTAATGCACAGCTGGAATAAACCACATGCATGTCTTTGAGCACCCTCTTATATTATTTTTCATTTTTTTGCACAAGCACCTGAGCAGCTTCCCACCCCCAAACCCAGTTTTGCGAGGTAGGAAAGAACAGGAGATAGCATCTTCAGAGCTATTAGCCCGGCACTCTCAGTTGCCAGCCCCATTTGCCCTTGGGGGCAGGGACTCTGCTCCCTTCCAGCAGGTTTTTTTCCCTTCCCTTCTGTTTTTTCCTTACAACCTTCCCATTAATTTTAGGCCGGTTGTTTCCAGCGTGCCTGGGGAGCCCTGGGGATCCAGAGGCAGCTTCGAAGGGTTTTGTGAGTTGTAACTAAGAAAAGCAAACCCAGCGCCTGGCAGCTTAAATTTGCTATGCAAATGACTGCACCCCACTGGAAAAACGTAAGATTTACAAATTAAAAAGAAAAAAAAAAAAAAAAAAAAGGAGGTTGCAAACCACGGACATAGACCAATATACGGTAAACACCCCGATAACCACATCAACACACGTGAAACAAGGTATTACAGAGTCAGGCCACACCATCAAAATGGGTGTCTATGTGTAACGAGGGTTAATTTGAAAATTAAATAAGCATTTTTACCATATATTTTGAATTACACGGGAGTCATCACCCCCCCCAAAAAACAGCGCAAAAATAAAAGTCTCATTTTGCTTTTAAGAAGGTAAATAGTCGTAAAGTGCCATCGTAGTGTCTACTGGATAAGGTCTCATGAATTCTACCTGTTAGAGATCCTAAGTCCCATTAGATATCGCTCATCTCAAATATCCTAAATCCCCGTTTGCAAAATCAGCCACCGATCCCTGAGCCATCTCCTTTTCAGCAGTACCATACGTATATCGCCCAAAGTATTTGTCGGCATTTTAGACAAAAGAGGCGACAGAAATTCAGTCATGCTGCCTAAAACCCGTTTCTCCTCAATTTTGACCCTGACAACACTTTCCAAGTAATCACAATCATTTCTGACCATGACATTCTCAACTGCCCCATGCAAATGTCCTGTTTAGATTCATTTCCCCTGAAATACAGCACAGTGAGGCCAAGGATGCCCTCCCCATGAATTCCCAAGCAGGGAGAACGCTGTGCCCATTAACCCCCGAGGCCTCCAGGGGACAGGGAGTAAAAGTGACCAGCAGCGAGACGGGGCTTCCAAGCACCAAACAGGAAACCAAGAAAGAGAAATTAAAAACTAACAGAAGTACAAATAAAATACTCAAAGGGTGGGGGAGGTAGTAGAAAAAAAAACAACAACACACCTCCTGGAGAAACCCTGTGGGTAAAAGGAAAGTCAGGGCTTGAACCTTCCACCAGTGTTGATTCCTTCATTCCCAGTTTGTTCCAGTGTAAGTAGGGAGTTTTTTGCTCCATCCTCACTCACCACGTGCCTGGTCACACCAAACCATCGACCACCAACAGAGGATGGTCCAGCCAAGGCGGCCTCAGCCGGGCTTTGGGAAAAACAGCCTGGGACATCCCCGAGCTGCTCGAGAGAGCAAAGCGAAGCCAGGCTTCGCTGTTGGAGCTCCCGGGAAGCACGTTATTGGAATGCCATGCCCAGGGAGCGCGATGGGCTTTGAGTTTTCAGATGAGCTCCACGTTTCAAGCCGTGCATCCCAACCCACTGACGCTCGGATGTGGATACTCCACGTGCAGTTCGCGTGCCTCGGTGTGTGTCAGCACACCACTGGCGTGCTGCATATCCGCTGCAATGGTGTAATTCCAGCAAGACTAACCCAAATTGTGTTTTAGAGGAAAATCCCGTGCAAAGCAATAGCCGGTTGCTTCTCCCAGCCCTTCAGGGCAGCATCCCACCGGAGCTGCCGCTGCAGCACCCGTTTCACAGGCAGAGGAGGAGGTGGTGGCCGCGGGCAGTGTGCCCCATCTTGGGTCTTTGGCCCTTGCTGGCACACTGGTCCCATAACAGCCCGCTCAGGTCACCCTGCTCAGCCCGACTTCCCTCCCCGGCAGCCGAGTGGCGCGGGAACCATGGCACTGCCCAGTGAGGCTGGGCGACTCTCGGTGCAGTTGCAGGATCTTTTCCTTTGCTCCAGCTGAACTAACAGGTTCTTTTCCTATTTTTAAAAATTTCCCTTGGGCACCCGGGCCTTTGGATGGATGCTCTTTCAATATCATTACTATGTACACAGATAAACACGGAAGTTTTCCCAACAATCTGCCCATTCGTATCAATGGAGTAATTCTGAGGTTGAATTTGGCTCCAGATTCCCGGTGGTGTTCAAATAGGACAGTTCACACTGCACGTTGCCCAGGAAGAAGTAAAATAATGAATGACACAAGAAACATTGAATAATGCATCCTCATTAGAGAAAAACTAGATTAAGCCTGAAGTGTGTACTTAAATGGGGCTACGTCATGAGATGGATGAGCACAAGGCCCGGATGGAGACAGACAGGACAGTTCTTATTTTCTTCTAGAGACAAAACACTCATGTATTCCCTAAACCTGTCCCCTCTGCTAGGACCTAAGGATAAACAAACAACTTTTAATACAGTTCTTCTAAGTGCAGTATACTGAGCAGCAATTAGAAACTCTCGAAACTTGTAAGGCAGTAACATCAGTGTGTGTTTATACCAACAGTCCATAAATACCTGCATCCTGTGAAGCCAGGTAAGAAACCATCGGTGAATTTTCTTGGAAGAATTATTTCCCATGACGAGAGCTCTACCAGAAGCTTCTGCTGCCCTTGGCATTAATTGCATTACCTCATTTCTCCTTCTCACTAACGAAACTTGCAGCATTTTGTCAGCTCCTACTCTCTCTTTCAAGTCAGAATTAGCAATAGAAAACCAAAATAGTTTTATTAGTGGACTGCGTCCTTTTAACAAACTTCAATAATAAAACATCATAAGTTTTGCATCTGTGGCTAAACACAACAGGACCGGCGGGGGGATGTGTGTGCGTTTGGCCACTAACAGGCAGCATCTTTTGACGGAAGCGGCCGACACCACAGAAAAAGTGAAAAAAAAGCATCATGCAGGCAGCAACCATAATTTTATACTTAAGAAAGTTGATTTTTTTTTTTTTTTGCATTTGTAAAGCAGGGATTTCAGTTCTTTGATGTATAAGAAAATGCACGCAGCACAGCTTCTCCAAATTTACAGCATTTATTCTTTACGTGTAGAAATAGGCATCCACAGAGTAATAATGTTAGAACTGCTGCAAAGCCAGTTTATGCAGTGAGCTTGTCTTTCTCCCAAGCGACCTCAGAGCACACTAACATGGGGTCTGAAATACTTTGTGCAAGGTTAAAATTTAGTAAAATCTTAAACGTGGACTACGCTAGGAAAAAATACAATAAAGCAAAATCATGAATGACCGTTATACCTAATCAATGTGCTCACCTACGTCACATGGGCTACTTAATACATCTCTGAAGCTGTTATGAGATGAGAAATGACAATTTATTTCTTTCCCATGGCCATGCGTTCACTGAAATGAGTGGGCAGGGGCAGCGGAGTGTGGCAGCAGTTCTCCCTGCTCACTTGCCACCGCTTGTTAAAAACTTGGTGGCTACTTTGGTAGTTTGAACATTGGGGACTTCAAGGCTCCCAGCGGCTTTGCCTCTTTGTTTGGCACCGTTGTGTGCTGGTGCTTAGCACAAAGGAAGCCTTTAAAATACAGAAGAAAAAGGGGGCTGGGGGTTTTAACCCTGCACACCTTTTCCCAATCTGCTATTCTTGGCAGCCCGGGCCTCTAAGCTATTGCTAATAAAAATATATTAATGTCTGTCTTCTGCAGCGTGCTTCCTGGCTGGAATTTATCTCACCCAACTTCAGATTTCTACAAAGTAAATACCTCCACACCTCCTTTTATGGAGGAAGTCCTAGAGTTGATTCACTCCATTGCAAGATACACATCTAAAGTAGTAGGTGAATCATGCCCCGGAACATTTTATTTTCTCTCTAGTGACTGCAAAGGGAGAGTGGATGACTTCTCAACTGGAGAGAGATGAGAGGAGTCCCAACCCTGCTGCTCGCTCTGCCCCGAAACTCCGGTAGCATGCTCTTTAAAGGTTGTGTGGATGTGAGTGCCTGAGTGTGCGTTATTTCACACTTCGTCAAACCACTAGAAATGTCACTTGACTACCCTCGCTGCGGTTACTGTCTGTTACTCATACACTCACTTGTGTATCATTCACTAGTGAACGCCATGCAAAAAATATATACATTTTAGACAAGGAAATTCATAAAGAAGACCCTTCCAAATAAGATGTAGTAACCTAGAACTTACAAAGTTAGGAAATTCAGACTTCAGGTCACACACAAAAATAAATTCAAATAAAGATATGTGAAACGAAGGTATCAAAAATGCCCCTAAGACTCTGAACCAATGCATTGCAGGAAATCATAAAGTCACCGCGGCAATGTTTGTGGTTCCACAACCTGAGCTGCCAACCTTGGTCAAACAAAGGCCTACCCACTCCTGTATCCCTTCTCCAGAGGTGGCCAGAAGGTACATGGCTGTACCTTCAAACTGCACCCAAGAAGATATAGCAAGGGAAGAGAAGGACAGGTCTCTCCACTGGTTGATCAAACTTCATCACTATCATGATGAAAACCCAGAACTGCCAACAGTTTGCATGAACGGGGGAAAATACTTGCACAGTGCTCGGTCCATTTGGAAGCCTACGTGCAGATCTGAGAAAACCATGGTCAGAGCTGGGCAATTCCTGCACAAAGTTTCTGTTTGCGATTTTCCTGCTCTCTGGGGCTCAGGAAGGCACAGCCATGTTTCTCCTCTGTGCCTGCAAATATGTGTTGTCTGAGCCTGGGGACAGACAAACCGCGCGGCTCCTCACCCTCACAGCCCACAGTGGCCTCTCCTACATTTTCTCCGTATAAAAATGCAAACTTTCAAAACACCAATCATTTTTAAAATAATTTTTGTTTTACAACTACTCTAAGCTCATTCTTCAATGTAGCATTGTGCCAAGGGCGTAACACTAGCCAGCAGATTATCTTTGGTTATTTTATTGAGCAGAAAAAGAGAAATCAAATACTTGGTAGTCCTCTCTTTTTGCTTCTAGATTGCCTCTTGTGTCACATGGCATAAGCAGGAGAAATCTTGATGCTTTGCTTTAGTTTAGACTTTCTATTTTTGTGAAGTGGAAAGAGAGAAAAGCATTTTCTGCATCTGATCTCCTGTGCCCTGGGCAAAACTGGAGCCAGTCTCGTCTCACACAGCAGCTGGGTGATACTTCAACAATTTGCTATTACACCAGCTTTTGTGGACTTAGGGCTCGTGTATCCATGCACATCCTGCTCATTTTGGACGATGAAGCTTTTAAAACTCGTCTGCTCATTCATTCCCATTATAACTCCCCAAAACAGCATTACACCAGCTGAAAAAGTTGCTCCAGTCCCTTTCTGCTGCCCCTCAGAGACCCCGACCAAGGAAAAAAAATCACAAAGCCTAAATGTAAAATCAATGCTTCGATCTAAGGGTGCCTGGAGAAGAAACACGGAGAGGCAGCACTGCCTGAAAAAGCATGTTTGAGCTGTCAAGCGCATACGGTGGCCAAATAAAAGGGTACATTTCTATGAGCGCATTTCTTAAGTGCTTGATGATTTATTTCTAGATGCGGAGAGACAGGACAGGCACACAGTGAATTTCAAGGCAGAAAAGGGTCGTTGTAAATCAGGTTGTCATTTTTCCTATCTTCTAAAAAGAATCCCAGGGAGGTTAATTTAAACAGCGAGGTATGTTTCCCACTCTCTCAATTTTCTTCTCTCCCTCATGGCTATATGGCAGAAGTTGTGCTATCACTTACCTCCAAGGCAGGAGAATAGAAAAGGACTTCTGCTGGAGACCAGCCAATGAGAACATTGCGGGGTATCGGCAGAAGATGGAGAAAATCTTTGAGCTTTAGGTGATGTCCAGATGTTTTTGCATCTGCTTTGGCATCTTTGACTGGCTTTGGGATCTGCTGTGCTGTGCATATTCAGGAAAGCAACCCAGACATGCCATGCTCCAAGCTGCTTAGCCCTTCCGATGCCTAAACTTGACCAGCACCTAAAATATTCCTGGGTGCTCGTATTCGGGCACCCACACATGCTCAGAAATGCCCCAAGCTGTGAAGCTGGACACTTTGCTCATACCTAATCTATGTCTTGACCAAAGGGAAGACACCTGCTCAAACACCACCCGCTAGGCATGGGTAGTCCCCGAATTCAGCACAAAAGGTGGTCTCTGATACAGATGAGAGGTGCTGTATGAGAACTGTTGATGGGCAGTCACCTTTTTCCCAGAAGTTTTATGATGTTATCTTGAACTAGAGGTTTGCCTTTCCCCTTAGACTCCTGCTCCCCTCACCTCCCACAAGGAGAGGTGGGAGACATCACCTCTTGGTGGAGACTGCTGTGCGAGTCTGTGCCAGAACATGGCCACGACTGTCTTGGTCACTTCTGTGACCTATATTAGGTTATGCAATGAAAATCTCACCTGCGCACTCACAAAGGAGAACAGAGAGTCCACAGCAGACAGGGTAACTGAATAACACCCAGTCCAACTACTCCCAGGTCGATCCCAGGAGTCATCAGCCCATTCGAGGCCATCTCCACAAGCGCCGAGGAGCACAGGACACAATGGCAGGTAGAGACCTGAATTATGGGCTCTGAGCAAGTGACACCCTGCCTGGCTCCTCCCAGGGCTGTCCCAGGGGAGCCACAGCCCCAGGGTACAGCTGTCAAACCCATTGAGATGAGTCAGCTGGATCTCCTTTGGGACCGATGGGGTGTGGGACACATAGGATGCAGGGGAAGGGCTTTTGGGGATTGCACAAGACTTACAATAGGATGTTTAGGGAAGGAACCACAGTGGGGAAGGGAGGGATCAAGATGGTTTGGGGAGGAACATATGTGGTAAAACAGAGGGATAAGGAGATAAAAAGGGCCATCTGTGTCTAAACAGTTCTAGTCAGTACGCTTGTCCAGCCATGCCCTGGGCACGATGAGTGCAGTCTGTCCTATCTTCTATTAAACTTCATTTCTAACTGTTTTGCTGGGTGAGGGACTCTGTTCCACATGCCTGTGTGTATGAGGTCTGGGACCCAGCTGGACTGGGACCAGGGGTTGGTGTGTGTCATCACTAGCAAAGACCAAGTGGGACTAGTTGACAGGTAGGTGAAGGTGCTGGGAGCCAGCGGGGGTGTGTGTGTGTCTCTACAGGTGAGACCAGAGGAAACACTGGCTATCAGAGGGACTGGGGCGCTCTTGACAGCTGCTGGAGAGGAGGTGTGTGTGGAGATGTTGGTGTGTGAGTCAGTACCAGCAACTGGAGTTGCTGCAGCTGGGGCTGCAATACTGCCCAGGACCCCAGTTAGCTGCAACACATAATCATTGGGGTTTCTTTGGTACAGTGTGCATTTAGAATGGCCAAACCATTTTGGTACCTCTGTGTCCCCCATTACAACCAACAGCCCTGAGAAAGTGACATAAAAACATCTTCCTTGGTCATCCATCCAGGAGATCTGAAACCATAACTTCCTCCAGAAAGCTGTGTTCTGCCACCAGCTCAGCAGTGCTAAGCTTCCTTCCCTGACTCCGTTTCTATGTTTAAAAGACTATCTTGGAATTTTTTTCTTTTATATATATTATTTTACAGTTTCAATTCAGCAGAGAAAGATCCTAAAATTTTCCTTCAAGGGCTTAATTCTAAGTAATTACAGGCTACAGTCACGCAGTATATGCTGGCTGGTAGAGCTCTCCTCACTGCCAGAAAAGCAGGTCAATTATAAGCAATGAACCACATTACCAGGAGAGAAAGCTGGTTTGAATTCTGGTCAATTAGTGCTAAAACTGTCTTGGAAGAGAAAGGTAAATTGAGCTAATAGAGCTATGCAGCGAGACCTACATATCTCAGCACCGAGCACAGACAGCAAAGGCGTAATTTCTGAGATGGCACAAATTAATGATGTTTTGGCATGAAATGGACTTCAAACCTGCAGGGTGAAGTTAGTGACATTCCCATCTGTCTCTTCTCACCTCCAACTTAGGGTCTCGATTGAAAAAACATGCCTACTTAGGGAGGGTGCTGAAACACATACTTAACTTTAAGGATGTTCTTACACACTTTCCCAGACCAAGGCTCACGACAAAGTGTAAAGAGCTGCACTGTGTAAGGCTGTGCTGGACTCCTGCCATTCCCATGACTGCCACAGCCAGGGAGGAAGAGGAGGAGGAGCACGCATGAAGCAGGCTTCCTCGGGTTACTCCTTGCGGAGGGCTGGCTCTCAAATAGCCCAGAGACCCGGGACCAGTAGCTTGAGTCAGGGGGATTGTGGCAACCCTCCACCACCACCCCTGCTTTGAGCCGGGATTATTGGAAGTAGTACAAGCTTCAAGAGAAAGATTGGAAAGAGATCATTAGCTTGAAAATTTTCTTTTCTCCAACTGGTAAACCTGCGCATCCCCTCCCAGCGGCCACGTCTGTAGAAAGGGAGAGCCAGGCACCTCCCAGGTCCCTGCTCACTACCCCTTGTGCAACTTCACATAAAGGTGAACTGCCCTTTCAGGGTTTATCGCCCAAGACAACGGCAACCGGTGGGACGCAGCAGCACAGCCAAGCCCAGAGGGATGCCAGAGAGGGGAAACCGAGCAGGCAGTTCCCAGGACATGGAGGGAAAGCAGCAGAAGGAGGTGAAGCTGAGCTGTAGCTCCAGCACTCCTCATGCCCTGTTCCGTGTCACAGCAAGAACACGGGAAGCAGACACGTGGAGCCCAGCTCTCAAGAGGCTATGCACCAGTGACAGGGTCACTGGACTATTATTTTTTATCCCTGACTTTCCCCTGTGTGCCAACGTATCCTTCGTAGGCACCTTAACACAGCATGGTTGAGGTGGGAAGGGACTTCTGGGGATCATCTGGTCCAACCCCCTCCTCAAGCAGGGCCACCTCGAACAGGTTGCCCAGGACTCTTATCTGATGTCAAAGTGCCCCAGGGCTTCCCTGCCCCAGAGCTTGCTGGTACTGGGCAAGTCTGAGCACCATGAAGCACCTGGCATGGACACAGAGAATCTGGTCCTAGGCATCCAGCTATGTACTACGATATCCATCACATTGTGTCCACCGTGTGAGTGTCACCATGCCCTCACAAACCTTCGTCCTTCCACTGCTGGAGCCAGGAGAGGCTGGCATGGGCCAGATGAATGAAAGCTTGAGATCAGAGACAAGAAGCACATGCTGGGTCCACCATATGGTGGTGGTTGGGGGTGTTGGTGGACAGCCGGCTGAATATGAGCCAGCAGTGTGCCCAGGTGGCCAAGAAGACCAACAGCATCCTAGCCTGTATCAGGAATAGTGTGGCGAACCGGGCTAGGGAAGTGATCATCCCCCTGTACTCGGCACTGGTGAGGCCCCACCTCGAGTACTGCGTTCAGTTTTGGGCCCCTCACTACAAGAGGGACATTGAGGTGTTGGAGCATGTCCAGAGAAGGGCTACAAAGCTAGTGAGGGGTCTGGAGGACAAACCTTATGAGGAACGACTGAGGGAGCTGGCGTTGTTTAGCCTGGAGAAGAGGAGGCTGAGGGGAGACCTTATCACCCTCTACAACTACCTGAAAGGAGGTTGTAGAGAGGTGGGGGCTGACCTCTTCTCCCTGGTGACAAGTGATAGGACAAGAGGAAACAGGTTCAAGTTATGTCAGGGGAGGTTTAGATTGGGTATTAGGAAACATTTTTTCACTGAAAGGGTTATTAAACATTGGAATAGGCTGCCCAGGGAGGTGGTGGATTCGCCATCCCTGGAGGTGTTTAATAAAAGGGTAGATGTGGTACTTAGGGACATGCTTTAGAAGCAGTTTTTGTCAGGGTAGGTTAAAGGTTGGACTTGATGATCTTAAAGGTCCCTTCCAACCTCAGCTATTCTATGATTCTATGATTCTATGATTCTATGATTCTATTCTACATCCCAAGGCTGTCCCACAAATTCCCACTGCCATGTGAGAAGGTGCTACAGGGGCTCTAGGTCCCAGCGAGTGCCCACAGGCAGGGATGCAGGCAGCACGGCCCGCAGCATCACCACGTCACGCCTCTGCCTCCCCTCGAAATGAAGCTCCTCTCCTTACACAGTGCAGGATGGGACCCAGCCATGCGCAACCTCATCAAGCGTGAAAAGTTAATGCCCACCAGATCATGAACTGGCGTGACAGAAACCACCAGCAGGTCACTGCACATCACTGCGTGGATTTACAGTGACATAAACTGATTAAGAAAGAAAGGAAACAAGGAGTAAAGCTTTGCCTGGACACAAAGCGCAGATACAGGACAGCCATTTGGTTAGACAAGGGTCATCCCCTTTTTCTTCTCCATGGGTTTTGCTTGGGTTAACTCTAACACAAAGTGAGGATTGTGAAAGCCCAGGAATACTCTGAGGTTGCTGGCAGACGGTTTTATTGGTCTGCCTGCTCCTCCAGCTTTTCTTAAAAAGCTCAAAAGCAAAACAACTGCAGCTCAGACACCCAGCGATCCACCGAGCCCCACGTTCGGCTGTTTACAGGCAAACCGCTACAAAAACACCCCGCGTTGCTGGAAGACTCGACACCTTATATTTTTTCGCCCTGCTAAATGCTACGGTGACCTTAAATGGCACGGGTGCTCTCAGAAGTGCCTCAGCTGACCTGCTGCTTATCTGAGCAGCTCCCTAATCTGCCGGTCAGAGCGGCAGGACCTGCCCGTGGACCTCGCAGCCTTGCAGACATCTCCCCCGGTCATAGGTGCCAGCACTTCAAAGACAGGTGAAAATCAGAACACAATAGCGAGCATAAAAGGAAAAAAGTAATGTTTCTTTGCTAGGCAGGCAGCGTTTGACTTGCACATGTAAGACTATTTCTTAAGCAGCGTTGCTTTTTTATACCTCTCACAGAACGGATCTGTGCCTACTTTTATTAATAATAGACGTGTCTGTCTCTTTTTTAAATGTTATTAAGATCCACTCAAAGATTTTCCTTGGCAATGAATTCCAGGGCTTAATTATGCACTGTGTTAACGGGCTTAGTGTTTTTAAATGTAATATTTAATCCCGTTAAAGGCCACATGCTCTTGAATTTTCAGAGCAGGTTAAATAACAAGACTGCTGTATCCTGTATACATTTACACTATGTTTATTGTATTGATCGAATTCCTGTGTATCGGATACATTGCCACTGCGATGCGTCTTCAAAGTGAGTCACCCTTTCTAAATGTTGCACTGATTTATAGAAATCCTTCACATCCATCTCAATTAATGCCAACAAAACTGAAAACGTCTGCTGTTCCACACTCATCTCAGTAACGCTCCCCGCATGGTCTGTGGAAAAAATGAGTTTATGCACTGACATTCTTCAAAAGAATACTTCACGTTGGCTGTCGTGCTACCACAACCAGCAGATGACAAAACGCTATTGCTTCCAGATCACCATAGGATAAACCACACTGTCATCCCAGGACTGCCCATGTCTGATAGCTCTCAGACAAGTTTTCCCCATTGTGTGAGCTGGCTCAATGCACGTGGAGCTGGTTTTACGCTGGCAAAAAGGGCAGCTGTGCGCTGGGAGAGGTTTCATGTTGGAACACCCAAATTTTCTCATCAGCTTCCCCATCACCACGATATGAAAAGCAGATCTAAGACTGATGAAGATTAAATATGTGCACAGATTTCGGATTCGCTCTTCTAAATGCGATTCGTTGACTTTCCCTGTCCATAACCAGGTCCACACTAAGCTCCTGTTTTCAACACTCACTCTCTAGAGACAGTATTTTCTTTCTCTAACCAGAACAAATACGAAAATGACCCTACCCACCTCACTGCTGGAAGATGCTATTTATTCACCTACTTAATTTTGCTTCTGTGGTATTATAATAATAAGAAGAGAAGAAATAAGAAAACAACCAAGAAAAAAGAAGGGCATTTTGTTTATCTGTGTCAACATGAAATGGGGCTGGTAAACACTGCTCTGAAAACTCAGGTATCTTTTTGAGTTTAAAAGTTACTTCATCTTCTGGGATTAAATGCATAACGATAGTCACATGGGATTAAAGCAAATCCAAAACGTTTAAAAATGCGAATTACCTCCTTGCCTGTGAGAAGGTGTATTTTTTTTCATACGAACAACATAAGAACTCAGACTGGGCAAACAATATTATAACTGCTCCTATGGCTACAGAATAGCGTTTGAGATATAACTCAAGATGACAACGCATACTTGAGATATATCTCGTTAAAAGTAAAAGTCTTCAACAGCCAAGAGCTCCCATGTTATGAACATTAACAGCAGTAGATCATTTTCCCCTTTGGGATTTCCACTGCATAAGACCGGTGTTGGTTTAACGCACACACTTGATGCATCCTATTGAGGCAAACCCATCATCCGCACACTTCTCTTAGCAACGTTGTGCACGTAGGCTGAAGAAGACCCATTACGGACAGATAATTCTAAAAGCTGAGGTTCATTTCTTCAAGAGGCTCAAATATTGAAACGCATTAAAAATTTGTGTGCCAATCCTGGGCCTTCATTAGGCCAAACTGTCCCAGCCCCCCCGTCAAACCTCTTTGATAACCCATATGTTAGCAAAGTATATATGGAAGGATACCTTTTCCTCTGAATCTGACAGTGTATGGATATTCCTCTGTGTATTTTTAGTCACGGCATTTCTAAAATTTTCAAAGAATAAGGGAGCCCATGAACAAGCGCAAATTGTTCTGGTACAAAATCCACGCGTAGACAGAGAATTGCTGTTTTAAAATGCACATGGAAACATTTTGCAGAACATCTTTGAAAAAAAAAATCCAACAGAGAAACAATATATCACAAAATACAACGTCTTCATGAGCGTGCTATGGATAAAGTGCAATTGCTGTTGCTTTTTCAAAGACGTGCGAGTGTATTTAAATGATTATGGATGAAAGACAATAAAATACGAAGAATGACATTTGAAAAAGAAGCTTGCCTCTCTCTGTTGATGCTGTTTGTGGCTTCTTGGAAAAGGAATGCTTTTTTTTTTTTTCATTTTGAATATGTACCTTATGGAGAAATAAATGTTTAAACCTCAATCTTCTAAACACTTTCCATTTGAAAGCTGGAACATATAACTGCCCCAGTGCTAGCCTAATAAAATCTGAAGGACTTTCAGATGAACAAAATAGGGGAAAAGTTTCACCATAGAGTCACACATAAATGTACAACTAAACCTGTGGGCTTGTTCTCTTCCATGATGAATTTTTGCAAGAAAACAGAGAGCTGATCTTTGCTAGATTAGACTCAGAGGCGCTTTGCTGGCTGAGGACCTAAAATGCTCTGATTAAAAAAGCTAACATATATTCTCGGGTTACTCCGTCTAACTGCTAAGCCAAGTTACCATTACAATACGATTGGTTTAGAGCTGCCGTCAGCATCTGCCAAAACAAAAGATGACCCTTCCATACCTAAACGATGTAATTTGGGATCTCAGAGATGCCCAACATGAAGTCCAGGCAGGACACGCAGTCAGAAAGATCTCACACACAATCTGATCAATTTTGTAGAACATAATAATCCTTTGGAATCTTTCGGAATTAATACTCATTTTAGCTTGAAAACCCCTGGGACAACTTTGTACACCAGCTTCCCAAGGAACTCAATGTAGTATAGAGGAGCATCTTGGGAAAGATTCTAAAAATAGGCCCTCTGGTTACCACAGCAAAGCACCCAAACATGCATGGAAATATTTTCGTGCAAAGAGAACCCAGATTTCACATTTTTCTACCCCATCTCCCAAGACCATAACCTGCCGTGGTATGTTACACATACATCCCTTGCTTCCACTTTGAACCTTATTTGCTCGCAGCTGCCCCGTGATTCAATTCAGTCAAACAGGCCTTTTCGTAACTCTGAATGACAAAACCATCAACAACTTTCTAATTTTGCATTTGTGAGCAAACCTCGGAGCCTGGGCGCCCTCCAGGAGACCGAGACAACTGACTTTAGTAGCTGCAGTCCACTTTTACAAACCTCCTCAGCCCTGGGATCTTGGTAAGCTTTGCAAATACCAAATAAGCATCTGGATTCCCCTGTGAAAAAGGCATTACTTATTATCAGAGCAAGATTAGTAGCCAGTGAGCAATTTCTGAGGGATGGCAGAAGAATGATACGTGGCTGGACCAGGCTTTCGGCTCACGAATATAGGCAAGAGAACTGCAGCATCTTTGCCTGCTGCTCAGCTACAACTCAAAAAGAAGCTGCTTGAATATTTTTTAACAATTTCTGCCTCTCCAGAGATGAATGAACGCTGCTGTCTCTGAGGGACCAGTCCCAGCCATGCTGAAGAGCTGTCTCTTTGGCATCTTGGCCAGGACTTCGCAGTACTGGGGGAGAACAGTGACAGTGACCCAACTCCAGAAGCCATGGCCCAAAAAGGCCGTGCACTTGTTTTGGGTACGCTATCCTCTTCACCTCACGCCAAGTAAAGGCCATTGAAATCAATATGACCCCAGGTGAGCACTGAATCAGTTCTTGCGGCTCCTGGAGTCAATGGGACAATAAGCAAAGCTTGAGATAGATGTGAGGCACAGCCTTCTCCAGTTGGAGCCCATGCAGAGGTACAGGTCGGAGCTGCAACTGCCGAGTTGACTGAGCTCCTGGAGCACAGCCCACCTCACTGCTGGAAGATGCTCTTTACGCACCTACATATTTTCATTGCAGCGGTCTACTAACAGTTCTCCAGTGAGAACTGAATGACGATTACTAGTGCCAATGCCCTACAAACTGAAAGTGGCAGGAGTTGCCAAACTACTCTTAGAAACACGTGTCCTGGGCAAAACTGTGTAGGAAGGTGTACAGGAGGAATTCAACAGGATTAAGCTCAAAACAACACTCCAAAGGCTACAAAATTTAACCCCAGAAACTGTTACAACAAAATTTTCAGTGCTTACTTACTTAGCCTTCACACAGAATTAAAGGCAGTCCAGTAAAAACACAGGCTTATCCTGGTAAGAAATCATCCACACATTTTAATGTGCCACCTGCATACACTGTGCAAATCTACAAGGCCCTAAATATAAACAGACAGCCCTTTCCTGGCTGTTAAAATGAACACTACCTCAGCTTGTTCTCCGAGCAAGCCAAAATTATAGCTGCTTAGAGATCAGAAACGTTTTAGGGTGGGACACTTCCCCCTCCCCCTCCGTCTTTTACAGTGTTTGTAGTTTTATGAATAAGGCATTCATAGTGCCCAAACCCCAAAGATATCCACCTTGGAGGGAGAGCTAAAATTAGTATTAAGTATACTCCTGAAACTGTCAGAGGAGAAGACAGCTCGTGTGGGATGCTGGAGAGCCGGCAGGCAAAACAACATCCCTGAAAAGGCTGGGTCCTCGCTGTACCTCTTGTTGGAGAGCCCATGGCTTTGCATACGCCCCCCACACACACACATGCTAACCTGTCCAAAAATCCTAGTTATTCCTGCAAAGTCCAGCAAGGTAAAGTTGTGCCAGTGCATACATGCCAGACCAGACTGCTTCTGGGAGCAGAGCACGCACCAAGATGCAACTGTGTGAGCAATGACCGCCTTGAATTTCCATTCCAGAAGACACCAAATCATTTTAAAGGCGGTAAATACGGACCTGACATTCCCTATTATAAAATAATGGGCAGATCTGGATGGAGCACAACATGTTTATCAGCATATGGTCAGGGGAAAAGCAAAAGAAACCTCTTCTTCCCTCCAGATGGTGGTAGGAAGAACATGGCCAGGGGCGCCCGGTTTATGACCTGCTGCAGGAGAGAGGGGACGGGTCAGTCACCTTACAGGCAAAAATCCAGAGCAACTAGGTAAGGAAAGCAGAGCCTCCCTGATTGTCCTGGCTGGAGTGAAACTGGTTGTTTTTATATATATACAGATATATAAATATATATACACACACACACACACACATACGTACATTTGTATATATCTCTATATAACCCTCGGTACCCCGCAGTGAAGGGCATGACGGCGGCAGCGCTGGCAGGCAGCACGTGTGGCTCATACCCCTCCTTTTTCCTTCCCAACCTTTGCTTACATTTCATCTAGTCTACTCTGATTCCAAGGTTTAATAAAATTTAATCCCAGCATGTCTTGAATTAATTAATTAGATCTCGTTCCAAGCCACCGTGCCAATTTCTGCAATTACATTGTTCCTCACAGAAGAGTCGGAACCCGGCTGCCTCCAGCCCCTTGAGCAGCCACAGACCAACCAGGGGTTCGGGAGCCGAGTACAACGCAGCAAATGGGATGATTTCAGAGCACTTTGATTTTGCTCCTCCATTCTTTCCCCACTAGAAAATCCCCTGCAGGTACAAACGGCTGTACCCGTGCGTCAGGTACGAACTGTTGTGTCACGAGCTCAGCCCCACTCCACTCCCAGAGGGAGTCCCGCACCTGCAAACTCAGTCTTTATTCATCAAAATTGGTGAGTTGGGACTAGTGGGCTACCTGGTACCATCCAATCCACTTGCTCCAACTACAGCTCTTTCGTCCCCATCTTTTGCTTCTGAGCTTGCTTCCCTCTTCAAACCATCCGCAATAAAGGATTTTTTAATTCCCTGGTACAAAGAAACCACAAAAATATTTGTTTTTTTTCATCAGGAACAAGCTGTGGGAATTCAGGAGAAATGGGGATATTCTGAGATGACAACAGCATTATTCCCTGTACCGATCTTCCCTGACAGATGATTTCCAAAGAGTGTGACATCCCACCAGACACTCTGTGGAGCATTCTCAAAGTGCAACAGCTACACTGTCTTCCCAAAATGTTTAGCTCTCTCTCCTCATCCTCTTCCCTGCCACAGCCTAGAGAAGAGCAATCTCAGGTGCTCAGTGGCCACAGGGACAAGCACAGCATCCACAAACAGACACGGACCACAGAACAGGAGATATTTCCCACAGCATCATGGTTTGGTTTGCACCATTTCATGCAGTGTAATTAATTCTGATCTCAGAAGAGCCTCATCAGTTTTGCCTGCTGCCAGTGTGCTGGGCAGGGACGCCGATGAAGTGCACTTGTTTACAAACACGTTAAAGCGTATTTAAAATCCATTGTTTCTCGCTCCAGCTGCCCAAGTAGTTTTTACTCAGCTCCTGGACTCGTACCAAAAATAAAAATGACGGATTGCCAAAAAGGACAGAGACGGAGGGGTGGAGGGAGGGAGGGAGGGATGCGAAGTGGCTAGACAGCACAGCAGATGAATATATTATCCTGCTGCCTCTGGGAACGGAGGTCAGAAGCTGGACCAGGCTGAAGAAACACATTGCAAGAAACACTTGTGAAATTAAAGGTCAGCGAGATAATGAGCTATAACTGCAGCCGAACAAGAAGCATTTGCTGATGGAGCCAGCTCTGAGCTCTCACCGGAGTGCAGCTACCTGCTGCGCCCAGGGTGCAAAATCTGTCCCCTTCAATTAACGCTCACCGACGGGACCGAAGGCCTGGCTGTGGCGCAGCAGGACACGGCTGAGGCTCTCCGGGGAGCTCTGCTTTTCCTTCCGTCACTCTCCTGTTAGTTCCAGGCCAACAGCTTCTCTTCAAGAAAAGGCTGTGCCTTCTGTAGGGGCAGCACCGCCGCCTCCCCTGGCCCGTCCCTCTTCCCAGCAGCTTTCCCGCCCCTCGGCTCGCATGGGGAACGCTGCCGTGATGCCCATCCTACGTCACCGTGTTTCAACTCTGAAAATTACCCGTGGTTGTGGATGGGCAACATAGCCCCGGCTCAGTGAGCCTGGCTACAGACAGCAGCAACCTGCCAGGGGATGTGCATCCCTACAGATGATGCTGTAGGCTCTAAAGCAGGGAACAGACAAACCCATTTTTCACTCAAGGAGTGTGTTTTTCTGTCTCATATCAGCCAAGTGACCCCCAGCCCTTAAAATCCACCCAACATGGGTGCCAGATACTGGGTTTTGCCTCTACAACATGCTTGGGGCCAGCGTCAACACCCAGCAGCGCAGCACCTTCTTCTGGAGGACTCTCCAAGAGCTCCACGAATAGTATTTTATCTCAAAAAACTTCCCCAAAGTTGGGCAAGCAGCATCCCTAAGGAGGGTAAAACTTCATCGGTAAATTAAGTGACTCCATGAAGGCTGCAAGGGGAAAAAGGCCCAGCTGGAAGGGACAGGGAGAGCAGGCAAGGGAGGGTGGGATTCGGGTACCTGCTGGTCAGGTCACTCAGCTACAAGGGGAGAGACCCAGGAGCAGTCTCTGTTTCTAAACGATTTATCTTAGGCATCTGCTGGATAAAAAACCAGAAAGAAAATCCCGGCAGCAGGAGAGGCAACCTCCGCCCTGGCACTGCAATCCACATCTACCGCGTTCAGAAAATTACAGCAAGCACCTGTACGGGAGCACAGGGTGCTCTGCCTGGGCAGCAACGAACAAAACCCATGGCACGCTGCAAGCAGAAATAAAATAAAACCCCTGGATCAGTCCTTGCTCCTCAAAACATCTTTTTAAACACTCAGTCACCACACGTCTGCTCTAGGAATTCCAAACCTCCATGACCGCGTCACCTTGGAGGGGCATAAAACCTGCGTAAATCCAGCGGACAGCAAACCTCCCATCACACCGTCAGGCAGCATGGCCACGGGCACAGCCCTGAGGCACCACGGCCGCAGGCTCTGCCTCCGAACCACCAGAGCAGGCACCGAAAGCGATGGCTGAGCCTCTTACCTGTGGACAAGCTGCTACAGGTTCATCTCTCTGATGCTTGAAGGAGACTCAGGTGTTCATACGGTGACCTGGGAAAGGGAACCTGGGGTAGAAAACACGAGACCTTTATGTAATGAGGCGGTTTTAAACGTATGCCATTTACACCACAGACACAGTCACATCCTCTCCAACTGTGGTAGCGACTCAGATATTTTTGTACTTGCTCCCATCAAGACATTAGGGCTTTTCCTTACTTGCCCTCTCGCTCCTTATCTGCAATCCCTTCTGCTACCATTTTGGCCTAAACTTTTAGGCGTTTTTCTCTATTATGTGCTCTTCTCACGTGGGACCTGGACACTAAATGATATTTGAAAAATGTCATTGCAGAGGTTTTTCTTTACATGCAAAATGATTCATTTTCAGCTGTACAAAGACAAGACACAGGAGGCTGGCTAGTGATGGGCTTTCCAGTTCTGCTAAAGCCAGACCCTGAATGCAAACTGGACCCTGTCTTGGCTACTTCAAAGCCGGAAAATAAACATGTCAAAATAAACATGGAAAATGAACTTCCCTGGGCTGCCTGCACCCCCATCCCTGGCCCTGCCCCAGCCTGCAGCAGGGTGAGCGGCTCTGGCCCAGTCAGGGACTGATCATTCACTTCCAACCTCAGGACCAGGGGGGCTAAGTGTTAATCACAGAATCATAGAATCGCTCAGGTTGGAAGGGACCTTTCAGATCATCGAGTCCAACCATCAACTTAACTCTGACAAAAACCATCACTACCCCATGTCCTTCAGCGCCACGTCTGCCTGGCTTTTAAATACCCCCAGGGATGGTGCCTCAACCCCTTCCCTGGGCAGCCTGTCCCAATGCTTAATAACACTTTCAGTGTAAAAATTTTTCCTGATATCCATCCTAAACCTCCCCTGGCACAACTTAAGGCCGTTTCCTCTTGTCCCATCACCTGTTCCTTGGGAGAAGAGCCCGACCCCCCCTGGCTACCCCCTCCTTTCAGGGAGCTGTAGAGAGCGAGAAGGTCTCCCCTCGGCCTCCTCTTCTCCAGGCTGAACACCCCCAGCTCCCTCAGCTGCTCCTCACCAGACTTGTGCTCCAGACCCCTCACCAGCTCCATTGCCCTTCTCTGGACACGCTCCAGCCCCTCAGTGTCTTTATTTGTGGTGAGGGGCCCAAAACGACACAGCCCTCGAGGTGGGGCCTCACCAGTGCCCAGTACAGGCAGACCGCCACTTCCCTGGTCCTACTCACGACACTGTTCCTGACACAGGCCAGGATGCTGTTGGCCTTCTTGGCCACCTGGGCACACTGCTGGCTTATATTCAGCCAGCTGTCAACCAACACCCCCAGGGCCTTTTCCGCCGGGCTGCTCTCCAGACACTGCCCCAATGTGTAGCATTCATGGGGTTGTTGTGACCCAAGTGCAGGACCCAGCTACCACCCAGCCTTGTTGAACCTCACACCACTGGCCTCAGCCCATCGATCCAGACTGTCCACATCCCTCTGCAAAGCCTTTCTACCCTCAAGCAGGTCAACACTCCTACCCAACTTGGTGTCCTCTGCAAACTTACCGAGGATGCACTCAATCCCCTTGTCCAGATCACTGATAAAGATATTAAAGAGAACTGGCCCCAATACCAAGCTCTGGGGAACACCACTTGTGACCGGACACCATCTGGATTTAACTCCATTCCCCACCACTTTCTGGGCCCGGCCCTCCAGACAGTTTTTAACCCAGTGAAGAGTACTCCCGTCCAAGCCACGGGCAGCCAGTTTCTCCAGGAGGATGCTGTGGGAAACCATATCAAAGGCCTTACTAAAGTCCAGGTAAACAACATGCGCAGCCTTTCCCTCATCCACCAAACGGGTCACTTTGTCATAGAAGGAGACTGGGTTTGTCAAGCAGGACCTGCCTCTCATGGACCCATGCTGACTGGGCCTGATCGCCTGGTTGTCCTTCATGTACCACATAATGGCACTCAGGGTGATCTGTCCCATGACCTGCCCAGGCACTGAGGTCAGACTGACTGGCCTGGACTTCCCCAGATCATCCTTCCGGCCCCTCTTGTGGGTGGGTGTCACATTTGCTGGACACCAGTCAACTGGGATCTCCCCATCCGTCATTTGCTGGTAAATGACGGAAAGTGGCTCTGTGAGCACTTCCGTCAGTTCTTTCAATACCCTCGGGTGGATCCCATGTGGCCCCAGAGATTTGTGTACGTCCAGGTGTTGGAGCAGGTCCCTCACCACCTCCCTTTGGATTATGGAGGCTTCATTCATGGAAAACTAAAATTCACAACAGGTTATGGGAAGATACCCAGGGAAAAAAAATTCAAAAGGTTGAGATTGGCTTAAAGCAGAGCTAAAGAACAAAGATTTTTATAATTTGTCTGGATGCAGGAAAGAAAGGCAGCATGAGGAAGCTGCTGTTGGACAGTGGTAATGAAATCACCTTCAGCCCCATGGGGAGCAGCCCCACACACAGGGATGGCAGCGGCAGTGACTGCAGGTAGCATCCCCGTGGTGGGTCAGAGCATCCTCAGCTGTGGATCCTCAGGGCGGCCGGGCACCCGAGCGAGCGCGAGAGGAGCAACTGCAGCCTGCAAAACACCAGCACGCGGAAGGAAAAGCGGCTTTTCCCTTGTGTGAATCCTTTTAGCTGGAGATTTCTGGGCACTTTATAGTCAACTGTTAATTCTCGTAATCTCAGACAAGCAAGTGAGTGATTAGCCCCATTTCACTGATGTGGAAACTAAGGCAGGGAGGGCTGCACTGACACCAATGGAGAGCCCGCATGGTTCCCATGATGTGCCCGCAGCACCACGCTTCTTCCAGGTCCTTCAGATACACCCATTCTTGGTTACTCTTATTGTCTCTTTAAATTCATTTTTCTCATCATACAGGAGGAAATAACTAGAGACAGGTCAGACTCTGAGCATTTAATGGAACTAAAACTGTTAGGCCATCCAGCAATTCTTCATAACATCTTCCCCACCATGCCTTCTGCTGCCAGCAATTAGATTAGATAATTTTAAATGTGTATCCTTATTAGTGGTTTCTCCTGAAAGCATATTGGCAGACACATGCAGATGCAGAGCTAGTATGAAGTTACAAAAATACTCTGTACAATGTTATTGCAAAAGCACATACGCACAAATAAATGTAATAGCAGGACAGAAGTGAATACAAACACTGAGAATACTTTAAATCGTTGTGAACCAGTGCTAAAGGCACTAATGAAGATAAAACACCCTACCTAATAATGACTGACAAAGAAAAAAGACATTTATACGTTAATCTTGCAACTGTCTTACAAGAAAATGTCATTTTAATTTAACAAGGGTGAAAGACCAAAAAGTTCTAAAAAATCAGTTTAACAACCCATAGATGTTGTGAGTAAATGTTGGTTTTAGCATCAGAACACGGTACCGTGGGCATGGCTCAGTTAATGCCTGAAGAACGTGTGATAAACAAACATCCCATTTTCTGCTAAATTCTGTTAAGGGACTCTGTTGTCCCTCTCCCAAACGTGAATTTACCTAAGGTTTTGCAGAGATCTATAAAGCCCCAGCTCAGATCTCCGTCATGTTCTGCACCTGCCCCCACGCTGCTCCCGGAGAGCCAGCAGAGTTCATAAAACACCAGAAAACACTCGTTGCTCTCTCATTCCACACACATAAAACTCCAGGCCAGTGAATACAAAGACGGTTGGCGGGTGCTCAGTGATATGAGGAGTCCCGTATACCCGCCACCTTCCAGAAGGGAAACCAGGAGACATCTATGCCTGTCTCCCTGCTATGGCCGGGCACTGCTACCATTCCTGTGCGCGAAAACCTGCCAAGCTCTGTCTGATCCAGAAAGATCCCACCCTGCATTATTTCCGCACAGTCCACAGCCCATGTTTCTGCTGTTTTCTTTCCTTCTTTCCCTTTTCTTTCCTCCGAGTGGCACCATCCAGCAAGGGGGACAGTGGGTGACCCTGATCACCACCCAGGGGAAGGCAGGCAGGTCCATCTCTCCATCTCTTCTTCCCCTTGGTTGGCATCACCCCTTTCTTGCCCCACTCCCCCAAAAGTGGAGGAATTATATAGCAGGCTGCCACATTGGTGGAGCAAGTGAGGATTGAATGGTCCCCAGGATGGGAGAGGGTGAGGAAGGGACTGTATTGAGAGCGGGGTCCCATCCTCTGGTGCATCTTCAATTGGGAGCTGCAATCCTGCAGGGCCGAGGTCCCCTGCTCAGCAGGATTAGCCTGAGCAGGGTCCTGGAGACCAGTCAAATGGGCCAAAGGGTGATGCTACCCACACTAAGTCCCTTGCAACTGTCCCTTTGTGCCAAAGGCCTCTTGATATACGCAGTGATACCGTGACATTTACTTGACAGCAGCATCACGAAGCGCGCTGCGGGGCTCAGCAGGCCATGCGGAGATGCACCACTCAGCCCCAAATCAGCTCACTCCAGACCCAAAAGCTGTCGGGCCATGTTCGTGCAGCACCGGCTTGGCAAGTCCTCCCTCCCCGGAAGCAGCAACGTGAAGGTCAGCAAAGGAACGCGCTGACACGGCCATAATTGCTTTGTCCTGGTTTGAGTGACACAGGACTAATTTCTCTTCTAAAGCTTGGGAAAACTGCACTTTTAGAAGACTCTAGTGTCTGAATTTGTGAAAATATTTACTTTATAGCCAGCTACGGTGAGTAGGTTTCAAGGTCTCAGTGTTTTCGAGCTTGCCAGGTGTGGGGATGAGGAGGAGCAAGACCCAGGCACTTGACCCAAGCTGGCCAACAGGATTATTTCACACAATGAATGTCACGCTCAATATGAATTAGAAAGTTTGCTGAGGAGTTCTCTCTCTCTCTGCCTTGATGGCTGTGATCCTGAGAACTCCTTGCCCCGGTGCTGGACCCTGAGCCCTTCCCTTCTTCCCGAAGCCGCAGCGCTCGCAGGGTCCCACGTTGGCTGTCCCTGTGGGGAGCACACGGCTTCTGCTGATGGAGTGGGCTGAGCATAGTCCTTGTGTATTTTATATTAGTACCAGGATCGATACTGGCTCTTTAATATTATTAACGTTAATTATTTAGTCTTATTCTATTAAATCTGTTTATATTTCAGCCCTCAGGTTTCCTTGTTTTTTTCCCAATTCCCCTTCCTGGTGGGGAGGGGTCATCGGGTGAGAGAATAATTGTCTAAACAGCAATAAATTGTTGTGGGTTCCTCAAACCGTAACAGCTTCCAGTCCCCTAATGAGCCAGTTCAGCCCTTGCTCCATGACACACTGCCACACCGGGCAGACATGCCCTTTGCGTGACAGTTTTGCGGCTGAGACGAAAATCCCAACTCCCATCCCGATGGTGAGCAGAGACTGGGGGGGCTGCTGCAAGTACTGCAGGTGGGGTGATGTATGACTACGCTGTGCTGCTTCCTTCTCCCTGCTGCTTCCTTCTCCGTGCCACTTCTCTCCCCCTGCTCACTCAGCGGTGACAGCCCTCACCCCAGTCCAGGCTCTGCTGGCCCCAGTCCTGGAGCACACGCGCTGCCTGTGCCGCCGTGGGCCATGGCACAGCACAACGCAACCGCCTCCAGCTGCCAAGCTGAGGTCCCCGGTCCCCCCGCTCCATCCTTCTGGTGACCGACGCATTTAATTATGGGTCTGCGAGCGCACGTGCAGGCTCCTGCAGGATCTGCTCGGGGAACGCATGGAAAATCTGGCTCCAGTACAGTGTTGCTCTATTTTACCTTCTTTACTGCTTGAAAAACATTTGGCCGTTGCTGGAGAGAGCCAGGCTAGACGCATACATTACAGCACGCTCCAGAAATAGCACACGCTGGCTTGCACAATTTTGCAGCTAAAAAGCTTCCTTTGAGCTCAGCAGCCTGTCCCTGTCCGTGGAGCAGCTCTGGAGAAGGCAAACCCGGGCTCCAGAGCCTGCGGCTTGGGATGAATCATTTCAGGAAGGTTTCATGACTTTGAACGCAGGTGAACAAAGCGTGAGCGGGTTTGATTTCCTCTCCCTCCCTGCCAGCTCCTGTGTATCTTATGCAAAGTGTTTAATGAGCTAATTTGTACGTTGGAGAAGAAGTTGCACGTCAAAGCTGAGCTTAGCTTTGGCCTGGCAAACAGAGCTGTCTATGAGGACAAGCCTCCCACGAGCGCCGCCGTGCCAGTACATCACATCGCCTGCCTCAAAGGGAGGTCAGTCTGCAGAACCAACATGGTTCAGGGCTTTTCTCTGGAAGCCACCACTTTGAGCAAAACATGATGGTTTCTGGGCACAGAGGCCATCTCCAATCCATAAATAAGGATAATTTGTAGTTTGAGGCGGATTCAGGTTGGTGATCTCTGGATAAAAAGCTCTTTATTTTCTCAGGTAGGTTCTGAGGTCTCCAGTCAGCCATGAGAGGTAAGGGCATGCGCTGGAAAATCAAACCGATTTCTGGAATAGTGCATGTTTACATCAAATTCTGACCTTTTTGGGACCCCATCTCTGAATATATGCAAAGCAACGCCCCTGGTTGTTCAGTCTATAGTCAAGCATTAAGTCTCAAGTGCTAATGGGAGACCACCATCACCTACAAAACACAACAACGGAACAGCTACTAGCATCCCAGTCCATCTCTGCGGACAGCATTTTGCAACATAAACCCACTGGAAGTGCTGAAAGCATTGAAGAGCCCTCACACAAATTAAAAAGCACAGTTGATGCCAGGAGCTATCAACCACTTGGTACCAACCACTTGGTATTGAATATGCACATCACATTCCCGCATCCCATGCAAGAATCCAAGAAGACCACCACAGTCATATCTCCTAGCAGGACCTCCACAAGGGATCCAGCACCAGTGAGATGAATCCAGCTTAACCAGCGCTCTCAGACTGCACAGATCCCTATTGCCCACACATCTGTTCCTCTGGGATTTCTAGACCTTCAATGATCTAGTTGCAGCTGCTGGTTTTGGACTATCACAAATCTTGAAATCCTAAACAAATACCCGTTCTTGCAGAGTAGCTTCTCAGTGGGAAAAAAAATCTTTGGTATCCCAGACATTGGTGTTCGCACTAAGGATCACAAGATATTTTCTTCCCTTATTTAATGGGCTTGGACTTGGAGTATGAGGATCCAGCACAAACTTTGTCCACTAAATCAACACATGAAGAACTGTATGTCACTTTTAGGAGTGACAGGACAGGAATTTTGCTAGCAAGTTTCACAACTGTTGATGAAACAGCATTGCATGCCTCCTATCCGACCGCCTAAGATCCCATGCAGCCCCAGGACCCAATGCGGAGCAGTGGATGGTTGCGCCGAGAGGGAGCTGTGAGCAACGGGACACCGAAACGTGCCAGGTGAGCTCTGGGGCTTTATTCTGAGCTCTGCCCCAAGTGACCTTCTGCAACCTCTGTGTCACCTCACTTGCGATGCGATGGAGTGACACCCACCCCTGCATGTCAGGATGCGGCCCCGGCAGCAGGCTGGGTCACGAACTGCACAGGAAAACCAAGCGCTGCCTATGAGGGGAAACCAGAACTCCCTCCCCTCCGTCAGGGCTTGTTTTATGGGCAAGGTTCGCTTTCAAACACGCGCAAGATGGAGACCAGCACACAAGGGCTATCGCACACAGGCATATCCTGCGAAACACATGCTGTCTGGTAGCTCTGCCCCTCCTGCTTTCCCCTTTCCCTGCAAGAAAACCCTTTTTTAGGAAGAGAACACTGTTCAGTGTCCACATCACTCAGAGAAAAAAGGGAAAAATATAGAGTATTGGTATTGAGCCTGCTACAGGAGACAAATGCCATTGCCTTGATATCGTAAGTACTTTACCCAGAGTCTGCAGCTGTAGCAAAGGGCTTCCAACAACTGATGCGGGCTCTTTGCCGTTCACATTCCCTGCTCGCGCCCTTATCTGATCGCTGTCTTGCAGGTCACAGCATTAGCTTGGATCATGTTGGGTCAGAGGCTGCAGAGGTCAGAACCTTCATCCACGGTTTCTGATTTACTGCTACCTGGTGACACCAGTGGCTGTACTGGTGGCATTATTTAACTGTGATGTTCTGGGGATGCCAAACCCAACCGTTTACATTCCCACCTTTACCGCTGTGAACTGACTGGGCTGTTTCAAACACCAGAACAGCAGACAGAGCCCCACGAGCCTCTCTTTTCCTAGTAAGGCATTACAGACTCTTTTTATATAATTATCCCAGACGTTTTGCCTCGCGTACTTGACTTAGTGCTTTTTTTAGGGGAAAACAAAACACACACACCAAAAAAAAAAAAAGACTGAAGGCAGCTGTTTGCCCCTTGGATTGCAGCAAACCTTAGGTGCTTTGCAACCTGGAAAACAAGAGTCCAACATTTTTTAAAAGTCCTGGGCGGTTGTTATAGCAACATATGCACGTGTGCATGTGTCTGCATGTAAAATAGACTCAAACCCAGGTTGTCACGGGCAACACGAGTCAGCTTCGAAGTCGCACCAAACTTGCTGCCTTGCCTGGTGTCATCTGAAGGCAACAGCCAGCTCCGACAGGGAACGGGAAATATCCCGATATCTCACTGCTGGTGCCAATTGCTGGCTGAGAGCTCAATGCCGTCTCGCAGTTGACTCAGCTCCTTAAGATGAGGGTAATTTTCTTTATCCTGTTTGCTTCCTCCTCCCTTGCAGGCTGCCACAGCACCTTAACCCAGCTGGGTAAGACAAGCTCATGGCTCCCTCCCAAACAGATGGCTGCAAGGAAGGTCCAAAAATAATCTAACCCATTTGCCTGTAAGTTTTGAGCCTGCTTTGCTGATTGGCAGACCCTCCGGAGACCACCAGAAGAAGCAGATGGTCAAGACATGAGATCAGAGCTGGAGACGGAGATGTCAATCAAGGGGTTGGAGTGCCAGGCTCCAGGATGTGGAGCAGAGCCGGCAGCTACAGCAGCGCTAAGCGGGCAAGGGTGCATGGTCCCAGAAGGACTAGGGTATTCAATACTAAGGCTGGCTGCAAAGTCTGGTTTTCACTTTAAAAAAAGAAATTTTTAAAAAATCACAGCCTTGTCACGCTGCAAGAGTCGACCCTTATGTTGTTCCACCCCTGGAAGGGTGCGCTGAACCTCTGTCAATCCCCCCATCAAACTCTCAAGCAGAAGTAGGCGGCGGGGGGGGGGGAAGAAGTGAAAGAACAACCAGACAGCCGCTGCAGAAAGAAGAGCAGGGCAAAATCATGGGAAATCACAATAGTTGTAAAGTCTCTGGTGGCAGGTTCTATAATGAGATTTCTGGGTAAAAAAAAATGTTCACTGTGTCATTTGGGATGTCAAGCTACTCCCTGACTGTACCGGTACCCGGCGTCAGAGCATCAAAAACGAGGCAGCAGCAAAATTATCTCCTTCATCACTTTACCGAGGTTTTTGGCCAAATACCTCAGGGTGATGTTATTCCACAGCATCCTCTGCACAGGGCTGTAACACAAAAACTCCGGTCTGGTCCAGAAGCCCATTTAGGGTGAGGGATTCATGCTACAAAATGTGGTCAAACTACCATGTGTCCAAGGATCAGCAATACAGGGCCTGGAGTCTGGAAGCACTGATCCTTTTGGAGAAGTTAAAGGAGGCAAACCTGGACGTTTCACTTCAGTTAAAAAAAAAAAAAAAAAAAAAAAGAAAAAAAAGGCAGAAGGAAAAAAAAAAAGGCTGCAAATAATTGATGGGTGTAAACACTGGATTGAAAAGAAATTATCTAGGGAGTGTATTTTCCTAATGGAATAGATTATGAAAAGGAGAATTTAGCCTGAGTACTACAAAAACAAGCTACCAGAGAGAAGAGAAACCTCTGAGATGGGAACACCTCCTAAGGAAAGCGGCAACAGACCCATTAGCGCATTTACCGCTGGGCTCGGCAAAGCCCTAGAAATCACTTGTAAGGCTCTGCCGAGCACCAGCTCCCGCCGGGAGAAGCGAATCCGATCTAACCTCCCTCTTCCTCCTCTGGATTTCTAGCAGCTCCTTTCCCCAGCATATCCCCCTTAATGGCAAAGCTGATTTGTTTCATCTGTGGTCGCTCTGCAGCGGGACTTGCCAAACTTTGTTTCCCTGGGCACGACAACAACGGCAGCGACAGCAGCGGCAGCTCCGGACCATGCGCAGGCAAGACTCGGCACTGGCTGCTCTGGCAATAGCCCGGTTACCCCTAGCAGGACACAAATCACAGTCTGCAAATCCCTTTTCCAGCAAGAACCCCATCGACACCATCAAAGACAGCAAACAAAACCCGTGGACAGTATGTTCACACCATTCCTGCTATTTGGAGTTTGTCTCCTCTTTTTCTAACCATCTCAGCAATGTAGCTCACACCTATTAGCATCCACGAACTTTACCGTTATACTGCAAGGTCAGACATTGCTGTGTACAGCTGTAGTTCAATTAAAGTCAATACACACTATTCTAATTCTCTTTTGTGACTTACTCTATGCTTTTATTGTTGATGCAAAGCGCTACTTTAACAACCTTGGAAACAGAAAGCCTTTTTAATTGTAAAATTCATCTTTATGTAAAGGAGAAGCACCAGAAATCCCCTGCACCACTTGAAGTCTCTTATCAATTTCTCAGACTGCCGCAATATTTCAATGTTATTCAAAAGGCACGTGGGCTTTGCACAGACCTCTTTGCAAAGAAAAGCAGATATCTTTTTCTATAGGGAACGCCTGGGCACTCCACCATGTACCCTGAATCCCCAGTCCCTTTATCTGGAGCATCCCTGCAGGTGCTCAAGAAGGTGTAAGGAAAGAGCATCGCACACCCCCGCCGCGGCTGACGGCAGCTTCGGGGCAGCCCATCCGGATGGACATCCCCGCAGGTGCTGCTCCGCACACGGACGGGCTGCTCGGAGGCTGGGAGTGATGAGAGATGCTCCGCACACCTCCCAGCACCAACTTGCAGGTGGCGATTTGCAGCAGTGACCTGACCAAAGCAACACCCGCTCTTATTTTTGTCCCTTTTTTATGCTTAGCCTTCTGTTAAAGCAAACAGACAAAGACTGAAGACATCGGGAAGCCCCCAAGAAGTCTGGACTCCTATAAAACAGAACCCCCCCGACCTCGCGCTTCTGGTCAGGAGCCAGACCACTATTGCACGCAGCTGACCGGGTAATTTTAGCTGTCTGGAGAGTGCCAGGAGATGACAGCATTTCTGAAGGACCGTCTGGAGCGACGTCTGCAGGAGTGGAGGCAGAGCACCCATCACCACCCCGCTCGCCCGGCACTGCAGGGGTAACACCACCGAGGTACATTGCTGTCCACCCCTGACCTACCGCCCCCCCCGGCACAGAGAGCACTTAGAAAGACTCTTTACAAATAAAACCGTCATGAATGTAGACATTTGTTACCCCCGCAGCTTTATTTTTTAACCCGCGGTGCAATGTTGCCGTAAGAAATTGAATACTTGAGCATTAAGTATGTGTTACAGCGCTGCCTTATACAGCAGCAAAGTGATTAATTAAAATTTACAAGAGTAATCCAAATGCCTAAACATGTTTCTTGGCGGTAACTCCTGTAACCCGCTGCCAATAACATCTCAAACTAACGACAACCCTAAAGTCAACCTTTGGGAGCCATGAAGAGCCTCTCTGAACTAAGCCAGTTGGTAATGGGAGAAGAACGAAGAGATACGCGATTCTTCAGGAAAAACAAAACACGCAAATACAGTACTGTCTGGGATCTCTGACTCGCACTGGGAATAGCCCCATCCCAAGCTATAAATACTGTCCAAAGCTCAGTTTTGTTAAGTATTACGCTGCGGCACTGAAAAGCCGTATAAAACAGTGAAACGGCCAAATTCACATCCAGCTCCGCGATCCGTGAGATGCTGAGCACTTCCAGCTAACCCTGAGCCATGCCAAACACTCTGCAAAATCAGAGGCTAAATTACTCCCTGGGAGGATTTCTTCATAAAACTCCAGAGGACACAGATATTGATCACGCTTCTTCCCCGCTCCCCCCAAATCCGCTCACAGAATATAATCCAATAATTTGATACTTTGGGTAACCTTTGAAAACCTAAGATCGACATTTCCCGAGGGCAATGCTTGAAACTAAATTAGAGTCGAGGAGGTAAAACTGGGGTTAAAGCTGTTGATTTAAACTGGGGGGCGGGGGGGAAGATTCAGGAAAATGTCACCGTCGACTATGGCAGGTTTACAGAGGTGTAACCCATCAGAGCCGGTCCCGTCACTGGAAGCTGGGTGCGTAAATCAAATGAACGAGAGGGGAGAGACTCTTTAAAGGCTGATCTCACTGTGCTGTTCTCTTAACAACACATTCCCGTCGCAACGTGTAAATAAATGCAAAACTTTCAGCGGGCTGGACTAATCTATACCAGCTCTTAAAGGACCTCCTCGTATTTAATTATCATCACTAAATGATTTCAGTGTTTTCAAAGCACACTAGTTGCTTACTGGTAATGATTTCACCGCCGTGAAACAAACCTTGCAATGCTGAATGGGAATCTTACTCATGGAAACACAGCTCATTTATAACTTTATTTTAGACACTTAAATTAGTAAGGATCAACTCGGTCCTACTGGAATAATAATTTTAGCAGCAGAGTCAAAAAGCAAATGAAAAATAAAATGCCTTACCCCAAGTAAAAATAATTGTGCTGTTCAACCACTTCTCTACAAAACCCTCTCAGCTCCCCCCTCCAACTGGAAATTTCTCATGGCAGAAGTCCTGGATTTTGGAAGGAGATCTTTACAGCTCCCATGAAAATTCACTCCATTTCGCCAAGGTACACACACCTGAACATTGTCATCTGCACCTACTTGGGGCTAAAGTCTCCAGTCCCTCCTTGTCTTCTACTTCTGAATTTGGGGCACTCGATCCCCTGCTCCAGCCCCCGCACCCTGCTTGCGGGGAGGCACAGTGATCGTGCCCAGCTTGCAAAAAATGCAATAGCTCCTTAAAAAGGAGCACTGGACTATAGGAGCCCAATTCCACGTGCTCTAGTCCCAGCTCTTCTAGCAACCCGTGATAATGCCATGATTTCCATTGGCTATAACATTGAGCAATGTCTCCTATTGATCTTAAGAGCGAGGCAAATATAATTCAAAACTCATACAAATAAGATAGCAGAAAAGTTGCGTAAGATCAGGTCTGGCACAGCTGGGAACAGACTCCAGGATTCGGATTAAATCTGGCAAATCCCAGCCAGTGAGACGCATCCTGTTTATGGCAGCAGCCAGGGTTGCTGGTACTGCTGGACCCCCTCCCCGTAGGGAGTCCTGGTTTATACCAGGGCTGTGCTGCCTGGTAAAGGGCTGTTTCAGATAATCAGCAAATCTGAGTTGCGTACCCCCATAAACTGTTCCCAGTAAGATGGGATCACTTCGAGGGGACGACTCGCTGGCGCAACCGGTTTCTTGCAAAACAGCAGCGACGCAGAGCGCTCAGCAACCGGGACAGGAAGGCTCCCGGCCCCGCAGCCAACGCAGCACTGCCGCTGTTTGCTTTCTCTAAAAAATCATCGGAAGTGAGAGACGAGCTTTAATTAAAGAATGTTTATTTGCAAAGTTAAGAAATGCCAAAATTACGGCTGGCTCCACAAGCTTAATTTGCTCCATTATGCGCAAGAACCGGGTTTTACATACATGAAAATGTACTTTTCTTTTTTTTTTTTTTTATTTTTGGGTAAGTTTTATAGAACTTCTGCCTTCTTCTGTTCCTGGATGGCTGATGAGCAACGCGGAGAAAGCCAAGAAACCAAGGCCAGTGCTATGTGATATCAGTCATGGCTGACCTATTATCTAGAATATCTTAATGTTTTTTTAATGTTGTTTTCATGCAATTGCACTTAAATTGTCGGATAATCTAATTCAAATGGGAATATTTCTCCTCCTAAGCAATAGTTCATTGTCCTTAAAAGCACCAAAGCCGGGGTCTGCTCAGCAGAGAGGAATGCCGATGACTGACACATGGGCGGATAAATGGTCCTCAGACAAACTCCGGCTTTTTCTCCCCGGGCTGTTAACTCTTTAACGGCACACACTGACCCTTGCATTAAAATCTAGCGTGGCTACTAATTTCGTACAGTCACTAACTGCCCAGAGCCCAGGTTTTGCCCCTAACCTCTGTTTTTCAAAGCAGCCTTGTCTGCACGAGCACAGACGCTGCCGTGACTAAGTGCATGACACAACTCCAACTACTTGGGTGTCAACATTTGCAGAATTTGTCTATCTATAGCTTCGAAGTCACATCTGATGTTCCTAAGCATCTGTATGTCTAAACTTATGGCAGTTTTCACTGCATTTTTGTGCACTCTTTCTTCAAAGAAGGAGGAAAGGAGTGGCGTGTGGGGCCGCACACCCAAATAGGACCATCCTTAAGGACCAAGGCATAACAAGATGGTGAATTAAAAGTAACCTGACAAATACCCAGGCAAGGAAACCTTAGTGAGGGCAAAGAACTTCAGGAGCTGGAAATAACAGATGTGTTCATCTCTAACCAGTTAAAAAATTTTTATTCCATGCTAACATTCAGTGTGGTCCCAAATGTCCACTTTAAAATGTGGCTTCCTCCCTGAGGATGCTGGAGTGTTTTATACGCTTACATTAAAACACCCTCCCTGCCTGTCCTGCCCCAGGTCGAGCCTCATCTCCCTGTGCGCAGTTACTGTGCTTCAGATCCACGCTCTCGACACACCGACTTTAGTTCACCACAGTCATGATTTTCCTTGCCTGGGTGTTTAGAAGATCAGTCTTTCCACCTCCCTCAATAGTTTCCAATTCCTTCCCCTCACCCCTTAACTCCCAGGGGGAAAAAAAAAAAAAACAAAAAACAAAAAACAAACCAAATAAAACCAACCTCTCTCCTCTGAACCCATCACCCCAAGGCAGGAACAAGAAGGGGTCCCTGCACCCGGAGCAGCCGGGGGATGCTGCCTGCCCCCTCCCAAGGGACCCACAGGTAGGAGTGGTACCGTTGGTATTTATCACTCCTTTACTGTTACAAGGGCATTGTGTCAGGAGACCCATTTAAGCTCTATTATAACTCCTTTTGACTGACAGGCGGAGAGTAATGAGTGTCATTGCCTGAGGAAGGCCAGACGAAAAGGAAGCTCTAAATAGACCTGTCAGAGAGATGCTAAAGAGACTAATGCATCAACTAAATCAGCGCCCAATACATATAATTCTTTTAATCTACGACTCCTTCAATTTTAAATGTTTACCAAGGCCCAGCATCTACAATGCTGCATAGGTAAAATGCTTTTTTCTTTAAAAATAATTATAATGACCCTTCTAAGTGTATGCCTGGATTTCTTTTCATGAAAAACAAGAAAAAGAGGAGGAGAAAAGAAGAGGCAGGCTGCCAGGGATCCGAATGCTTCAGTAGCTGACAAAAGACAAGAGAATTTGGGCTGGTTTTTTTGGTGTTTTTTTTTTAAAAAAAAAAAAGGCAGCTTTGGAATGATGAATTCACAAGTTGTTATGGGAACTAGCAGCACAGATGATGCCCCAAAGGAGCACCGAAGAATGTCTATAGGATCTGGAGGGATAATAATGTAACACAGACGTCTGTAATATGCATGGATTTCACCAAAATTGTATGACAATTTGTAACCTAATACTCGCAGTGCACGGTCTGGGTGCCAGCACGAAGCCAGAGCCCATGCAACGCATCAGACCAAAACTATGTGGCTGGGATGGCTCGATGGCGCAGCTCTGGCCCCCTCCCAGCCCTCCCGGGCCATCAGGAGAGTATCCCTCCTTGTTTGTTTATTTACTTTGACAACACATTAATTTTCCTTCGCACTACCTCACATTTTCCAGGACCTCTGCGCTTGCAAACGACCGTACTCGAGCTTTCGCGTGTGCCAGGGAGGGAGGGGCGGGGGGAGCCAGCATCTGCGCCAAGGGATGCTGGCAGTGAGGAGGACAGGAGAGACAGGCTTTATTTCTTTGGGAGGTAACCGAGGCCGTCACCTCTGCACAGATGATACGTCCAGCCTCTCCTTCCCAGCTTCCTTTTGCATGGTAGGAGGGGATGTGAAGTTTGGAGGAGCACTGAGATGCCCTGCCCCGACTCCTGCAAGCCCCAAGAGCGATGAGTGCCCGGCTGTGCTCTCATCTTGGACGAGGTGTCGTGCAGAGGCATGCTGCTCGCCATACACAGGCTGAGGGCTTTCCCTGCACCGAGACAGCTAAAGCCCGTGGCTCGTTTTCCAAATGGGAACACTTAATTTATAAACACACCTTCATGCATATTTTGGCTCTTAAAAGAGAGTTACAACACAGGATGCACGGAAGAGCTCATGCTACACGGGTCATATCTAAATCTAGGGTTTACGTATACGTGAGGTGTATAAAGCATAGGCAAGACTTGAATTACAGCAATTATACAACGGTCTCAACCTCAGTTGGGGTTTGTAGAACCTCCCACCTTGAATACTGTGTAGATCTCCTACCTTCATGCCAGTAATCGAGTGTCTACAGAATCTGGTATCATTAGAAGATCATTTTTTAGGACCAAAGATGGCACATTTCTGCCCTTCAGACTTTGCGTTCTTGCTTATTTGCTTACAAAACAATTTGTCCAGCAGGTCAGGGGGGCCAGGGGCAAAATGTCTATGCAAGCGTCTGTACAGAGGATTGAAGAATAACTTATGCTACAGGCCAGATCAGGAGGGCCATGAAGAAGCTGTGAGGGCTGGAGCCCCTCTGCTGTGAGGACAGGCTGAGAGAGCTGGGGGGGGTTCAGCCTGGAGAAGAGAAGGCTCCGGGGACACCTTCCAGCCCCTTCCAGTCCCTAAAGGGGCTCCAGAAAAGCTGGGGAGGGACTCTGGATCAGGGAGGGGAGCCATGGGATGAGGGGAAACGGTTTTAAACAGAAAGAGGGGAGATTTAGATGAGATACTAGGAAGAAATTCTTGACTACGAGGGTGGTGAGACACTAGCCCAGGTTGCCCAGAGAAGCTGTGGCTGCCCCATCCCTGGAGGGGTTCAAGGCCAGGTTGGACGTGGCTTGGAGCAACCTGGTCTAGTGGGAGGTGAGATGCCCAGGGCAGGGGGTGCTGGTGAGATGATTACTCTCTTTAAGGTCTCTTCCAACCCAAACCAGTCTATGATTCTATGAATCCAGTGAGTCAGTGTCCAAATGGCTTCTAGACCATAAGTGACACATGCATGGATTGAAAGGAGCTTGGCCACGCCTTGGAAGATGCAGGATCCCAGAAGCAACACTGAGATGTTACTGAGCTCTGTAAAAAGTACTCTAAGAAATGCTCCTAGAGCTCAGACTCACATGCCAGCATAGCTCCTGAGCTTGTCCCTCTACTTTGTAACTGCAGCCTAAGAGATATCCTGATCCCATGGGGAAATGCTAAAAAGGGAGTTCAGAGGAAGAGAAGGGCAAAGTCCCACATCGTTGTATTCTATTATTTGCTCAGTATTGATGCCTATGAGGTGGGAATGAGCCCAGCAACTGGGCTCGGTTTGCAGGTCTCTGTGGGGGCTGTGGTCTGGAGATAAGAGCAAACCTTGCCATGCTTCTCCCAGACCTGCTGCGCACACTTGGAAGGAAGTCCAGTAAAACTGTAAAAGTACCTCTTGATCTGCCTTCCAAAAACCTCTTTCAAAATGTACTTAGCTGAGCTGTTTACGCTAATTCTTGCGAGTCGGCTTGACAGAATGCCAGTCTACCATCAACCACGTAAACCAGCCTCCCCTCATCCCCCTTGCACTGCCCATGTTCAGTCAGGCAGGATGAACCCCAGGGGGAAGCCACAAGACGAACTCACTTTCCATGTTGCACACCTGCAACATGGGCCTACCCAGAATACGCTCTCCAGATTTATGCCTGGAGTATATTTATATTTCGGTTATAAATAAAATGTGTGGCTTGCCGTTCGGTCCTACTTCAGTGCTCGTGCCTTCCTTTCACCTGCCCACCCGAGCCATTAGCCTGCGCTATTTTTCCAGCTGTCCTTTCGGTCTGGGCCAGGAGAGGGCTCTTGGTCTCCTTCTCCTTTGTAACCTTCAGCACACCAAAAGTTTTGGCCTGCATCAAACGAGCACAAAAGGAAACATTTCCTGCACCAAAAGCTTGCAGAAGCCACATTAGGGAGCCCCATTACTTGTACAGAGGGTTGAAGACTTATTCATGATTTATTTTTTTCTGCACTGAAAGACCTTTCTTGCAGTTTGGGAGAACCAGAGAACTGAGAGTTTTAACACAGTACCTGCAGTTTGCATTCACCTAGTGATTTTCTGGAACCTCTTGCCAAATGTCTGGCTGTGTGCTCTTCCAGAAGGTAATAAAAAGCCTGCACCATGCCTTCTCTGCAGAACTACTTAATGGGGTTAGGAGGTTTGTTCTCAATTTCATGTTAATTCCAAGGAAGAAGGACACATATTCTCAGTATTTACTGTGCTTTCCTCTTTGTCCAAGCCAGCAAGCCCCGCTCCACTCTGCACCAGCAGACCCAGCTCTCCCCTAGAGTTTACTGCACAACCTGTGCTCTTTGGTTTGTCCTCCTCCTCAGCTCCTTCTTCTCTCCTGAAGCTCTGCCTCCCACCCAACCAATTTGGCCAAAGTGCCCCAGTTGGACCTCTCTGTTGCACCAGCACAACCTGTCTGGCTCATCATTCTACTGTCCTTCCATACATGCTCTCCACCACTTCTACTCCAGTCCCTCAGAAAGACAGGGAGGGGAAAAAACATGTCCTTTCCAGATGGGGTTCACAGATGTCATAAACAGTCCACATCCCTCCCGTCTTCTAGAAAAGCTTGAGGAAACTTGGCAGAGTCCATGTATCATCACCTATAAATTATGGTCTGTGGTCTAAGAACCATCCCAGTTTGGGAGGCTTCCTCAAGTCATGTGAAATTGTCGTGCTCACACTCATTTGCCTGGCCTGGGGCCCTCCAGAGAGAGTTCAGTGGGTCACGCTTCAGGTCAGCCAGCTCTTCCTTGCTCTGTGATGGTTTTCTGATTTCTTGAGACATGTAAGTCAGGAAAGAAGGAGATGCTGAACAGCAGAACAACACTTGCTGCTCTGGTGGATGCTGGACCTGAACCAGTCACAACCACTTTGCAGACCTCTCTCCAAGCCAAGTCCCCAAGTCAGGTTTCTCAACAACAGCCCTGTGCAGGAAAAACACGAGTTCCCTCCTCGTGTAGGAAAACAAGTTTTTCCATGGTTTACACCTTTTACTCCTGCCTGAAATCCAAAGCTCCTGACAAGATCCAGCAATCATAACTGTTATCTATCAGAAATATTATCCCATCAGCATCACTCTGTTGCAGCTCCACAACACTGTGTTGGTCAGGACCTGAATCAACTCACCTCAGAGTCCTCAGACCTCAGGCTGAAGGGAAAGGGCGAGCTAAAAGGAAAGATAATCCTTGCTGTTGAAATATGATGTTCAGGCATCTTCCTTACGAAAATTCATTCTACGTAGACATGGGTTCACCACATTAGTCTGTTGTTGTGGCCTCTGGACATTTTAGATGTAAAAGGATGCGAGGAAGCGCTACCCTGAGGTAAGGAAGGGAAGCAGGTCATTCCCACCCATACAGTGGAAATCTCAGGGTTACCAAGATACTGTTTCACCCTCAGACATGAGGCTTTATCCGGGCATGTCAGGATTTTTTAAGAGGGCAATTTATCACTAGAGACAGCGCTTAGTGAGAGGGTATGAAGCTATGTACAGAGGAAAATACAACGGTCTTTAGAAAGCAGCCTGGCCCTTGAGAGTAAGGGCACTAATAAGGGATTTAAATGCTTCCTCTTGAGCATACTTCATGCTGCTATAAACCAGACAGTAATGTGTCACTTTGGGCACAGACCCTCTCTTAATCATACGTACGGCATGATATAGGTAATAAAGTAAAAGGGACAGAGAGGCAGCTAATAAATTACTTCCTTTATCATTACAGGAACCACACATGAAGAGCACTGAAAGAAAAACCAGAGCGCTGAAATCCTGTGACCAATATACAATTTCACTGATCAACCCCCTCCCATGAACTTGAGGCGAAACTTGGACTTTCCCTTGGAAACACGCGTTGAGCAAACATTGCCAGCGCACGCTTCCTGCCCTCCAGTTCATCCCAGCCTGAGCAAAAAGTCAACAAGCCGCTCTCCGTAACACAGCGGTGCCCCTTCCATCTGCAAAGCGGGTTTGTACTTCTTCCAGAAAAATAAACACAAAGAAGGACAGACAGGCTTCCATCTGACTTTTATCAAAGCCTGGATGAAGGAAGACTTTCAACACTGCCTTCCAAGCAGCCCTTTGTAAAGATGGGAGGATGGGTAAAAATAACTTGTAATTAGAGACTAATGAATCAGCACCAGTTGTCTAGCCAACAGTGCATCAGCTCCCATGTGCTAGTTAATCGCTTGATATTCTTTTCATCATGCAAGAGCAGCACGCTGGCGAATTCATGCTCGCTGCCCCCACAAATGTTTTTCCTTGCACTTGCAGTGCAGGTTCAAACTGCGTTTCACCCCAGAGAGAAAGAGGACATGACTTTACCAGGCAAGGAAGTCCAAGAAATGAGCAAACTTGCCCAGCTTTCAGGGCTGATGCACCTGGAAGCGCATTAAAGCAGCGGCAGCTAACCCTGTTTTACCCATTTGTGGAGCTTGTTGCGGCCAAGAATCAAGCTTCGTAAGCAAGGCCAAGCGCTCTCTGTGGCACAGTGGGAATAAATTCAAACCGCCCCAAAATTCCTTGGCGTCAACCCAACTTCGCGGCCATATTAATTCAACGCGTTTCCCTGAAGTACTTCTCATTCCCACTCCTCCTTCCAACGTACGCGCAGACCTTCGTCCCGTTGTGTTACGGGCTGCCGTGCTGTGGGGAAGGAGAATGCCGTGGCATGTTCCGCAGTGGGGGGAATAATGAAACACCTGGACTCTGCTTTTGAAGCTTGCGTCAGCTCAGAAGAGCATTTCAACTTGGCAATGTGTCTGCCAGCGCCAACGGCAGGGACTGACACTGCTGTTCAGCCGAAGTGACATGCAGATGAGACGCTTCTTCCGACAGATAAAATAATGAGTGCTTCATGAGATGGGAATAAAATCCCTTTGCTGACGACTGCAGAGCAAATTTGTAAAGTTTGCAAGGAAAAAAGATTTTTTTGTTCTAACCGCATATTCCTCCTGAGATATGAAAATTAAACTGGATTTTTTTTTTCCTTCTTGCATCTTAATAAAATCCCTGTTAAAGACCATTTCTAAACCTTTAGCTTAGCTTGTGGTTTCAACAAGGCCAGAGAAGAAAACTGATTTTCAATTCACAGCACCATCATAAATAAGATGAAGTCTAGGTTCAGCAAGAAATATCAGAAAGTGTTGTCAAAAGCAAAGTTTGCTTTACTTCCATTTCACTTTATAAATATGAAGAATATCAAATAATCAGAAGTTGCTTTTGTTACAGATGCTGAGATCTGGGCTGAGTGTTTTCAATCCAAAGGGCAGGTCCATGTTCAACCCCAAAGATAACTTTTCTGCGCAGCCCTTTTATCATCTTTCCAACTAAACCGGTACCAACAAAATACAAACAAAAAGTATTCACGTTTAGGCAAGCTGAGCAAAAGTTCTGTCTTCTTATTTTATTCATTTTTCCCTTTCCTGTCCTCTAGAGAATCTGACAGGGGAAAACACTGTGAATAATTCCTGTAATTCCCCTGTAAAAATAAGCAATACCAGAACTGCAGGCACACGCACGCACACAGCCCGGCGCTGAGCCCGCAGCACCAAACAGCAAGCGCATCCCAAACGCTGCTTCTTTCCCGTTTGCTTTTTCATTATTCAAACGACGAATGTTCTAAGACATAAAAGAAGTTCCTACCATGACCACAGCCCAAACTCCTGTTCTTACTCAATTCCAGCTCCATCCCTTCAGTCTCAGGCTCAGGGTAGGTCACTGCCAGTGAGGTGCCTCTGATACGACCTGTGACACTGTGAACGGGCTTCGGGAGCTGAGATCCCATGGGATTTTGCAAAGGATACAGAAACACCTTCTCCCATCACACAGGACAGAAAGCTGCCTCAACAATGCCAGGGAGGTTTTCCTGGTGCCCCATGGATTGGGTTGGAAATCTAGGCGCTTGGTCATTTTAATTTCCAGTATCAGAGCTCAAGTGGGAATCAGGCTAATGAATTTCCTTTGTTGTATTTAACTTTCCTGAGCTCCAACATTGTTTTCTGAACACGTTGTCTTCCATATCAAATAGATGTTTGAGGTAACAGCTATCTCCTACAGCATATTACTCAACGCACTCTGGACATGCAATCTCCATGCCAATGTTTTTTGGGTTTGGATTTTTTTTGGTCTGATTTGTTAAGGTATGCAAAAGAGGATCCACAGATTGGTTCTTAATGCATTAAATCATAAACTATATTGCTACAACGCATAAGGTCAGAAGAAAGAAGCATAAAATAAGCCTTCAGGTTGGTTTACCAGTTTCAAGTTTGTTATTTTTGGCTAAATTCCCTGCCTTTCTTTTAGAGCAAAGACCGGGTCAGAAGATGACATCCCAACGGAGCGAAGCATTTTCCTTTTCTTCTCTCTCTCTTTTGATCCTCCCTTGTTCTGAAGCAAGAAGGCCATGAGCTATTTCCATGGCAAAGAAGAGGATGGATTCAATACAGTGCTGCCTTTTATTCTGCAGAAAACAGGACTGGTAGCAGGTGAGGGAGCAAGAAAAGCCAGGAGCTGCTGCAGGAAGGAGAAGAGCAAAGCCAAGTAGAGCCAGGGGAGACTGGGCTCAGAGCTCTTCTACAGCGCCCAGGCTGGGAGGTGGCAAGCTCTAGCTCAAAGGACCCAGACAAGACAGAAGAAATGCCAAGTTCTGTTTGGTTTTATGCCAGATTTAAACTTTTCCATGCTCTCCCTCACAAAAACTTAAGCAAAACTTCCCAGGATGAGCAACACGTCTGATGGGCTCTGCCATCTTCTGCAATCACACGTGCTTTGGAAACGCGGCACCCCAGGGTTAGGAAACAAGGCTGCCCACCTCTGTCCCACCAGTGACCATGCAAAGTGCACCTACATCCCACGGCTGTTGGCCTGGTGGAGAGAGGGCGATGTTGGTATGCAGGTCTGGATGACCCATGTACAAGGTACGAGGAGGGATTTACCCGTTTGGACTATTTCATTCCCTTCTCAGGAGGGAAGGCGTGGTAGCTTCTCAAAGCACATGCAACTAGTTATTAAATTTCCAGTAATTAAGTAAACGTGCTAGTAAATAAATAAATATTTATTTATGTAATTTATTCACTATATTGACTAACTTCATACACACACATTTCTTAGAATCTCAGAAATTTCCAAGCCATTTCAGCTTTTATCACACAAGCTGTGATATTCCAGGCTAGAAGTGGCCCAAGAAAAAACCCAAACCAGGTAAACTGCCAGCAAGGCTGGGATTCGTAGATAAAAAACTACCTCTTATCCATCCCTTGGCTAAACATGTTCTGCTGTCTCTCTTTGCACTTGAAAGCTGTGATTTTCAGCAGCAGCACAGCCAGCATCTCACCCAAGGTCAGACACGATCTTTACGGTCCGAAGACTCGCACGACTGATCAAGCCCTTGACTCTAGAAATAACTGGAAGACCGACGGGCTGAAAATCCAGACTTAGGATTTGATGGGCAGAACCTAAGGCCAAATAAAAGCAGCTGTTGGGAAATCTTGAGAAAAACAGAAAATATGAGTGTGCAATGGTGAGCTCAGGTTCAGGCCAAGTTGTGACATCACGTCTCACAGGTCTCCTCATGGAATAAGATATTCCTTTCCTGGACTAATAGTAAGGAATTATAGCCCTGAACAGAGAAGTAATAATGTGGGAAAATACTTGTAATGCCCACATCACCCCAACACATGGAGTCTGTGCTTGTCCGAATGCATCCCCACCTCTCAAAGGACACAGTGATGAGGCTTAGAAGAGTAAAGGTAAAAAAAAAAAAAAAAACAAAACAAAAAAACCCAAAACAAACACAGAGAAAGCAGACGGTATCTGGCCCCAAGGGAGTTAAGATCACAAGGGGTAGTTTCCCCTCAGGCTCTCCCCCCAAAAAATGTGAAAAGCAAAGCAGATGTGGACAGGACACCCATCCTGGAAAAAGGAGGTTCAGCCCAGCTGGCAAGAACAGCAAGGAATCACAGAATCAGAGAGTGGTTTGGGTTGGAAGGGACCTTAAAGCCCACCCAGTGCCACCCCCTGCCCTGGGCAGGGACACCTCCCACCAGCCCAGGTTGCTCCAAGCCCCGGCCAACCTGGCCTTGAACCCCTCCAGGGATGGGGCAGCCACAGCTTCTCTGGGCAACCTGGGCCAGGGGCTCACCACCCTCACAGCAAACAATTTCTTCCTAGGAAGACTCGGTGGAGGTGGGATGTTTGCAAGGCAAAGGTGTAGTAGAGGTAGGTTAACCTCCCTGTGTGACTTGCACCGTGTTGTAAATGCTTTGCACTTTTGAGGAAGGAGTGGATCTTGTTTGACATGACAGCCGTTTCCCCAGCCCCTGTCCCGGGCTCCTGGCAGGACCCAGCCCCGTTTCCCTGTGCTGAATCCATCCCCAGCTGCCCTGGGAGGCTGCAAGCCTGCCAGCAGCCTGAGAGCAGAGGGGTGGAGAAATGCCACCCTGTGTGCAGTAAAAACTTGGCATCTGGCAGGGACCACCTGGAAAAGCCCAGGGAGAGAGCTCAGGCACAGCAAGACATGAGAGGATTGGTGCGAATCGCTAATCCAACACAAATTTTATCGTTTCCTGGAGTATACCTGCAAGTCCAGGGTTTTTTCAATGTTCATGGATATAACAGAGTGCAAAATCAGAGGAAAGTATACGATGGTCGTTACAGCAGCAGCTTTCTCTATACAGTTATTAAAGTAACACAAGGCCAAGATCCCGCTTCCTTCAAGAGTTTTGACAACGCCTTAGTCGCCATTAAGATATTGATGTAGCATTATTTTCTCTCTAAGCCCCCTAATTTGCTCTCAATTCATTGTTCGTGGGATTAAGCCCATTTTTATTTTTTTTTTTTTTTTAATGAAAACACAAGAAAAGCTCAGTGACAGGAGGATGAAGGAAGTCTGTGCTATTCACCAGCCACCCAGCCACCCACATGCTATCTTAATTCATCACCAGACAAAGCCAGCTCTTTGTCTTTGCAGCTCCCTCTATGCCATTCATTCACGGTGAGATATCGCTCCCAGTAATCGGAGCTCGGCTATACGGGGGGCGGAGGAGGGGGGGGGAAGACACAAAAAACATCTAATCAGGCCTTAGACTTAGCCCCATTGTCACAAAGACAGCTCTTTTTTTAATAACAATGTATATATAGCAATAGGGCTCTATTAAGCACCCTTTCCACGCAATGTTAGATGCAAGCTTATGTTACATACACGAGTATTTTCTTCATTTACAAGACTTTTTGCCACTAATAACAAATCAGCTGAGCACCGGGGGAAAAATAGGAATAATAATCCCTACAAATTATGAAGACGGGATACCCATAGTTTAAGGTTGCTTTAACCTTTGTATCTTTAAATACTTTGCTTTTCTGCACTTAATGAGCTACATATGTGATTTGGAACTGCTAAGGGGTTAATCTCTAACCATTGTTTTAATTGGATCAACAATTGGCCTTCCGCCACTTCCTTTAGAAGATTATTCCACGATCTAATAGAAATCAGTGCCAGAAAGTATTTTCCTGAGAATACGTGCCAGAGGAAACACTATGGGAATAGATAACAGCCCAAGTTTCACAAGGATCGAATATTGCAATTATTATCATCCTCAGCCAGAGCCGTGACAGCTACGACTGCATGTGGTCACACTTCCAAAACTGCAACATCTTGGGAATGAGAAGCTAATGGAAAAACTTACTAAAAATCCTGCAGCTCGTACAAATGAAGAAAAAGGAAAAATAAAAAGCAATACCTAATTCTATATTGTGCCATATTGCTCAGCACTGGTACAAATACAGGCAAAATCCAGATCCCAATTGCGTATATATTTTCTTTGCGACCAAGATGAAAAATGGCCGAGCAGCTGAGACACATTTTCTGTCTTTTCCTCAAAAGTAGCCATTATAACGTGCGTTATTTCACGTGAGTCAGCCCAAATCTATACCGAACCAGTCAGAAAAACACTTTCCACATTTTGCTTTTTGCTAGCACTTCTTAAACAAAACAAAACAAAAAAAACCTCCTATCAGAATACAATATCTTGTGTAACTGTAACAGAAGTGTCACTCCTTCAGCTCAAGGAAGTGAAGTTCCCCTATGCCTGCAGGCGCAGCCCCAGCACCACGCGCCTGTGCGACTTACCCAGTGCCTCCGTATGGTTGGACACGTGCTACACTCCCCAGGCAGCTCACATGCAGGTGGCACTAACTTTTCTCAGAAAAATACATTCTTTCGGCTGAATTTTCTTGACCTTAAGTTTAGCCTGTAGGCATTGGGAGGGGGAATGGTATCGGCAGTGAAAATGCCTTTGAGTCATATTTTTGCAGGAATTATTATTTTTCTAAGCACTCACCATACAGACATCATTATTTATATTCTGAATTACTTGTACAATGCTCTTCCAGTTACCATCTCTGTAAACTGGGCTATAAATACATACACTTTTATACGTGCATAAATAGCATATCTAGTTTTTCACCTTGCACCGAGTATACTTAGAATCATAGACTGTGTTGGGTTGCAAGGGACCTCTAAAGGCCACCTAGTCCAACCCCCTGCAGTCAGCAGGGACATCTTCAACTAGATCAGGTTGCTCAGAGCCTCATCCAGCCTGGCCTTGAATGTCTCCAGGGATGGGGCCTCTGCCCCCTCTCTGGGCAACCTGGGCCAGTGTCTCACCACCCTCAGTGGAAAGAACTTCTTCCTAAAGTTCTTGTTCACATGAGTCCCATCACACAAGCGAGGGTTCACCCATGTGAGCACTGAGATCCTAAATGTGCTGAACGTGTTTTTCCAACTCTGATACACATGTAGAAGTGGACAATTTCCTGCACTATGCACATGTCTGCTTTACATTTCATACTTGCGTGGGCAAAGGAGTTTTAAGACTGGTATCACTCACATATAACCTGAGAAACACCTCGAGGAACCAAGGCCAACAAGTTTGGGATTTTAAGAGAGAAAACTCTCTGCTCTTTATAAAACAGGACTTCTGAGGCACTTCTAAGAAGATCCCTTTGGTGTTTCCCCCACTGTAGCCTTCCAGTCATGGACCTAGTGAGACCAAGACCTTGCTGGAGGACGCTTGGGCAGGCCTATGGAGGGCCAGTACCACAAGCCTGAAAGACGCAACAAGGGTTCAGCAAGAGGAACAGATGAGCCCCTTCCCAGTGCTGAAGCTGACCCAGAAGAAGCGTTACAAGGGATTCTTTCACTGCATGACCCATCGGATACATATTGGAAAAATACTCCTGTTGTTCTGTGGACAAGTCTGACTACATCTTTCTCCCTCCATCCAGGCCTTGGCTGACTCTCCTCTGGCCTGTTTGCCCTGGGTTACAGTGATCTCCCTTTCTAGCCCAAGTGGTTTTATGCAAGTCTTGGACCCTTGGGTAACCTGCAACCATGTTCTTCTGCAGGTGGAAATTCAATCTAGGCCTTTAGGGACACAGGTCACCTGCACAGGTTTCAAGCCAGAAGAATAGGCGGATGAGGCTAGGTCTGATGAAGAATGCCCTTAATTAACTCCTCAAGGCTTGGTTTGTCTCATTGCTTTACTAAGGCTTGAAACTCTCTGTTGGCACTTTTGAGACATTCTCATCTACAGTCAGAAAGGCTAATTATTAATTAAAGGATAGCAGTGCTAAGTGATGCCTGTGTATTTCCTTCTGTCATACAGCTGCTCTTATTTGCTGTATCCTGTGTCTATAATTAACACTGTCCCAATGCTCTGCTCTTCACATCAATAAAACAGAGGTGGCGAGGACGTTCCCAAGCCCTCTGCCTTATCAGCCGCGTACTGGTAGCTCTAGATTCCCTTCCCAGAAGGATCTATTTGAACTCAGCAACAGTAGAAAGGCCTTCAGCCACTTCAGCAATGCAACGATTACAAGCTTGAATACACTTACATATGTTTATCTCAAAGTATAAGCAAATAGTGAAATTCATTCTGCTAAGAGCAGCTGTCAGGATCCACACTGCTGGATCAGGGCATCCAGTGATAACAGCATCTATCGCATGTGTCTGTCATCCTCCATTCTGTCCCCTCTGTGGGCTTTAAAAAGTTTCTGACATGTCTCATCAGTTCCTGAAACAGGTGATGTCACTGTGCCCATTTTACAGGCAGGAAAATGGAAGTACAAAGCAGATGAGCAACTTGATTAAAGCCAAACTACATAAAGATGGCTCTAAGCAAACCCAAAACCAAGCCTGTTTTTAAACAACAGAAAATTAAATACAAACATATATTGCTGAAACACAGTGATATACATATATATACACATACACACTCATATGTATATTATCTCAGCATACTTTATACAATCTCCCTTCAGTCTCCAGCCCGTGTGAAATATTGAAGGTACCAGACACATACATTATATTTTTAGCCAGCATGGCCAGCGCTCAGATGTTTATCCATGGAATTCTTGGGTTCATTTCCCAGGGACCCTTTCACCATTATTCAGTGCCTGTGGCTTTCCCGAGTGTTAGACATCTCCTCATGTGGAGTCCCTTCTGAAGGCAACTGACAAAACCAGCTCTCATGGTACCAAAAGAGCCTCTAACTTCGCAGGACATTCAAAGAGATGGGAATTGCCAAGTCAAAGTTTCTCTGCAAGAACTTGCTTCTCTTCAGCAGCGTGTGCCGTGCAGAATCACCGCACCTCTAATTTTTGGAAGCTGGGGGGTGGGTGGGGCAGCAGTGAGCGTGAAATATTTGCAGAGTAATCAGTCAGAACATCCTAAAAATAACTGAACAAGTCTGGAAAAGTCTTTTTTCTGGGAGGTGGGGCTGAAGTAAGAGAAGCAGGGCTGGAGATGGCCGGGGCAATGACAGGAGAAGAGAAGAGCCTCTGTAGTTCCACTGTTTGAGCAGAGCGGTGGGGAGGGGAATAGAGGAACCACCAGGCCAAGAAAAAAGAGGGTTGTCAAACTGGGGACAAGACCGACTCTGTATCTGAATGCCAGTGGGACCGTAAAGGAAATAGCTCCCTGGCTTTTCCGGCTGGTGGAAAGCTCTCGCTGCAGCAGCTCTAGTGGACGCGAGGGCCCAGTGGGGAACTTGCTGCACCTGGGCAGCGCTCGGCGCTGAGCCTTGGCAGCACCGCTGGGACGCAGGGCTGCTGCCAAAATCCACCTGTGGGCAGGGGTGGAGGCAGAACTGCCAGGCAGAGAGGGTTAAAAGTGGAGGAACAAAACTGAAAGGCAGTGGAAGAGGAACTAAACGGTGGTGGACAGGAACGGCAGGGAGCTAGAGCCATCAGAGCCTGCACAGCTAGAAACTCCCAAGCAGGTTGGTTGGTCCCTTCAGCAACCCGCAGGGACAAAGACCTCTTTAAAAGAAAACAAAGACCTCTGTGTCCAGCTTTGGAGCCCTTGGCACAAGAAGGACATGGACTTGTTGGAATGGGTCCAGAGGAAGCCACGGAGATGCTGGGAGGGCTGGAGCCCCTCTGCTGTGGGGACAGGCTGAGAGAGCTGGGGTTCTTCAGCCTGGAGAAGAGAAGGCTCTGGGGAGACCTTCCAGCCCCTTCCAGGCCCTAAAGGGGCTCCAGGAAAGCTGGGGAGGGACTCTGGAGCAGGGAGAGGAGCCATGAAACGAGGGGGAACAGTTCTAAACTGAAAGAGGGGAGATTTAGATGAGATATTGGGAAGAAATTTTTCTCTGAGGGTGGTGAGCCCCTGGCCCAGGTTGCCCAGAGAAGCTGTGGCTGCCCCATCCCTGGAGGGGTTCAAGGCCAGGTTGGCTGGGGCTTGGAGCAACGTGGTCTGGTGGGAGGTGTCCCTGCCCAGGGCAGGGGGGTCTGGAACTAGATGATCTTTAAGGTCCCTTCAACCCAAACCATTCTATTAAGATTCATTTTGGGGCATGGTCCAGGCATGCGTAGTTTTTCAGCTCCCAACTGCTAAACCCTCACATCAGATTCAGCTCAAAAGGTTGCACAAGGGTTGCAACACTCTCCTTTTTTCAAGCCTCAAAACCCTATCAATAAACCAAAACAATGTCTCAGGGCTACAAAAAAGCTGCAAAGGCCTGGAGAAAATGAAAACTTGGAGGGTGGATGCAGCCAGCCCACCCTGAGCAGTGCAGACACAGGGCAGTCTGCACTGAATGGCTGGGATCACCAGGGCTCCTTCTCCAGTACAGTCCACAAGGATGGCCCTGACAGAGGTCCATGTTAGGCTTCTTTGAAGTTACACTACTCGTATGTCCAGTAAAAGCTTCATTAGCTTGGGGCCCATGAGCATGGATATGTATTTAATCAGGTTTTATTCAGTGGCTGAGAAAATTAGAGCCTAACAGAAAGCGAAAGAAGGGAAAATTCACACAGCTTGCTCATGCGCTTATGGGAGGCAGTACGTAGTTGCTCAGACCTTCCCCAAAGTAAGACTTCAAAACCGGCAAATCCAAACTACAAAGCAGTTTGGGACCTGATAGTCACATACGCTCTTTCTAGCCCTCATCCCACCACCACAGTGAGAACGTCTCCTGATCAATGCTCCTTTCCTTGAAATCCATATGCAGAAGCAGACATGAAGGTGATTTTCTTCTAGAGTTACATCCTATGGTCCCTCCTTCCTTCCCCAGCTCGTCCAAATCCCTTCTATGCTTTGCCAACAAGGCAGTATCACAGAGCGTGACCAAATCGGAGCCACACGGGGACAAGGCTTGCGGCCACAAGGCCATTGCCTGCTGCAGCACTCAAGAAGCTGAGCTATAAATGCCCTTTCACTAGTGGCAGCATCCACTTGGGTGGCTCTGCTCTATCCTGGTGACAGTTTTCACAGAAATTGTAAGAATTTATTATCTTTGAGATTTTCTCTCCACTGCGTGAAGTTCAAATTGGCCAGTAGATGCAAAAGATATTACAGAAAGACTGACAGGGTGACTTCCAAAGCCTCCTTAAGAAACCAAGCTAAAACACAGAAAAATGTCTTGCTGGTGTTTAGGTGCACATTTTTGGATAGGCAAAAGAAACAGGTTTCTTGCATAATTGAGGAATGTTAATACAGTCAATTCACTGGGTACGGCTGTGCTTTAGAGACCCTTTTTCAAATTTTCTCCAATCTTTTATTCAAATTACTTCCCTAATGAACATCTTCAGTACTAACTAATCTTATCAATGCTTATAAATACTGAAAGGGTGGGTGTCAGGAGGATGGGGCCAGGCTCTTCTCAGTGGAGCCCAGTGACAGGACAAGGGGCAATGGGCACAAACTGGAACATGGGAAGTTCCATCCCAACATGAGGAGGAACTTCTTTGCTGTGAGGGTGGCAGAGCCCTGGCACAGGCTGCCCAGAAAGGTGGTGGAGTCTCCGTCTCTGGAGACATTCCAAAGCCGCCTGGAGGCGTTCCTGTGCCACCTGCTGTGGGTGACCCTGCTCTGGCAGGGGGTTGGACGGGATGATCTCCAGAGGGCCCTTCCCACCCCTGCCCGTCTGGGATATCCGTGTAACAGACTCATATGCAGAGCACAGGTCTGAGAGCCGGACAGAAGCGCACCTTCCTTTGACTCGTGCTCACAGCCAATTCCTTTCCATCTCCCCCACCAAGACACAGTGAAGATAGAAACACTCCACAGGGTACGTCCCCCCCATCTGCGGCAGCAACAGGAGAGGCAAAAGCAATGTGAATGCCAGGCACTGGGTCCAGTGCTGAGCCCTTCCACGCTCTGCGCCACAAAGCCTGGGCTCCCAGGAGAGGGAAGGATGGAGAAGTGGGAGGTATGGGAAATATCTCCCATTTGGGTGAAACGGTACCACTTCTGCACTGGGCGGGCCAGCTTACCACTACAGAGTAGAAAACTCGTATAAAACCCAAACAGAAGGGAATTTTCAGCCTAGGACACTTAATGCGCTGGGCCAAGTCTATTGCCCTGGTGCAAATGCGCAACTTAAATGGAACTACAGTAGGGATCAGGCATATTATTAATTCATATTCCATTTAGATTACTGTTTAAAAGGATTGTCTCAGCGCAACCATTGCTAGATGCTGTTCATTTGTTTCTCTCTGAGAGCCACAAGAAAAAAGAGATTAGGTAATTGCAATGCAAGCACGAAATACAATCAGTGATTTTACAAAATCTAGCCTGTCCCAAACCACAATTTTGATATTGTTCCTAAACACCATCTGCAAATTTGCTTTATAAACAAACATTATATTTATATTTTGTAAGAATACCGTTTCCTAATGAAAAAAGATTTTCTTTTGTTTGAGGAACTGACAAACCCAGAAACACTCTCATTCTCCTACTTTGCAGCTCATGGTTTCTCTCTAAAATGTGGGAGAAACAAATTTAATCAAATACTCATGGAGCAACAGAAATCACTACTGAGAAACAGATTCTAAACTGAGAGGTTCACAACATCATAAATACTTGGAAAAGGGTTTGTAAGTGTCTGTCTCTGACAGTAGAGAAAATAGGTTCCTTCAGAGGGTGTAATGACCCATTCTCTCCCTGTGCCTGGAGGAAACTGCTTCCAAGCCTTCGGCGTTCAGCCTATCTTCATAAGCGCAAAAGTTGATACTCCTACAGCGCTTTAATGTTAGCTAACAATTAGCTAACCTTAGCTAAAGTATAATGAACGCAAAACACTAACACCTCATGCCCATATCTCCAAGCAGTTGTTCAACAAAAGAGCGTTGTGCCAGTTAACTGCTTTAAAAAATGCTTTTTCAGACTTTAAGGCTTTTCTTTGTTCCTGTAGGGCAGAAAGACCTCAATAGGAAACTTGGGTTGGCCTTTTCTTTGCCACTTGTTGCTTAATATATCCTACAAAATCACCTTTCTTCTTTCGCCTTTTGCTAAAACTCTTTTAATCTTTCTTCAGAGGTAAATCTTAGTCTTATTTTAGCCACAGCCTGAAAATCTGCCGTTAGCAGAGACACTTCAAGACGGTGTTCACGACAGCGAGCTCAGGGAGAACATAGCCATATTACTCAAATGCTTTGATAATTCCAATTATTATTGTCCAGTGTGATTTTCACACAACCACCACCGTCTTTGCTTTCTTCGACGATGTGCAGAATTTAATGCTGAGTTGTCCAAGTCTCCCCCACAAGGGCTTGAGCCGTGACAAAGTCTACCCACCTGCAGCACTAATGCAGTCTGCGCTCTTACACTGCCCAAGGAGAATTTCAGCTTCTACTTCGTCATCTAATGTTATATCTTTAGAAACCTTCTCTGTCCATAACTAAATATCTCTAAGAGCATCATTGTGAGAGTCCTCATCAAAGACTTTTGGGAAGCTGACATAAATTCTAGCCTGCTGGCTCCTTGACTGCACAGTATATTGATTCCTTTGAAAAATTAAAAAAAGGCAGAAAACCAGCATGAGTCCTGTAGTGGAAGACTTCTGTTCTTGTTGTAGCTCTTTCATCCAATTTTCTGGATGCTACCCTTGTGCTGATCTATAATTCTCTGTCATCACTCTGCAACTCCTGCAGACACTTGCAGTATGTGCCATATTCGAGTTCTCCTGGGAAGAAGTAGATTTCAACAGGTTGGGGTATTTTTGTTAGCAGCCTAGCACCCACTCTAAGTGCCTTCATGAGTCTTGAATGATTATCGCTCTGCCCTGCTGACTAATTTCTATTGAAGTTAGCATTTTGCTTAAACACTTCCTCTTCCGATAGTTCGCTGACTAACAGTGCCTCCTCTTTATTATTGACAAAGAGAAACCTGGAGGAGTAAGCGTGCCTCCGTAGGGCTGAATAAAACCTAGCACCGGTGAAATTCAGAGGGGTTTTCCCCGCAAATCTTGTGATTCAGTATACATTTATTTTGACCTACGACATTTTCTTATCAGTTTCTGGCTCAGGTGATTCATTAAACAGCAGAAGAGCAAACAATATGAATTTATTCTACAGCCCTCAAATCAAGGATTTTATGGTGAGTTGGTTTCCTCTTAATGCTTCAAAAGTGTGATATTGTTGATATACCTCAATGCCAGATATATAATAAGGAATAATTCTTCTACCGTTACCGTCAGAAATGACTGGTGCGACTGCAGCAAGCTTAGCTCCCAGCTATAACCTGTTGTATTTACAGAGAGCTGCGATCTTTATAATATATACACGGGAGAGATCACTGCTTCTTTCGCTGATACACACCCTGGGCATTTCACGGAGGAACCTGAAAGTAATTTATGAGAATAAGCTGATTCAGAGCACAGCAGAGGAAGGCCTGGATGACTTAATCTTGGACCGGTTGCAGTGTGCATCACAAAACACACGACTGCTCCAAGTCTCGCACCGCACCTCCTTAGCGACGGCGAGCCCAGACTTCCAAACGTGATGCACACATGAGATATGCATCAATATCAGAGTCAGGATAATTTTGCCACAGGGCTGCCTCCCAAAGAAGCAAAGGTTTTGTACCTCGGGAGGAGAGCGGTAGCACTGTACCCTGTCTTAATCACAGAATCCACAGACATTTTCTGAAAATGAGGTCATTTCCATCGCAGAGAAGCACATGAGACATTTGTTCCCAGAAAATATATCATGCTACGCTAGGGAAAAAGAAAGAGAAGAGATCATTCTAGCTCTGACTTTATTACATCAGATTTGGAGGGGGCGAGAAAAATCTTTCACAAGCCGTTCCGCAAAGGAGTATCCCTTGCTTTCAGACAGAAAACATGAATAACTATTCCACTGTGTGATCTTGCTTACCCACCTCTGGCTGAAAGGAGAGGCTTTCAACTGCAGAGCCCATAAAGCATAATAACACTTATTTGTCTGGATTTACAGAGCCCACCCAAATGTTATAGTAAGGAAGGGGAAGGTACCCATATTTTTGCAAAATGCTTGATTGCTTCAAAATTGTTGAATAGCACACCAAAGCAGTCAAGAACCCTTTGGCAACAGCACCCAGAGAAACCCTCCACATCCACCATCCCACCCATCCCAGAGGAAACAGGTGACAATGCCCTGCGGGTCCACGCAGGCTACACCAACCAAGATCAAGCCAAAGCCTCCTCGTCTGTCTCCTGGGAGGAGGTCTGGGTTTCTGCTGTGGCGAAGATGCTCTTTCAAGAAACAAAACCACTTTGAGGAATTTAGCTGCTCCCTTGCCTTCGCCTATCGCCCTTGTTGCAAACACCTTCCAGGAACACCAATACTCCAAAAGACCCCCTTTGGGGACCTAGGGATCTCCCAGGACTGCAGCTCTGGCTGCTTCAGCAATTGCATCTGTTTCCATTGGATCACTTTCCCAAAACAGCAGGAAAGCAGCACCCAAAATAATGTTATAGGCAGGACTCATAGCACAGGCCCAGGTTAAAAATACTGGCTGATTTTTAGGCTTTTTTATGAATTACAAAGATTCCACGTACTTTTTGAAACACTTTGAGTGCAGGTGTGGAGAGTGAAAAGCATAAAGGCACAATATTCATTCCTACAGCATAGCTCTGATCCCTTATTGCAGCAGCAGAGAAAGGTGGCTCAACTATATACCCTATGAGAAAGAAAATACACTATAATATTAGTTCTGGCAGTGCTGAACACCCCAGTTATTTGGATTTTCCCATGACCAACCTACTTGCTCAGCATTTCCATGATAACCTCTCCAGTCTTCTGTAAATCCACACACTGAGTTGGTTGACAGTGAAGGACGGAGGAGAAAACCTAGCCACGGAAACGAACATCACTGGGTAAAAAGTTATTTACTTGCCCTTCTTGTCCTCTCCCACCTTGCACTGAAAACATGGGGCAGATCTCTTCTGTGTCTCCTCTGGAGGCTGGGCTCCAAGCAACCTCACCAGGCTGGATTTTTGGTGTTTTTCCCGTCAGCGATGCCTTTTGTGAATCACCTTCAGCCCATGGTAGTAAAGTCACATAAAAAAAACAAGTCCCAGGGTTATGACTTCACAGGACCCATGGGTAGGAGGAGAACGTGGCCTAATGGAGACTCCTGTTCTGAGGAGGATGTGCCCGTTAAAGAGAACTTCAGAAACTATCCCAAGCCCTGACCAATGTCACTCTGCAGAGGCTCCGTTATGTCACCCCTTTGCCAGTAAAAGAAAGTTGCACGGAAAGGCCGCTGTTATTTCTCATTGTCAATGGCCCCTCTGGCTGCAGAGGACATTGTCCTTGCTGTCACCCTTCTTTCCTCCCACCCCCATGGTATATGACACTTGTAACCTCCAGTCTCTGCTCTCTACTGACAACACTGGGCAGATAATTAGAATAAAAGGCTGAGCTGCAATAAGAAGCATTTTAAACACCAAAAAAAAAAAAAAAAAGGCAGCTAAAGGTTCTGTGAGTGATACATCACCACCCATCTGCAATATCAGTATGTCAGCGTCTGTCTGCCACAAACATTAGTCCATAAAAACAAAGGAATAAATCAATGGACCTGTACACCCAGGCATATTATCTCAGAGAACACTGCAGGGCCACGAAGCACCCTCTTTATTTGCTCAGCCAGAACCATTCACTCTGCTTACAAGGCAACGCTACAGGATGAATTATCTTGCCAGTGCCTCAGTATATCACCATATAATCTTGTACACACTATGACAGCAGTTATCAAATAACTTGGCATCCGAGCAGTTGTCTGCCCTGGTTATGGGCAATTTTCACATGTGTTTGTTTTGAAACACCCAGTCCCTCTTCCTTTTGCACCCCACAAGCCTCCAGTTTTCCCGGCATACCTCCTACTGCAGCGTCCGCCATGACCACTGGCCAAGCCACGGGCAAAATGACGCCGCATTCCGAGCCGTAATGGTGAAGAGGCCCCTGACTCCAGTCCCAACACATGCGCACACCACTGGAATGGAGGAAGGACCACGGTTAGCCTCTGACCATTGTGCACACACTGGGAGGGACGGTGGAAGCAGCGCTTCCACTAAAATTGTCTTTTTGAGTATTCTCTGCAATCAAAACTTCGGCACTACGTATGAAGCAAGCTTGGCCCTACACAACTGATTTTGCTCAGGTCTTCAGCAGAAAAATCCAGGCTGTTGTATCACATAGAGCAGATCAAGCCCCAGTGCCCGCTTCACCTTGACCCCGTTCCCCTCCCCTTCAGGAGCCAAACCAGCTTTAGTGACCCTCTGGGCACAGAAATAATGCAACAGGACCCTCACCTGGCACCTTCTCACCTCCCTTTAAAAAAAACACAGCAAAACCACCTGAGAGTGTCTGAACTACAACTGTTACGTGCTTAGGACAGTGAAGTAAATGGGAGATGAAAGTTTAGTGATTAATCTTCAACTTCTCACAGTGCAATTTATCCTCTTTGTATTCTCGACCTCCAGCCTACACGAGCCAAATTGCCTGTATTTAACCAATTTCTAAAGAGCCTACTCGAAATTTTTTGCGGAAAATAGCTCCAGTGTTCACCTTTCCCACCCCGGGGCTGCCCGAAACAAAATGAAACAAAGGCTGCCCTTGTCATCTGATTTATGCTGGTCCCATTCCCACCGGGCAAACGGGAGACTGGGCCAGAACACAATTTCAACACTCGCTTCTAGTCTGCGTACACACATCCACCGAGGTCCTATTTCAGGAAAGATAACCGAGAAGAATGAGTTTTACATAATGACGTGTGAAGGGGAGAAAAAAGGAAGCTGGACCTGCTATAATTAGAAAGTGCTTACGCCCCCAAAGGCGGCTGCTTCGGCCCACGCATTTCATCACGAGTAGGTGCTCAGCTATATTTACCTCCTGTAAGAAATGTTTGCCTTGAGATGTGACACAGAAAACCCCACCAGGATGTGGTAAGTGAGAAGGGAAGTTCACAAGATGTGATCTCTAACTGACATCATTTTGAGGCACATCTGAAACTCAGATGCTTTTTGGGTTTTTAATGTGCAAGTTACTCATTTAAAAAAAAAAAAATAATAGAGAAAAAGAAAGAAAAGAAAAGCATTCAAAAAAAAAAGCTGCATCGATGGCACAACGGTAGCTTTAATCTGATGTTCATTTAGCAATTAAGCCCTTCTGTACTGAAGCCCAGCCCTCGTGCTGGTGTCTCGGCAGGGAGGACATCCTGCCAGGGAGCTGCACCCGTGTGCCCACCATGGCACGGTGCTGCCAGACTGGCCTGTCTCACTTCAGTTGGCCAGGTCCTCCCATCACTGTCCTCTGCAGAAACATTGTGACCCCAGAGTCACTGGTCCATGGGTTCCACACAGCATTTCTCTTCACCCACGGCCACAGGTTGGGAAGCACCATTTAAGTCTTTGCTGATACTGATGCAAGGAGTGACATTGGAAGAGTCACCTGTACTAACACACCTGAGAGCTCTGGGGACAACAGGATCGGTGGTCTGGATGGGAAAGGGGGCATGTCTTCCCCCATCTTTTCCCCCTTTTTCTCTTTCTTCTTCTTCTTGCATTGACCCTCTGGCCTCCAGCTGATTTCCACACCTCATGGAGTTGGCGTTCCCAGGACTGGTACCTGTGCCACATGCCTCTGAACCCATGCAGGCACACACAGCCACCAAGGCTCTTTTCTCCGCTCATTTTATTAGACAACATGAACTTAGAGAGGTGCCGAGTAGGAGCTAACCCTCCTTTTTGTGAGGTCTCCTGGTGGAGAAAAAAGGCTCATGTGGGATCCTATAGCCTTTTGAGTGACGTACAAAATATCTAGCAATGACAGAGGAGGAAGAGAGGAATCCAGGGAGCTGGGAGAGGGGAGAGTGACAGCTAATTCCCAAGTTTCAGTACTCTTCATGCAGAGCAGTGACTCCAAAGGGAAGACCATCATGCTTCATCCCTGAATGGCTGGAGCAAGGATTAACAAGTAAGGTGGATCCAAAAGCTTGGTAGAGAAAACACTAATTAAAAAACAAAAGAAAAAATAGCACTTGTTCACCTTACTTATTTCTGGAATAAACATCAACACTTTCCAGTACCACTTTCTCCATTTTCTGGAGAGGAATGGTGCCAACAGGGCACTGAAGCTATGGCCTGCAGGCCCCCAAGAAGCCGACAAGCCAGGCAGTGCCTACAAGTTCCCTAAAGCACCCCAAAAACTAGCTGAAGTGATTCCATGAGCGCAGCCATCACTAAGGAGAGCTCATGCACCACAGAGCTTCCCGTTCCCTGACACAGGTGTAAGAGAGGGCTGTGGGACTCACTGCAGCATTAGCATCGACCCTGCGTGCTGCCGAGGAGAAGCTGTCGTGTCCAGATCAAGCTTGGAGGTGTCTGTCTTGGGCCGTGCAATGCTGAGTTCCTCCTTGTGTCCATGGGCAAGACCCTTTCCATTCCAGCTGGGTGCCTACAGGCAGCAGTGCGAGCCAGTCTCCCATCTTGTACTCAATCAATACTTGAGGAGGAGCTAAAACACCTCTAAGAGCTCCCTTTTTCTCCCAACTGGCTATTGAGAGAACATAAAATGACATTTAACTTTTACGTCTTTACAATTGCATCACTGATCTCACCCCAACTTTCTGTCCCAGTACGCGCCCAGAAAGAACAATTTAACTTGGAAGACCTATGGTCAGTCCTCAACCACCAACAGAAAATAATTGTGTAGCATCAGACGTGCAGACAAACCAAAATAAGAAAGCCCTGGAAGTTACAGCGCCTTAGCTTCATTCATAATTTGATTAAAACAAATGAGATCAGTTCTGCACACAGAGCTCTCGGGGTAGCAGGGAGGAAGGCAGATTACAGACATCAGTCTCTCCAATCTGCTGCCTACAATGCCAGAATGACAATCCTGGATACAAAAACCTTCTTGCAGCATCTTTAGGCCTGTCTGCCTCATGCTGTAGTGTGCTCTCACGTCCCCACTTAGTTTCATCCCCATAAACGCCACCACGACCCACACTGTCATCTCTGTCACCCCAACACCGACTCACAGATTTCTACAAGAACCTTTAACCAACTACAATGAAATCTCATTCATTTTCTGTGTAACACACCGAAGGCACAGCCTTTCTACACATCCACGCAGTGAAAAGTCTCATCAGCTTGATTCTCACAATCCTAGTACGCTTTTGTCCTTGACAAATGCCACCTCGTCATCCAATATTCTGCTGCTGGCCTGCCACTTTGAGCATCTCACCTTCCACCTCCTCCCTCTTTATAGCATCAAACAAGAACTGCTTGTCTCTGTTTTCAAGGCCCTTCCCAGCACCCTCCAACCCAACCTGTCACTCCTGCGTTTGCTGTTGCAAGGTCAAATTATTTTTCATGGATTGATCTGAGGAAATTTCTGCTGGTACTTATTGGTGCTACCTAAAAAAAAAAAAATTATATATATATATATCTCTATATATATCTCTCCTTCTGCTTCTTGTAATCTGCTCCTTCAAAGGGAAGGCAATGATGGAGTTCAGGCTGGGCCACCTGTGAAACACGACTTAAAAACACAAGGGAAAAAACCATAGCACAAGCATGCTACCATGTCAGTTATTTATAGGTAGCCTTCAACAACTAAACTTTACGTCTTGATCAAGATCCTACATAGGAAATACTAAGTACCTACCACTTTCTGGAGAGATTTAGAGGTGGAGGCTATGGAGAGCAACATCAAACTTACAGTGGAAAGTTCTGTGTTTAACTACAAAGAAACACGAGCCTCTATAACACTGCAAATTGTCTTCTTCAAGAGGAAACAAAAGGCTCAGCCACAGCCTGGTTCAAGAGATCTTTAAATTTCCCTCACAGCTAAAAAAAAACCCCATTCTGCTGTTTGCCAGAGCTATAGGTTTTACCCGCGATGTCCTGATGAAAGCCAGAACCACACAAATATTTCCACAGCTGCTCAAAATGTTTGCTGGATTATAAGGTCACATATAGGACACATCTTCAGTTCACTCTTAGTACAGAGGCTCTATGGTGAAAACGAAGAGATTGTACTGAGATCTTTTTTTGCACCAGGGGTCCTCATTTTCACTGATATTCCTCTACCAGCACTGGTATCCGGGATCATCTAACCTTGGCCACTCCCTTTTCATGGGTGTGAATTCTCCCTCTGGAAGAGCAGCACTCTTCCTCCATCCCAACCTTGCTGTTAGGAGATACCAGGAATATTTCTGACCTGACCAGAGCTTTGCCTTGGGACTGTTCCAGCATGAATCATTTAAGCACCCAACAAACAAACAAACCAACCTACACAAAAGAAAAACCAAACCAAACAAAAAAAAAACAAGACACCAAAAGAACTAAAAAAACAGAAGCAAAAAAATTGACACGCACACAAAACCAGTGAAGAAATGCTAGTTTCTGCTGAGGAAGGCCTATTGTCCTTTCTCTCCCCTTGCACAGCTCCACACAGCTGATCGATAAGCACACTCTGCTCAGCAGGGCCATCCAACGCCCCAAAAATGGGAAACTTACAGAATTTCCTGATAGTATAAACCAACATGAGAGAAGAGTAGCGCTCTGCACTCAGGTGATGTTGGGGCTCAGGCAGGTCTTCAGCTAGAAAGCAAGGCTCTCAAAGTGTAGGCTTCATCTCTTGGACTTCAAAAGTTCTCCCTCTGGGAGAGGAACCGCCCCAGATCCAGGATTTTGCAGCGAACACGGTTTTGTAAGGTGAAGGCATCACTAGGACAGTGGGATTCACCTCATTTCGCTGCAGATGCAGAGGTGGCCCCGGGAGCAGTTGGGCAGGCATTGCACAGCCCAGAGCCGTGCAAGGGGACAGCTGCTTTGTGAACCAGATCAGCTGCCCTGGAGCCAGGGGTTCAAAGCAGGAATATGACTCGGGTAGTATCAAAAAAATGGGTTATTCTTTATTAGCCACTTCCCCTCACTCCATGGTTTGGCTAGGGTTTTTTGTTCTTACTCTGAGATAGGTACTTTCAGCCTTCAGGAAGCTGCCACACTGTGTCTGCCCACTCTTTGCAAAGACAAGGCATGTACCTTCCCTCCTCCCGTTCCAAGCTCACCACCATCTAATCAGGCTTGGAGAAAATGTTGCATGAGGTTAAATAATCCAATAACAGAATTTTGAAGCCAAGTCAGATGCCAGCTAGTGATAGGTGGCTTGCATGAAGTCATTTGGGGGTTTTATTATTTATCTGGAAAAAGCCAGGACCTTCGGATTTTAATTATCACCACTTTATCAAGTTTCACCTCAAGCTACCTGGAAAAACAAGTAATAGAGATGCATAAATATTTGCTGATGAGCAGCGATGAACACCAGGAGGGGCAGAAATGGAGATAAATCAAAGCACTTTCACAAAGGTTGGGTTGGCAGCGCTATCGCCTTGATACATTGGTTTAATTTTTGGCATACGTCAAAAGTCTACAGACACGGTGCTTTCCACTCAGCCAACAAAAAGCTCTGAGGCTATATTGCTTTTGTCATACCAAAGAAACCAGCATACAAGGTGGAAAGAAATATTTCCTGACTCTCATTAGGAGTATCTATTTCATAGATAAGCATCGAGTCTTGCCTAATCCAGTCTCTTCTCCATTTTCCTATAGTACAAAATTGTACAGTCACTGTTCCAAGAAGGAATGCACTGTGAAGGCTTGAAATGCTCTGCTTCCTAAATAAATAATGGAGCACTTTATTTTATTTTATTTATTCTTATTTTATGCGAAATGCAATGTAATGAAAGTATACTGCTTGTCAGTGGGACAGGGAATTTACCATTATCTAATGCAACCTGCATAATGCAACAGAGAGAATTACACCAGAGGCACATCTCCACAGTCTAAATGTGCTACCTTTCTAAAATGCAAAGATTTTTTTTAAATCCAGAAGTCAGAAAATCTGAAAACTTAACACGAAGATGGGACTTCTCAAACAGATAGCTGGTTTGTACTCTGCTATAACGGTCATCGGAGCTTTTTCCATGTGTAGTTGAAAGTTTAATTTTCTGAAAATTTTGATTTAGTGCAAAAGTTACAACTACGTGCCAGATTTTAAAATGAAAGATACCAACTAGTTTCCTAGTTTTGCTGAGTTAGCTTTGTGCCTTGGTTAGGGCTTGAATTAAGTAAGAACGTTAATTTTTTCCGCGTTAATTCTTAATGGTCTAATACATCTTCTTTGATGCAATACAAGAATGGAAAGCTATTTAGGATTGTCCAGGAAAAATTAAATTGCATCAGAAGTACTTCATTATGAGGTTATTTTGTACTTACTCCCACACCTCCTTCCATCTACAACCACATTGTACCACTCCGGACCACTTTGTACCAGGAAATGAACCCACCTAGGACCAATGAAGCAGGACCACTTTGTAGGCTGTGCAGAGAGCACGGGTTTGGGCAGCAACAGGTCCAAGGAAACCTTGTTCCCTTTACTGCAAGTCTCATGAGATTCAAGAGCAAAGACGAATTTATATCCACTTTGCACAACCCAAATTTTTCACCCTTTGGTTCTAACGTATCCATTTTCCACCAAAAAAATCTTCCTTCAGAATGGAGATTCTTCTCCAACTGGACAAGCTGCGTAAAAATCTGAGTAAAGACAAATCATTGCAAAAACTTCTGGAGCTTTCAATATGACTGTGAATTTATCCGCTTTTTTTTAAATAAAAGCTTACTCTTTCAGTACAAGATAGTAAATTCTCCACAATCTATGTTGCATAGAAAAATCCCGTGTAGAAAATTAATAACTTTCTTATGCTCAGGGCACTTTACAAAACGCCGGGGTGGGAGGCAGGCAGAGGAGAGGGAGCAGCCAGGGAGGGATGATCTGCTACGGAAAGATGCACAAACCAAGTCCCTTGTTCTTGCTTAAATCACTCTCCTCTTGGACCAGAAATGGCAAGCGTGCTGCAGACAAGAAATGCAGCAGGTCACCATGCATCTGCTCCCCGACACCCCAACCAAGAGGGAGAAGCAAAGCCGGAGGAGGGGACAGTTTAACTCCCACGCTGCTTTGCTACATGGCTGTGCATCACCGATGAACTGGCACATCGCCGGAGGTGGCAAACATTCACACTCAGCGCAAGTTGCTGCGGTTTAATCGCCTGCACTGTCTTATCTTCAGAGGTCCCCGATGCTTCACAAAACTGGGAGTATATCACTCCAAAGGAACATGTAAGAATCAGGGTTTATTTCTTTTGCATCTTTTTCTGTTAAGGGAACCATTTGCATGAGATAAGAATCCTCTGGTGTGTCATCATCTGAAACCTGAATCCTCACTTTGTGGCATCAAAATCAGTAACTGCAGAAATGAATGTCCCATCATGCCCCAGGCGAGGGGAAGGTCTGTGTGAAGCTCTGTGCTGGGAAATTACCTACAGCATCTCCAAACGTGCAGGATCTCAGCAAGTCCAAAACACATTTAATCTCTAAGTTGGTCTTTCTCAACCAGATTTTTGTAACAGCGGACTAAAGACTCTGTGAGCCAAATTCTGCCCTTCTGGCACTCAAAAGTCTTTAAAAAAATTGTGAGCAAGCCACAAAAGCTGCTCAACAGTAAGGACATGTATCCTGATTCAAGGCCAGGTTGGACGGGGCTTTGAGCAACCTCGTCTAGGGGGAGATGTCCCTGCCCATGGCAGGGGGGTTGGAATGAATAATCTTTAAGGTCCCATCCAACTCTACGCAGATTCTATGATTTTCAGAAGCCAAAGAGCACATGCACCAAGATTTGAAGGTGCTCGGCTGCTCTGAGCATCAGTGGCAGAACAGCGCTGATGAACCATGACCCACCATTATGTCATCTCCTGGAGCCTTATTGGGTCCATAATACTGCTGGGAGTAAATATTAACTTCAACTTTAGTTGAAGTTTGCAAATCAAAGTCTACTGGAGAGTCCTGATGTCTGACGGATGTCAATGCGACATTTCCATAAAGTCACGTTTTAAAATAGATTTAACTTAAGCAGACAAGATCCAGCTTGTTCCCAAGCATATCTATGATGCCCCGCAGGATAATGTGGCGAGAAAAACTACGGATGGGTGAAAATGTGGGAGAACCGTTTCTGAAACAAACATTGTCTTTTAGACATTAGACAATGTCTGAGCTCACATGAAGCACTTCGTGCTATAAATAAAATGTAGTAGTATCAACACAAAGCCGGATTTAAAAGTCAAAAGAGGTGGAACACAATTCACACATCACTGGCAACATCTACACAAAATACATCACACAAATACACCATGCTTTGGTGGCAGAAAAGCATGTATAAGAAGCAACTTCAAATTTGCTTCCATCTATCTCTTGTTTGCTTCTTCAGATGGTTTTTGCTTTTTGGTAGAATTCTTTCCTGGCTTTAAAAGCTTTCACCCTGTGGGTCAGAAAGCAATGAGGAATTGTGGGTTGTGAAAGAAAAGCAAGTTTAGGGGCACATTCTTTGTATAGGGTCCACACCTCTATTGAGAAGATCCTGTAAGGGGGAGTGTCTTAAAATAAAATAAAATAAAAAATGTTTGTGTTATTAATTTGCTGAACTTTCTATTAAACAAGATGCAACAGAAACATAGACAAAGTACAACACTGAAATAAAATTCTCATTAAAAATGCCTCACCACCAGGATTGGGAAAGGCCTTATTAAGGTACGGCCAGGTCCAGCCTCTGACAACCACATTGACACTGAGTATCAAAATACTTCGTTACTGAACCATTTCATTCACCCTACTGAAGGAATTAGGCCCTTTAAGGAGGAAGGCATCAGTCGACACACACGAGCCCCTTTATCACCTTGAGATTTCCGCACAAATATTTTCCTTCCACTTTTCCTCCCAGGCCCTTGCTGTCTTTGTAAACCCGGCAAAGAGCAAGACAAGCCCAAGGCAGGGACCCCTTTTGCGCAGGGTCGAAGCTCCCCAATCCTGTGCCAAGGAATCTACTTCTCTCCGTGCTGTGCTGAAAAGTGGCCACAAAGCCCGACGCGTGTTCTACACTGGCCTTTTCATCTCCAAAGTTTACCGTGGCTGCTGCTACTTGTAGGGAGGCTTGACTTGCTCGCTGTCGGTACGGCTGTAAATTGGCACGATGCAGGCAGTTTGCTGTTCGGCATGAAAAATACCCAACAAAGATGCCCTTGTGTCAATACAGTGTATTTACTTATTCCTTTTCTATTTATAATATTTGCTCTGAAAGAAATAGCCGGTTTACATCCTCCAGGGTATTCTTCAGTGCCTTTAAAAGATATTTTGGGATGAGAATTTAAACTCTCAGGGATAACAGCCCCTCAGGCCCTTGTTTCCCCCTGTCATTTACTCTTTGGGGAATCAAAGACTACAGCCTGATTTACGTTGCAAGTCATCTTCTTTGATTTCTTCCAAAATTGATTTTTAAAAGGCGTGCCTACGCACCTCTTGAGATTAGGCTCTCACTTTTCTATATCTCATGCCTGGTCGTAACAACCTGCAAAGAGTTATTCTATGCCTCCCTAATTTTTTAAAGTTTTCATTTGAATTTTTATTTAGTTACTTATTCATTTTTAAAAATTGAAAAAGACAGCGCCTGTGGGGTTCAGGTGGCTGCTAGGTTTATTCTTACCATAGGAAAATTTGTCTCACCTGTCGATATTAGTTTGAGGCCCGGAGTGTTGTGGTCTCTCAGACAGGGCAGTTGTGCTTACCACACTTGAGCAACCTTTTCCTCCCACCCACGTATCTGTTGACTAAGACTGATTAGTGAGAAGCAGCTAAGAGTTAGATCCAATAAAGGAATTAAGATGAGATCCAAAATAATACATAATTACCTAAAGTGTGGCGTAGGAGGGTTTTAGAGTGAAATTCAGGAAAACAATACAAAATTCACCTATGCTCATATGTTTTAGACAGAAGTAGTTTGTGATTTCTAGAAAAAATCTTCATGGGCAGCAGTTAAGGCCAACACAGAGCTGTCGGTCAGCAAAGCCTGACACATGAGAACGAGAGGACACTCCAAACTAGTAGCAGATTGGTTTAAGATGAAGAAAATAAAGTATTTATTGGCACAGCGGGGAGTTAGTCTCCAGAGCCTGCTGCCATAGGAGGCTGGTGTGGCAGGTGAGATCAGCAGGTTCAAAACAGAATTAGACAAAATTTGTGGGCCAGGAGCGAAAGGCAAAGTCAATAAATGGGGATGTGCCCTGTCATCCCCTCGGCCAACAGCCACAGTGCTGATGAGGTCGGAGAGGGATGGACCACGGCCAACCATCGGCCTGCTGTGCTCTCCCAGGACAGCATCTCCAGTTGGAGCTACTCATCTCACCTGCGTGCAAGGCCCACTCCTTCTCCAAAGGCTGCTTACAATAAAATAACATGTCAATGTGAAAAATAGATATTAAGTAATTTGCATATAAATATCCCAGCCTCCAGCACTCTACCTCATTAACTTTGTCCCTGGTCTTACTCCTCTTGAAGCAAGAGTAGAGTAGTAAAATAAAACAAGAGCAGAGCAGTAATAAATAGTAGAGTAGTTATAAAGAATAAAATTCATGTTGCTTTCTATAGGAACAGGAGAGAAAGCGATTTTCAAAGTGAATTAAACGGTGAATCTGTCTCCAAATGATGAGTTTGGGTTCACAGTGCCACCGATGACATGTCAGTGACAGCAGTGCAAACCAGGAGCACAGCTCACCTCTTGCAGCCCCACGCCGAGGGATCAGTCATCACCCTTGGTACGTTATCAGAGGATCTTTCTGAAATAAAAATTTTAATAGTGTTTCAAAGCCACCAGGGTGCGTGCAACGCACCACACGTAGCACGTCGGCACCCAACGTTGAGTGATCGCTGCTCCCTCCAGCCCCAAGAGCCCACGGACCAGCTGAGCCTGGCATATGGGCTCCCGCAGCCGCGGCCAATGCCAGTGCCATGCAGGGAGCGTGAGACGGGCAGAGAAAAACCTGAGTCTCCCAAACACCACAGGAAGCTCAACAGCCCTGGAGCCCTGCCCAAAGCTCTGGGGCAGCGCTGCCGTGTGGATTACTAACAAGAGCAGCACATGCGTTAGCCATCAAGTGAGGAATCATGAGACCAGACCAGAAAAATCCAAAAAATTTAAATATTTTAAGGGATTTTCAGCTTAATAACTAGCTGACTGCTTCCAAGTATTCCAAGATGTTGCAGGACAGCCTATAGAAAAATCTCTGGAAAAAAATTCCCTTCTCAGAGCATCCCAATTTTCCCCCCAAATCTGTCACGCCTGGGTTCTCGAAACAGGTTCACAACAACCAAACCAGTGACCATAATTATTCTGGTTTCATCTTTAACTGAGTGCTTCCCAGGGAAGCCATAGCTCTATGGGGTTTGAGCAAACCTGGTTTGAGCAACCTGGTCTGGTGGGAGGTGTCCCAGCCCCAGGCAGCCCCACTGTAGAACTAGATGATCTTTAAGGTCCCTTCCCACCCAAACCATTTTATGAACCTACGAAACCCTGTTCTCAAGCCTTTTCGTAAAGCAAAGTCAGACTGGTTTGTAACCGACGACAACTTTTGTGAACTGATCTTGGGAGGACAAAATAAATGATTCCAGAGAGAACTTGAACAAATAATCCAGGTGCCTGTAAAACAGACATAAAATGTATGTTTCTCGGAAAGATTCAAATTGTGTTTATCACCATAGCAAGGTCCACCAAGTATTACCCTGAAGAAATCAATTAGTTGCCTGCAGAAAGAATACATAGAGAGACCATTTCTCTCTAAGCTGGAGGAGCAGCTTCTCTCTTCAAACACCTTAAGAAAGCACAGCCAGGGCAAAGTTCAGACTCAGCCCTGTCCTGCCTGGTGTTGCACTATCTTTTCTGATAATTAAAATAATTCTGACCTGAAACATGATAAACAGAAGCAACCACATGCAGAAATATGAATTTTTAAAGAAGGTTAAATGCCGCCCGGCAATCCCCGCTTTTTCTTCAGATTCCCTGGGAAAACCTATTTTCCCCATAAAGCGTCACAGCGCTAATCCAGCACTAGTAATCAAAATACGTATGACCTGCTTGTGTCCTGCGCTGCTCTTAAAACTGTTTTTTAATCTTGTAGTCGTCAGATCCATGAGATACGTTAACTTACTATGGGGATGCCCCTGGAAAGCAGTGTCTTGCCATGACTGCCAGTGGATTTCAGTGTCAGAGACCTGCTCCTCCAGGTAAGGGTTTGAGCAATTTCTAAATGGAAAAATACTAAACACTATTGGCATTGAGAATTACCTACAGCATCCCCCCACTAGCACGCTCCCTGCTCCCCTGCCCTGGAAGCCCTGGGCTCTGCTCTCCTAAAAAAAGACAGATGGGGTGGAGGGAATCCAGACTGATTTCCCAAGCGTACATCTCCAGGGACCACATGGGCTCGGTGACACATGAGCATTTAAAATTAGGAAAGAAGAATCACAAAAACTCCTAATGAGCTTACACAGGCGGTTCCTGTCTCTCCCAGCTGCCTGGGGTCAACTCAGCTCTCAGTGAAGAGCCAGGTGATAAATACAGGGTTTATCCAGCCTGGCCTTGCACAAACCCAAATTCCTGCCCCTGCGAAGGTGTTCGCAGACTGCTGTATCGGGAGTCCTGGGTTTGAAGAGAAAGACTTTGGGAAAATCTTGCATTGAAAGAGCTACTGATGCATGAAAATCAGGTAAAAGCTTGAACTCCTCTCTGCCCCAAACTCATAATGCTCTGTTGGCCCTAAAATAAGGCATAACGGTCCCTTTGAGAAGCATATCATGAGACGTGAAATGCACCGTCCTCACAGGGCCTTGCTACAGACAGGCCAGCCTTTTGTTTTGGGGAAATACACCAAAAAAAGGAAGAACATGAAGTGTAGTTGGAAATAGTGTGGTTGCAAACAGTCAGCTTTCTTACCGTTTGCAAGTCCTGTTACTCATGGAGGTTTGTAAAGGGACTTTCCTGAAGGAAAGGAGGCCTCCAAAAAAAATCTATACATATATATATATATATATATATATATAAAAAATGCATATTGAGTTTATTTCTTTTTATTCCCCAGTAACTCCTTTATACTGGGCTAAATTTGAAATGTAAGAAGCAAGCAGAGATTCATGGATCCTTCAACTTCGTGACTGTCCAAAGGTCTCTCTTTCAGAAATTTAAGCACAAAGCTTAGGGGGCACATCCCCAAACTCCCCTCTGAATTTTGAGGCTTTGAGTAAGTCAGTTAACTCCTTCCAATCTCTTTTTCACATGTGCAGAATTGCTGTAATTCCTAACCTGGATAAATTACTTTATCCCACCTTCAATCTACATTATGCAATCATTTTCAGTGTATAGCTGTTCACCAAGCCTAGTTGCTTGTTCCCTGCCTAGTTGCTCAACTAATGAATACATTCATTAACATGCAATTACATGGTTTTTTTAATCCATAGATTAAAGAGGCTAAATGAGGGCAAAAGATTATTATTCACGGTATATCCTCCCAAAAAACACCCCACACCCCTTATACTAGTGCGGCATTATTCAAAATTTAATTCAACTAAAATAATAGCAGAGACCCCCCGCTCGCTCCAGGACCACAGGCTGGCTCCTAAATGTCAAAAAGATTTCAGTACTTAAAACAAAGCTGGTTTATATTATCCCTCCTCACTAGTCCTCCAAGCTTGCTGTACACTCCGCACTGTAGCGTGAGGGCAGAAGCAATCAGCAAAAGGAGAAGCTCTCGCCTGGAGCAAAACCTGGACACTTCCAGTCCCGAGCAGCAGAGAGGCAGGAACTCCGGAATAACTCCGGCTGCCGCGTGCAGCTCCAAACTAGTTTCATCTCCAGCTGCCAAAACCAGCAAATCTTTGGTGTTTAGGTTAAAGGCAACACTCGTCGTAATTTACTCTGCAACAATTATGCCTTTCCCGGGAGCTCTCCAGTACAATCATGCCGGGCTGTCCCGAGGCCACCTTCAGTCTGGAGAAGAGAAGGCTCTGGGGAGACCTTAGAGCCCCTTGGAAGGGGGCTTACAAGGAAGCTGGAAAGGGACTTTATACAAGGGCAGGTAGTGATAGGACAAGGGGTCATGGCTTCAAACTGAAAGAGGGGAGATTTAGATTAGATCTGAGGAAGAAATTCTTTGCTGTGAGGGTGGTGAGCCCCTGGCCTAAGTTGCCCAGAGAAGCTGTGGCTGCCCCATCCCTGGAGGGGTTCAAGGCCAGGTTGGACGGGGCTTGGAGCAACCTGGGCTGGTGGGAGGTGTCCCTGCCCAGGGCAGGGGGTGGCACTGGATGATCTTTAAGGTCCTTTCTAACCCAAACGATTCAATGATTCTATGAAATCCAACCCCTCTGCCTCTGCACACCCCCAGAGTGACAGCACAGCACAGTCTGGCCACCAGCACCTGGAGAGCATGGATGGACCAGGGACACCAAAACCTTCTCGCACTCTGCCTGCAAGCAGCCCCCGGGGACACAGGGGCAGGAGAGCAGCTATGCACCTCGATGGGACACGGCACATGCCCCGCTGGCTACAGCACAGGAGCATGTCACAGCCATGGCCTTTTATGTCTCAAGCAATGCAGCTGGGGGACAAAACGGGTTGTCTTTGTTTGCAGCAATTTATAGACGCACAATTGTTCGCCTTCGCTGTGTGCACAGCAACTGCAAAGGCTGGGCATGTAGGATGGGTTACATTCCCAGCATAGGAACTAAATTCTGTGCATGAATTTGGACAAGTTCCTTAAATCCGCAGCGTTCAGGATGCTTTGCTTCTGTGTACCACTGTTCATCCAAGCTCAGAAATACCTAAGCACGCCAGCAAGAAACAAGCAACACATGAGAATGGATTAAAAGGAAAGGGCTGGAGCCCCTCTGCTGTGAGGACAGGCTGAGAGAGCTGGGGGGGTTCAGCCTGGAGAAGAGAAGGCTCCGGGGAGACCTTCCAGCCCCTTCCAGTCCCTGAAGGGGCTCCAGGAAAGCTGCGGAGGGGCTGTTTGCAAGGGCATGGAGCGACAGGACGACGGGCAATGGTTTAAACTAGAGCAGGGCAGGGTTAGATCAGCCATGAGGAAGAAGTTCTTTCCACTGAGGGTGGTGAGACACTGGCCCAGGTTGCCCAGAGAGGGGGTGGAGGCCCCATCCCTGGAGACATTCAAGGCCAGGCTGGATGAGGCTCTGAGCAACCTGATCTAGTTGAAGATGTCCCTGCTGACTGCAGGGGGTTGGACTAGGTGGCCTTTAGAGGTCCCTTCCAACCCAACACATTCTATGATTCTATGAAGTTTTTGCAATGGCATACAATCATCATCCTTCCCATTTTAGCACCACACTTGATACAAAAATCATATCCATGCCCAGCAAGACCATCGCTGTCCCGGTCTGGCTTTTTTAAGAGCACAGCAGTGAAGCAACTGCACCAAAGGCTCATTGCACCACCACCACGGTCCTGTGGAACCTGCCTGTGTAGTGTGGATGGAGACATGGCTGTAATAAAGCTCGCTTTGCTGAGGACTCCAAGAGGAACGTGAAAAACTAGCCTAAAAACACAAGTCAGATGTCCCAAGCAACAGGGGCACCAAAGCCGCCTGGCACCTCTCCTAGCTAATCTGACTACATTCAAAATTCAATCAAAGTTTCTCACTCCACATTCTTGCCTCTGTGGTAACTAAAATATATACAGAAATACATCAAAACATAATGTTTATTTTAACTTAGCAGGTCGGCATGGATGGGAAAAAGAAAGGAAGCTGCATTTCAGTACTGTCACTGGAAATAAATCAAACCAAATCCTAAAGGCCTGATCCAAAGAAAACTTGGACTTTAAGCCATACCAAATTCTCCAAACAAACAGACAACATTCTGGATGAAATACAGATGCCTGTTGGCCTGCTGGTTTAAGAGAAGTAGGAAAAAAAAAACCCCAAGCAAAAACCCCCTTCTGCTCGTATACCTGAGGACTAAGTGTCTGGGAAGAACTTCTGGGCCTTTTTCCCAGAGGAGGTGCTGGGATTGGTACCTTCAGCCCTGTTAGGAGGATGCTCGATGGAAAATCCAGCTCTGTCTGCGATGAAAAATGAGCTCCAAACCACGACATGCATTAAAGTCTTTTTCCTACAAAATTTAGAGGGAAAGGCCATCCATTTGATATTTCACCCAGGGCTTTCTTTAATGCCCTTTGAATTTTCTATTTCATTTTATTTGCTTCCTATTAAGCTTTTTAATTAGAAGCCTCTGAAGTCAGCTGGAGAGCTTTGCCTTGCCTGTCCCCTTTGCACCGCGGCTGCTCACCTTCGCTGTCGGGGTGCAGAGGCCTGGATTCCCAGCCGGCCACCCGGAACAGGTAGGGTGAGTCTGGTTTTGGGAGGAGGCTTCCCTCTTTACTTTTGCGTTTGTTGTTGTTTTGTTTTGTTTTTCTTTAAAGGGTAGGAAATACCCCTTTTTAATTACTGAATTGGAAATAATTTTTAACCCTTCCCTGCCCGCCCCCCAGTATAGCTAGAGAATAGACGCACTACGTGCAACAACCTGATAGCTGGAAGCAAACCGTTGGTTTGGGTTGAGCATTGACTGAGACCCTGCAGGCAGAAGGAGCACGGAAGCCGGGAACATCCACATCACCTTCTACTGAGATTAGCACAACACAGCGGGACTTGACATTTGCTCTGCGTGGAAACACCCTTTTTCTGTAACCAGTTTTATCCTGTAACAAAGAGGGACGGTGCACTGCGAGCTGTATACAGAAGTTCAAGCACAGCAGCTGACAGATGAAGTGTTCTCCATCAGCAGCTGACCTTATCACATCTACCTCGTGTCCTGCTCACCAAGTTCTCCCTCCCATTGAGAGCATTAAAACAAGTTGGGAAACGAACGCACGAGAAAGCTTTGCTCCGAAGCTGCAGGTTGTTCAAAACATTCTTTACATAAAACCACAAGGGGAAGGCCACGGTATGTCAGCTGCCCTTCTGCTTCATTACTTCCAAGCACATCTCCTACTGTTGCCAGAGCTTTCACAAGCCAACAGATTACAAACAACAACCAAAGCTTCACAATAATGCAAACCCTTCTATCTCCTCATGCAGCCACCTCTCCACCACCTCAAAGAACCACAGAATGGTTTGGGTTGGAAGGGACCTTAAAGATCACCCAATGCCACCCCCTGCCCTGGGCAGGGACACCTCCCACCAGCCCAGGTTGCTCCAAGCCCCGTCCAACCTGGCCTTGAACCCCTCCAGGGATGGGGAAGCCACCCCTGTATGCCCCATCCTGGACACCCGGATGCTTCCCGCCTGGATGTCTCCATCCCAGCACATCAATGCGCACATCCAAACAAGTCTCCTGTTAGCTTGCTTAACTTTGTTTGCCTTACTTTTATGACACCACAAAGCCAGCTAACATAAAGTCAATGCTTGAGACACAAAAAAAATTAAACTGCCAATTAAACTAATACATCATTTCTAGACTAAAAAAAAAATAGTATTGTGAATGTGTCACTGATAACTGAAGGTTTGCCAGACTAGGATATCTAGGAGCTCACGCTGCCCATCCTCCGCGAAAACATGATTCTCCCCTTCTTGATGGCATTTTGATTTCACCCGCATTTTCCGGTCCCTGCATGGATGCACAGGGCCTAAGTGGGTTTTGCTTCAAACAAAGACACCTGACAGAAGACAGCAGTGTCTTGGTCATCATTAAACACAAACTTGGCATCTTGCAAGCTAGAGAAAAACATTTTTCTGGCAAATCCATTTTTAAAAACCAAACAAAGTCTGTGATGGAACATCTGAGGCAGTCCCAGGGAGGTGGATAATGTGATGCCATCATACACAAGTGGGAATCTGCATCCCAAAACAGGGTTAATCTGAGTTTTAGCAGGGACAATCCCTCCCCATCAGTAGGAACACTTATGAATCCTTAGCTTAAAAAACGTTATTTTCTATTGAGCTACCTCTGATATCTAGAAGCCACCATCTACCAGCTCTCTCAGTTCTAATATGTTACGGTTTTAACTCTTTAAACTCAAATATATTTCCATTAAAATACTGCATTTTCAAAAAGCCACAAAACTTGCCTTCATTGAGTAAATAATTTTAAGACAACGAGATGAACTAATTATGTGATTATTAGGCCTTTTCATTATCACCACTCGGCAAGCGAAGATCTCCTTTATTTATTTTAAAAGTTCAAATAACACTTTTCAAATGAGGAAAGCAATGTATTTACCTGAAAAACCCAGAGTCATAAGCTTCTCGAAAAAATTTTTCTTATTCAGAAGAAGCAGCCAAAGAGAACCGAGTGAGGTCTGCATATCAAATCAAGCATAACACAAACAAAGGGAAAAGGAAAAGGAAAAAAAAAAAGAAAAAGAAAAAGAAAAACACAGTGCTGGCCCAGAGCACTCTGGCTTGTGTTACACACAAGGCCAGCATGGGAGAACACACACCAGGTGTCAAAATTCAGAATAAATCATAATGACCCATCAGGTACGGTCTTCTGGCTTTCTCTGCTCAGAGACACAGGCAGGGATTTCAGACTCCAAAGAAGCCTTTGAACAGCCCCAGGGGCAATGGGAAATAAAAATCATCCAGAAAGACAGCTGGGAAACATGGCAAGAGAAAGAACCAGTCCATTTCAGGAGGGTTCATTTCCATAAGATAAACAGGGAATATCAAAGGATGCGTCAGAGGACCTTGTTCAGCCACCCGTGGGATCGCAGGCTCACAGAAGGCAAAAGAAATGTTTATCAGGCACAGCGCTCAACGCAAAGCACTAAGGGAGTAACAAAACTTGCACAATACACCATAAAGATAAGGAAGGAGTAAAATCAACACCGCAAAACTTTTTGGAGAGGGTATTCATTATTATTCCACTGTACACATGTGTGAGCTCTGCACTGAGCATCAGCGTTAGTAGCAGTGGTGCCACCGCAGGAATGGGGCTCTTTGGAGCACCTCGAGGCAGACCAGGAGGGTCAAGTCCCATATTGGGTTTGGAGAAGTCCGTCCTAGAGAAGCTGGAGGGCCAGGGTGGGACTTTTTTCTGGGATCAGTGTCAAGAAGCGCTATTTAGAGAAGGACAAAGGGCTACATTGTCCTCACCGAAGGGGAGCAGATGGGCAGCAACAACTCCCAACAGGCCTTAGGAGATCTGCACCAAGAAGGAGGCCATCTGTGCTCTACTGTCCAAAACCACATGTCCAAGCCCTTTAGAGCTGCGCTGATATATTGTGAGGATCACAGGAAAAAAAGGAGAGGAAGACGCAAGGCACAGGGTCCATTGAAAATTCCTGTCTGAAGAAATGCTGCTCAGCTCAGTCATAACCCTACCCAACCCTCAGGGATGGAAATGAAGGGATAGGAAAAAAAAAGGAAGGGGAGCACGGAGCAGTTTCTCTGGTTATTGCTAGGGACTGATTGGAACAGCCAGGCAGAAAGCTAATGGCAGTGTCTGTAGGATTAATTAACACTCATGTTATCAAAGCATCAAAGATTCCGGGCAGGATAGCTCTCACGATGACGCTTTCCCCAAAAGACAGAAGTTTGCCGGCTAAGAAGAAATACATCTGGTGGGAAGAGACAGATGTGACCAAGCACATAGACACAAGCGAGAGACACCCTGAGATTGTGATCTCCAGAGCTCTGATGATACAACACAGGTCGGGCAAACCCAGCCCGTTGATACCATGACAGTGAATTCACCTCCTGCACAACCCCATGCATTGGAAGATCTGTCTGAGGCTGCCGAGAGCCTGAGGCAATACCACTAATTACAGTATTCATTGCATTCATTTTATACGTCCTATGAGACGTTTCTGCTGTGGAATTCACTGAAGCCTAATTCTCACCAAATCTGCTCCTGTTCATTGATGTCTGCAGGACCTGCCCAGAACCGCCTCTCGCTCGGCAGCTCTTCTCATGAGGGATTGGGAAAGTAAGGGCTCCTCTTGCCACAGTGTCTCCAGGAAGACTCAGACCCATCCTTCAGGACCATGTGTGCACCAGATTGGCCCGAAGAGTGGGAGATATGTTCCTGAACCTAACACGAAGCTCTTCCGTTTCTGTGGCACACACGGTAAAGGAGGTCTGAGACGTTACAGCATATCGGATGACTAAAAGGAATTTCTGGACCACCTACGCAGATGAAAGTCAAAAACTCCTGAAAATAATCACTAATTTAACAACAAATATTTTCATCTATGAATCAGCAACATCTGTGTGTGTGTTGGGAAAATGGGTAAAGAGCAGCACATTTCTTGGTAGAGGATAAAATTAATCTTGTGGAAGAATTTGGTCCATTCAGTTTACTCCTTTGATTACAGATGCAGTCAATTAACTGTTCCTAAGAAAACTATTTAGGCTCTATTTAAACAAAAATATGAGAATTATCTGTCAGGGAACCTGGAAGTATCAAAAGACAGAAAAAATACACAGGCACACCTAATTTAAGTATTGAACAGTTTACTGGAGTTTACATCTCCTATCTTCCCACGGAGCTGTATTAAATGTTATGAAGTGTATGATAGAGGGTATCTGATGGAGTTGTGAAATTAACTTTATACATTGTGATGTATCAGCCAAACGTGCATAACATGGATACAGGGATTTAATATGAAATGAATAAACAGAATTTTGAAGAAGAGACTATGAAGGTGCTGCGCATCCTGAGCACTCAGGATTTTCTAAAACACAGCCTTCAAAGAAAAAACAGTGAATCTCCCAAATATAAAATACTAATCCCAATTTAGTCCTGATTTAACTCTGCTGGTTGTAAAAAAAAGAAAATGGAGTTGCGTTAAGTTGAAATTTAGCCTACTATTACTTTGGGCCGTTTCATATTCACACCAATAATTGCACCTTGAACAAAAGTTGAAAGCCTTATGTAGGAAACAGGCAGAGGTGGCATATTCCTGAAAAATAAAAATCTTACTTTAGTTTAATCGCTTTATAGCAATAGAAGAATGAGAGAAGAAAATCAGAAGCAATTTAGACTGAAGAAACTGTATTTTAGGCGGGACAAACATCACTTCCATGAGACCACCAGCCTTTAAGGGCCCAATCCAGCCCTGTGACAGTGGCAAGGCTGTCATTAACTTCAAGGGGAACAAGAATACAGTCCAGAATTGAACAATACCCCCCAAAATTGCTCTCAAAAGGTCCTGGTAGACCTAAAAGCTCAGAGGTTACCAGGAGGGAAACTCAAGTCAGAATCAGCCACGTGTTGCACAACTTGAGCAAGAAGGTGGGAGTGCTGAGAGCCTGGTGTTAAAGCATCAACAGATAGTGTCTCGAAAGAGTCATTGTTTTATACTCTGCCCCCCAAGATGCTCGCAAAGCACAGTACAAAATATCTTTAATCAAGAAGAAAACAAAGCGACAGCTTAATTAGGATGCGGAATCAATTTTAACGGCTCTTTAAGGATACATCCTGCACGCACAATGTAGGTATTCTGTAAGTTGTTGTGGCATAATAAAATGATTAGGAGAATATATGGGTTTTTTTCTGGGCTTTTATTTAGTCTTCTGCTCCGTGATCCCCAGCTAGTAATACTAGTAAGATCTTTATTTGCTCAGGAAGAAAAATAAGCTGAAAGCAAAGGCATTTTCCAGACAAATCCATAATCCCCCGACCCTTTCCTCTGCAGACACTTTAGCATCTCTCTCAAAGAGGGCAAAATTTCAGAGTGTTTCTGTAATCAAAGAGAAGGGCTGGAATTTCCGGAGTGGCGGCAGGCAGGGTGGCAGTGCCGTCCGAAAGCAATGAATGAAGCAGGCGAGGGCAGCGGCAGGACCTTGGCCAAGCATCCTGGCACAATCCGCACGGAGCCACACACGCTCCACGGGGAGGAAAACTCTAGTTTCTAGTGGAAACCCAGACGTTTATCTCCACCTTCCAGCAGGCCAAGTCCACAACACCAGCTTAGCCCTGAGTGGTCACACAGTAGGATGGGCTCCTTGACCCACATCTCGTTTCGGATTCATGAGCCCAAGTCACACCGAGGTTATTCCCTTGATCTTACTTCAGAGCAAGGCAAAAAGACATCAGAGACTCCGTCAGAGCAACCCTTCTCCTGGGGACACTCACAAAATTTCCACCAAGCAACTTTGAGCAGCTCTGACCAGAAGTACAAGGAGAAAAACAATTGTGTGTTTATGCCAGCTTAAAACTATGAAATTCTATTTAAAAAAAAAAAAAAAAAAAAAAAAAAAAGCCAGAACACAAACAATATCTAACACACCAAAATCAGCAATGGCAAATATTGTTAATTAGTCTGTCCTGGCCCCAGGTGGCCTTTAATATAATAGATCTGGGCCCTTCCTGGTAAGACGTACCCAGGACTCTGGTTTTACATAGTTTGCAGAAATTTCCATGCAGAACCAACGTGCCAATGTCATCCCAGAGCCCAGCAACAGGCAGGGAGTGTGTGGGGTCTGGAGCACAGCACAGGTATGAAATGCAGACACCCCTTCTGCAATAAACAGGAAACCGCATAACCAGAATCAAAAACAGCACAAAAAACCCCAAACCCCAAAACAACAAAACTAGAAAAACCCAGTGGCTCAAATTTTTCCGACTGTTTCCCAGGAGCTAAGCACTTCACATGGCTTTCCCCCTCCCTGCTTTGTTAAACTGTGGGTTACGTCTGAGAAAGATCATGATTATTTCCTCTTCTGAACAAGGAACAAAAATCCTGTTGATTCATGTGGCAAATCTGGCATTTATTAATATCTGGGAATTTTTTCCTTGGTCGATGCCATTAGGACATGTAATTCTGTTTGCTGCAACAATTTGGAGGTTGGAAGAGGGTGTTTTGTGTTTGGGGTAGATTTGCCTGACTTCAGCTATCTCACAAATCAAAGGGCCCAACCAGTCAGCTGTTCCTGCACGGGCAGTGGAGAAACGGAGAGGGATCCTTCCCGACTGAGACAGACGGGCCCATTCACCCACCAGCAGCTCCCGCTTCTGGGAGTTTTGAACAGGTGCCCAACTCTTAGACCATTAAATTAGGTAAAATTCATTCCTTTCTCAAGGTAAAAACAAAGCAAAACAAACTATAGTATGAAAATTGCTGGGCTGCAAGGAGGGCATTAAGCCCTAGGACTACAGAAAATCCCTCCTTGGTTTGTAGCACCTTCTCCTTTGGAAGGGCTTACCGCCCATAGCCAGGGAGGCAAAGGAAGGACCTTCATGGTCCTCATTCACAAAGTCCAGGCTGCTTTTGGGACACCACAGTCCCTGACAACACGGCACACGGACCTCTCTCCTCCTGCTTGCTCTTTCACGTAGATTTGTAGGAGCACCAACAGCAGAGGAGGAAACCTTGAGACTACTGGGCTTGCCTCTCTTACCTGTCTGGGTACTGGCATTTAAAGGATCATCTAGAAGCCATTTCTCTTACAACCACGCAAGGGAAAAACATACCAAAAAAAAAAAAGGTTATCTTTTTCCACATATTAAGACATCCACCTTGAAACACATGCACTTGGATGCCTTGAAGGTGCCCCATTAGCTGAAGAGCGGCACAGACTCCAGTCCCTCCATGAGACTTGCTCTGCAGAACCCCTGGCAATATTCTGGCCAAAAACAGACAAAAGAGAGCAACTGGGGGCAGGGAACACCCAGCCCCTTCCACATCCCTTTAAAGCCTGAAGTGCATTTGTTCTACTCACATTTTTTTCTCGTAGGGACTGAAGAAACATCTTCACGGAGACCTACCAACCCACTGAAGTGCCTTTGAGAATGCTCCTCCTCCTCCTTCTCCATGTCCTACTGCTGCCACCAGGAGCCTTTCCTGGCGGTAGCTATGCCGAGGCATTACCACACAGTGTCACACAAGCAACACCACACTTATTTTGCTCTCTGCTTGCTTTGCTTCCTTGCAGGTTTCACACCCACTTGAACATTTGGTCCATTAAATAGGAAGGAAGGACTGAAATCATGCCCAGACACAAACCCATCAAGGGAGGGGAAAAAAAAAACCAAACAGCCACTGTTCCTTAGCTGGAAAATTTTCTTTCTCTGCTGGATAGTTTTTCAAGTTTACAAGTTTGAGCTACGGAGTAATTTTGCAGTTTCGGTGTGTATATCAAACAAGGAAATAGCTTGCTCTCTAAGTCCCTGCTTTATTCAAAGGAACTGAGGATGCGATAAACAGCACTTCCTTGGCAAGCAACACATTGCGCCGGCAGCAAAATCAAAGTCGGAGGTGGCTGAACAGGGTTAAACCTCGGACCATCTCATCAGTGTTTGCAATTTTTTATACTGCAAATGTGTTGTTTTTCCCCAGTTGCTGGATCATATCCCCGAGCAGGAATTCCCAGCTCGCAGATTAGAAAGAATCTTGCAAACCAGCCCCACTCTGTACCCTCGTATATCATCATCATTAGAAAAGTGTGCGCCCACAGAACGAATCCAAAATCTCTCCTCCAAAGATCACGCAGCCTAAAAAGCAGATTCCCCAGCCTGCTCCGGCTGAGCCGCGCTGTCCCAGGGACACAATGGAGCTGTAAAACCAGCCAGGCTTGTAATTGCTTTGCATCACAAATATCCTGAGCAGCCAGACCACACTGGTGAACCTGGCTGTAATGGGAGCAAGAGCAATAAAAGTGTAGAGTACATGTGGGCTACGGTATGAGGAGATGATGGTTATGCTATCGCGCCCTCCGTGCACCACGGTGGCTCAATGAATTCATTATCCCAGCGTCTTTCAATTTGATTTTCCTACACACCACCAGAGAAGCAGGGTTTAAGGGGGCTCTGAATGGACACTGTGAAATTCAGGAGTGGCCCTCAATTATACGGAGAAGCACAGTAAAAAGTGCAGATTCAGAAGAAGATAAGAAGAAGAATGAAGAGGTTAATAAAATCAGCTTGGCAGACAGAAGAAGGAAGCACAGACACATCCTGACATCCTTTTTTTTTTTTAAATTTACAGATTGGGAATAAACTTCACCATCCTTCCAAATGACATCGAATGAGGGGTCAGGAGCCTCAGCGAGCCCTCACTGCAATCATACTGTAAAATCCAGCATCACAAGCTGGCTGATGGCTATGTTTTCCCTTTAAACTCCTGCTTGGAACCTCAGTATGAAAATTTAACTTCTATTGAGTTTCCATCGCACAATAGCGTCTGTATTTCAGAAAGACATAAAACAGCGTGTAAATGCTGCTTGCCCTGAGGAGCCCCAGCAAACCAGGGAAGCAGCAGCCAAGGAAGATACCCAGGTGTGCCAAGCGATGCCCTGATGGAGGAGAGACTCGGGATGGGCCACGGACCCGCACATTCCCAGCTGCCTCGATCGTCTCCACTTTCTAATCTCATCTTTCAGCAAGAGTGCAACGGGCTCGGGCGGTGTTTCATTTAGGAGTTTAATTGGGTCCCTCCTCGCTCGGTGAGCAGAGAGGGGCCGAGGATGCTCCCCTGGCCCCGCACATCCCGGGTGAACGGATGCTCCCGCAAGACGTCACACAGCTTGGTGCCTGGCAATTTGTTTACTTAATCAGATGCAGAGCAATTCGGTGGCGGTGGAGAGGTTTCTATTCCAAGCAAGCAGACAGCAATTAAACGGCCTGACCCACACACCCTCAATTACAGCCGAGCTGCGCAAGGGTCTGTTTACCAGCCCAGTTAACCCGCAATTATGGATCCTTCCACTGAGGCCTCAAACCAGCAAACTTCTTGAAAAATATTTTATTTCCTAGTGAAAATAAAACCAGCACGTTCTGTTACTATCTCAGTTTGTTTATTAAAGGCCTGTCGCCAAGTTGAGGGACCTTTCTCAATATTTTGACCAAGCCCTCTTACGTTACCTGTTCTTACTTAATTTTAACTTTCCCCGAGCATTTTAATCCTGAGTAACACACTGGAGTATTGCGGTGCATTGGGCTGTAAGCCTGGCCAAACACAGATCCCATTGAGAAACCTTCCAGGACAACCCAGAGAACAGGTGAAAATGGTGTGGGGGTATAAGAAACACTCCAGCATCATCACGCTATTCAGAACACGCTTATTTTGCAAAGCTATGGGCAGCTTGAGGTCAAATGCTGTCCCTTCTACAACCACTAACGTGAATCACAGAGCTCAGACCAGCTGGGGAGAGGAGTACAGAATTTTTTGGGGCTCTAATATGCTTTTTTTTCCCCCCTTCAGCCAGAAATACAGTGTGATGGGCATCAAGGCGCGAAACATTTCTCAGCCACTTGGCCGACAGCCACGAGGAATGCTGGCCCGGAGGGGCCTTTACTTCAAAGCTTCACGTATGCCCGAAGACGGGTTTAAAAGTTACATTTTTGCGAAGTCAAGTGCACAAACACCCGGTCACACGGTTTCCAGACATGTGCTGGTGCAGGGCCATCGATCGGCAGGATGGGAACAGGGTTTGCAGAAGCACTGCAGGCTGACAAGCCGTGCACTGACATTGCAGATGAGACACGCAGAGTCCTAGGGAGGCCGGGAAAGCCACTCCAAGCACTCCTGGCTTTCTGACACCCTACAGGAATACTTTTACATATGCAAGAAGTGGTCCGCAGGCACAAGGTTTCGCACCGGGCAGTTAATAGGAATGAATGAATGACACAGGCACTCAGTATTTAACACACATTTCTCCACACTGAGTAGAAATGTAACATGTTGACGTTTTAGAGCTGTGAAATTGTCACAAAAATTGCTGATAACATTAAAACAAGAAATGCTATGGCATTAGCCAGACAAATGCATTATTTCTGCTAAGAAAAGTAAGTGTCAAAATTAAGCCCATTTAGCCGTCAGCTGCAAAGCTTCCATTAAGCCTCAATATTTCCTCACCACGGCAGGCAGAGAGCCAGAAAGATCAACAGATACTAGAGAGGCAGGCAGACACACGAACATCTTGATGTGCCTGCAAAAGGAGCAGATGTGGAGACTGAAAGTCCATACTGTGTCCAGTTCTGGGCTCCCCGGTTCAAAAAGGACAAGGAACTGCTGGAGAGGGGACAGCAAAGGGCTGTGGAGATGCTGAGGGGACTGGAGCATCTCTGTGCTGAGGAAAGGCTGAGAGCCCTGGGGCTGTTCAGCTGGAGAAGAGCAGGCTGAGAGGGGATCTCATCAATGCTCAGCAAGAGCTAAAGGGTGGGTGTCAGGAGGATGGGGCCAGGCTCTTCTCAGTGGGGCCCAGCAACAGGACAAGGGGCAACGGGCACAAACTGGAACATGGGAAGTGCCACCTAAACGTAAGGAGGAACTTCTTTGCTGTGAGGGTGGCAGAGCCCTGGCACAGGCTGCCCAGAGAGGTGGTGGAGTCTCCGTCTCTGGAGACATCCCAAACCCGCCTGGAGGCGTTCCTGTGCCACCTGCTGTGGGTGACCCTGCTCTGGCAGGGCGTTGGACGGGATGATCTCCAGAGGTCCCTTCCCACCCCTGCCAGTCTGGGATTCTGTGGTTGCAACACGGCAGTAGGACTGCAAGAGGATGTTAAAGGTTGTCTGAAACAGGCAGGGGCAAGCCCAGGGAACGGGGAGTGATGGTCAAAGTTTTCTCCCCTCCTTTCCCTGAAAGGACTTCTTTTTTCCCAAAAAAGTACTATCCCCTGTCATATTGAGCATCGCCTTCCCAACAGCTTGTTGCTGGAGGTATGCCCCTAGGTGACTGTCACAGAAAGAGACGTGCCTTGAGAGAGTGAGCTGCAGCCTGGCAGTTAGTACAGCTGAGCAAGCTTGCAGAATCAGTTACTCTAGCTAATTTTTATCACTTTTATATATATATATAAAATTTTATTTTTTAAATAAGACACAGCTCTTTGCTGCAGAGTCAGGGCAGGGCATCTCATCTATCATCGCCCGTCCGTGGGGCTACACAAGGTTCCTTCACCCTGGGTCTCTGCTCCTACATTAGGGAAGACTACGTTCACCCACAGTTTGTGATGCACTTCGGGATCAATAGGTGAAAAGCACAATTACAGTCATTATTTTTATTAAAGGAGGGCTATGAGACAAAACGCTGTAATTATGCGGCATTCCCGAGGAAAACTCTAAAACAATGCAGCTTTCAGTGATGCTGTGAGAGGCTTTGGTGCTATTAGCATAGAGCAGCATAGAAGAATTTTATCTCTCTCATATCTGTGCGCGTAAGCGTGTCCTATCAGATGTGCATGGGTATAACTGAAGATACCCAAGAATGAAAATCCAAAGGAGAAGTTTGACTGACACCGAGAGAGGGCATTAAGAAGAATGATAGAGCAAAACCTAATGGTTTCTAAAGCAATCTATTCTGCTAGTGTGCTGCTAGTGCCTTTTTCTACGCCCCCTTCCACACACACACACACACAAATGCATTCACAAATGCACTGCCACAAAACTAACTGTGCAATGACTCAATGCCAAAGAAAAAAGAAAAGCGCCTTTTATTCATGGCATCTCACATCAATGGCTACTTTATATTAAAATCAAGGCACATGCTTTCCAAACTTAAAAGCTGCAGCGGGGGGAGAAAAAAGACAAGTCTTCCTCCTCTGCCGTTAACACTTTTCTATCCACTGCTGAGAGTTGGCCAGAGGTCTCTGCTGGAGCCACCTGCAGCAGAAGGGCAGGAGAGGGAGGGAGAGCTCAACTTTCCCAGCTGACCTGCCTGCAAAGGAGCACATTTTGATGGCCCTGTGGCTGTGGAACCCTGCCTTGTTATCAGGTGAAAGTCCTTTTCCAACACAGTCACCCCTAAACGGGAAGGAAGATATTCCTGACACAAGTTCAATGAAAAGTGCTGTCACTACGACTCATCCTACCTGCGACCACCGTACCAAAAATGTCCCGAATGACTCCAAATTCCAGTGGTCACGTTTCTGGAGGAGCATCGGGTGACTTGGTAGCTAAAAGCATACCTCCAGACAGACAAAACTCCCGTCACTAATCTCACACGAGAGCTTTAAGCACTTGAAAACCTCATTTATTGGATAAAGCACTGGAGTGTCTCTAAGTAATGTACAGTAGAGGGTTCATTTTACCTTGGCGTAACTGTATGATTTGCTGTTTTCTTTTACTGCTTTTGTGATGCAAATAAATAGCCCCTCCCTCAGAAGATGGAAATATAGTTACAGCCTGCGCGAGGTACTTTTTATTGCTTGGAGCTGTTTTGGTGGTAGGAGTTCTCCTGCCTTGACAGGATTCCCGGCGCAGCGCCGGGGACGCGCTGGCAGCCCCGCGGTAACGGCGGAGGCATCCTCGGGCTGGCGAACTGGAAACCCAGCATCCTGACAGCCTGCTGTCACCATTCCTCAGCACCACTCACAAAAGCGTGGGCTGGATGGCATTACAGCTTTTTTCCCTAGGTTACAGAGTCTAAAGATACAGTAGGAGGGGAAAACAAAACAGTGGGAATACATGGAAAAACAAAATAAGAGCTTTAAGCTGGAGACAAAGAAGCAAAGCTTGCGCTACTGGAGCAGGGATCCAGAAATAGCGTGTGGCAGCAGTCAAAACTTACTCTGAATGTAGTCTAAGCCTTGCAGAAATGCCAGGAAAAATTTTAGACTGCATCCTCCCTCCCCCCCAACCACCACCACCAAAAAGATGACACACAGCACAAGTTCAGTACGTGAGCAGCTGTTGCCGCACAAAGGGGGTCATTTCAGCATCACCCCTTCACAAGGGCTTCCTCACCATAACACTTCTCACACTTGCAGCAACAACCCAACCTCCCAGTCTCGGGAGTTTAGGCTACTTCTGTTATTTATCACCTTCCTTTTGCAGCATTTGAGTGCGGCAGATTTTTTTCTTAGCAGCTTTGCTCTTTCCATCCTAGCACAGACGATACGTGTTAGTTTTTACCTGTGTGGCTCACCCCCTTCCCTAGTTTCACTCCAGTTTGATTTCCCCATATGAGGCATCAGCCCCACCTTGCCCCGCACATCTAGCATCACCCTAGAAGGGACTAAGAGGGACAACCCACCCTTGCTTTTGTCTTCATAGAATCACAGAATCATAGGGTTGGAAGGGCCCTCTGGAGATCATCCCGTCCAACCCCCTGCCACAGCACGGTCACCCACAGCAGGTGGCACAGGAATGCCTCCAGGCGGCTTTGGAATGTCTCCAGAGACGGAGACTCCCCCACCTCTCTGGGCAGCCTGTGCCAGGGCTCTGCCACCCTCACAGCAAAGAAGTTCCTCCTCATGTTGAGGTGGAACTTCCCATGTTCCAGTTTGTGCCCGTTACCCCTTGTCCTGTCACTGGACACCACTGAGAAGAGCCTGGCCCCATCCTCCTGACACCCACCCTTTCAGTATTCATAAGCGTTGATAAGATCCCCCCTCAGATGTCTTTTTTCCAGACTGAAGAGACCCAAATCCCTCAGCCTTTCTTCATAAGAGAGATGTTCCAGTCCCCTCAGCATCTTGGCAGCCCTTTGCCGTCCCCTCTCCAGCAGTTCCCTGTCCTTCTTGACCCGGGGAGCCCAGAATTGGACCCAGCACTCCAGCTGTGGCCTCCCCAGGGCAGAGCAGAGGGGGAGGATGACCTCCCTCCACCTGCTGGCCACACTCTTCTTGATGCACCCCAGGATGCCATTGGCCTTCTTGGCCACAAGGGCATATTGCTGGCTCATGGTCACCCTGTTGTCCACCAGGACTCCCAGGTCTCTTTCCACAGCGCTGCTCTCCAGCATGTCAGCCCCAACCTGTCCTGGTGTGTGGGGCTATGTGTGGGGTGTATGCAGTAAGCATCCTTGCAGATGCTGCTGCTGATGGCAGAGCACTTCTGGGAAGACGACATTAACTAATTTGTGCTCACGAGTAATTCCAGGGCTGCAGAACAACTACAGCTCAGGTACCAACCCTAGCACTGCAAAAGTCAGTGGAGAGGCTTAAAGTAGGGACATTGGCTTTAAAACTCAGATGTATAACTAAGCAGCCTATATTTACACCCTTTCTGTTTCACAATTTGTTTGTTCACTTATTAACATGTGAGCGGAAGCTTCCACCCCACTTTATGGGCAATTAGGAGAGCTGAGGATTCAACCCAAAGCCAATCCACAGGAGCGGAAAACAATTTCATTGCACACTGCTCTGTATATACGTTTTTAGGGTGCTGAAGAAACATTTTTAAAACTCCTACTCTCACCAAACAGCACATTTCCAGACAGCCCCTGCAATCTGTTTAATAATCATCCTACCGAAAGCCCAGTCATTAAAAACCCAGCAAACAGACACCAAATCTTCTTTGCTAAACCATGACAGAGAGATAGCCTAAAACAAAGCAACAAACACACAAAACTACTGAAGCTTTGAACTGAAGCACCCAACAGACTACACTCTTTTTGCAGGACATGATTCAAGTCAATTACATTATAAAAAGAAAATCACATTGTGATACAGAATGAGATTAAGCACCAAAAGTCTTAATAGCAGCTCGGCATCTTCCGAATATCTCAAGAAAGCCACTGCTGGGCTTGGAAGTCATTTTTGTTCAATACTGGCCAGCCCAGGGGCACAGGGGCGATGTTGGGAGGAAGAAATAAATTCACGTCTGAAGATCAAGGGTCTTGCTGTGTAGGTTGACAGCTTCTAAGGTGCTGGAGAGAAAAAACAACGGTAATTAGAGAGCAGTGAGGAGGAGACACAGCTCACACCCCCTGCAACTCTATCAGAGAGTAAAAGAGCACCACTTTGTTGTTGTTGCTGTTACTGAAGATATATATGGACCAGAAATCGTATTTATGCGCAGAAAGGTGGGCTATTCATCATCCCAAAGGATTATAATAATGATGTTTATCACACCAAAATCCCTCTTGCCGGCCAGCAACAGCCCCAGAGTCCATCGGCAAGAAGGCAGCGATCACAGGGCAAAATCACTGATGATGCTTCTCACGGTCCCAAGATTAAAAGGTGACTGCATCAAAAAGCAGCCACCTATTTATTTAGCACTAACAGCAGGCATGGCACGACGGGCGGAAAGGAAAGCAGGCGTAGAGCTAAAAGTCACCGTTATGCAAATACAACTCCAAAAGAAGTGCTCACAGCTGAGTAGAGCAGCTCTGCTCACGGCAGACGCAGCTACACATCAAGATCTTAATGGACAGCAAGAAAGCCTGGAGATGCCCCACCTGCCCCGTAGCAAATACCAGTACAAGGGACTCCAGGAGACTCTTGGAGAAAGAAAAGCGTTCAGAAGGGGAAGACGTAATGTACACAAATGAGATCAGACTTTGCAACTCCAATGAATGAGACTCCACTTTGCTCTATGAGCAGTCACAAATGAGAATCTTGCCCAGAAATATTTGCCAGAAGGCCAGCCCTCTGGCTCCTACCGAGAGCTCGCTTCATCCTTTGGAAGAGCTTTATTACGTAGTCAAGAATGCAAAGACCTTCACCTTCAGAGTATAATTTACTTGAAAGCATCTTTTTGCAATAAACACCCTGTAATTTTTTCCAGCTCTCTCCAACGTGCAAGGTATGCCTCTCAATAAAATATGTGAGAAGGAGAGGAAGAAGATTGCGTGTGATTTGCTGGCAGCTGGACTGTAACGTTTATCAGACAGCAATACCCACGCACTCGCTCATCACACTCCGGCGCGAGAGCCAAGGAGCAGGGTGGAGCGCAGAAATGGCACTCACACCTCACTGCAGAGCAGCACAGAAGGCTGCAACCCCCGGCCAGACACGAGCCATGACACATGCCAACGTTGGAGAACGATGAAGAGATGCTAAATTACACTCTGTTCTTTCTGCCATCCTCTTTCCGTACTCCGCTAGCTCTAAAACTGGCTCCTAAGGGGAAGGTTCCATCTACGTGCTCAGTAGCATCTCCTCCCAGAGGACGGGGCATGTGCAATAAGGTGTTTCAAAAAAACAAAGTTTCCTCTTCGATTTCCAACTGGAATTTCAGCAGAGCATTAAAAGAAAAAAGTCAATGTAATTAGCGAGATGGCACCCAAATTATCCCCACAACTCATTCACATCCACTGGGATCACCTGGCAGGTCATGGGCACGAAGGTCACAGCTACTTGGTGCATCTTCCAGCACAGGCTGCCCAACGGCCACTACTCCCCTTCCTTCTGGTACTCGCTCACAACCAGGGTTTAAATCTCAAATCTACTTCTTTCCTTTTTTAAAATAAATTTCATACTGGGTGTATTTTGTTTGGAAGTAGAAGAAGCGAAGGCTTACTTCATCGTCTGACCCCCGTGCTCTGGCCTTGGGGCTGGGGGGTCTCCAGGGCAGAGACTGGAAAGCATCCAGGAGGTGTTTAAGGTCTGAAAAAAATAATAAATCAAAATCAGTGCCCTCACTACCACCCTGGCCTCTCCCTGTCACTCCCCAGGCAGGTACATCTTTCAGCTGACAGATGGCCTATTCAGAAAGCATTTGAAGATCTCTGCTGAACTTTTAATGAAGATATTTCCAGCATTAGAATTAACACTCCGGGTTCCTTCCACCTGCCTCACCTGGTACCGTGATACCCCTCTGGTACATGTGCAGCAGAGAGACCTGAAAATAAATCAATTAAAGCACACGCACTTGGAAAACAGCTGCACAGTAATTATCACAAAGCCAGAGAAATTAGAAACGAAGAAGGAAAAATCTGCCAAACTTGATTTTGTCCTTGATACAGGTTAAAGTCTGAGTAGCAGGACTCAAAACAACTGCACAAAAGATGCTGCTGTCTAACATTCATGGGCAATTTTAAGGAAGAGAAAGGGGAGGAAGGCAGCAGTAAAGGGTGGCAGCATCACTGCCTGGGTGACACAACTGGGGGTTTGTGTTGGGTCTGAGCAGCTTTACCATGCAGTAAAACACGCTGCCGCGTGGTGCCCTCCCCAGGGAAGGGCATCCCAACCCCATGGGTGCGTTCGAGACAGGCAGAGACAGGAAAGCTCAGAGACTTTGGTGTCGAGGAGAAGGTACCGCATGTCTCACGTCTCCCCTGGCCCTGGTCTCCGCTCCCCCCTGAGCCGCCAGACCCTCCCGGCACCCCGCACTCCTCCATCTGCCACACCTCACACAGCGCCAGGATTTTTCACAGCTCAGGAGCAAAACGTGGCCCTGCTGGAAAATGGAAACAATCAGGAAAAGGGCACTCAGAACAACCTTCTTTTTTTTTTCCCCCAACGCAGATGCAACAGCTTTTTCTTTTTTTTTTTGTGCACCTCGCCTCTAAGCTTGAAAGCTCAGGATGGCTTTGCTGAAGGAGAGCATTTAGCAAATCTCCTTCTCTGGGATGACAATAAACATCCGCTACATCTTGCAGTCAAATGGCTCACAATCTCCAGGCAGTGCTAGGGCAGGCGAGTCTCCAGACCACAGGGCATCACACTAAGAGCGATGCTGCGCCATGGAACATGCCCCGTCTCCTCTCCAGCCAGGGATGGATCTCTTGCTCAGAGCAGCACAAGGAAAACTTGTACAAAGAGGTGTGAAATGATCAGACGGTGTCAAACCAGCCTTTGTTGTGAATATTACAGACATCTCCAAAGCTCTACAGTATTCCTTTGGTTGAAGCTTTGTCGATGCTCGTTTTTAACAGGAGCTGCTGCACAATGCCTTAACTGTGCAGATATGCTTGGAAACCCAAACACCTATGCTACAGGTGTCTTAAAAGATGTCATCTGAAGATGACGGTCTTCACTGATCCCTTTCCGAATATCTCTGGGGATCGTCTCCACAGCAGTGACTGGCAGCTGCAAGAGCAGGGGCACCCGAGCAGCGTCGGGTGATGCCCCACGCTGGTATGCCCACTGTCAGCCTGGCTTGTGTCACTTTGGAGAGTATTTAGATTAATCCAAGATAAAAAGCTGAAATTCTCTTTCAAATTGCATCTCTGAGTCCACCCAGCTCTTTCAAGGGCTCTACTATTAATAAAGTAAGCGGGAACCAGCGTGTCAGGGTTCGTGTGACCCTGTTCCTATAAGCCATTTAACAGCCAGACTCAACCTCCTGGTGGCATAGAAGCAACTGCCATGACACATTTTTAAATGGCTTAATACAGAAATGGGGAAAAAATAATAATTGCCCTATAAAGCATTAAGGCTTTCACTTTAACAGTCTTCCTTATTCCCTTTTTCCCCAGTTTTATAGGAAAACCCCTAATGCTCTTTCAGAGAGTATTACAACTACTAGTAATCTCATCTTGGGGAAGCGAGGGGAGAAAACGCAAGCTGGAAGGGACAGGACCCGATTTCACAACCACTGCTGCTGAAATTCCACCCCCCCCCCCTTTTTTTTTTCCCACCCTCAAAAATGGGGGAGGAGAAAGGAGGAGTAAAACAGAAGGTTCAACTTCTGCTTCTGCTACCAACACTTTTCCCGTCTCTACGTAAGGAAAACAAGTGCCCAAATGACCAGACAGGCTTAGAGCGGCACTGGAGCTCAACCGAGCACTGGACACGGGAGGAAGATCAGCTTCTAAGGAAGATCAGATATAAGGACTGCAAAAGGCAGGAGAAGAAAAAGAATACAACAAGCTGTTGGGCACAAATGCAGATTGCAAATGGCAAAACACTGACTTAGCAAGGGAAAGCACTCCCAAAACCTTTAATATCTTCAGAGACAACAAGACCAGCAGTATTTTGCTATTAGTCCCTTTGTCGCAGGGGCACGGCTGCAGAGGGGCAGCACACGGGGGAGATAAAGCACTAAGCCTTAACTGCGGGGGCATGACAGGCTGGTTTGGGTATGTAAGATGCAACTGCAAATCCTGACTTAATCACAGAATCATAGTGTAGTTTGGGTTGGAAGGGACCTTTACAGGCCACCTAATGCAACCCCCCTGCCCTGGGCAGGGACACCTCCCACTAGACCGTGTTGCTCAAAGCCCCTTACACCAGCTAGGTAGGCATGCCCAGACTGTAACTAGATTTTTAAATAGAAGATACTGTCCCAAGTGAGAACAAATCATGCCTTGGACTAGAAAGAACAGATTTATCCATATAGGTGCATGTGCATACACATACACTCACACCTGAAGATAACCGCCTCCTCTATTTCCTCTGCCCGTCTCCACGCGTTGCCTAAACTTTATCTTCCAGGGTTTTTTTACAGCAAGCAAGCAGGAGCTGACCACCCCCTCCTTTCTGGGAAAATATTTCCTTCTTTGACGTCAGCCGAGGAGAGGAGGACAGCTTTATTTCATCTCCTCATTCCTACTTACATCACCCTGGCTAATGTTGAAGCAACACATTTTCTCCCCTGTATCCATATGCTTTAAATAACAGGAGACAATTACAAGAACCCTTAACCAGACGTTAACAAAAGCTAACAAAATTTTGCTTGCTTAACTTTTGTTGTTTTTATTTCTTTTAATTGTTTTAGTCCCATTCCAAACGGAGGTCTGATTTATTGCCTGTTGCATCTGTCTCTGCTGTTGCTGCCTTTCAAGCGCTTCTTTCCTTTGCAATGAGTACGTTTGGATTATTTCTTCTTCCAGTTAGACTATCTTACGTTTTTTCCAGTTTGAGCCACATCTAGCTGTTTGTTACCCATATTGCTAGGTTTCTGTGTTTCATTATATTATTTTTCTGCTGTTATTATTATTTGTAAAACTTCCTAGCTCTGTCTCATTTGGAACGTACGCTAATGTGCCATTTATCCTTTCTTTCGGACTATTAATTGTGCTGCTAAATACTTCCCTGATTAAAGTGCTTAGCATTAAATTTGAACACTAAGTGCAATATGAAGTTTTTATATGACAAAATCCAAATCCTGCCCTACTGCACATGTCAGTGCTTCGCCCTGAGTGTTTAACAGTTCTTCCCCTTCCTGCGCATTAATTTTGGAACATCACAGATAAAAGACAAATAAATAAATATCAGGACAAAATTAGGATGACAGAATTATAACTGTGTTTAATTTTCTTCTATCTTTAATAAACCACAGCATAATGAGTAGCATCTACGTTGAGGCTTGATGTTTGCGCATTCCTGGATCAATACCAGGAGTAGCTTAAGGAATAAAGGAATTGGAATGTCTAAGGAAAAATAGTGTTTAACAGGTTAAAGATTTCTTCTTAATTTTATCAGAGCTTCTTGACTGACAGCCTGTATCCCCAGTCCAGCTCAATCTCTCTAAATTGAACTGTGAATAGGGAATATGTTAGGAGGGCTGGAGCCCCTCTGCTGTGGGGACAGGCTGAGAGAGCTGGGGGGGTTCAGCCTGGAGAAGAGAAGGCTCCAGGGAGACCTTCCAGGCCCTAAAGGGGCTCCAGGAAAGCTGGGGAGGGACTCTGGATCAGGGAGGGGAGCCATGGGACAAGGGGGAACGGTTTTAAACTGAAAGAGGGGAGATTTAGATGAGATCTGGGGAAGAAATTCTTGGCTGTGAGGGGGGTGAGCCCCTGGCCCAGGTTGCCCAGAGAAGCTGTGGCTGCCCCATCCCTGGAGGGGTTCAAGGCCAGGTTGGACGTGGCTTGGAGCAACCTGGGCTGGTGGGAGGAGTCACTGGGCACGAGGGTGGCACTGGGTGGGCTTTAATGTCCCTTTCAACACAAACCACTCTATGATTCTATGAGATGGCCTTAAAAAGGTCCCCTTCCTCCACTGTAAAAGAGACAGACATCGTTGCTATTACAAGTGAACACACTTCTGAGCATGGGACTCCATTTACACCATTCTGGGCAATTCTGAATAACTAAAAAGTTCCTGGAGTTATAAGGGTATTTTCTACAGTACAGGTCAAATGAAGCAAACAACATTTCCAGGAGAAAGTACTGCTCCTTGCTCCAGATCGGTACCTGCTCAAACGTTAGGCGCAACTTGCGAAAAGCAGCTGGAAAGCTAAATATACATTCACTGAAATCCAAACCTAGGGAGGGTAAAAGGAGAGGCATAAGTGCAAATTAAGACCCAAATAATACAAAGTCAATTTGTATAATTTTTAAGCACAGGATGAAGAGGTAAAGAATAACAATTAAAACAAAAAGCAATCAAAAGGACTTTTTTCACATCGTTTATCAAACATATGACAAACCTGTAAAGTCGCTGACTCTGCACAACAAAAATTATTAAAGAATTCTGTATGTGCCTGGATTTACAGAAAAACTTCCCCGAAGTAAAGCAAACTGGTAAAACTACCAGGGATCAGCCCAGCAGTCAGCACCGACCTGTTTCCATCGCTGTTTGCTATGGGCAGGTCCATGCAATGCTGGACCAGGACATGGCATCGGACATCAGGTACAACGCAACCGCACCTCTGATTTGTGCCGAGATCAGCTCTGTCCGTGCAGCGTGGCTCATTGTTTAACGACATGTGTCTTTCTGAAGGCACCAAGGACTCCTCGCACGGCACTGAGGAGCCAAGCTTCACGGTATCCTCCTCTACCCTCACCTCCCCCCAGCCCCACCGTCGCGTCCCCACCTTCCGCGCAGCATCCAGAGAGCATCTTCCCTCCAGGCCTGCCTCTATCCCAGGAACAAAGCAGCGCTGTTAATTTTATTCAGCTTTCAAAGCAATACAGACTCTCTGCCTGAAATCCTCCTCAGCTTGTGTCAGGGAAACCACGGTCCCGTCTTTAGTCAGTTTTTCTAGTTGAACTGATGCGCCCACAGAATTAACACAAATAAACCAGACTGATGGGCCAGAAGCGTTTTTGTAAGACACAAGGCAACCGTGCCACCTTGCTGGTGCAGTATCTACACTAAGATAATAAATCCCAAATCCCTTGCAAAATGCCTCAGTAGTAGGACAGACACTCCTGCCCCTTGGGACAAGCATTCTCCCGAAATTTAAGAGCATGGTCCCCACGGAGAGAATAACTGCTCTGAGCTGAGCGAACAGCTACCAGTGGAAGGGGCAAACCAAAAGTATGAAAACTGCTTTTCCAGCCTGCGCGTCTCCATCTGGAACAGGTTTTTGTGCGGCTGCTGGTTCAAGCGTTCGCTGTCCCCATCCCACAATCCCGGGCTCGACACAGCAAACCCCGCTCCGCTCTGCCTTCCTCCCAGTGTCGGCAGAACCAACAAGAAACAGAGTCAAACACGCAGCCCGCGGGGAGGAGAATAATAACGGGCAGCTAATTTACAAATAACCCCGTTTCTAATCATTCCCTAATAATTACCAGCTGCACCAAAAAATTTTAATCTTCTAGCATGCAGCAATTAAATGTCTCCGAAGAAAATAGCTACACAATAGGTTGGAAAGCTGTTAAAAAACCCCAGCATTTAATTCCGCTGTTGTTGGGTGGGTGAGGCTGGGATTGAAGCAAGCTGCCGTGACCAGGCGGGAGCAGGGGAGAGCAGAGGAACCGCAGCAGCGCCGGAGGGACAGCATGGGGGAACGGTGGCAACGAGGTGTCTGGACCAGGGCTGGGAGGACGGCACGGCATCACCAGCCACCAGGCAGGGAAAGGGCAAAGAAAACGAGAGGGAAAAGAGGAAAAAACAAGTGTCACCCCCTTCGCAGTGACAGGTAAAGAGCTGTCACCACCTCCTCGCAGGCAACACCCAGTGGAGCATCATGCGACAGATGATCATTTATTATTCTCATACAGGTTTATCTGTTGACACTTAATGGCTGTTGGTTTTTTGTTGGTTTTTTTTTCTTTTTTATCATTTGGATTTATAACTCTTTGTGAAAAACCTTCTATGAATTCCAAATAATCTATACAGAGTGCCAAGCAGCCTGAGATAAATTATTCATGACAGGATTGATTTCACAGGTATGAGATATATATATATTTTTATATATAACTTAACAATTTCACGTCTATATCTTGCAAAGGTTGCTGTATAAATATAGTGCGATGCTCACAACATGAGACACTTCAGAAAAATGAAATAAAGCTATTCGGTTGTAAACGAAGAAGAAAAAGAAACCCCCGACAACGTCGCCACACAAATCACCTTTATAGCTTCCAGAAATTTAGTGACAACGTGCTTCTGACACTTCTACTTTATCCACATGGATCCTGCCCAGACTTCAATCTTCCCCTTTGGTTACTCTCACCCTCTTTTATGCTCTCTGAAACCGGTCTGATTTTATCATGGTTCGTTTTCTGTATGAGTATGGAAAGAGAAATTGTTTTATTTTGGCAATATTATTTCCACCGGCATATTAAACATAAAATCTAAAAAAAAGTGGAAATCACCCTAACGAGTTGCTAAAAGCAAATCATAAATAGGTTCTTCATAGAAGTAAGTTTTACCATTTAAAAAGCACTATACAAAGTTATTTCACACAGCTCAGTTAAACAGTAAAGCCTCGTAAAAGACACGACTTTATCAGGGTAAACGCAGTTCTTCAGCGTAAAGGGCAAACACGGCAAGCGCGGTGGGTAACGCTCTCAGGAAGCAGCCATCTCCAAGAAAAATGCTCGGGAGCGCAGACTTCTCCTACCATGCACTGACTTCACGGTTTTTATAGAAAAGTGTTTTACAACGAATTTTCATGCTCATAAAAACGGTGCCAGAACGAACGTCTTTGCAAAGCAAAATTCCCATCCTGGGGATCCTTAATCCCCTCTCCACCGCAAAGACTGGAAACTCGCCTCCAAGTCCAAGCCCACGTTCACTCCAAAAAGTAACAGTAAAAACGCATTGCAGAAGCTGTTAGAGTTTCTTTACTTTAGGATCAGACATGTTTAATCCAAGTTTACAAGGATGAAGGGTTTTCCCTCAGAATCCAAAGGCTGTAGACCTCCCGCCAGGATCCGAGGGCAAAGCTGGGTTCTTCACGCCACCTTGCATATCCTCATTGCTCATTTAGTACTAGATCTGTGAGTCCGTTCACACTCTCTTCTCTACCAGGACAATCAAAATGCTTAAAAATCCTGAAATCTTATAAAATAACTCTGCTGATAACGTAGAGCAGCTGCTCCGGCTCCCGCAGATGAGGTACGTCACCATTGCAGAGGCAAAGTATGTAACAGCGAGAAGCATTTCTGCTAGTGAAGCCAATTTAAAAATCTTTGCACAGATGAGGTAACATTTATTCAAAATGCACATTACCGACATAAATTCAAGCACGATTTGAACAGGAAAACCTATTTATGTAACTTCTTTCAGCACAGTTATTCATAAAACTCTTAAAGCTTGAAACCGAAGCAGATCACTGAGCTTTCAATGAAGGCAAGTCTCTGGTTTGGCATTTTTTCCCCTCAAATTAAGTACAATTTAATCCTTCAAGTAGTCCTAAATGGGGTCTTAATCAGCTCTCCCGAGCCAGCATCACTCAGGATGGATGGCACCAAAGCCAGTCCCACTTAAATGCCATTGGACAGACCAGGATCCAACGAACTGGTGACATCAGGCCACCTAGGTGAAATTATACCCACCACAAAGCATAGAATCCGTGAATGCTTTGGGTTGAAGAGACCCTAAAGATCACCCAGTGCCCCTCCCTGCCCTGGGCAGGGACACCTCCCACCAGACCACATTGCTCCAAGCCCCGTCCAACCTGGCCTTGAACCCCTCCAGGGATGGGGCAGCCACAGCTTCTCTGGGCAACCTGGGCCAGGGGCTCACCGCCCTCACAGCAAAGAATTTCTGCCTCAGATCTCATCCGAATCTCCCCTCTTCCAGTTTGAAACCATTCCCCCTCATCCTATGGCTCCCCTCCCTGATCCAGAGTCCCTCCCCAGCTTTCCTGGAACCCCTTTAGGGACTGGAAGGGGATCTACGGTCTCCCTGGAGCCTTCTCTTCTCCAGGATGAAAAACCTCAACTCTCTCAGCCTGTCCTCCCAGCAGAGGGGCTCCAGCCTTCTGAGCATCTTCGTGTACTCCTCTGGACCCGCTCCAACAAATATTCTGAAAAGCATTCCCCTGGCTGATTGCTGTCAGTGGGTCACGCTCTGACACGCATACGTGAACTGATCCATAAAGAAACAGCAACGACAACAAAAAAAATCTCTGCTTGAGATCTCTTTCCAACTTGGGCCAATTCTGCTGTAAAATTCCCCACTATGCACGCAGCAAATTGATGAACAAGGGCCCAGGTACCACACCGAAACTGCATCTTGAAGGGCAGCACTAATCCAACCTGAGCTCACCCTCCTGGCTCTAAGTTGCTTAAAACTTTGGGTAATTTTCAGTTTGGTGGCGAGTACATAATTTCTCCTCTTCTCTGACCCCTCTCTCTCAAGTGCAACCTCAGTTGACCCACAAGCGGTGCACCACCCAAAAGCCAAACCTGGTAGACCCACATCCTGACCATCCTGCTGGCCCTTGCGAATGGATCCACTGGGAATTACTGCAGAACCACAGCCTGTAGTTTCTTTCCTTTAGTTTATGCATTTCTTACAACCAAGGTTTTCATCCTTGATACATGAATCGGCCCACACCCCGTCTAGGTATCTCCGTCTGGTTTTGGATCTGGTCTCCTACTTTGAAGACCTGCACTTCTCCTTGCAGGCAGTGACTGCTGGTCCTGCAGCGTCCCAGCTGATGCTCCACCCTGCACCCATCCTGCCCTGCACCCATCCTGTGCCCAGGGACCACACCAGAAGTTCAGACCTTCGCTGCTGTGAACAGTGCCATTAACGGGTCAGGGGCTCTGAGTCCACATGGGCTTTGGTGGGAGTTTGAAACACACCACAACTCCTGGAATCACCATCTGTTAATGCCCCCAATTAGAGGGATACAGACAAGCAGATTAAATTAGGTAGGCAAACAGAAAGGCTGCAGGAGACTTATCGCTAAATACAATTACCTCTACTTGAAAAAACAAACCACTGCCAAGTCTGCAGTTGCTAGTACAGAAATCTGACTTGAATACAAAAATAAAGACCAGTAATGATCAGGAAAATTAACATCTAGCAGTACATTTCTCAGAGCCCTCATCAGCAACCGACTTTCACAGTTCTCTGGAAGCACAACTTTCAGCCTCACCTCTCCAAACATGCTGAAAGATGCTGCCGCTGTCCTCTTTTTAAAAATATGTTAGAGCTGTCAATATTAAAGGGTGCTCCAAAGAAAGTGCAAGACAAAAGAACACCTATCTCTGTGCAGGAGCCAAGGCAAAGAGAGATAAGGGACTATGTGAAAAAATCAGGATACAGAAAGATATAGCAAGCATTTAAGTGAAGACGCAGCACGGTGCAGCAAGCCTAATCACTAACAGCATGCTGCAATTTTTCCTTTAGTATTGAAACAATTTGCTTGTCAATATTTTGTTTTGGCTTATGATTTTATTAAATGTTGCAACAATAAGCTATGCTTCCAGTAAGTGTGGAAATTAATGAGTCAGACCCTGGACAAGAGCAGAAAAATCTGAGGCCAGTTGCCACTTCTGCGATGGATCCGGTTCACAGCCTGGGACTGATCCAGCCACGCACTGAGCACCTTCAGCTCACGGCTTTGGCAGAGCAAGAGCGGACACACAGCTCCAGGCTCTGGGCACCCAGACCCTCTGCAGAGCCAACGGGTACTAATTAAACACCAGCCCCATCGTGCCCTGGCACAGCGGCAGCACCCACTGCTGGGTGCCGCGGAGGCACTTAGTGACAAGCACCCAACCTTGGATTCAAAGTCACAGAATCATAGAGTGGTTCGGGTTGGAAGGGACCTTAAAAATCATCTCGTTCCAACCTCCCTGCCCTGGGCAGGGACACCTCCCACCAGACCATGTTCCTCCAAGCCCCCCTTGTCCAAGTAGAACAAGTTGCTACTTGTTCAAGTCCAACTTGGCCTTGAACCCCTCCAGGGATGGGGCAGCCACAGCTTCTCTGGGCAACCTGCGCCAGGGGCTCACCACCCTCACAGCCAAGAACTTCTTCCTAGGATCTAATCTAAGTCTCCCTTCCTTCAATTTGAAACCGTTACCCCATGTCCTATCATTACACTCCCTCATCCAGAGTCCCTCCCCAGCTTTCCTGGAGTCCCCAGGCACCAAACCAGCCCCCAAGCACAAGCGAAGGCACAGCCGTGGCACGGTGTGGGGGCCTGGCCCTGGGATCCCATGGTCCCACCATGCCAACAGACAAGGCTTGCAGAGCACCCAGCCATCACAAACAGCTCTCTGGGCAAAACATAAGGCCCCCAAACACAAGACCGGCTGCTGGTTCAATGCAAACCCACAAAGAGTTTCTTGCTCTCAGACAGCTGAACATCAGCACAGTTAAGAGCAACATAAAAATAAAGAACAAAGAAATCTATTGCCTGGGCTGAGTGCAAGCGCTCAGTGCTTAACTCCAAAAAACTACTACTCTAAACTGAGTGGGTTTCGTGCTGGAAAAGGCTAGCTCGAAATGGCTCACTAACAGAACAACCCCCCCACCCCATTTCCAAAGGAATAAGGAGTGCTGAACAGCAAATACAACAACAATTTCTCATTAATTAAAAACAGTGCAGCTTCTACAAAAATTACAGACAGATGGATAAACAAAAACAATAAAGGAAGAACAGTAGTAATAATTGTCAAACACTTGAAGGAAAGAGGAGGAAATGGATGCACGCCTTGTTTTTCAAGGAGGGGAGAGACGGCTGGAGCCAGAGCAAGCAGGGGAGGCTGCAGGTGAGCGATGCTGCCAACCTCGGGCACGGAGACAGCACTCGCGGGCACCGGGTGGTTTGGAAATGCTGTCAGTGGTGGCTAAAGAAAGAGACTTTGGCTATAAAAGGGGCCATTTCTATTCTGAACACTATGAATAAACACAGCTCGCTTAAAGAATCCAGGCAAGGAAGGAGGCACAGGTGGAAAAAGCTGTAGACGAGCCCTAAGCAGGAAACAACCATCAATGCTCAGCAACAGCTGAAGGGTGGGTGTCAGGAGGATGGGGCCAGGCTCTTCTCAGTGGTGCCCAGTGACAGGACAAGGGGCAACAGGCACAAACTGGAACATGGGAAGTTCCACCTAAACATGAGGAGGAACTTTGCTGTGAGGGTGGCAGAGCCCTGGCACAGGCTGCCCAGAGAGATGGGGGAGTCCCCGTCTCTGGAGATTTTCAAATCCTGCCTGGAGGCGTTCCTGTGCCACCTGCTGTGGGTGACCCTGCTCTGGCAGGGGGTTGGATGGGATGATCTCCAGAGGGCCCTTCCAACTCTGATCATTCTGTGATCCTGTTACCCTCCAATAATCCGGTGCAAAAGCAACCCCCACAGAAGCAGCCCAGCAGCCTGCCGACGCACAGGATGGGAAACAAAAAGGTTTCCCCATGTCCCCCAGATCCCCAACACGGCACACGCAGCGTGAGACCCTGGCACATAAAGAGGATTTGGGTTTTTTTCCGGGGTGCTGCTCAATGCATGCATCTCTCCCTGCGTGGAAAACACAGAGCGATGCTCACGCCTGGTCCCGGTTGGGAGGGGACAACCACAGGCACCTTTCCCTGCAGCCAGCCCCCAGAAGACGACAGTTGTGGTCGCTCATGGGAGCCAGGGCTGTACTTCCCAGAGCAGGGGATACGATGGCTTTCCCTCCAGTCTGGGCTGAAATACAGTGTCTGAGATTTCTTCAGCCTGTTTTGCAGCCTGGCGATGGTTTTTGTTCTTTTTGGATAAACTTCAGTAGGAAACAAATCTTTTAACAGCCTTTAAATCTCTCACCCTCCACGGCAAGGACGGTTCCAGTTGGTGAATCATCCCAGCTGCCGAGCTACATCCCGTGGCACGGGACAACCCTGGCCTTGGGGAACAGCAAGCAGAAAGCTGAAAATGCTGGATGAAAAGGATGGATGGACAGCCTTGGGACACCAGACACCTCGGCCAGGTTCCTTGCCAGGGGGGGAAATATGTACAGATCTGATTTCGTGTGCAGGAGGGCCAGGCTGCCCCGGGACAGCTTTGACAATGTGAGAGGATGAAGAGAAGAGTGGGAAAACTGAGCACGAGTTTAGGTCTACTGCCAGGATAAACTGGAAAATCGGGAGTAACTTTCTTCAATGCAAAAGTCTCCAGAGAGTCAAAACTGTCAGTTTTGAACACTGAACCCCCACAGACCTCATTTACCCTTTCCTGCCCTTTATTTGAACATATTTTAGTAGCATGGGGAAAAAACCTGAATCATCCCAGAGCCTACATCTGCCAGAGCCTTTGGAGCTCAGGCTTCAATGTGCTGCCACCAGGAAAGGAGGAAAGAAATTGAAAAATGTGAAAAAAATGAGACAAAGCAAAAAAAAAAAAAAAAAAATCAAAACAAGAAAACCCCACAAAACAAAACAAAAACAAAAAAAAACCCAACAAAACAAAAACACAAAAAACACATGGAAAGACGGAGGAAGGATGGCAGCGTAACAGCTACCAACTACAGCCAAGAGATCTGCCATGGATCTGCAGAATCAGGCCTTACCCATGGGGTTTTTCAAGGGCATCCCACTTGCCTGGCTGCCGTCAAGTCCCTCCCATGGCGCTGGCACAGGATGGCAAAGCGCCTGGCACACACGGCCGCTGGAACGGGGACAGCCACTCCTGCAGAGCTGTCTTTTTTGGTGCTTTTCTCCAGGGCTTCACCTCGCTCACACGTGCGGAGGTGTGGCAGCCATCCCCTCCAGAAGACCCAGCAGTAAGATGAGGGATTCGGCTTCCAGCCCAATGAGCAAAGGACAAATGGCAAAGCCTGTGGGACATACTGCAGTCGGCTGGAGGAGGTTTGCATCCCTACATTAGTGCCGTCATAGCCTTTGGACCGATATGGAAACCGAGGCACAGAGCTGACTGACATGCTGAGCATCACAGGTAGGATAAGACAGAAATCCTTACTCCTCATCTTTGTTACGCTGACGCAAAACACTCCATTGTGACACAGTTTTTCATAAAATGCAGTTGTTCCCAGTCATTAGACCCATCAACTGGCTGCTGCTCTTCTACAGGAGGCATTCACAGAAGGACAGAATCGTAGGGTTGGAAGGGCCCTCTGGAGATCATCCCATCCAACCCCCGGCCACAGCAGGGTCACCCACAGCAGGTGGCACAGGAACGCCTCCAGGCGGCTTTGGAATGTCTCTAGAGACGGAGACTCCCCCACCTCTCTGGGCAGCCTGTGCCAGGGCTCTGCCATCCTCACAGCAAAGAAGTTCCTCCTCATGTTGAGGTGGAACTTCCCATGTTCCAGTTTGTGCCCATTGCCCCTTGTCCTGTCGCTGGGCACCACTGAGAAGAGCCTGGCCCCATCCTCCTGACACCCACCCTTTCAGTATTTATAAGTGTTGATAAGATCCCCCCTCAGTCGTCTTTTTTCCAGACTGAAGAGACCCAAATCCCTCAGCCTTTCTTCATCAGAGAGGTGTTCCAGTCCCTCAGCATCTCCATAGCCCTTTGCTGTCCCCTCTCCAGCAGTTCCCTGTCCTTCTTGACCCGGGGAGCCCAGAACTGGACCCAGCACTCCAGCTGTGGCCTCCCCAGGGCAGAGCAGAGGGGGAGGATGACCTCCCTCCACCTGCTGGCCACACTCTTCTTGATGCACCCCAGGATGCCATTGGCCTTCTTGGCCACCAGGGCCCATTGCTGGCTCATGGTCACCCTGTTGTCCACCAGGACTCCCAGGCGTCTTTCCACAGCGCTGCTCTCCAGCAGGTCAGCCCCAACCTGTCCTGGTGCAGGGGGTTATTCCTCCCCAGGTGCAGCACCCTACACTTGCCCTTCTTGAATTTCATAAGAAATCAGGAGGGCCAAAGCCCAGCTGGAGCTAAACCTGGCTTCTGTTGTCAAGGACAACAAAAAAAGCTTCTATAAATATATTAGCAATAGGAAGAGGACTAAGGATTATCTCTGTCCTCTAGTAGATGGGGCCGGCAACATAGTGACCAAGGATGAGGAAAAGGCTGAGGTACTTAATGAAGTCTTTGCCTCAGTCTTCAGCAGTAGGACCAGTTGTTCCCTGAGCACCCAGACCCCTGAACTAGAAGACAGGGATGGGGAGCAGAATGAAGCCCCTGTAATCCAAAGGGAAATGGTGAGGGACCTGCTTCAGCACCTGGATGTGCACAAATCTATGGGGCCGGATGGGATCCACCCAAGGGTATTGAAAGAGCTGGCGGAGGTGCTCGCCAGGCCACTTGGTATCATTTATGAGCAGTCCTGGACAACCGGGGAGGTCCCAGCTGAGTGGAGGTTAGCAAATGTGACACCCATCCACAAGAAGGGCCGGAAGGAGGATCCGGGGAACTACAGGCCAGTCAGTCTGACCTCGGTGCCTGGGAAGGTCATGGAACAGATCCTCCTCAGTGCCATTACACGGCACATGCAGGAGAACGGGGTGATCAGGCCCAGTCAGCATGGGTTTGTGAAGGGCAGGTCATGCCTATCAAACCTAATATCCTTCTATGATAAGGTGACCCACTTAGTGGATGAGGGAAAAGCTGTGGATGTTATCTACTTGGATTTTTGCAAAGCTTTTGACACCGTTTCCCACAGCATTCTCCTGGAGAAACTGGCTGCTCATGGCCTGGACAGGTGTACTCTTCGCTGGGTAAAAAACTGGCTGGATGGCCGTGCCCAGAGAGTGGTGGTAAATGGAGTTAAATCCAGTTGGTGTCTGGTCACAAGTGGTGTCCCCCAGAGTTCGGTGCTGGGGCCGGTTCTCTTTAATATCTTTATCAATGATCTGGATGAAGGGATTGAATGCACCCTCAGTAAGTTCGCAGATGACACTAAGCTGGGCGGGCGTGTTGATCTGCTTGAGGGTAGGTTGGCTCTGCAGAGGGATCTGGACAGGCTGGACCAATGGGCTGTGACCAATGGTATGAGGTTCAACAAGGCCAAGTGCCGGGTCCTGCACTTGGGTCACAACAACCCCATGCAGTGCTACAGGATTGGGGCAGAATGGCTTGAAAGCAGCTCGACAGAAAAGGACTTGGGAGTGTTGGTTGACAGCCGGCTGAATATGAGCCAGCAGTGTGCCCAGGTGGCCAAGAAGGCCAACAGCATCCTGGCCTGTATCAGGAATAGTGTGGTGAGCCGGACTAGGGAAGTGATCATCCCCCTGTACTCGGCACTGGTGAGGCCCCACCTCGAGTACTGCGTTCAGTTTTGGGCCCCTCGCTACAAGAGGGACATTGAGGTGTTGGAGCGTGTCCAGAGAAGGGCTACAAAGCTGGTGAGGGGCCTGGAGGACAAACCTTATGAGGAACGACTGAGGGAGCTGGCGTTGTTTAGCTTGGAGAAGAGGAGGCTGAGGGGAGACCTTATCACCCTCTACAACTACCTGAAAGGAGGTTGTAGAGAGATGGGGGCTGACCTCTTCTCCCTGGTGACAAGTGATAGGACGAGGGGAAACGGGTTCAAGTTACGTCAGGGGAGGTTTAGATTAGATATTAGGAGACATTTTTTCACTGAAAGGGTTATTAAACATTGGAATAGGCTGCCCAGGGAGGTGGTGGATTCACCATCCCTGGAGGTGTTTAAAAAAAGGGTAGATGGGGCACTGAGGGACACGGTTTAGAAGTGGCTCTTGTCAGGGTAGGCTAAAGGTTGGACTCGATGATCTTAAAGGTCCCTTCCAACCTCAACAATTCTATGATTCTATGATTCTAAGATTCCTCTTTGCCAGACACCTGCAGCCAAGTTGTCCCAAGTCCTGGGAACGGGTAGGGGGGGTGCAGCATTTTGGGCTCCCGGCAGCTTTCCTTCTTGTAGGGTCCATCCCGCCCCTCTGCAGGTACCACTCGGCTACACCCTGCCCCAGCAAAACCCACTCATCGTCACATTCTGGAGGCTGTGCTAATCCGAAAACCCATTCCCACAATGGTGGCTCATTCCCCAGCACATAAGGATGCACTTCTTTAATTAGAGTCCGTTCTTTATTAAAAAAAAAAAGGCAAACAAGCAACAACAACAAAAAAAACACACAACACACACACACAAAAAAAAAAAGGGTTTATACTGTCCAGGCTATGAGAACAAGTTGCTAATTTTGCCTGATAAAGCCTGGCACCCTCACAGACTCACCGACCTTATGTCCTAGACTGGCAACTCTTCTGAAAGACAGCAGCACCTTGGCAGAGCTAATTGCATCTGATGCTCAAATTCTCCAGAGTGCATTAATAAATGGTTAATTTATAACTGCACATGGACACATTTAATCAAAGTTCTTCACAAGGGAAAGTTACAAAACAAAGTATAAAATGAAGTTATAGAAGTTATAAACCAAAACACTTTGTAACAATTTCAGCTTTTTTCCCATGCTCCCGCTCAGGTAGTTTTATGATACGATATAAAAAGAGGCTTAATTAAATAAACAGTGAGGTTCTTGAGGGCCACCGCTTGTGAAACATGCATCAGCTCTCTTGGAGTGCATCTTCTCTTTGACAAAAATACACAGAACTTAACCCAAAACCTACACCCGCCTCTCCTGAGCCGCCGTGCAGCAGGAGGGTGGAAGCGAGCCTTGGTCACAGACAAGCAGGACATTCCACGGGTGCATCCTCCAGCATCCAAGGGGCAAAGAGGAAACTTCCTACTTGCAGCAGAAGCAGTGGTCCTCCTCCACTCTTCACCCACCCGCCAGGACACCAACCACCAGCTTTTCTCCAGCCCAAGGTATATCTAGTACTTTGAGTAGGTAGCAAAATCTATCAGGGTCATTTGATCTAAAACATGGCCAACCCTTGATGCTACTCAGAACTTAAAGAAATTTCACCACAGCGGTGAAGTCAAATATGAGAAAAACAACTTGAGTTTTTGCAAACTGACTTTCTTTCCCCCCCCCCATTAAACGCTGAGGGTGTTCTACTGAGTGTCAAAGGTGGGCTGTATAACATTTTACCAGCTCTGAAATAACACTTTTTACTCCGCGTCTCGATTTGCCCACGACTCGAGTGACACCGCGTGTTGCCAAGAGACGCAGACTCTGTGAGGCTTTTCAGAGCGCGCTGCCTGCTTTAAGGCAACGTGCAGTTTTCCTTGGCTTTGCTCCAGCTTTCCCAAAAGCCAGACTAATCCTCCAGGCTAGCACTGCAATCCCGATGGGATCGCAACCACCAGGCTCTTGATTCCTCCCTTCTAGCAGCCAGGACCTCCTGCTTTCGCTAACATCCACACGAAGAGTGAGAAACAGAGAATGTTCTCCTCCTCTCGTTAGCCAGGAGTTAATTAGAAAAACTAAAGCAGATAAATACCCAGCTATCATCTTCCCTCCTTACTGTCCGCGGTAGAAAAGCAAGAGCAGATGCCTGCAAAGCTCTCACCCCTTTGCTCATCCCTCCTCCGCGTACCCTCACCCATCACCCCAGGACAGATAGTCCCCAACAAGAACAATGCAATATTTGCATATTTAATAGTTACTGCTGTCGGCTTTTCTGTAAATGCCTAATGGACCGGTCTACATTCCTTACTTTGTCACGACTTACTCCCTACAGGTAACTTCAATTATTTTAATTTAAGCTCTTCCATAGCTTCTAACCATAAACCACTTTGTAAAACAGTGCAAAGAAGTGCTATGCGTCTTTGTCAAAAGTTCCCAAATTTTGCATAAATTATTCTACTGATAGCTTGGAAGAAGTGCTTCTATGAAAAGTGGGGGGGATGATGCCCAGTCTCCTACTCCTGTGTCCTGCACTGCTCTGCAGGTCCCCACCACGTCCTCCACCACCCTGTGAGATGAGGGATGCTCCTGACAAGCTCCCAGCTCTGTGCAATGCCCTGCTCCCTCCTGTATTCCTTACGGCAAAAACATAGCCCACAGCATGGATTTTCCATTCCGTGTCCCTCCCAGCCTCAAACAGCCTTCTTGTGCCCCAGTGTCTTCGTGGCTTGATTTAAAGTCTCAGCTGAAAAGCTCCTTCTGCTGCTTAATTGTGCTTAGATTTCTGATTTTTCACCCGTTCTCCTAAAGCTCACATACAGGGCTTACGGGACTGCATGACTGCTGGGTACATACGCATCATCCTGCCCCCAAAACCCCCTTAACTTCTGAACCACCGAGTTCGTTACTGCCACCTCAGACCAGGAGACAGCAGCCTAAATTATTACTTTCCCACCAACTTCATGGAAACAGAAGAGGCAAAACAGAGTGACTCTACCTGGGACCCCATGAAATGCCAGCATGAATTTATTAGACCACTAATGGAAGAGGGGAACAATATTTTGCATGCCCTAACCTGCCGGAAAGCTTTGTTTGCAGTTATTAGACACCAGAGAATATACACTCCTCAGTGAAGCGTCCCCTCCCGTGTAGATTCTCTGATGTCTAATAGGCATGGAAAGCCAGTCAAAGCTTGTCCTGCAAAGTCGGGGCATTCGTAATAGCTCTGTCCAATGTAGAGTCTCTGATGCCTAATAAATAGCTCACTCTGAAGTCTTTTTTAATTTCATTAGAAAGCCGGTAGACCTCAAGACACAAGTCTGTTGGAAATGAGATTGCATCCGTTCCAGGGGTCACCGAATGTCTTCCTTGTTTTCCCTCTCCATTTTACTACTGCAAAATCGTTTAATTGAGCATAGTGTTTGTAATCAAGTCAGTGAAAGTCATCACTCAAGCCAACAATTTGCTACACTTTTGACCTAGGACTACCTGACTAAATGAGAAGAGAAATATTTCTGTGGGTGTCTTCATCTTACATGAAATAAACTCTTATTTTCAGGTCTTAAATGCTGGAGTTGAAACGCTGCATGTGGCTCAACATCAGGAGGAAAAACAGTTCCCAATTAAGCACCTGATAGCAAAATAACTGCATTTCACCAGCGCAAAGGTGATGCCAGGGCGACTGAAGCTCATCAGTCCTTCTCCGAGACGAAGAGATGCAAGTCTAGTATTCAGATCACCATCATTTCTGTTCACTCATGAGACTGAAATAAGAAACACGAGCGGGTGAAAGTCCTTTCCTACAAGCAGTGAGTGCAAATGCGTGTATTTGCTCAGCATCTGACACTGAGACTCCAAGCTCAGCAGTTGCAAATGCATTTTGCAAAAGCCTCAGTGCTCATTGGACCTTACAGTGGCCACCATCCTCCTCCTTACAGCTCTGTTTCCAACTAGAGAACAGACGATAGCACACTTTCTGCCTCCAAACCTTTAATTTGGTCCCAGTGTCTGGTTGAGGTGCCGGTACTTCTGATTGCAGCTTTACTAATAAACTCAAAGGATGCGCTTCATATAAATAGGTGCAAACCAAAGGGGCAAACGTGGGGGTCAGAACAGCACAGCATTTGGCATGTTTGCATAGAAAAATGTATTAGCAGGTAGAGTAGCATTATTAGAGAAAAGGCATTGATACCACTGCAAGGATAAATTCAGTTTGGCGTATCCAAGGGCAGTGGGAATAAAAGAAAGTGTGCCTCAATGCAAACAGTCCCAATGCTTTAAATGTTTAGAAATAACTTGCCATTGGTAACATTCTTAATCACTGATGGATTTGCAAATAGCCAAAATTACAATCCCTCCTGTGCAGAGATCCTTCTTCCTAAACATCTATCCCTCTCCTGCCTGTGGAGGGTTTGAGGCTCCAGCTCCAGTATCCTGGTAGCTCCTGCTCCTGGTATCTGCCATGACAGAGGACTGTCAGGCTCATCACAGGCATCAAAGCCCCTTGCAAGACTTGCTTTGGACAACCTGATCTAGTGAAAGATGTCCCTGCCCATGATCTTTAAAGGTCCCTTCCAACCCAAACCATTCTCTGATTCTACAATTACATGCATCAGCATCCATCAAAGTGAAAACTTTCTGGGGGCACAACAGTACCCTCAACTTCCTCCTTGGACCTGAAGATGCCAAGTGGGTTTTCCAAGCCCTGTGGCTTGTGGGAGAGCATGATAGCTAAGATACTGCAATAAAAGCCTGTTTCAGAATCCTTGCACCCCAGCAGCCTGGGGGCAGAGCCGAGCAGGGTGACTTATGACACCTTCCTGTCTCTCCCAGTTCGACTCCTGCTGCAGAGGGACGAAGCCCGTCAGTGCCAAGGCAGAAGAGCTGCATCCCCTCCCATTTTCACAGCACACATCCCAGTCCCGAAACCAGCAGGTGTGGACCCCAAACAGCCCTTCTGTAAAGCACTAATTAGCGACAGACTTGCTATGAATATTCCAAATACCATTTCTTTCTAAATCAGCCTGTGTCAGCAAAGGGCAACGTTTTGAAGGGCTGGGAATAATTTTGAGGCACTTGTGAGAGGAAGGCAAAGAAACTTGAAACTTGCTGACTCCCCGGCGTGATTCGGGCATCTGCTGGTTGAGGGGCAGCAGTGTCACCCCCAGGGAAGGCACCGCTGTCACACACAGCAGAGGTGAGGTCATCGGGCGGACGCAAAAGGCTCGTGCGGGAAGTCTGATCTACGGGGACTAATTCAGAGATTTTTGTATTTTTATTTCAATGCTCTCCTGTCTGGACAGGCAACTAAACTGCAAATAAAAACACATGAGATAAAGGGGAAAAAATAAAAATAAATAATAAGAAAAGACACTTTTTTGTACTGATAGCTGCTTGAGTTGCAGGAGGGGGGAAACGCGGGAGCAGAGTGAGAAATGCAGGCCAAGCAAGCGACCTTACGCTCAGAGTTTTGGAGGAAAAAAAATACGCGTTAATGCTAAACACAACATGCCCCAAAACCTGAGCTTGAAACCCAGAAGCAGCCTCTAAAACGCTAAGAGAGACCCCACTGCGTTGTCCTTCCTCACCCTGCTCTTCCCCACCTGACACTGTGGGTTTTATTCTTATTCTGGTGAAATAGTTGATGGGATGCTGAGGCTTTGGCTTTAACCACAGCAGAGAAACGATGCATTCTGAAATCAGAAGAAAAGGAGGCAGGGAAAAAAGCAGGCTCTGATTTTCTCACTCTTCATGTCAGGTGAGATGAGTCATTTATGCCATAAGATGTTAGAAAAGAAGTCTTTTAAGGATTCATAAAAAACATAATGCATGCATAAAAGGCTGTTAAGAGGAGAGGTTTGCAATTAACTATGTTACTCTATCACTAACATGTATCTGTGCTGAAACCACTGGGGATTTTAAGCCATTTTCACAAATACAATATTCTATTTTAAAGATAGAATTGAGATCCTGAACAGTAACCGGGAAAACTGCCTGGGAAGGCAATGCAAAACAGTCGGATCCCTGAGCCAGATGGAGCCACTTTGCCCCTAATCAATCACTGCCTGTTGTTATCCTTAAATGACCCCCCAAAATAAAATACATCCTGGAAAATAAACACAAATTTTGTGCTAACCACTCAGCTTTCGGCGTTAACATCTTTCCCCCAGACTCAGTGTTTTTAGAAGGAGCAGTGAACGTTACCAATGGCAACTGCAAAATGTCCCATCAGATTCAGATGCTGATTGTTCTATACAGAATTGATATGACACAATGGTAATGATTCCAGAAATTAAAATCACTTTATTTCTACGGTTACTGCCCACTACGCACGGATTTAAATCCCTGCTCCTCATGGGGAGGGACTGACCCCACAGTGCACCATCTGGACAGGAGCTGGGTCCTGCAAACGTCTTTCTTTTCGCACTGCAACACTGTTTTTTCTTTATTTTCAAGCCAAGGTGGGGTTCGATTTCATCCCTTCTGCTGTGACTTGGGTGCCATTCAGCACACTTCTTTTTGGCCGCAACCTTGAATCCTTGCCCTGACCGTAATGCATCCAAATCTAAAAATAAGGAACGGCGAGGCTGGGCAAAGACGTCGCTGTAAACAGGATTTTGAGACGTAATGTGACAAGAGAGGTTCAGAATAAACATGTTCTGAGCGTGCTGACTGGGGCCATGGATCCCACCACCAGTCCTGGTTTCTGCTCAGAGCCAGGGGCTTGCCTCGGGAGTCCATATATATTTTATATATGGACTATTTTAGACATATATGTATATTTTTATACATATATAATACATTACAGATATAATAATACGATAAAGTGTTATATATAATCCTGGAATGCATCAAAAGAAGCATGGGCAGCAGATCCAGAGAGGTGATTCGGCCCCTCTGCTCTGGTGAGACCCCACCTGGAGTCCTGTGTCCAGCTCTGGAGCCCTCAGCACAGGAAGGACACGGAGCTGTTGGAGCGGGGCCAGAGGAGGCCACGAGGATGATCCGAGGGCTGGAGCCCCTCTGCTGTGAGGACAGGCTGAGAGAGCTGGGGGGGTTCAGCCTGGAGAAGAGAAGGCTCCGGGGACACCTTCCAGCCCCTTCCAGTCCTTAAAGGGGCTCCAGGAAAGCTGGGGAGGGACCCTGGATCGGGGAGGGGAGCCATGGGACAAGGGGGAACGGTTTCAAACTGAAAGAGGGGAGACTTAGATTGGATCGGAGGCAGAAATTCTTTGCTGTGAGGGTGGTGAGCCCCTGGCCCAGGTTGCCCAGAGAAGCTGTGTCTGCCCCATCCCTGGAGGGGTTCAAGGCCAGGTTGGACAGGGCTTGGAGCAACCTGGTCTGGTGGGAGGTGTCCCTGCCCAGGGCAGGGGGTGGCACTGGGTGGGCTTTAAGGTCCCTTCCAACTCTAACCATCCTACGATTCTATAACAATATGCTATAATAAAAATATTATATAATATATATTTTTTTATATCTATATAAAAAGACCTTGTATGTGTATGTCATATGTGCGATCTATTGCATGAACCACAAACTGTAAGTTTAATCTTGCAGTTCCTGAATTGGACTTCTCAACCCTACAGCTCTTCAGCACCCTTTCCGGCCATGACATATGCCCAGGGAGGTGGTGGATTCACCATCTCTGGAGGTGTTTAAAAAAAGGGTAGATGGGGCACTGAGGGACGTGGTTTAGAAGTGGCTCTTGTCAGGGTAGGCTAAAGGTTGGACTCGATGATCTTAAAGGTCCCTTCCAACCTCAACAATTCTATGATTCTATGATTCTATATCTCCCCTTCTTCCTTTAAATTAGCACTGCAGCTGAAACTGGATGCCTTGAGGCTTTGTTAATGCCAGTCTGAATCCAGCCCAGCCAGATCTAGTAAGGATTAAAAGCTGTTCTCCTCCCTTGGATGTTAAATGACCTTATTACAGAAAGAGTCTTGTGCTCGCACACCGCTGGGCTCTGCACCAACCGGCAAACCCAGGAGAGACCTAGAAATGTATAAACCCCATGGCCTGAACCAGCCCTGACGCCAAAGCAAAGCTTTCTCCTGCCCAGGCAAAAAACAAAAACAAACAAAAAAAAACCCCAAAAAAACAACAACAAAAAACCCCAAACAACCAAACAAAAAAATTCAAGGCAATAAGAGTTTATTCCTATCAGCAATATTCTGCAGAAATACTGCTGGCATGATGTGGTGTGCAGGGAGGTCAGGGAAGGATGCTGGAAGCAAATGTTAGATGTCATTTTCCTGGGAAAGCTAAATATGCTGTAGAATAGCAAACCCCGTCTTTTGTGGAGAGCTTCTCTCTTTCTTAGGCCTTACGAAACACCAGCCAGCCCCTCTCCAAAATCCCAGGTCTTCCCAAGGTCCAGGAAAGAAAATGACTATGGATTTTCCAATGAAGAGTGCGGTTGTTTTGTAAGGGATATAAATATTTTTCCCCAGGTTGCCTTCTCGGGATTCGATCAGTGGTGCTTAGAAAACCTAGTCCAGTTAACTTTTATCATTATTATTATTATTTTCTAAATGCAAAACCATTTTCTAGTAGTTCCTGATCCCAGACCCTGCCTGAACCCCCCACCTCCGCAAGGGCTGCCAGCGAGACCTTTGCTTCCAGAAATCCCGAAACACTTGACTGGAAGAAGGAGCAGCAGGTCATGCAGCCACTTGCAGACTTCATTGCACCGCCTGCGACGTGTTTTAGGCGAACTGATGTTGTTTTGGCTAAACTAACGTGCTTTCAGGAAAGGAGTTAATCCTTTTTACTTTTATAAGAGGAGACAACTGCTCCTCCGCAAAGCAGAGCTCTTGTTCTCAAATCACTACACGAGCATTAATGTTAATCCTCTGGCTTCCCCAACGCCGCTCTGGGTTATCACCAGCACAAAAGCGAGAAGCGGGGCTTAGAGATGAAGTGGTTTCGCAGGGAGGCCGCACACGGCTCTGCTTTTCAAGGGTTTGAAGTGGGGTAGTCGCCACAAATCAGCCCTCAAAACACCCCGGATTAAAAGACGTTCAGGCACAGTCCGGTGGGTGGGTGAGCAACAATATCTGCCTCACACAAAGGGATTAAGCACCGAGATTAAGGCTTGTATTTTCACAAATGACTTCTGATTTTGGATGGCTTCGTTCTTTATTATGGCACAAGTTTCTGACAGATGAAAAAGCAGGCATTCGCATGTGTAATTTCAGGCAAAGAACTGCAGTACTCAAAATTAAAAGCCATTTTTCGGCTATTAGTCCTACTTATTACATACCTTATTTCCCTGCACTAATTAGGCCAATTAAAATTTTCTTACTGTACTTCAAAGCCAGGTTGCGATCCCTCTCTATGAAATACTTAAGCAGCATGAAGCAAACTCCCATTATCGCCACCAATTCTGCTGGCCGGCGGGAGCCGATCCTGCACCCCGGGCACCCGGCACTGCGCCGCCACATCCTGCGGTTCAAGAAAGACTTTCAAGCAAAGCACGTTTCCTGGCCTGGAGACACGTACCAACAGAGAACAAGATGCAAATTTTACCAAATCTGCCTGGGAGCCATGTTTTTTCTTCCCCACTTTCCCCCTCCCCACGGCATCCGAGAGCGGGTGCGGAGGGCGGCTGGGTCGGGCCAACACTGGCGGCCCCAGGCACTGGTAGGGCTGGGCTCAGCGCGACAGATGCTCGCCTGGCAAACATGGGCTCCCGCAGCCTTTCAGGTCCCACTGGCTGCCACAACGCCGGTCCCCAGCACTTCGCCACCCGACGGGAGGAAACCAAACCCGAGGCATGTGGCTGGGATGCTTTTCAGCTGTGTGCAGGGTCACAGTAATTCCCACATGAGCAGACACTTTACTTAATCCCCAGGTTTTTAAGCACTTTTCACCTTCAATTTTTTTTTTTATTTTTTTTTAAGTCACCAAATCCCTACTTTCTGCTGCAAGCCGAACTAAGAAAATATCCATTTTATCAGTTTATCAGGAAAGTTCACCCCCACTTTCTAACATCTCAGCCTCCCTCACAGTTCTGCCTTCACCAAGGCAAAGCTACGACACGAATTGCTCAGCACTACGACACGAATTGCTCAGTGCTCAGCGCTACGACACGAATTGCTCAGCGCTGGCCCCTCTTGACACTGGAACACAGCGGGCTTCTTTTCAGCCGTAAGAATTTGAATGAAACGGGCCATTCAGCCGAGCCTACGCATGCAGTTCACTGTGAGTTCATTTTAATGCCGCTCAACGGCTTTACCTGTCGCTGAAACCAACCCAAATAAAACCATGGTGCTCCGCAGGGGTTTTCGGCACCCGTCAAGAGCCGGTTTGGCACATTCCTACAGGCATCATCCCCCAGCAAGCAAACCGGCAGGTCTGGGCTCGTATCCCCCCAGGCCGAGGCATTTTGGAAGCTGAGTTGAGCCTCTGCAAACCCTTCCCAACACAGAGCCAAAAGCTCCGTCCTCCCAAAGCAGCATCCTCTCTGATGGAGGACCATGCCACCATTGCATCGCTCTGGGCTGCCCTGCACCCTCTGTCTCCATTTATACCCACGCAAAGACAGCATCATACTGGGATAAATGGGAAGACAGTGTTTTATGCCAGTGTGTACAATTACACTGTATCCCATCCCCGCAAAGACTTGGATAAATATGTATATAGATATGTATCTTACCCTTGTGGCCAAGAAGGTCAATGGCATCCTGGGGTGTATCAAGAAGAGTGTGGCCAGCAGGTGGAGGGAGGTCATCCTCCCCCTCTGCTCTGCCCTGGGGAGGCCACAGCTGGAGCGCTGGGTCCAGTTCTGGGCTCCCCAGGTCAAGAAGGACAGGGAACTGCTGGGGAGAGTCCAGTGGTGGCTGTGGAGATGCTGAGGGGCCTGGAGCATCTCTGTGCTGAGGAAAGGCTGAGAGCCCTGGGGCTGTTCAGCTGGAGAAGAGCAGGCTGAGAGGGGATCTCATCAATGCTCAGCAAGAGCTAAAGGGTGGGTGTCAAGAGGATGGGGCCAGGCTCTTCTCAGTGGCGCCCAGCGACAGGACAAGGGGCAACGGGCACAAACTGGAACATGGGATGTTCCATCCCAACATGAGGAGGAACTTCTTTGCTGTGAGGGTGGCAGAGCCCTGGCACAGGCTGCCCAGAGAGGTGGGGGAGTCTCCGTCTCTGGAGACATTCCAACCCCGCCTGGAGGCGTTCCTGTGCCACCTGCTGTGGGTGACCCTGCTGTGGCCGGGGGTTGGACGGGATGATCTCCAGAGGTCCCTTCCCACCCCTGCCAGTCTGGGATTCTGTGGTACATGTACATATAAATATGTGTACCTACACATCTGAGTGTTTCCTCTCCATCACAGAGGTTTCCCTGCCAGGTGTGCAGAGCAAGATGCTGGATGTGATAATTCCTCCCTACCAGCCTGATTGCCTTCAGCCAGGGGGGAAAATCCTGCAGGATCTCACCAAAGGGGGCACATGGAAAAGCGATCCCATCAGCGGAGATCAGATTACGACACCGTCGTTCAGATGTTTAAACTGCTTCGCTTGAGATTTATCTGAATGTTGCGAACTCAGCACTTTACCCAGAATATCCTGACATTATTTCCCTTAAAGGCCCAGTTCCTGGAGCCCGGTGAGAGTTTCAGTTTTCCTTAACAGCGACAGCCCAAAGAAAACTTGCAACCTAAATCCTCAAAAACCATGAGATAAAACTTAAATAAGTAATAAGTCTTCACCTCTAAATCCCAAACTGTATTATGCTTAAAACCTCACCGTTTTCAAACCATTTTCATGAGTTAAGAAACTCTGATTTATTTATTTTTTTCCTCATCCTATGCTAGCAACTGGTGATGCCGCTGCCCAGCCAGCTGTTTGGCAACAACTGCAAGACGTTGGGAAGAGAGTGTCGGGAGGAGAGAAAACCTGAGTAATACAAGCTGAAGTGAGAAGCACTGATTCATAAATCCGAGCAGTGTGGCATGAACATGATCATGTCGAACTAGTGAAATTTATTCTCCAGCAGCCTCCCAATACTGAAAAGGCTTCAACGAAACCCAGGGCTGAACAGCCACAACAACGCTGGGGCCCAAGGGGCGTATTTTAGTAGAGGAAATTAATAGAACTAAACGCAAATAATCATCTCCTGAAAGAGCCCTAACGACCTCCAACAGCAACGCTTGCCTCAGCAGGCTCCGATTTCCATTTCTAGGGAACAAGGCGGCTGGGAATTTCCCTCCTGCCGGCAGGGCTGGGTTCAGAGCACAGGAACCTCCCCGAGAAAAGTCCCAGTCTGGGGGTCATTTTGCTTGAAAAACCTCTTTATTTAGCCAATGTGCATGCAAACCTGGCCTCAGCCACAGTTTCTCAGGGCTCTCTGGTCTTTCTTGCTCAGCGACTTGGCTCCTGGTGCTGCATCGCTCCCCTTCTCGCTGCTTTTCAGTAACCCCTCTCCCATCACTTCCCATCCCCAGGACAGCTGCCTGCTCCTGTCTCTGCTGGTGCTTCTCGCTATGTTCAAACCCATTCTCTTTTTCAGCAATTTAGATCAACAGTGATGCTTTTACCCAAAACACAATAAATTACAGAAGCTCAGCAAAATGGCCACCTGCTTCCCAGCCCTGACACTTGAACTGATCAAAAGATGCATCTGAAAACAAATATTAGTTGTGCTTCTGTGTCCATTAGGTTCTTTTTAACACATAAATCAAAGAACTGTGGTTATTCCAGCTTATTTTCTACCAAAAAATGATGCTGCAGTTTTAAAATGAATCAGATTGTTTCCCTGGGAAAAAAAGTAATCCAAGTTACTTGGAGGGGGATAAATATCCCACACTCCCATTATCGTAGAGGTGTTGAAGAGAGTTGAAACTCCAGTATCACTGAAGACAAGGAAAACCATCCACACTGGTCTAAAGAAAGGAGAAATGTTACAGGTCAGAAAACAGGATAAACAAGCATGATTATTCCCAACTAAATATCAGATTAAGTACATCTATCACCTGAGATGCTTAGCACCCAAGCACCCACAGTGAAGATACTCACAGTCCCTCTACCTCCAGCTTAAAGAAAGGAAAATAAACCAGAAAAAAACTGGCAGACACCTCATAAACATATAGGAGATAGATATCTATCTCCCTTTTTTTTTTTTCTCTTTCTCTCTAAGATAGGTAGCAAGGGGTCTTGGATGACCAGTCACCAAAGAGGTTACAGTAGAAAATCTGCAAGTTGGATCATTTGAAATGGGACAAAGCACTTGAACTTGTGCAGAAGGAATGCTGGTCCCAGAAGGGAGTACGGTGACCTAATTGTTCTTTTCCTTGAATCTGCTACGTTCATTTCCTAATGCTCTGCCAATGTTATTCCCATCCCCATGGTTTGTGTGGTTTTTAAAGCCCTTCAACCACCATCAGTAACCCCAATGAGGCTAAAAATACACCCCTACAGAATAACTTTTTGTATCATGTCAGGCCACAAAAGATTCAGTTTTATATGATTTCTCCCTCTGAAAAAGGAGTGACCCTTCCTGGAGCCTGCCTGAACCTGGGGCAGCCGATGGGGACCTGCAGCCCTCGCCTCGGGACAGGAATCACAGGCACAGCACTCACACGAATCTATACACACCCGAGAGCAACATCTACAGTCACAACACAGAAGTAATTTCACATTTGGCTCCTTAGTGTAGTTTTTTACATTTTTAGTCAACCGGTCAATGCTTTCTACATCTATGTGTGCCCCCCAGGAATTTACCCGGATGCCGGCTGCACCGAGCCCTGCCAGTCCGGGTGGTTTCAGACAACTCACTTCTATACAGCACAGCCCTTCAGCAAACTCTCTGCCTGTGTTTCGCCAAATCTGGGCCTATTTCCACTTTTCTCCTGATTCCGGCATGGACCTACCTTCCTGCTAAAGAGCCAACTGCTGCTAGAAATTTTACATGTTACAGAAAAGACTTACATTTTTCCGTACAAAGCAAGCTTCTCCGAATGACCACCGTGCCAACTCATTAAATTAGATATTCTCTTTAACAGATTGCCACAGCTACCAGCAAAATACCATTTCTATTTCTTTTAAATGCTACCCCACAAACCAGGCAAGAGTTTGAGACTTATCCTTCTGACAGTTCAGGATTTCCAGGTTAAAACAACTTCCAAGGACTTTTTTCCCTTTTTTTTTTTTTACCTGCCAGACATTCCTCGTTACGCAAATGGCATGAGTGTGGCTGAACGTATTTGGGTGACTGAGGCGTTGCATGCCCTCGAGAACTGCCATAGGTTTGGGTAACCAGGAGTTTCCCATTGCAGGGGTTCAAATAATAAGAAAGTGGCTTTTCCCCCCAAACTGGGCTCCACAAGGGTTTTGACTCAGAGCCTGAAAACAAGTTATTTTAATTCTAAGAGTTTAGCTTTACTGCATGCAAGACTGTCACCTCCTCACCACTGTGGCTTGGCCCTGTGCCCACAACATTTGACGCTTTTCTAAAAACCAAGCCAAGGCGCAGCACTAAACTGCAAAAATGTACGGTTTGGAGTCGGACAGGCATTATGAGACGAAATGACCCAGCATTGGCGTTTGGAAGAGGGTGGATTCCTCTTCTAATGACCAGCTGGTGGGGCTGGGGTCACCTTGGAGCCCGTGATAACCTGTCCGAGCAGCAGGGACAGGAACAGAGATCAATACCACCATCTTCGCCCCAGGCTGCTGGTCCCTGTGAGTTGGGGCTGACCAAGACAGAAGGAGCTTGCAAGGAGACGTGCTTGCTCGGCGTCTCCTTTGCAAACAGGACTTTCAAGCTAACAACAAAAATACCCTTGAATGCAGCCCTGACAGTCAGTCTGGAAATGACACTGAGAGGCAGCGCTTCTGCCAAAGAGAAAGCAACAGGGAAAGCTTTATATCATCCCAAGTCAACTGCTGAGGTCTCGAATAAATACCATCTGGAACTCTCTTGCAGACCTGCTGCTTTTCCTTTCAGATGTAGGATCTACCTAACATACCACACGGCAGCTGCAAATCTGGGCAGAGTTCCTGCGAGCCGTGAAGTCGATCATCTTCACCTGCAGAAAATATTGGCTGCATACAACACGCCGTGAGCAGGAGGAAGTATGTACAAATTAATTACTTGCCTGAGGCGACTTGATATTTTCCTTAACTAGGTCAAATAAACTGTAGCAAACCACCCTGTCTCCCTCTCCCCTTAAAAAAATACCAAGTTGCAGGTTTAATGAACTGAGCTTCTTTCCAAAAATAGTTTTGCAGGTTGAGACTGCAGCTTTCCTTATCATATAAGATGTACACAAAGGAAAGAAAAAGAAGTCAGTGTTGAGCGTGTTGATGGCCAACGTGTACAGAACCAGCTTTCAGTGCTTCTAACTGCAAGGAACAGATACTCTTTTGATGCATTAAGAATAAGACCTTAGGATTTTCACCTTTAAGCCATCGGTGGTTCAACGCCTGAAGCAGCTCTGGTGTCCCTGTTACCCTGTCTTAGGGTCCCAGCTGGAAGAATCTGAAGGTACGGTTTCATCTGCCTTGACCCCGTGTCATCACTTACACTGGTGTTAACTGGAGATAATGTGCTACTAAATCACAGAGGAATCCTTGGCCCTCCTTTTGCATAGAAATACAAGAACCAACAGTCCTGAGCAATGGAGGCATCAGCGTCCATGCCATGCATGGTGTGGCTGGTATTCTCAGCACAGATGGTGACACCCCTTTTGTCCCTCCAGATGGCTGGGCAGGCTGGCGGGGAGCACTAATACCAGCAACGCTTATGAAATTGCTGCTTATGAAATTGCATCTGTCTAGGGACAGACCCGGCGCACATCACGTGCGGAAAGACGTTCGCCGTCAAGTGATCACACTGACCATTAGACATAGAAATAATAAAAAGAAACACGTCCTGGAGAACAAGTCATCCACAGAAGAGCTTCACACACACCTGTGGGATGTGCCCGGTCGCACCAGCCTTTGCACTTGAGCTCACACTCACTCCACACAGGAAAGGAAAATTTCCCTGACCCAGAACTCTTCCTCTTTCCTTGGTATTTAACAAGCTCCTCTAAGGGTATAAACAACACCGTATTCTCCACTGGGAAACACCATTGTGAGGACCTGGAACCGTCTAGGAAATTAATGTGGAAAATCCCGAGTCAAAAGCAAAAGACGGCAGAAGTTTCATTCACCAGAGAGACTGGCAACGAGAGTCAGACACGGCAAAAGCATCGCATCGAAAGTCTGACTCATTGTTCTGGGTCCATGCTAAGACACCACACTCATCTGCTCACAAGTTTTCCACTAGGAATCACTTGCAAATGCACTTGTAATTACTCTGAAATCATACTCCGTGTTTTTTGCTGATGGATTCTGCCCAAAACTGTGACACACCTTCCAGGCATAGCACGAGTAGAGCCAGACGCAACTGAAACACACCTGGGTTACATAGGATTTCTTTCAAAGGCGGCAGTACATATCCAAAGTCATACTGGTTAAAGAACTTGCTTAAAACTGTCAGGCACCCCAGTAAAAATGGGCAGTGTGACTCTTAGTGGGCTGGGTTTCTTGATGCTACAGTAAAAATAGCGAAAGTCCCCATTTTTTTTGTGCACATAGTTTCTTTGCAACCCAGGGGTCTCCAACGCAGACCATAGGGACCTTAAAGGAAACGTGCTCCATCCAGGTGGGCTGACTGCAAAAACGCAAAGGTGTTAAATAAGGAAATTCTGTGAAGCACCTTAAAATTTTGAGCGCATCACCTGTGAACCCTGCGTTAGCTTGTGCAGCTCCCAGCAAGCACGAAATGTAGCACCGACAAGCAGAAAATTGAGATGACCAGGGATTGTTGAAACGTTTTCAGCAGTTGCAAAGCTTATTTTAACTCCTATCCCCAGCACGGGTGTTGCTAATATCCCTATAGCATATTTGGGGAGTGAAAAGGAAGAGCAAGAAAGAAAAAACCCAGATGACCAGTAACGCAAATACAATTGATTTATCAGAAACAGCCCTGCTGTTTTAAATCAAAACAGTGCACAGTTACTGCTTTGGCAGACTAGTTAACAATCACAATCAACAATTGCTTGTAATATCACTGGTGGCCTATAAAAATCCTCTCCAAAACCACAACTGGTCTTCTTCCATCAGTGAAGAATACCGTAAGAACATCCGCTCAGGCCATTTAGAGTCGAACCACGTTAATACCTGGGTTTCAACCACAGAATTTTGTCCCTCCTGAATAGCCAGTCCCAATATTCTCAGCAGCACACAACTGTCTCACACCAGTTTCTGATTCACTCACAGATTCTCAAACAACTGCCGGGGCTGCAAGCTTTTGGAACGCCTCAAGTCACAGCTGTACACATAAAATTACAATTTAAAAAAAAAAAAAAAAGAAAACAAAACAACAACAAAAAAAAAAATACAAAACCACCAAGATCTAAAAATACTTTTCAGGCTAATAAAATAAATCCTCTCCCCATTCCTGAAGACCGCACCTCACCTTTGCTAATAGTTCCCAAACTAAGCTTCCCTTCAGCTGTAATAAGAAATATTTGTTAGAAAATTATGACTGAAAGGAATGAAAATAGGACCTTATGAAGAACTTTCTTCTTGCACTGAGCTACAGGACTCAACACTGGAAAATGCTGCGTCTTACAAAGAAGTAAAAAGTGTCCTTTGAATGAACAGCTGCACTTCACATCGATGTTTAATTAAAAAACAGCTGGGATGAAAAGCGGCTGCTTATCAAGAGCTAATAACTACATTTCCTACTAATCTACAGAGTGCTCCATCAATGAGGCAATCATAAATATAAAAATATATGTATGATATTTATATATATCTATGTAAAGATAAAGCATGTGTTGGCTTTGCAAAATGGCATATTCCAAGGAGGAGCCTGTCCCCATGAAGGGCTTTCAGTCGGGCATCTAAACAAGTCATTAAGTAAATGGCATTATAAGAAAATCTGTCCATCTCCTACCAGCAGCATCCCACCCGCGCGGGCTCCCGGAGCCTGCTGAAGCATCCGCAGAGAGAGCCGGGAGGCAGCACAAACCCCCTCCGCCTGCTCCTGCTCTCTGAAGGTCCTTGGGCATCCTCCCACCGCTTACCCCGCCAGACAGGCGATAAACCCCACGCTAGACGGGAAGAAATTAGAAGCAAAGACTATAAATACAGCGGGAGAAAGGCAGAAGCAAAGAGGTGGAATAACAGGCGGCGTTTCAGGCAAAATCCAGTGCCGCACATCTCAGGGGATGGGGGAAATTCCCGGGGTCGGCATGATTTTACACCCGCGTTTGGCTTCGCCGCAGGGATAAGCGGAGGGTGCAGGACTTGCCCCCGGCTCCGCACAGCCGCCAAGGGTTTCCCCCGTAACCTCATTATTACCTTACATTTCTCTACACTTAACGGCTTAAGCTTCTTATCTTCCACATGCTCTGAGTCTATGCAAATAGCGCTAATAAAAGCAAAGGATTCTCATTATAGCACAAATCTCTTCTCAGAGCACAGTTGTGGCCTTTTTTTCTCTAAGCACCAGGAAACAGCCTGGGAAGACAAAGGAGCACAGCCTCAGAGGACAAAAAAAATGCAAAGAGCAGCTAAGATACAGCGAGTGGAGCCTTTTATTCACCTCTTCCAAGGCCAGCAGCTCCATCCCTTGGAGTTCAAGTTCACGTTCGGAGGGATTCCCAGAAGCCAGCCAAACCTGCTGGGTACGTTCAAGTAAATACGTCCCCACTCCTACAATTTAACTTTCAGATCCGAAAAAAAAAAAAAAAAGAAATCAAACAAGACCAGACTATACTGCCTTGATATCCTAAATCCCAAAGGGCAAGCAGTGAAGGAATCCATTTTTCTCCCTGTTCTTCCCACTACCAGCTGTGCATCGCAGCTACAAAACTCGTTATCCGAGACAATGGTCTCTCGGACACTTCAGCTCTGCATCTGCTCCTGGCAGGTCTAATTTTGGCCTTTAACCTGGGTACTACCTCTCCACCTTTGATCAAGCATCTGGCAAGGTTTAAGGACAATTTATGTACTATGACTCTACTCCAGTGCTAAGCAGATGGAGAATAAGGAAACATCAACCTGCAGATAAGGGAGGGGACTGGGAATCAAACTCAGAATTCTCTTCCTGGTTGTGTCCCAGGGGATGAGGCAGCTTCTCTCAATCTCCTCTTTTCCCATGGAGGTGCCGGTGTCACGGGCCATGCATACTGGAGAGACAGTACGTCTTAAAATGCAGAGATCTTCATAAAAGACAATGTCGCAGTAAGCCAAAATGTTTTTCTTTTTCTCCTTTCTGACTAATTAGGTGCCTGCTAACGAGAAATATCATCCCTTAAACTTTTGACTTGCTTCTATTCTCCCAGTATTTTCACAGCTCCTGTCCTGAACTTTGCTGCCTTAGATGAGCAGTAATTTAACAGTAAACCTGCGAACTCACAACCCTGCCAGTCAGAGAGAAGTTTTGCTCTACAATTAGCGCGAGCAACGCAAGGTAGGCAGAAAAAGGGGGATAGCAAACACAGAGAAATGAAGCAAGCAGTCTACAAGTATCCAGTTTTATCCTGGAAGCTGTTTCAGTAACAGAGATGTAATTAATTGCTGGCTAATACAGCCTAAAAGACACATAACTGCCTTTTTCACAGGTTTTCAATACACCGTGTTCTGCAGCAGCTTCAGGGTCAGACGTTCACCGCGCTCCCTGCCCATCAATCAGCTTTGTGATAATCTGATAATGACAGACTACAAATAACTACCTAAGCTGGTTTGCAGGAAAAGTTTTGCACCGATTAAAAAGGACAGAATGGCTCCTCGTCAATTAAAGAGGCCATCAGGGATTTGTGAGGGGCTGCACTGGTCCCTTCCCTCCCCACGCCAACCTGAAGCTTAGCCTGGACCTGAGGAAGGAAACAGGGCCCTGGCAGCCTCTGGCTTATCTGGCTCAGGGGGTATGGGGGGGTCGTGGCACATTGGGGACCCTCAAGCACATCCGAGCACCGTTGAGACCTGTTCCTCCACCAACAACCCAGGACGATCAGGGAGCCACGAGGAAAGCTTCGGAATGCCCGCAGAGCACTACAGCTGAGGAAAGGTTCAGGCTGACGGGGAGTTTTGGCAAATTGTAAAGTAAAATATGTCCTAATCCCCCGTTCATTTGCAGGAACCCCATAAAAATCTCAAAATCAAGTTCTCGGCTGTCACAAGACCAGCCCCGATCCTGCAGATTCGTTGTCCTCAAGTGGCCGGGGAAAGCGGCGGATCCCAGGCAGAGGGTGGACAGGTCGGCGTGTGTGTCCAACCATCACATTTTATCACAGAATCACTTGGCATTTCATTGAAAACAACAGCATGCAGGCCAGTGTCGGAGGAATATGCAAATGCAATTATATCAAAAAAGAAATCTATATTTTGTACAGAAACTTTCCCCTTCTTCCCTCCCCTCCCCACGGTGTCAGGACTGTCAGGTGTCCCCACGCTGACCTGAAACCTTCCAGAGAAACCAACCTCAGCTACTTTACACCCTACTTCGGATGCAAACGGCACGAACGGCCAAATATTCCTGTTAACACCAACTAGATTAATACAGATCACACAAATATTTCAAAGTACGCCTGCATGCATATTCATCTTTATCTGGATAATGTGTAACACCAGCACAGAAAAGCCCATGTCTAATCAGAAATGCTCTGTTTGAAAGCGCCGAGCTGCCCTTCACACCACACCAGCCAGCATTTGCTCTCCTTCTTTTTTACCTCCCTTTCTTTTTTTTTTTTTTCTTTTTTAAACACTGTGACTCTTCAAAGAGAATTTTCCACACTTTGGACACACGCTGTGTTTAAAGGCTTGGGAAGCCTTTTTAATTCGAAAAAGGCACCACTGAAAACAGAAACACTTGAAAGGAAAAGCACTCAGGAAATATTAATACGAAAGAGGTGGGATCCATGTGTTTTCCTTTGAAAAGTTCTAATATCTGAAAGCTCAAACATACCTTGATAGACAACAGCAGGTCAGCCAGGATGTACGACACGACATTTGTGTTGGCCACAGGTTCTTTCTTCTTTCTTTTTAAATAAATACGTACTAGTTTAAACTAAAGACTACTTACAACCCATACTTAATAAGGCTGTCATGTTTGAACAACTGATTGTGCAGACTACAAATATGCAAGGATGTATTTAATTATCTGGAATTACAGGGTGGGGGGTTGCATTTTTTAACACATAGTTGGATGTGTTCTTTTTTGAAAGATCTAAAGCCAGTTAACCATGTTAAAAGAGTTGGGACCAGCTTCATGTCAGTGAAGACCCTGGATTGGAGGGACGCTAGTATTTATGATAAAACTTCACAAAAGTATTAGCTTCAAAATTAAGTTTCTAAATCTAAGTCGAAAGCATTCACCTCAAACCATGGGATGCAGCCATTTGTGCTCATCTGAAACATTTCTGAATTAAAAACGGAAAATACTGCGGCAACCAGGAATTGAGTGCCCTCAGACGAGGCAGCGGCCAGACCCGTGGCTCACAAGCTGGATTTTCCATAAGGTTTAACTTCCTTGACTATAAACAACCAAGTCTTCTCCTTGGCTCCTCTGCTGGCCAGGTTGGCCAAAACTTGTTACCTTTTGACATCTTAGGTTACTGGTTGGACTTGATGATCTTAAAGGTCCCTTCCAACCCAGACCATTCTATGATTCTATGCCTGGATGTCTCCTGCTCAAGGACCGGACTCAAACCTCGCACTGTTCAGCTTGTGAGATGTGACAAGATGACAGAGCCAAGGTACAGCCCATATGGTTGTTCCACTACCTGTGTGCTGACCCGCTTTGAGGAAGAGCTGGGGGAGAAGTGACGGGAGGGAATTAAAATTTAGTTATTCACAATTTCCTTTTGGATTCAAAACGTTATTCCCGTGAAGGACAGGTCACGCAGGACTTTCAAGGCTGAAATGCTTTTGTAACTCAAGTATCTCCCTACTGCCTTTCTCATGCATTTACACCCTGAAATGCTATTCCCAACATGTCAACAGTTTCTTAATATTGCTGAAACCACAAATTTACACCAGCTATTTTCTCAAATTTCTCCAGTGTCCTTTCCAGACTAATACAAAACACCTACCGCCTGGTGAGTCTCGCTTGGAGGAACAATGAAGGATTCCTCATCAGCACACTGCAAAGGACAAATTCCACGTCTCTCACTGCCTCAAAAAGCCGCAATCATTCACATTGTCATCAGGAAACGCGGCATGCCTTCAGCTTCCGAAATCATGCCGCGCTCTTTGTATTGCATCCCATTAGCTCTGAGATAATAAATAATGACAATGCACAGCACTGACATAACACTTCTATTCTTGGAGCACAAAACACTTTATGAACGCATGCAAACATCATTAATGCAATTTTGCAAGTGGGGAAACTGCATGGAGACTTTCGGTTATTTTTTTCCTGAAGTCCTACAGAGAATGAAGTAGTGGGACGTTGTTCCTTTAACCCAGTCCCGTGGTGTATTTAGGTGCAGAAAAGCCAGCAGTGGAGCTAACTGCTCCGCTGGGGCTGGCTGGCTAGAAGGTGTGAAAGTTTCTCTCTGTCCCGTATTTCATTTGCCACTTTGGGTACAGCCAAAGTCGGCAGCGGATGCGGTTTGAAAGCTCCTGTGCGAGCGAGCGTTCAATGCTGCCCAGAGCCGTCATCCACACCACGAGCATCCAAACAAAACAAACCCACCCAGCAGAGCTGCAGGGGCTGTGTCTGAGCCCAGACAATGCTCCCTCAACACGAAATATGAGCAAAGAGAGATGTTCTGCAAGAGAAGTATTCTGCCAGGGTCCGTACTCCTAGGGTCCATACCCAGCTGACTCCCCAACCAAAAATTAAACCCTTTGTTTCCCAGCGCTAAGATCCAAGCAGCATCCCCAAGCAACAGCTCATCATGCGGCTAAAAAATTACTATCTTAAATGTCGCCAGGGTGTTTCTCCAGAAACACACCCAGGCGAGAAAAATGGTGGACTAAGTCAAGAGGTCGTCTCCTCGATGCTTAGGACTAAGCTGAGCTCCCACCTCTCCACGGTGGAATCGAAAGTAACACCAAAACAAACAAGCTAGAAGAATACGCGGGATTTAAGAGGAAATAATATTCCCAAAACAAATTGGGATGTGTGATCCCTGGCAATGGAGACAGAGGGTATTTTGTTCTTTCTCCATGAGAAACATCAAGGCACAAGCTGGCCTGTAGCAGAGCAGGAAAAGTCACCGTGCCCAGCTCTGAGTGGACTTACAGGTATATCACGTGCTGGGCAATTATTAACTTTTTGTTAATTCATAAAGTATACATAACACTTCTATACACATTAGCACGAAACAGGTATTAATGCATTAGCCTCGACAGGAATACCCATGGCAATTTAAGCAAGCACAGAGAATGCCTGTATGGCAGAGAAAATAACACCCAGAAGTCATAGCAATAAACGTTGGGGGGAATAAAGTAAGATCTGTAAGGCAAAGCAGACCAGCTAAAGCACACTTTGAATCGACAGTACAGAACTGAAGAAGGGCTCTCCAGCAGTCGAGCGAGCAGCCTGGGTAGCAGCTTAAACGGTATAGGCTGCACAATTTATTTTTAAGCCAATAAAGAAAAACAAATCTGCTGCCCAAATAAACCAGAACACATTTATACACTTACAGCAGCAGCTCAAGCTGACAAAATTGGAGATATTAAGCACACCAGGCAGGCAAACAACAACCCCCCCTTTCCTATCATTTGGCCTCCCTATCTCGGCCATCGAGAGGAGGTGACAGGGAGGTGCCACCCCCAAGTACTATTGCTGGGCTCTGTCCTGGTGCAGGGGCTGGGAGGGGTGACAGGTTCCTCGCAGCCTGCTCAGGGCAGGTTTGGGGCTGCAGCCCAGCGTGGGGTCGTCTCCCACCATGATGCAGAGGAGCAGCCTGGCAGAAGCGGAGTTGGCTTTGGAGAAGCCGCCTCCACAGATGATCCAGCTCCTGAGCCGGACACCTCCCCGTGCAAGAGAGTGCTTCTCCGCGTCCAGTGAAACAGAGGGGGGAAAAAAAAAAGGCTTATCCCCAGCCTCTCGGATTTATGCTGCCCTTTGGTGCTTCTGCTGTTTACAAAGACCACAAGCAGAGATTCAATTTGCGACATAGTTGGCTTTCAAGGACCCATACCAAGACCATGATTTTGCAGTTGGAGCCAAGGACCAAAACAGGGCGATGGAATGAGATTCCCTTTGCAGACTGACCTACAGGAGACCTGCAACCTCTCCTTTGCATCAGCTGGAGCTTTTTGCCTTGTCCTTCTATGGCTTTCAGACAGAGAAAATTTTAAATAATCCAGCTTTTTGGTGACAAATGCAAGGACTTCTGTCTTCTTCAGCCTATATGGAAAGAACCACCCAATTCGAATGAACCCAGTGCTCAGAGGCCTTTATTCCTATCTACCTTCCTGAGAAATGCAGCTCAGTGATATGTCAGGGAGACTGCTGGGGATTCCTGGTATTTTTGCAAACAGAAGGTGCATGAATTCTGCAAAGGGCAAGTCCTTCAAAGTTACTTCCTCTCCACCCAGCTCCATTTCAAGCCCCATCTGCTGGACCTGGAGCCAGCTGTTCCTCGAGCTGGGATTTCTGCAGACTTTGTGACTTTTTCGTAGTAGATAATTTGGGATAAAGAGCACACAAAGGACTGCTCTCAGAAGATTGCTGACACAAGAGTTCATGGCTTCTCACCTTCTCCCCATCTGCTACAAAAAAGAAGGGGGAAAGGGACAGAGCTTGAAGTAACAGTTATCCACCTGCAGCCTCTCAATCCGTCTGGAAAAGAGGAGCAGAGTGTCCGCAGCCCAGCAGCCCCCAAGGGCTGAGGGTGTAAATGCTGTCAAGGGCTGTAGCAGCACCGTCCGAGCTGGTGACACCATCCCAGACGTCCCCTCTGTCCTGGGTTGAGTGACACAGGACTAATTTCTCTTCTAATGCTGGGGAAAACTGCACTTTTAGAAGACTCTAGTGTCTGAATTTGTGAAAATTTTTACTTTATAGCCAGCTAGGCTACGTGGGATTCAAGATCTCAGTGTTTTCAAGCCTTGCCAGGTGGGTGCAGGGATGAGGAGAAGCGAGGCCTGGGCATTTGACCCAAGCTGCCAACAGGATTATTTCATACCGTGAAAGTCACATTCGATATAAATTAGAAAGTTTGCTGCGTAGTTTCTCTCTCCCTTGATGACGGTGGTCCAGAGAAACTCCTTGCCCCGGTGTCGGAGCCCTGAGCCCTTCCCTTCCTCCCGAAGCCGCAGCACTCGCAGGGTCCAACATTTGCTGTCCGCTGTTTTGAGTGCACAGCTTCCTGCTAATATAATCGGCTAAGTATAATTCTTGTATATTTTATATTAGTATCAGGATTAATACTGATTCTTTAGCATTATTGTAATTATTTAGTCTTATCCTATTAAATATATTTCTATTTCAACCCTTGTGTTTCCTTGCTTTCCCCGATTCCCCTTTCCGGGTGGGGAGAGGTCATGGGGTGATAGAATAATTGCCTAAGCGACAGTAAATCCTTGTGGGTTTTCTCAAACCATAACACCTTCCCTACGGCTGCTCTGCAGTCTGGGCCCAAGGCAAGGCAGGATGGTGCTCTGCAGCACCAGCAAAGAGCACCTGCTGATGGCTGCGGTCTCCTCCTGCGCCTTGGAAACTCAGGATGGAAACACAAGACTGAAGACGGGACAACACCGCAGACATCTGCGGGGTTGACTGTTACATATTTTTTTGTCTTAAGAAAAGTAGAGAAATAGGGAAAAGTACTGCGCTTTCTTTTGGCAAGGAATTGTAGTTATTGTCAATTAAGACACATACAAGTTCTCGCATCAGCTTGCACAGAAAACCCCAAACAGGTCATTTAAACTCTTATGAAGAGGTTTGTTACAGCAAAAATACTACAGGATGAAGCAGACATGCAAAGGCTATCACTTTTATATTCATTCCATTGAAGGAGATAAGAAAACTCGTTGTGGAGACACCTTAATAACAATCCCCACCATAAGTCCAGTAGTTTCAACACAATTAAAACATTGGGGTTGCAGCACAACTAAGTGTTTTAAAGAAAAAAGTGTCTTTCAGATTGCTCATAGGAGCCATGAAATCCAATTCTATGCAGTCATTTCGCTTGTCAAGGGTAGGCTTTAGCTTACACTATTTCATTAACACATTTGAATTATACAACCTGTAATTTATATACCAGACATCCTGCTACAACGGCAAAAAACTTCCACTATATTCATGGCTGCTACGCCTCTAAATCCACCGTGGCTGTGCATATCTGTTACATACTGCTACCTGCTAGTTAATCTGAACTAACTACGGCAACTCTAATGTCAGGGAAGATCAAAGCCTCGCTGCTGGATGGGGTGGGATCTTGGCTATCTTCTCTTCCTCTGCCCCTTGCTCCTTCCCCAGTTCCAGACCACACTAAAACGGCAAAGGATTCAGCCCAAGTGACAATTCATTAACAACTTTTTCCTCCAAATATACCACAAGTTTCACGAGGCAAAGCTGCTATGTAGGGAAAGAAATCCCTCTAAAAGGAAGGACCAGAGGAACCAAAGTAATCAGCTCAGCAGCAGACTCTCCAGTGGTGCCTTTGGCTTTACTTTTCAAGGTATGCAACTTTTCAGGAGATACTAAAAATAAACCTATAGCAGAAAAAAAATAAATCACATCTAAGTCAGCACTTAGAAGATGAAAAGAGCACTGACTCAACTCCCCAAGTACCCAGAGACCTGAGGAAATTCAGACCACGCAGAGATTCCCAGCGCCAAGGCGCGGAAACAGGAATTACACAGCAGGCAGCGGTATCCTCGTAAAAATCAGGCTGCATCATGCAAATCGAGACACCTCAGGTAACACTTGTCTCTCTCTCTCTCTTCCCAGTTCTTTATGCAAAATCCAAAAGATTAGCTTGAGCTTGTTGTGACAATCCACTTTTCCAAAAAAAGTCAAGACATAAATTCAAGGTATTTACTGCATTTGTTCTTTAAATGATGTACTTTGATCTCCACCCTGATAACAAGCAAGTAGTTGAGGCTAGCCTAAAGCACAGTGGCGGTGTGTAATTCTGCAGCATGGCACAGAAAGGCAGCAGCTTGGTTTATTTGGCATTCCTACATCCCTAGCTATTGAACAGGGAACATAACATGCCTGTTACTGGTTGGGGGAGTCCGGAAGGGAGAGACTCCGGCATCCACAATCTTGGCTCCAACACGCAGCTCTCCCAAGCTCTGCAAGTGCCGCATCTTTTCTCATTTTTCTAAAAAAAAAAAGTCAGTTCTCACTTAATAGAATTACTTTTAAAAGTGCAACTTGTTAAAATGCAAAGAAGCTGAGCTCAGCTGTTGACTTCAACACCTCCTGCAGCACTAGCAACAAGGATGGTGGGGGGCAGACCGCTGCAAAGACCCCCTGGGACATGGGTGTCACCGTGGCTCACTGTAGAGGAACGTGGCTTTGGCCTGTCCAGCAGACAGATGCTCCTGGATGCCAGGAGCAGCCTTCACAGAACAGGAGGCAGAGGGGAACTCAGTGTTACTCCTAAGAGAAAAAAAGCCAAAAGGCACTAAATCACAAGTCTGAGCCATTGAGTCTGTAAATCTACCTCTTCCACTGCCTGAGAACAGCTTCACGCAGTTGGGCCAGGGAAGGCTTCCATCGCTCGTGAGTTTTGCAAAATTTTGGGGAGAAGCAAGGAACTGAACGCAGCTCCCCAAAGCAGCAGGCCCAGCTCCCACCCACCTGGTCAGGAAGAACGTCTCAAATTAGGAGCATCTAGAGCTCACAATAAAAACCGGCCATCATTTAGCAGTCCAGTATTTCATTAATTATGTCCAGAACCATCAGGCACAACTTGTTTCCTGCCGCCAGGGATATGGAAGCAAAACCCACGCAGTTCTGCTGAAGTCTGGAGCCGAACGCGTTTGCTCCCTCTGAACTCCTCCCAGCTGAAAGATGGCGGTTACGCAGAGCTGCCTGTTTAGGAGGAAGGTGTGACAGATAAAAGGCCTGTCTGAGACCGAGCTTTGCTGAGACAAACCCCAAAACCATCAGATCTTGATTTAGTACTTCTCTAAAGAAAAGCAGCCTCCTTTTCCAAATAATATGACAGCGCTTGTGGGGACTATGCACCCGAAGACACTCGCACTGTAGTCACTGGTCTGCATTCTGACTGGCTGTAAAGTCATCCATAATTGCTCCTATTTAATGCACATTTGGTCATTTATATGGTGAATTTGGCAAGTCCCAAATTCAACTCCATCATTATAAATTCACTACTGTGCTTTACGCTGGACTACGAACTCCAAGACAAGACTGCCTCTCATTATGATGATGTAGACATGCCCTTAATCTCCTCTTGGTAAGGAAATTGCTCTGTTCTCATCACTGTAATAGCTGGCCGTCACATTTATCCTGATTTGAATTCATCTTCCTCACCATGGGGAACCAGAACTTTGTATAAAAGCAGCCCGGATCCTCCCGTGCTTCCTCTCCCATCGCAATCCTCCCTTCCACCCATAAAGCCACCTAACGTGCTGTCCACTTTTCTCCTCAGGGTATTCCTTGTACTTGCTCCAATATCAATGCCACAGAGAAGCTCAGGCCATGACTGATCTTCAGGGGACTCCTTTCACAGCCATCCCTACCTTGCTAATGCTCATGAGCTAGTCTGCATTTTCTTTGGTGTGTAATTCTCCATGCGACGCTGTGTCAAACACTTCCAGAAATCTGGAGAGTTGAGACCCAAGGTGTTTTCCTTGTCTGCAAAATCAGCTCTCACTGAGAATTGGGATAACTCGCTTTTATCTTGCATTTAATTATGTAATAAAATAATCATCTGATAGACATCACTTAGTCTTTCACCGTAGTAGTAACCTGTGATGCAGTTTGGTTGACTCTGATGAAGGTCTTACAGAAGCCAGTGGAGAGATACATGATAAAAGTGAAAACCTGAAACATTCCAATGGTCACTTTGTCTTTACAGATCGATGGCCAAATTCAAACTTTGAGGGAAAAGACAGGCAATGAAGAAGATTCTAAGAAATACATCTGGGGAAGGGGCAGGTGATAGTGGGATTCCTCACATCCCATAATAAAACTGCACGAGAAACACAGGAAGGATAGCATCCCGTATGTTTCCAATACAACTCACAGTCTGAAACACAGGAAATCTCACGTTACACGGATGTCTAGCAACCCTACCTCGTGGAACACTGTGGGAGCTGGACTGCAGCCTGAATTCCTCCTCTGCCTCCAGCTGATATTGCACACATTGAGAGCACAGTGGTCAGATCTCAGAGGGCACCAACGCTCAAGTCTCAGCTTGAAAATGGTGGATAACATCTACTATGGTCCGGCATCCCTTCGGTTGCATCTAATACTAGATTAAGGCTCTAGGCAGGAGGCGGTTCCCAGGCTCACATAACACGTGGGGGAAGCTCTTCACAAGTCCAACAACTCAGGAGAGGAAAAACGTGGCAACAAACTCCAGGCTGGGCCATGCCAAGCACCTCCTCAGAGCCTCCAGCAGGTAGTTCACAATAACAGGAATCGGCATGTTGAGAAAGGACAGGGAGTGTCATGCTGCCCAAAGTGGGGATCTCTTCCAGCTGGCTGCGTAAATCACCCTGGTCGAGCCCCTGGTGCTGTGTGCTAATGCTCCCAGCCATTTCATCAACCTCCTTCAACCAATGAACAAAATAACGTTAGCAGACTGCAATGACATCATATCCAGGTGATGCATCTGCCCACAGTTACCTCTGGTGAGGTTACTGGAGTCCCACTGGAGAGGTTTGTTCTGCTGGGATAACAGAGCTGTCTGGGCAAGCTGTCGGTAGCTTAATCTTTACTGCAGATCCCTCTCTCTGTGTTTTCTTAGGATTCCTGCTATTAGCAGGAGTGGTACCGAGATGTTTTCATCAGGCGAGGAAAGCACACAATTAGAAGAAGAAAAAGTCTCTGATCTTCTCTGAGCAGAATGTTTGGCGTCGCTCGCTCTTGCAAATAATTCAGTGCAGCCCTGAGTCCCAGGTAGCCCATAGAGCTGCCTGTGACTGCTTCAGCCAGCTGGTCTGCTAGGACACTGCATAGATTTAGGAGACTAAGAGACATTAATATGATTTGGAAGCAAATAGAGCTGTTACAGATGTGGACACCTCATGAAGAAGGGGGGCAGTGATACTCTCGGTGCAAAATATTGCACTTGAAGCATCAGCCGTGGCGGGAGCTGCCGCCCCACACAGTGCACCGGGACTACGCGTCCCCCTTGCACGATCCTGAAATGCAGGTGTGGAAGGGAGGGTGAAAGGGGGCTTTCCTGGTGTCCACAAGTCTCTACCAAGAAACCACAAGGATCAGGATTAGTCGCTGTTGCGATAAAGAGCGAGCAGGAGTTGAGGTGAAAGCCACCGGCAAGGTGCTCCACTTTAACCCCTACAGGACCAGGTTCATAGCCCCCAGCTGAGAAAATGCAAAGCAAATGGATAGAGGATATTTAAAATAGAGACACTTCCCTTTTCTGACCTCTTTCAGGAAACAAGATACGAACTGAACTTCAAGAACATGCATTTCCTCAAAGGGAAGCAGGAGGCACCTCGGGAGCGCCCCTGCGCAGCAGTATCCCCGGAGGGCAGCCTTGGAGGGCAGCCTCGGGGCCAAACCTTTGCATTGGAGATGCCCTTTACTCCAACCAAGCCAACTTCTTAGCGACCATCAGGCATTAAAAGGAAAAGCCGGCACTGCTAAAGGTCCTGTGGCACAACTGCAGCCGTAAGGAAGAGCCCGGGTGGGCTTGTCCTCTGCTTGGCAGCCCCAGAGGGGCAGGGAGCTCGGTGACAAGGGGATCCAGACAGACACAGTCTCAGCAGATGCTGCCGACAGAAAGAAGCCGGTCCCACATGTGGAGGGATAAATGCTCATCGCCAAAATGAAAGACACATGCAACCGTTCGGGGAGAAGCCCCCCCACTTCTCAGCAGATCACACAGCACATTAAAAAGAGCAATCGCAAACAGATCTGGCTTCTGCACCCCCTGTGCAAGCTGAGGGTCAGCCTATGGCAACCAGCTGAATTTCTTAGGGGTTGCCCCAACATCAGACAGCTGGATTTGTGCCGTGCCCCCCCCCCCCACCCCATTAGGGTGGGAAAGGAGCCACAGAGGCGGTACACACCACCCGCCCAACGGGACCTACCTACAGGCACCGTGGGGATGGGATGCTGCCAACCGAGAGCGAGGGACAAAAGGGGGAAAACGGCAGCAAGTTGCAGCGATCCAACAGCAGTTCTGGGGAAAAGACACCTGAACCCAGCAAGCCTCGAGGGGAATTCTTGTCAGCATGGGGAGGCATGCCCCGGTACCCCTCTCCTGCGTTCAGGAGCCAAGAACAACATGGGCTGTGAAAACAGATGCTGTGACAGTCACACCTGCGAGCTCTCCTTTGCACACCCAGCTCTCCCCAGGGAGCCCTGCCAGCCGCCTGGCCCATCCCACCGCAGAATCCCGGTCTCAGCTCTCCTCCCTGCTGTCTCCAAAGAGCTTGGCCCCGTAGAAGATCATCCTTCAGGAGTTTGCAGCCTCTTGAAAACCTCAAGCCTCTCTAAGCAGTAATTTCCGTCAATTATGGTTGTGCTACTCATTCCCTTCTCTACCAAGACATCCTGAACACCTCCTTTCAGTGCTCTCCCTGAGCTGTGCTGCCCGCAGCGTCCCCTCTGAGCTCTGTGTCCCACAGACCCCCAGGGCCATGGGGCTCCTTGTCCTCTCTCCCCCTGGCAATACCATTCCTCTCGTTTCCAACCCTGCCATTTGACATCACCTTGAAGAAACTTCTCTGTCCCTGGCAGATCCACCCTGATCTCACACAAATCTATCTTTCCCTGTACCAACCGTTTCATCACTTGATGACCAAAAGTTATTTTGACTAGAAACAAAACCAAATCCAGCCAATACCTCCAAACAACCACTGTGACCTCCAGGTAGGTTATCTCAGCTTTCTGTTTTTAAACAATGCTGGCAGCCAACCCTATCTGTGATTTTAAAGATAGCAAAGCTTCTTGAATGACTCAGCCACGTATTTTCCAGGCAATAAACCCCGAGCCTCTACGCATCTCTCCCCGCGTCCACATCCTGCAAACTGGAGAGCCCACCCCAAATGACAGTAAATCCACACCTAGCCACCACCACAAAAACAAAAAAGCAAGTGCTGAGTCAGCTGCTGATGCTCAGAGGTTGTTGGAGAGATGTGCGGAACTGTCCCCTCCAAACTCCGCATCCTCCCATGCCCCACTGTGCATGCCTCGGCTGCCTCCGTGCTGCAGTTGCATAAAAGAGTCTCTTCTCCTTGTCTGTTTTTCTACAGTTGAAAGAAACCTTATTCATTTTTGCAGTCACCTGATGACCTGAGAGTGAAACTCCAGTATCAGGCAGGTTTTCATGGTCTCTGTGTACCCAACACGGTCTGGCTCCAGGATGAGGAAACCAAAAGCAAGACAATTTCTCACCCATTCGAGCTATCCTAAACTCTCCTATTACAGAATCCCAGACTGGCAGGGGTGGGAAGGGACCTCTGGAGATCACCCAGTCCAACCCCCTGCCAGAGCAGGGTCACCCACAGCAGGTGGCACAGGAACGCCTCCAGGCGGGGTTGGAATGTCTCCAGAGACGGAGACTCCACCACCTCTCTGGGCAGCCTGTGCCAGGGCTCTGCCATCCTCACAGCAAAGAAGTTCCTCCTCATGTTGGGATGGAACATCCCATGTTCCAGTTTGTGCCCGTTGCCCCTTGTCCTGTCGCTGGGCCCCACTGAGAAGAGCCTGGCCCCATCCTCCTGACACCCACCCTTTAGCTCTTGCTGAGCATTGATGAGATCCCCTCTCAGCCTGCTCTTCTCCAGCTGAACAGCCCCAGGGCTCTCGGCCTTTCCTCAGCACAGAGATGCTCCAGGCCCCTCAGCATCTCCACAGCCACCACTGGACTCTCCCCAGCAGTTCCCTGATCTTCTTGAACTGGGGGCCTCTAGGCTTTAGGCAAAGGAAGAAAGAAAGAAGGAGCTGGTGGCGGCCCAGCAGAGGCAGGGAGCAATAGACCCCGGGCAAGGGAAAGCCGAGGCTGCTGCCCATTGTGGCCAGCCGTGTGGCTCACAGGCAGAGAGCCAGGCAAGGGGCTCTATGAAGCAAAACAGGGTGGGGAAGGAGGAAGGAGAGAGAGAAAAACAAAAAACCCAACCCCCCAAACACCCCTGCACTGAAACTTCATAAAACAGCAGCAGTCTGCATGCTCCTGTCATCAAAACCCCTCGTTATTACTAGGGGGCAACTGTATTTTTATCCTGTGGCTTTCTGTTTTTGCAGACACATTCCAGCACGAAAGCAGAGACAGCGCGCACCGCTGAGCAGCAGAGTTTATTTTAAGGGATGTAACGTGTTCCTGAGAGGATGCTCTATTTGCATCTGCTGCAGGACGCAGTAAAATGGCAGGTGTGTTTCCATGTAACCCAGAGACACAAAACAAAATGCACAATGCAAAACAAACGCTTTTGTCTTGCAAATCTCTGCCCGGCGCACTGAAAAATAAGAAATTTTTAAAAAAAAAAAAAAAAGAAAAAGAAAAAGAGGGAGGGAGAGGGGTTTTCCCCAGGGCCTGTTTTCTAGCTTATTAGTCCTGCAGATGCTCAAGACCTACTTTGCCAGGAAGGAGATTCGTGCCCACCGGCAGAAGGTAGCAGTCGCAGTCTGCAGGCGTAACCGCTGCTCCCCATTTGCATACATGTAAAACTCGTTAATTGCCGCCCGGCATGCCGTGCCTTGCAGGACCAGCGCGCTCCCTCCCAACGAGCCCTTCAGCAAGGAGCTTTCGGTGAGGCCTCGCTCGGGAGCGCACACGCGGGGTAATTTGGAGGACAGAGCGAGTAATTGTATTTAAAAAAATACGTACGTATATCTCCCTACTTGCTTTGAATGCAGCTCCTTAAAGCCACAATGACTTTTTCAGTGCACCACGTCGGTTCAACCTGCCCTTGCAACAATCCCATTGCGGTTATTTCCTCTGAACAACTAGTACCTCCAGCACAAAAATACAGTGAACTTCCTGGATGTTACAGAGAGAAATTAAAGATTTTTGCTTTCCTTTTTTCCCCATTTATACTTCGTGAAAAAATTGTATTTTTTTAATACTTTGTATAAAAATACGTATATGATTCTGGTCTGGCAGGTTATTACATCATTTTGCGAAGGCAAATAAGAAAAAGTGCGATACGATGGAAAATAACACTTGAAGACAGCATTAAGTATTTAAAAGAAAAGGCGCTTTTTAATAAAATTGAAAAAAAAAGTGCAATTGTTCCATTGGCAATCAGTGTCACAAGAGTAGAAGCCAAGAGCTTAAAGATCCCAAGAACACCGTAGCATTTGCAAGAATAAGCAACAGTACTTAGAGTTATATTATATAGGATCATGTGCCACAAAGGATGAAAAGGCAAGCATTAGCCGATAGTGGGCTTAGAAGAAAGTTGCCCAGAAAATATAATAGTTTTCTATGGAACGTTGGTATTTTAATAAAAACCCAAGTTAAAAGCATGTTTATGGGCACAGTAATATAAAGTGCCAAAAAAAAAAAAAAAAGGCAAAACCTTTTACTCAGACGATACTGTTTTCAGGAAATGGAACTATTTTTTGCTATTTTCCTATTCTCTAGAAAGTTTCCTGACGTAATCCATAGGTCTTATTGCCGTTTTCACTTTTTCTTTCTGCAGAGGACAACACTTCTCCACCTGCTTCATCCTTCTGCGCAGTCATCTCTTCCCCGAGTGTCTTACCCTTTGTTACCTTGCAACCCTTTCCTGCTTGTTTTTTCGTTTCTACCCGTTATGGCTCATGGTTTACGTTGTGTTTCATGGGAGTGAGGAGTTATCTGTGAGCACACGCCTGGATGGGCTGCAAAGCCATGGGTCTGATCTGGCCTCCAGGCAACCCTGCCCCGTAAACCCTGAGAAAACAACAATGTCCGTGCATCATTCAGAACAGCATGTCTCCTTTACCACTGAAAACTTAAAAATAAATATTGTGCTTTCACACTGGCTCTTCTTACACGCGTGCCACAAAAACGGGCAAAACCGACTGGCACGAGAAGGTTTAGGAAACATACCCCAGTGTCTCCTTCTGCTGCCAGGGTGCCGTGTCCAGCACGCAGAGACGCTAAACCCCACTGAACATACCCAACTCACCACCTCCAAACCATCCCCAAAGGTCCCCACCACCAGCAACGGGAGCCAGGTGTCCTCACCCACCTGAGCTCCATCAGGGCAGCACCCACACATGCTCCCGCCTCCCGCCTGGAACTAACCACGACCTGCCTCCTCCTAATTAACAGGACAAGCAGACGTGTCATCTCCAAAGCTCAGTTCACACGCAAACAAAAAGGTGACTCAGCTGCACACTCAGGGACTCCTCTGATTCGTTTCCACAAAGCACGGGGACACAGACAACATCCACGCAACCCTCCGCACAGCCTTAGAGTGGAGGTGATACAGCCGAGCTTCATCAGCGTCAATTCTCCTTACGAGGGAGGCTGTCTCATAGCGAAGCCACCCAGCGGAGGCGAGAGCTTCGTTTGCTAACCCTCGCTTAATTGCTCGCACGACAGGAGGGACGCAAGCACCACGTGCAGGTATGTGGAGCTGGAAAGGAAAGGGCTGGTTGAACACAGCGCGGGGTTCAATTCGCTCATCAGAAAATGAGGGAGAGGGGAGGGCAGCTCCTCCGGCATTGTATTACTGACAAATAATGTCACTCTGCCCCGCGTTACACGGTCAATAATTAAAAGATTGTAGGTACCTCCCTAAGGAAAGCACGCAAAGACAGAAGCTGGGGGAAGACAAGCCACTTCCACTGTACCAAAAAAAAAAAAAAAAAAAAAGACAGAATATAATTTTATTTCAGGTACAGGCAATTATTCCTACAATATAGTTTTCTGTTGCGGAACGGCAGAGAGCCCAGAGAGTATTAAATTCCCCTTATAGACACTAACAGCAAAATAAAAGGGAGAGCTAGTGCCCTGCTTCCATGGAAAGGTTAAGGGGATCTTTGGGTTAAAAAACCTGGTTGCAAATGTGGGGTGCAAGTGCAGCCCCCCACTCCATTTCCCCTCTTGAAACCCTGGTGTAAGATGGATGTAACCCTTCTCACCCTGCTCCCACGAGAACATGGGGGTTTCTGAGGGGTTTCATGCATAAGTGGGGAAGAGGACACAAAACCCCATCTCTCTTCTCCAGTGACCCCCCACGTCTCCTTCGGGATGGGGAGAAGCAAAAGCCGACTCTGAGGTGCCCCAACTTGTAAAACAGATAGGAAAACAACCCTGACTCTTTTTTCACCAGCAAATAATTTATCTGTTCCCTTTGTACCCTGATTTTTCATTCTTTTTGAGGTTTTTTGGACTCACTAAAGCATGGAAGTTTTCTCTAACGTGCAGGTGACCCCCTCAGGACCCACCCTGTCCTGTTGACAGCACCAATACACTTCCTTGGCGTCAGCAGCGGTTTTCGATGTCACGACAAATTTTGCCTCCCGCTGCCGCTCGGACAGCAACCGCAAAGGCTGGATGCTTGCAAGAGACTGCACCGACTCCCCATGCCAACGGGGCTCTGCTTCCCATCGCGTCCTCACATCCCACCACCAGCAAACGGGACAACGAGCTTTGGCAGTGCCACCCGGGAGGGATGGGTTGAAGAAACCAAAGACCAGAGCTACAAAGAAGGTGCAAGAGCAACTCAAGCCTCCTAAATCCCTCGATCAGAGGAGTTCATCAGCACAGCTTCATGCTCACAAGTGTGTAGCATGGTGTGTAGCTCTCCCCACCTGCCTAATCCTTCATACCCGTGTCCCTGCCTGCACTAACCAGTTCCCAGGACCTTTTTCAGCCCCCGTGCTGCCAAATGCGTTACTCAGCAGGGTTGCTGGTCCGGCTTTTGCAGTATGCATGGGCCATTCCTCCTTGGCCAAAACTCATGGTTTACCTAAATCCTTCCTGTCTCAGAGCCTGCAGATCAAAGTCAGCTCCCAAACAGCTGTATGACTCGCTGCAAGCGTGGCAGTGGATGGACTGTGCTGACAGCAAATGAAGCTCAACGAGGGGAGCTGGGTGGGCTTGGCGCCTTCTGCGAGGTGCTGCAGTCCAGCCCAGATGAAGAACGGTGGGAGCATCCCATAGGCATCCACGGAATGGCCCCCACCCTGCAAGGTACAACCAACATTGCCGTTGAGACGCCGCACTGCCTAGCATGAAAACATGGGGTTTAACATGAAGTTTCTTGGTTTGGGTTTGTGCATAGCCTAACTTCACCTTGATGGAGCTGAGGCTTACATGAGTGCTTTCAACCCAGCCAAGAACCCAGAGTGCAGCAGAAAATGGAAGAAGGTAACCAAGCCACACTCACGCGCCACCAACTAACACCCCCTATCATCGCTGGGAAAAGAGAAATGGAGGATGAGGCTAACATAGGTAATAAGGCGTTGACCCACCAGCTCAACTTCTCCTGGAAGGTGAAACAGGGCCATACCCAACCGCCATTCGCTCCTATACACCCTCCAGGAGGACAAAATTCCTCCCTGATGTTCACAGTGAGCTATTTAACCTCACCGATGAACAGGTGAATCTCTGTTTTGCAACCCAAACCGCAGCACAGGGAAGCACCTGGGACCAGGGCTGACCTAGTACCAGTGGGAGCATCTCCCCACCACTGGTGGTGCATCTCCCATCTCATCTTTTCTCCTCCTGCGCTGCATCCTGCGTGCTGGCTGAGCTATTTCCTTTCACCAACTCTAAATATGTTGCCCATTAGTGACAAAGTGACCTCTTTGTCCCTGTTTTATGACACAGCACAAAGAGGAGATGCAGCCAGTTTCCCTTAAGACATCAAATATTCACATACTCCCCAAGTCTGCTCCTTTCCAGAGTAGGTAATGTTCTTTCCCCTGACATCAAATGCAAATGGAGTGATTTTCCTCTTTGAAGTTATCAGCTGTAATCTTCAAGTTTGTCCTTACGTCCAAGCACTTTTAAAAATAATTTATATTAATTGTTCCCACTGCAATTTGGTTCACACGCCAACCTCCCTGCATAAAAAAAAAAAGAAAAAAAAACTCCACCTAAATTCCTGACATGCCCAAACCTTCCATTAATTTGTGCCCACTCATTCTCGTGCTCATCTCTGGCCCAGTAACGTTGGGAATTCATTAGCTCTAATTCCCTGCATCCAAACACCAGCGAAGCTAGTCCCCACTTTCAATACCAGGGTTTTGACAGCCCTTCTGGTACATTGACCAAGCATATTTGGCCTCATAAAACCTGGCCAGCCATAAAATGCACCATTCTCTGCCATACAGAGAGGAGGACAAGGCGAGAAAGCTTTGACACACGTGGTCTTTGGGCATCATGGTGGCATGGCTGTTTCAGTGCTCACTTCTTCTGGAGACGGTGCCGTGGTTGCCACCTGGCCCTACATCTCACATGGCTTGAAGCCCTGATACAGCATTAAGTTTCATTTAGCTTCAAAAAATATATATATTATGGGGTCAACAAGAGAAACGGTGTGATGCTGTGACTCATACTAGGACCTGGAGGCACATCATGGCACCATCCCATGCCAGGAGGAACTTTTCTCAGAGTACAATGCACAGCTCCGGTGCAGCATCAGCAGTTTTTGCGTAAAGCTGCATTTGGGCTGCAAACAGCCTTCAGTAAAGCTGGCAGCAAGAGAAGGAAGGAGAGGAGGGACGCATCCAGCCAGGGTTCCTGGGGTACAGACACAGGGGTGTTTTCAGCCCAGGCCCCCCAGCAGCTCTCTGGGACACTCTGCCGTTCCTCCTGGTACAGACCACACATCTTCCCATGATTTAATATGGTGACAAAGGAGTTTAAGCTGATACTGGAAATATTCTGCCTTCACATTTCCCTGCTCTGCGCAGATTTTTGTGGTCAGTGCCCAGGCAGGTCCAAGCCCTCAGCTCCACATCTCACATGGTTCTTTTGAACACAGACACTTCTCCACACGCCTGTGCCTGGGCACAGACAGACAAGGCTTCTGAGCTTTCTAAGAAGTCTGGAAGAAGCCCCGAGCTGCTGACTAAGTCCCCAAATGAATGAGGCTAAGGAGTTTCAGCAAGTCGCTGAGAGCTGAAAAGGCTCATTAATCCTCACCCGAATCTACCGATGTTACAAATCCTTCGCTGCTACAAATGCTGGGTGTTTTATCACCCTCCACAGCTCACTGTATTCACCAATTCATCCCATTAAATAACACAGATCTTTTCTTTACCGGAGAGCTTCAAGCCTCCTTCCCTACACATTGCTCATCTCCTCAACAGCAATACCTCGCCTAATGCCCGTCCACGCTCCGTGGGGCTGGGATGCTGCATCCACCACCGGCAGCTCTTCACACGGCAGCGGTGCAACCCGCAGGATGCCAACGTTGGCCTTGAACCAGAAAAACATTTAGAAACGTGATTAAGTACAACATTATCCAGGGCAGCAATTAAACACACGCTTACAGGCAAGCACATGCTTAAATGCTGTCCTGGATGGCGATGCTATTGGAAACCAGGGCCCCTTCCAAGGAAGACGCAATTGCTGAGTGGATTAACACCGACTTGTTTGTACCGCTGCAGGTTGCGTGAACAAACTGGGGAGAAAGGAAAACTGGAAACCTGTCGCCTCCACTGCCTGCGTCAGGCAGCTGGGCTCTTTGCTACAACCCCATATATGCCGAGTTATTCTCTGCATCCCATAATGGCTGGCGCACAGCTGAACAACGCTTGCCACACACCCAGCCCATCTACCGTCGTTCCTGGGTTCAGAGTCCTGCCTGGCAGCACAATGGTCCCCAGCAAAGGGGAACGCAGGGGCCGCCAGAAACCCTGGGGTGACGCTCACCGAGCACCACACCATCTACAGTAAATCCATTTAATTCCTGCTTTAGCACCGTTTGGTGGCTACTCCTGCCTCCAGCTGTGAACAGCAGTGGAACAAGCAGTTTATTTCTGTTCTCTCTCTAGGACGCGGTGACAGGAGAGGTCCAAACCCTGTGTCCTGCTGACCCCTCTGACCAGGCTCGGTCCATCTGCACACCCAGGTTTCTGTTACACACTACACAATGGGGGTCTTTGCAATCAGGGTGCACTTGGGTGCCAGACCTACAGTGACAGGGGGCTGGAATATATCAAGGGGAAGGAAAAAAGTTCTGTCCTTTGTTTTTCATAGAATCATAGAATGTTTCAGGTTGGAAGTTCATCCAGTGCCACCCCCTTGCCCTGGGCAGGGACACCTCCCACCAGACCACATTGCTCCAAGCCCCGTCCAACCTGGCCTTGAACCCCTCCAGGGATGGGGCAGCCACAGCTTCTCTGGGCAACCTGGGCCAGGGGCTCACCGCCCTCAGAGTGAAAAATTTCTTCCTGATATCTCATCTAAATCTTCCCTCTTTTAGTTTGAAGCCATTACCCCCTTGTCCTATCACTAAATGCCCTTTTAAAAAGTCCCTCCCTAGCCTTCCTGTAGTTCCGGAAGGGGCTGGAAGGTCTCCCCGGAGCCTTCTCTTCTCCAGGCTGAACCCCCCCAGCTCTCTCAGCCTGTCCTCACAGCAGAGGGGCTCCAGCCCTCCCAGCATCTCCAGGGCCTCCTCTGGCCCCGCTCCAACAGCTCCGTGTCCTTCTGCTGTTGGTGCCCCAGCGCTGGAGGCAGCACTGCAGGGGGGTCTCCCCCAAGCGGAGCGGAGGGGCAGAATCCCCCCCTCGCCCTGCTGCCCATGCTGCTGGGGATGCAGCCCAGGCTGCAGGGGGTTTCTGGGCTGCCAGCGTACGTTGTTGGGTCGTGTGGAGCTTCTCATCCACCAACACCCCCAAGTCCTCCTCAGGGCTGCTCTCCATCCAGTCTCCACCCATCCTGGATTTGTGCTTGGGATTGCCCCGACCCACATGCAGGACCTTGCTCTTGGCCTTGGTGAACTTTATGAAGTTCACAAGTTTTGCCATTACTACTGGCTTTAGGAAATGTTTTCTCTCCTATGTCTGCCAATGGCCCAGAATTTGGGATGGGCACCTTTGAGAGCAAGAGGCTGCTGTAGGGGGTACCTGCACCAGCTGCTTTATTTGTGCTTTGAGCCTCCAGTCAGAAGCACACAGAGCTGAGACCACTCTGGAGCTTGCAGCAAACTGAGGGTAAAAAAAGGTAAAAAAGGCTAAGCTGAGTAAACAAAAAAAAAAAGTCACTGCACCAAGTTGTCACTAGCGAACCAGGTGCTTTGTGGGTTTCCACAGGATGGGAGAAATGTCCCTGTCCCGCTCCAAAACCAACTCAGCTCTGCAGCAAGAGGAGAAATCCCCACCAGCGAGCAGCGCTCCACATCCCATCCAAGCAGACAAGAACACTGAGATCATAGGGGCAAAGATCCACAGATCTGCAGAACATCTACAGAAGCAAACCCAGTCCCAGGCTCCAGGTTATAGACAGATTTATATTTATAAAGCCACTCTGCTCTTTGCCCTGATTCAGCTGCAGTTTACCCAGCTGCCATGTGTTTACATTTCTAGCAAACTTAATCCTGAACTCCTTGGGCCAGATATTCTAAGAAAGGAAAAGAACTTTATTAATTATGTACTAGAGAGCTGCACCCACGGTGAGCCCCTCAAGGAGCCAGGCTTGGGCTGAAACCTCCAGCACTGCGTAACCCCCAGGAATTTCTGGATGTATTTTATGTTGGGTTTTGTTAATTCACTTTTTTTTAAAAAAAGGACGTTTTGTAAAATCCCAGATTTTTCCACTAGATATTCTCAGAGATACCAAGGTAGCATTCAGGCTTCTTGCTCTAAGTATGAATGATACTATCTACAAGAGAATTCAGAGCTTGGCAGGCTGAAAGAAAGTAATTCACCTTCAAGCAAGCACTCACCTACTATTTCTATGAATAATAAATACATTAATTTATTAAGTGAATAAAATGCAGGAGACCAGAACTTATTAGCAGCTGCACTGTGAATAACCTGTGTTAGCAATCTAACACTTGAGCTTGAAAAGCCGCGTCTCTAAAAATGAAACTGAAACTTTTTCTTAGTTTTCTAAAGTTTCTCGCAATTCTTCCACGTGAAAGTCCTAAAATACTGATTCCTCGTAATGTCAGAGATCCGCGTGCATCTGTTTTACTGATATGTAAGACAGATTGAAAAGCAGATCTTGCACATGGCAGAGCCCATGAGGACGACGAATGGAGATACCAGGTTTGCTCTGGGTTAGTCTTTCCTATGAACTGTCACATTTTCCTCTCCGATTTATTTGGGTCTGTTCCAATACTACGTTACACGCAGCAACTGAGAAGAGAGCTTAGGGTTAACGCCGCTTTGCATGCGCCGCCACAATAACCCACCTGTTTTAATACAAACTCCGGATAAAGACAAATTTCACTTTTCTCAGCTGAGGAGCACAAGTGGGAAATTTCACTGACGCTGTCTTCTTACTGCTGTAGTGTTATTATCGGCATATCTCCTAAAGAAAATATTCCGGGGGCTGCTGCTCCTTCAGCTTTCAGAAAAGCTGTGCTCTAAGGGAAAGCAACTAATTCAGACTTTCAGGGCTGGCTGGTGTGGAAGTGAAACTCCATCTAATTTAAACTAGAAAAAAAAAACAAATCCCCTAACTCCGTGAGCCTGAATTACTTCTGATTTTTTTCCTCGCAAAATGAAGGAAGAATCCAACTTTACATTAACACCATGAGGATGCAGTAGTGAGGAGCAGGCAATAAGTAGAGAATGTCCAAATTAACTTAAGTCATAGTCTGGACTCATTCCTCTGTTTATGTACACTTTTGAAGAGGTTTAATTAAGCTACCACATCTTAAGATGAGATTTTCAAAGCTATATAAGCAATTCATAAGAATCCAGACTGCAAAGGGCAGTTTGGGCACTCATGATTCTTTGAAAATCCTCAACTGGTGTAACAGAATTCATTTTCTACTGCAAATTAGATACACATTTAGCCAAAATAACCTGGGGCCGTGTACAGAAGTTACAGATGATCATAACCTAAGCAGAAGGGCAGAGTTAAGGTTACAGATTCAAATTTTAGTGCATGCTCACGTGTCAAAGCATCAAATATTCCAAGTATAAAAATCACAAGATAGAGAAAATCAGGGCATCTTCCAGTAAGGAGTGGTTGGGCAGAGTCACCCCGTGGTCACCAATGGACCCGTGAAATCAATCAAATAATCAACCAAGTCTGAGACTGGCCAAATTCTTCCACTAAAGCTTTAGATCTGTTTAAGGTATTTAAGATAATCTAAGTCCTTATATTGGCACAAGCTGTTTAAAATGATCTAAGGCTTTAGATGGCTTTAAGCCGCTTATGCGGCTTTAAGGTTTTACAAAGGTTTAGACTGCTCACAAAACATTCCCCAAAAAGCAAGTGGGGTTGTTTGTTGGGAGCCAGTTGTACCATTTCATGGCTGTTAGTATGGTGCAAATGCAAAAATATCTACACAGGAGTAAAATATTTTGTTTGCAACACTAAAAGTCAGTCAGTCAGTCCCGAGTCTACAAATACTGAGTTTACAGATGACTTCTATTGGCATACGTTTGAGGGGAGCAGCACGCCCTTGTTAAAGCACCAAGTGCTCTCTCTGTCTTAAAAAAAAAAAAAAGAGAAAAGAAAAAAAGTACCATACCACATTACGCAAAACCTTGATACAACATCTCCATCCTGTTAAGAAAAAGTAGACACCAAAATATGGTATCCCTTGTCACGGTCTTCTTAGGATTACACCCATTTGCAAGCCCACAGGTGTCTCTGGGCATATAAAGTCCAAGGTGCCCATGTGGTGCTGGAAAAACTCGATAACGAGACCCCAGCGAGGCATACAAGTAGTTGCCTCAAACAATACCTCTGCATTGCAGGGGGTGCTGGAACACGCAAAGTCCGGGAAGGCTTTTCCAGGGGGCTGGGATGGGTTCCACTCACCTGCATCTTTCCAGCACAAAATTAACCCAAGTGGAGTAAGTTTTTTTGTAAGGAACGCTCTCAAGCCCCATCTTGCTGATGTGCCGAACTCTTAGCTTCAAGGAGCACTTTTATTTCCTCAAGTCCCCCCCAGCAGGTCCAGCTGGGCTCAAAACATCCCCAAAGTCCCCAAAGCTCACTTCTGCACGAGATGCACGCTCTGGGTCCTGCTCCAACCCTGCACCCTGGGCTCTGCAACTGCTACCCCAACAAGAGCTTCTCCCAGCCCCAGCTGGGCCGTGCCACCGCGCAGGGCATGGGAGGCCTGCTGGGGCAAGGTCCGCTCCAGACCTGGGCTTCAGCCCCAGACCAAAGCTCCGGTCCCAGCCAGCCTGTGAGATGAGGAGGCCAGAGCAAAGCTCAGCCCCGACTCCTGGAGCACAGCGCTTAACTGCAGGGACGGAGTCACCGCCCGTCCCTTGGGGAGCTTGAATTTCCTTCCCAAAACATTGTCTGGAAAATCTGGGCAACTCTCCTGCTTGAGGGCACACCTTTTATAAACAGTTGCAAAAACACATCTAGTCTCCTTTAGCAATTTAGGTGGCTGCAATTTTCAGTTTCCCTTTTCTCCCCCTAGGGAGGGGACGGTCCCATCCCTCCATGCCATCTAGATGCAGAAAATGCAGTTATAGTGGGACAAAGAGCCTTTGGGTGTTTTTTTTTTTTAAGGCACTTGAGCAGAGGCACGGTGGTACACAGCCACCCTCCGCTCTCATTTACACAAACATAAAGGCAGAGCATCTGGCCACGTGTCAAAAGTCTTTAATTACATGATCGAGCTTATCTTAAATATCTATTTATTGGAAGTTGTAAATAACACAAGATTGCATTCTATCTGATAAACACCACACAGACAAAGGGAAGTTATGATTACATATTCAACCTAACGCTCACTTATTTCCATCTTTTGACTGCTTAACTTTGCAACCTTTCTGTGATATTGATGTAAGCGCCTTCTCTCTCCCCCCACCTTGGCAGTTTGCTCTTGGGTACCAAGTTCATTTTATGGTTATTCGGTCATGGAGAACCAAGTAAGGATTTTTTTTCATAATCGAGATTTTTATCTCAATACGCATTTTGGACTTGGGACTATGCTTCTGCAGAGAGCATCAGTCCCTGAGCAGCTTTTGCAGTGGCAAACACTGAGCAAAATCCAAATGACTGAGAAAAAAAACCCACCACATATAAACGCTGACAGAAATAGCAACAGAAGCAACAGAAACCTGTTATGTACAGTTAACTGAGAAAATTGGCCTCTTGATTTTTCAATTTACCCAACCTTTTCCTCTGTAAGGAACAACAGACTGCTCAGGGATGGGTTTGTGCTTCAAAAGTGTACGCAGCATCCACAAACGAAGCGCAGAATAACTATGGATACAGAGTAATTACAGCATCCTTAGAGTCCTCCCTATCTGAGGGTTATCATATGATTTGCAAAATCTTCATAAGCGAGAGCACCACACCAGGAGGCAGCCCTGGGAAGCACACGGCAGCGCCAGAACCGATGAGCTGGTTTATCCAAGGGGGAACGCGCCCCCATTGCACCCCAAAATTTCAACAGCAAAAGGAATATAGGTCCTTCCAGCTGCAGGCGTACCAATCACAGAGCTTCGTCGTAACTCATCGCATTCCCACATTCATCAATAAGCCAAATTGTCCAACTGAAGTAGCTATTCTGGGAATTTAGTTACCTTCCCGGTATTCCCCATGCAAGTTTTCCAGAACACTTTTGAGTTCTGCTGTTATTTACATTATTGTCATGCCTTGTTATTTACGTTATCGATCCCTGCCAGTTGACAAGGGAGTGTTGAAATTGGAGCATGGAAATACAGATTGTATAAAATAAGAGATGAAACGAGCATGAAGCTCTTCCCCATGGCATCCCCATGAACACAGCCCAGACTCCTCCTTCATGGCCTGCGGTCAACCAAGCGCACTGTCCACCCTGGACAGCCCAAGTTCCCTCTCTTTGCACAATTCACTGAAAGGCATCTCCTTTCTGGTTTTATCGTCTACTCTGTACGACGGAGCACCCTGAAATCTCCACCAAGACGAGGGGCCCACAAAGCTGGACCCTACACAAACAGCAAGAGCACCTTTCTGCCCAACAGCCTGCCAGTTACCCCCTGCCACACAAACACCCACAGCACAGACATTTGCTGAGGTGCCAAGAAGGAAATGAAGCCAAGGAACATTTTTGCCTTACAGGGTGATACATTTCTGTGAAAACAGAAAAAAAGGACTCTTTCTTGTCTTAAACTGCCTGTAGTGCAGGGAAACATGAGAGACCTTGTGCAGCACCAACCCAACCATCAACCATGCCCAGGCATTGGGAGAGCATGTACATGTGCCTCACTTCATGGACAACGGGGTATGCAGAAGACAGAGGAAATTGAATAATTCCATATGTTACGCAACTTAGGAGCACAACTTTTAACAGGACTTTTGCTTCCAGGTCATTATGGCTTCACGAGAGAAAACTAAATCCCATTCTGGCACAATTGAGGAGTAAAATAAAGTATTTTCTGCCCCGACTGAGAAGCATATCTGTCACTTTCACTATAAAACAAACCAGGTATATGTCATAGAACGATGGAATGATTTGGATTGGAAGGGACCTTAAAGACCATCCAGTGCCACCCCCTGCCCTGGGCAGGGACACCTCCCACCAGCCCAGGTTGCTCCAAGCCCCGGCCAACCTGGCCTTGAACCCCTCCAGGGATGGGGCAGCCACAGCTTCTCTGGGCAACCTGGGCCAGGGGCTCACCACCCTCACAGCAAACAATTTCTTCACAAGATCTCACCTAAGTCTCCCCTCTTTCAGTTTGAAGCCGTTCCCCCTCATCCCATGGCTCCTCTCCCTGATCCAGAGTCCCTCCCCAGCTTTCCTGGAGCCCCTTTAGGGACTGGGAGGGTCTCTAAGGTCTCCCCGGAGCCTTCTCTTCTCCAGGCTGAGCACCCCCAACTCTCTCAGCCTGTCAAGCACTCCAAAAAGCAACTACCTTGGCTATAACAGCAATACCTTCCATTCATTACCTTATTTATTCATTTAGAGGCTGCAGTTCATGCTCTGCCGGCTGTGCCCCCGTGCACCTTGCAGCCCCAGAGCCGCACACACACCAGCACACCTTCTCCTCGCTGTTGAAGCTGGCCCAGGATCAACGTTCGCCCCCTGCAGTGGGTGGTCTGACCCACACAGCCGCCTTCTCTTGGCACGGCACCACATCTTGTTCGGAGACACGAAGCCACTCTAAATATTTTCCTTCAATCTGCCACGGGTGCGCAGTACATGTCCTTCACTTGCCAGGTAGCAGATTTTTTTTTTCCACTGCATAAAATTACTGTCCAATGAATTAATCAAAGTTATAATCAAATGCCAGTATCAGTAAGGTAGAAGTTGCCTTCGCTTGCTGGAGATGTCCCTGCTGCGCAGGGAGAATTCATTTCGAGCAACACATTCTCTGCAGCAAATAGTTTTCCGAAGAAACCTGGCCAAACTGCTCTTGAAGAGTCATTAAAAACAAGACAACCTGTTTGGCTCAGCAATTTTCACTCTCCCATAAAATTCACTATGATGCCAAGACCACACAAAAAAAAAAAAAAAAAAAATTGAAAATATGAGTTATAAGCAATGAAAAATGGGGTCAACGGGAACACAACCTCCAGGACTGTGACAACCAACACAGAATCAGGTGAAGGCCATAAGGGGAGAGATGAGGGACAATAAATTTGTTTTCATGGACTAAAACACAGAGGGATGAAGGGGACCTGGCCGGTGAGGATTGGAAATGCCTTTGAAATACGGATGACACAGGATGGACACGGTTAGAGGGACCGGGACCAGGGCAGGACGGGATGAGACTTGCACAGCTGAGCCCAGCCCAGGAGTCTGCTCTTTTGCACATGAACAATTATTTAAAAGGCCACCTGAGCTCCAATTGCAAACGTTATTTCAAACATATTAGACCTTTTGATTTCAAATTCATCACTTAGCAGTAACGTCCACTGGCTTGTATAAAATATGCTTAAACTCTAAAGGCAACTAAAAAAGTGGGTTAGAAGTTTTGTTTGTAGCAGAGGTGTATTTTGAAGGACTCTGAGATCATCCCTGACATCATCATGAGCAGCCCTCGCCTTTCTCACTTGTACTTTAACAGAATGATAAATTCTGCGGTGGCTTATTTTCAGCAGATCACTTGTTACATCAGGGTTTACCCATTTCTTTTTGCTGGCAGCCCCCAAACCGGGGCCGTGAGTCAGCGGCAGCCTTGGGCCTTTCCTCTAGAGGTGCAGGAGATGGTCCAGCCACCCGCGGTTGTCTCCTCCACCGGGTTTTATTGACCAAGCTCCTTCCGAAGACACCCATGCATCCCACATCAAGAGCTGCCAGAGTGACGAGACAGCACATGGGAGGGGAAGCAAGAGACAATCTCTCCACTGCACTGAAAAATCTGGGCTGTTCGAGGCGGGGGTCAAACCATCTGACGGTCCCAAGTCCCCATGGGATTCCCATACAGGGAGTTTGCAAGCAGCCCTGGAGCAGCAGGGCTGTGGGATCCTCCTCTCCCAGCTGCAGGGAGAGACAGATCAGCCAGGACCATTAGGGTCAGGGTCATTAGGGCGTCCTGGGCCATAACAACCCATCCAGAATGACCCCGGGCTGGGGCCAGCAGCTGGGTTCCTCTTGGGGATGGTCCCAGCAGCTATTTCTGGGGCTACCCCTCCCTCTGCTCCCAGGGGATGCCAGCAGCATCCCGTGTCCCTCAGCCACGAGGGCTTTCACACGCGGCCCTCAGAGCCCAAGCTGGTCACCCTGCACGCAACGTGCCTCAATAAATTATTCAAGTCATCAGTAACAGCAATCAGTTGTGGTGTTCACCTCCGAACGGCCCGGACGCCACCACGGCACCCGCACCCCCCGGAGCTGGGGCTGCTCCTGCTTCTCCCCGCAAGGATCATCTGTGCAACAAAACACGTCTAGCAATAGGGATTGTCTATACAGTAAAATACATTCCCCCGCGCGTTTTCCTACAGCACTGGTGGCTGCCCAGCAAATACTAGTCTAAAAAAAAAAAAAAAAAAAATATTGAGCGCTGCTGTCTGCAGTTGGAGCTTAGAGTCAAAACTTATTACTTGCATTTTCAATCTGCCAGGGACTCATACTGTGATCTTGGCCAAATGGCTCCCCCTTCCCTCCTCCCCATTTCCCACACATAAGAAAAAGTAAGACGCAGAAAGGTTAAATGGGAACAAAAAAGGCCAAGCTGCTTTCCGCCCCCCCCTCCACCTCTGTTAGCCACTGAGATCAGAGTTGAGCAAATCCTTGACTTACATAGCTGCTACGTTTCCATTCTTGGCATAAAAGTTTCTGAGCTTTTTAAAGAACTAAATGAAGAAAGATTTGGGCTATGAATTCTGACATCCCTTTTACAGTAAGGTCAGAAATATGGTTAAATATGGGTAAGCAACAGCCAGCCCTCCTATACCTTTTTGAAGATCCTCTTCAGATAATGATTTGCACCTTTAAACGGTCAAATAGATCAGCCTGCTGGGACGTACTATTCCTTGGTGCATCCATACTAACCCATATTATACAGCTGTCTTAACTGAGCCAGCTGCAGATATTTAGCTTTACACGGAGAAAGGAGACAATTTTTAGCCCTAAAGAAGCCTAGAGTGGTTTGTGCTCCTACCAGCACGAGGCAGGAAGATTCACTCCCAGCTGGTCCAATTAAAAATGATGGGTTTAGGTCAATATTATGTTCCTGCTCTCCTGGCACCGATCCCTTCCTCACCAGCTCCACATCATGAACAGAGACAGCTGAGATTTCTGGTAATTGCTGGACCAGCCCAGGGCCAGGTGGAAATCCGGAATTAAAGTGCATGGGAGGAGGAGGCACTCTGAACCTGGGCTCCTCCAAGGGTCTATAAAACTTCCTGGCCCATCCACAGCTATCTCAATTTCCCACCAAATATCACCATTTACATAACTTGATGGAACGGGTCAGCCACAACCTTTGCCGGAAACCAGCCAAGATGCTGGAGAGCCATTTGAAAGCCATGACCCTGCACGTTGTGTACATTTATAGGAGTCTTACAACTATTTCCAACAAAATAACAAAGAGCATCCTTTGCAAGCACGATACTGTTGGGTGGCCCGGCCTCCGATGCCTCAAACAACGATTTCATTTCCCTTTCTCTGGAGGTGATGCAAGGATAAAAGTCAGAGGAATGCAGGGCCAGCAACTCCCACCGGTCCCAAGGTATCACAGAGACTTCATAGAAGAGCAACTCCTGGCAGGACCCAGATGCCACCACCCCTGCAGAGGAGCACTCTGGTGCAGCACGAGACAAGATCTGCGGTGTCCTGCTTAAGCATCCAGGAGGAGGGTTTGGACTGGGCAGTGCACAAAGGATTTCGTAGCCCCAGAGGCAGCCGGGCAAAAGGCCATGCCCCATACAGGAGATGATTTGATAAGAAAAACGCCACTTTCCCTTCCTCCTCCTTAGTTACCACCCGGTTGGGCTTTCTGGGGAGGTTTCTCATCCAAACCAGGCTGAGCAGAGCGAGAGCTGGGGACCGGTGCCGAGCAGCGAGCTCCCACATGGCACCGCTGCGCAGGGATCCCGCCGAGCATGCAGGCTGGCCGAGGGGAGGAAGAAATGAAGACCGACGACACCCCCCCACCACCACCGTGTTTTGTTGCAGCTGGGAGGATTGGCAATCTCCAAAAAGGAATTAATTAAATAAATAAAACAAATCAAAGTGCAGCACTGGGCACGCTCCTGTGTTGGCATGGCACGGAAGCCATAGAGAACATCCCGTCCCCTCAGGGCCATGCCGCCCCTGCACGAGCTGAGCATCGCTGGCTGGGCACGAGGGAGCGCCAGGTTTGGGGACATACCTTTTTTTTTTTCTTTGCATCCCAAAGCACAAGGCTGGGGGACACAAGCGCCCGACAGCGTTTGGATTTGCCGTTTCTGGCAGAGCAGGAGGGCAGGGGACGCTGGGCGCCCGCAGCCCCGCACCCAACCAAATCCATGGCAGTATTCCCCCATCACTGGCTCCAAAGCTTATTTTAAACATATTCTCCTCCACGCATCCCATATCAAACTCCTTAATAAAAATTATTTCAGAATGCTTTCAGAAGCTGGGAAGGGGGGAGAGGGGGGGGAACACACCAGATCAAACTGCATATTCAGTGTTGATTACTTTCTGTCTGTCAGGTTAGAGATTCACAAGTTCTCTTTCTAGGAAGCCCCAAGGGGTTGTTTATATAAAATAAGTATTTTATTTCATGTGCTGCCCATCCTCAGCTTGCACAATTAATTGGGGTAAACTTTTTGCAGAGCCTCTCCTTAGCAGTCAGGCAAAAAAAAAAAACCCAAACGCTACAAATAACCTTGCGTGCAACACAGAGAAAGAAATACATTGCACAAAACATGCTTAAAGACATTGTGATATAAAGGCAAACTTCCAGACAAAGGGCTAATTTTTGCCCTCGGAGGTTGATACGGCCGAAGGAGCTGGATGATACAAGTGAGGGCTGGATTTGGCCCTCGGAGAGGCCACTGCAATCCCTGCCGCCAGCCCGGGCCGGGGGAATAGGGCAGAGACGCGGGTGCCAAAGCGAGAGCCGCGGGTGGGTGCAGGTGGGGCTGCCTCCCCCCACCTCCGCCGCCAGCAAGGGGAGAAATTCCCGCTCCCAGCCAAGGACGAACCCCTGGGGATCATATCCCAGTGCTGCCCAACGCTCACCCGGCGTGGGCGCAAAGAAAATCAGGCAGGGCGGAAAAAAGAAAAACCAGTGCCCGGGCTTTGTGCAGGCAAAGGGGGGTTCAGCCAGAGGCAGGCATCTAGCTGTTAAAACGAGGGTTGGAATATGCATGTTATTATTATTTTTTTAAAAAATATGTTTATACACACTGTAGCGTCAGGTAACAGCTGCTTCTACTCCGCAGGGAACCTGCATGCGGGATGGGAAGCGGCGCAGGGCCTGGGCACAGGAGGCTCCCAGTGTCGCCCCGAGAGGACGGGGGCTCCCCACGGAGCACCACGTCCATTTTTCCGCCGAGGCGGGGGCCGGGGTGCCCGGCGGAGCCGCGCGTCCCTCTGCCCGCCCCGCGCCCATCCCGCACATCGCTAACACACACACACGGCATTCCGCCTCCCACCAGCCAAATAAATAAATAAATAAATAAGTGAAATCTCTGCATATTGGGAGAAAATGAAGTTGCTGTCAAGCGACGATAAATTCATGCGACAGCCGGGGCTAATTAAGCAGGAGCGAAGTCGGTGGGAGCGCGGCGGGGACAGGGTTACAGGCGGCCGCGGGCTGATTGACACCGCTAAGGTTACCCCAGGCTCGGGGAGCTCGCCCATCGCGCCAGCACGGCCACCCAGGGAACACGCACACACACATACACACACACATATACATATATATTTATCTCTATATGCGCACACTCGGTGTGCGGTGGGCGAGCGTCTCGGTGGCAACCTGACACCTTTCGTGGAGGCAAAATGGAATCTCGCCGTCCGGTTGTGCACCCGCAGCAAGGGAGGGAGGGAGGAGGAAAATATACCGTCTGCAAATATACACGCAGAGAACAACAACAAAAAAAAACCCAACCCAAATTCCCTCCTCCCCCCCCCACCCCCGGTGCCTACCTTTGCTGGGTGCCGGCAGGCAGATCCCGGACCGTTTGGGGTCGGTGGCTGTTCCCTTCTTTATGAAATGTTCGGCTCAGCCGGTGCTATTTGCATTCTTTCATTAGCACCTGTTTCAAGTAAGGAAGGAGAAAGCTCATTACGAGATCAGCTTCCTTTCAAAATAAATTATTTAAAAAAAAAAAAATAGAGATGCACGCTGCCAAATAATAATAACGCTAATTAAAAAAAAAAAAAAAAAAAAAACAACCACCACATGTATATTAAAGCCCAAACTAGGCAGTTTAATAATGGGAGATCTTGCAGGTTGTGAGCATGCTCCAGCCGGAACAAATCCTTCCTCTGTTATTCCTCTGAATAAAAATAAACCACGATCAAGAAACCCAAACGGAAGCTTCCTCCTAGAATCCCTGCTGCTGAAAAATATGTAATAAATTCAGCCCGAAGACGCAGACTCTAATCAGCAGCTGTTTTCTGGATCCAAAGCCAGCCAAAGCCTCTCTTGTCTTTTCCCACTATGAGTCTAGGCCTTTTTGAAAAGGGTTTTAACCTTTTAAAGCTACAGTGCACCAATTATCACTTCTGGAGGACTGTCACTCACGGCGCAAATAAATTAATAAAGCGGCAGCGGCGGCACAGTCAGAGCAGGGGGAGGTGTGGTTTGCACGAGCAGCCTTTCTTGACGAATATTATTATACGATTTATTTATTTTTTAATAGGACACCCCCCACCCCCCCCTTTCCTTTGGGAGAATAATAATAAACGGAAAACTTGCCACTCGGCTCTTGGATAAATGCATAGTCATTATAAAAATGAACAGCTGCTGGGTGCAGTTCAGGGAGTTGTACGGCCGGTCCTTATCAGGGTTAAATTTCTTGCAACTGAATTTTTAGGTGTTAACAGTTTCCATCCCAGGCGGAGGTGTGAGAGGGTTAATGACAAGCGGAGAGGAGCTCTGTCAAGTGCTTCCCATCAAACTAAGGATCAAGGCTGCAAAGTTTGAACCCAGCAGCCCTGGCACAGCAATAAAGCATTCTTCCAGGAGTGGGATTTAGGGTTTTTGGAGCAAACCGAACCAAAAGCCCCCTCCCCAAAAAAAAAAAGAAAAAAAAAAAAAAAAAAGCTCAGCCCTCCACTAACAAGCATCGCAAAGCGCCGGCGGCCCCGGAGCCATCCCCAGGGTGGGGGGGCGGCCAGGGGGTCCCCCCCAAAAGCTGTGGGTCCCCAGGCCTTGGCACCCCCTGGCAGTGTCCCCCAGCAGCCTCGCGCCTCTCCTGCTGCCATCGGCGCCTGGCCCACCTGGGTGGCAATGGCATCCTCCTGGTCAGGGCGCGGGGAGCAAGGGGCCATCCCCGGGGCGCTGCGGCTCCGCACCCCGCGCTCTGCTCCGGCCAGTCCTCTGCGCAGCCCCCGGCATGCAAACCAGCGGGAGCAAGCGGTCCTCCCACCCTCTTCCCCCCCCCCCCCCGCCCCCCAACTCCTTCCTCCTCCTCCTCTTCAGCAGAAAATCATCATATTTCATGTGTCGCTGCTCCAGCCTCGCCAATTGGTTGGGCATTCGCAGGCGGAAATGTCAGGAGCAGCCCAGCATCGGTGCCTGCCCGCAGCCGCCCCTTCCCCCCGGGTCCCCGCTGCTTGCAAAGCACAGCAGTGGGCACAGGGCTGGCCATCAAAAGTGGAGGAAAAACGGGGGTTTGGTGTTTGGTTTTCTTTTCTTTTTTTTTTTTTCTTTTTTTTTTTTTTTCCTCTTTTAACACCACTTTGGCTCAGCTCCGCAGGGATGCAGGCTGCCAGCAACTTGACCTTGACCTGCAGGGTTGTGTTGCGCTGCCAGCAAGAAGCGTTTTCTGGATGACGGAGACCCAGCACATCTGCTCTGCTCCGCGGAGCCGCCTCCCTCCTTCCTCCTCCTCCTCGCCAGCCGCACCAACCCACCCCAGCACCAGCTCCACGGGCACAGCTCTGGTCGCACTACAGGTACCGTAGATTCTCGGAGGGACGACGCCTGACAAACAGATGCTTTCTTTTTTTTATTTTTTTTCATCCGTTTTCCAATGGAGCGCATTTGTTTACGGCTTGCCCCCCACTTCCAGACCTTTCAAACAAGACGTATCAGCATGTTTCTTTACCATCTTAATAGCTGGAGAAGGTGGGATTTGGAAATAGGGGCTTGCCTGAAGCTACCCAGTGTGGAGCAGCAGCTCAAGTAGGAAGACAGCCCAAGACTTATCTTCTTTTTCCTTCTCAAAGGGCGGAGGGGGGGCAGGGGGTGTGGGGAAAGAAAATAATCTTCTTGGGAAATGGAGCGATGGAATATCACAATGGAATAATCCTGATGAAAACAGTCATCTACTCCCCTGCAAACGCACTACCTGGAAGTGAAAGGCGAACACCTCCAAGGACACTGAAAAATGTTCTCCTAAGGAGCAACGGAGACGCGCTTTCCTGCCAGGTTCTCTAGCAAAATGGGAGCATAAGGAAGAAGGGAAATACAACAGCCAAAAGCTAACTTTTATTTTGCGGCTGCTTACACAAGGATAAAAAAAAAAAATAAATTGCATTGTCACAAAAAATAAAGAGGATTTGAGTGCGGCGTTTATGGTACAAATCAGCTTATGAAACCCGCAACTCTCTACTGATCGTGAAAAAAATCAGTAGTAAGTGGGTAATATATTGGATGGAGGAGTAAAAAGCTCCAAAGCTTCTTTATCTGACCATCTGATGAGCAGCCTGCAGCCCGAGTCACATCAGCAAGCAGAGACAGCCCATGGCAGGGTGCTCCCGCAAGGGGAGCCTGGCAGTCACCATTTCAACCATCCACAATGTCCTCTACCTCCCTGTGGCAAGGCTTTGGCACAGCAGAAACTCATCACCACTGTGTGTCACTGTAGGCATTAAAACCAGTACAGCAAGAGGGAAGAAGTGGAGATAATCAGGCTATTAAGCCAAAAACCACTGTCTCAGTCCAGAGCCACAGGACACAACTCTTCATGCTGTTCTTCCCCTTCCAGATTTCAACAAGAAGCCACACAACAAGGCATTTCATCGCCTACACAAGCCAGGGCCACACGCGAGAGATGCATGAATCCTGCCTTGGTAGGTCTGCAAGGTGCCATGCAGCTCCACGCACAAGCACCTGAGTGACTTAACGGAGCTATGGAAGGGGTGTCACCACACTGGCGTTGCGCCCCTGCCAACACCACCCTCACCGGAGCCCTCCACATGCCACCACACTCTGCCACATAGACCTTGAGGAGTGACTTGTCTTTATGGGCCTCGCTTTCCACACCTGCAGGACACATGCGAAAATAGCCGTGCTCAGAAAGCACAGCAGGGTTTATTGAAGTCTGCCAAGTTGACATCTAAACTCCTACATGACCAGTAGCAAAACCAGAGCAACCATCAACTCGTACTCAGTGCTGGGCAGTCAGTGCTTGAAAACCTCGCACGAGCCCATAGTCCAACCTCCTGAGGAAAACACCACGCTGCCCAGAATGAAACACTGTTTGAACAAGTGACTTTCTTTGGGAAAACATACAATCAGCTTAAAAATTACCCACAGTGGCTACATATCTCCTCTAAACATGAGCCTCATCACCGGCCTCCATTTACCCGGCTCCAGTTCCCAGTCTGGGGACCTGGTCACTTCTCACTAAGCAAAGCCAGAGTCTTGTTTTTATTTCCTGTGACATTTCAATAAGAAGCCACGAAATGGGGCAGGCATTGGAAAAGACGACCTCTTATCAGTTTTGCTCTCCATTTTTGCCCTTGCAGACCATTACCACGTTATCTACATAAGGGAAGGATAAGAGGTGTCTGAACTCTTCTGCTTTGAGGCATGTTCTTCGCTTACACTGGTGCAAGCTTCCTTCCGACTCCCCACAATTTTTAGGAGATTCTTCCAGAAAAACACATGCTAGAAGGCTAGAAGACAAGGCTCCAGGGAGACCTTAGAGCAGCTTTACAGAACCTAAAGGGGGCCTACAGGAAAGCTGGGGAAGGAGTTTTTACAAGGGCAGGTAGTGATAGGATGAGGGGTGATGGCTTCAAACTGAAGAAGGAGATTTAGATGGGATATTGGGAAGAAATTCTTGGCTGTGAGGGCGGTGAGCCCCTGGCCCAGGTTGCCCAGAGAAGCTGTGGCTGCCCCATCCCTGGAGGGGTTCAAGGCCAGGTTGGACGGGGCTTGGAGCAACCTGGGCTGGTGGGAGGTGTCCCTGCCCAGGGCAGGGGGGTGCAATGAGATGATCTTTAAGGTCCCTTCCAACCCAAATCATTCTACCAAAGGCAGCACAGAAGTTGCAGCAAGACCACAACCACCTGATTCACCCCTAGAAAAGGAAATCAATAAAATCATCCTGAAAACCATTAGCTATGTTTTAAGCTTTTCCATATGTGCCATGTTGAGCTTGCATCACCCTTTCTTACAGAAAGCAGCATGCCTGCAGCATCCATGCAAGTGCTTCGTACCAGTTACCTTACCACATTGTTCCCCGCCCCCCCCCCCTTTTTTTAACTGCAATACAAATTCAACTTTCCTCCAGTATTCTGCAACTTTCCCAGCTGTTCAAAAATCGTTATAAATCAACATGAACAGCAGGGAGAACTCCCCGAATAGCGATGGAAAGACCTGCATTACAAATCATCCACGTCCTCGCACGCAGGAGAAGGGTCTGAAACCTGGGAGACCCTGTCCTCGCTGGGTGCGTTAGTTCACTGCTCCCTACTCAGCGAAGCACACCCTCATTAGAGGCGACGCACTCCACAGAACCTGAGCTAATAAGTTCAGAGGGGCTTATTAGTTGGGCTCCATGCTGGAGCCGGTCTTGCTGGGAACTAGCACGACCGCAAAACCGCCCTGCTGCGTGGCCAGGGCTGTGCTGGTTGCAACCAGTGAAAAGAGGGGGTAGGAGTGGTGGGATGGGCCAAAAGAAGAGTCAAAGCTATTGGTTTTCTGCCTTTTCTTTTTTTTTTTTGGTTAGGCAGGACTTGCTGCAAGCATACCCAGCTGTATTTTAGAGGTCACAGACATTCCCTCCGTAACTCATTCCCTCCTCCTTTTTCTCCCAGGAAAACAAAACCAGAAAAAGTTAGAGTTCAAAACTTGTTTCGAAACTGTTTGACGCTACCTCGTGGATACTTTTCTCTTGACAATACTAACCTGCCTAACCCTAAGTGAGTAGGTGGGGAAGGACGCAGGTGCAGGGACCAGCTTAGAGCCTGTCCAAAACTCTGGGAATATTTGCAGAAGACTGCCCCTTCCCCCCGGCACCGTCCATCTGCACAGTGCACACCACTCAGCAGGACGGGGCTGAGCTCCTTACATGGGAATTCATGGTTCTGACATTTAACGGGCATTCTCCTGTGAAAAACGAGAGAGGCGTGTGAGACTCCATATTTTCTGCCTTTTTTTTTTTTTTTAAGCTACCTATCAAGCCTGCTCAAGTAGGAGCGGGAAGTTGTGTTTCCTTTTAATTGCTAGCTTCACTAATTGCTCTTGGGATCGAAAAAGGCAAGGGTATGGGGCTGTTCTCCTGTTTTTCTTCTTGCGTTTTTTATTAAGTAACAAAGATATAAAGGCAAAGCACGGCTTTGGTTTCCATCCCTCTGCAGCCACTGCCTTCCTGGGACCTAAGACAGCAAAACAAATAGGATTCCTGGTGCCCGTACATAATGCATTGCATTTGGATTACCCGCTGTGGTTTAGGAAGATGCAGAAGATAGCAGCACGGAGAGGGAGAAGGGACGAGCTGTAACCAGGGGAACAGACCACAGGGCTGCGAGCGCTCTCAGAGCCCCGAGTGTCTGTGCCTTTACCGAGCTGCTGGATTTTGATCCATCTCCTCTCAGTGCCGGCGTTGCTGGCTGCAGCTGGGGGATTTTGCGCAAGAGTAGAGTGAGAGGAGCAGGATGGAAAGGATAAGATGCTGAGGACCGCCTGGTTGCTGCTCACAGCTGGCTTTTTGTCTTAGGGAGCTGCTGCCTCCTACATAACCAGCAGCCTGGATGGGCAATGCCATGTGCCATTTGACTCTTTCTTCAAACTTATTCATAGAATGGTTCAGGTTGGAAGGGACCTTAGAGAACATCCAGTTCCAACCCCCCTGCCCTGGGCAGGGACACCTCCCACCAGCCCAGGTTGCTCCAAGCCCCATCCAACCTGGCCTTGAACCCCTCCAGGGATGGGGCAGCCACAGCTTCTCTGGGCAACCTGGGCCGGGGGCTCACTGCCCTCACAGCAAAGAATTTCTTCCTGATATCCAATCTAGATCTCCCCTCTTCCAGTTTGAAACCATTACCCCCCATCCTATCATTACACTCCCTGATCCAGAGTCCCTCCCTGTCCTTCCTGTAAGCCCCCTTTCAGTACTGGAATAAGAACTAATTCAACCCAAAAAAAAAAAAAAACAAACTACAGAAGCCTGTGGACAAGGGGTCTATGGAGTTTGCACAGGGGCAGGAGCCTCTCTATCCCTTTCCCTACCACTAAGCCCCTGCCCTCGGCCAGTCCTAGGGGTGTCCCAGGGATTGCCAGGAGCTCCGAAAGGGGCTGCGTGAAATCCCCCTGGGTGAGCGGCTGCACAGAGGAACCGTACCCAGCTGGGTCATTTTGGGTTGAAGGGGACACAATCTCGTAGGGGAAAATAAGGATCACTGAGCAAACCTGAGCCTATTTCATTACCAACCTCTCAATTTTCAGCAGAGGTGTTTGGCTTATGTTTCTTTCCTCCTATCCTAGAAGGGGACGGTAGTTCTCTGCTACAGCAAACGGTATCTGCAGAGAGTATTCACACATTTGCTCAAGTGTCCCATTGCATCGTCTGGCCTCATTTTAGGATATATATCTCTAAGCTTGTCTGTACACCCAGAATGAACACATATTAACTAGGACCGATTAAAGAAGAACACCTGCAATATCTGGATTATTACTTCTAGCTAGTTCTGTGATCCAAAATTACCATCCGACACCAAACGATAGGTGAATCCCAAAAGGTTCGAGTTTCACGTTAGAAAACTTGTTGATATTCAGGAGAGTTTTTTCCTTGTCAACTTTCTACCGAGCTCACAGCCCAGTACTTTTCAGATCAGACACATTTTTTTCCCAATTAAGTAAGCAACTGGTATTAAAAAAAAAAAATACGATCTGCCATTGTGGTCTAAAGAATACCAAAGCCCAGAAAGGACGGCCATAAAAGCTCATGAGTGAGTAGTCTTGTTCTCGTGTTTTTGTTTCAGTCACTAAACAGCAATATCTTGCACCGCAGCATCTATCACCCAGAGTGACACTCAGGGACACAGGCATTATCTCTCCGTCGGTCTCCATGAGGCTGCTGCCGGCAGAGCCCCACAGCATCGATTCCTCCTCTCCGCTGTCTCACCACCAACTGCGGCGCTTCTCAGGGCAAGTTATGGGGCTCTTTAGCACTCCCAGTTGCACTAGAGGTTTCGATGATCTCAACTGTCGGGAGTAAAGGGACGAGAGGAACCAGCTTCTTCGGAAGAAATTATTTGTCTAGATATGACACTACAGTGAAATTTTAAGTTTGATGAATCACATCATGATTCAATTTTGGTTCTAGCCTGAATCCTATTAGACAAGAGCTATACGAGTAGCTAAGCAGTAGGATGGGCTTTGCTTATTATTGGTGGGGTTTTTTTCCCCCTCCCTTTATTTAAATCATTCCTTGCCCTCGTCAAACAGAGAGCATTATCTAATTCTTTTCCAGCATGTACGGGATTGTGTGTTATCCTTCTACAAGGATCCATATTAAACCAACCACAGACAATAACCTCATACCACTCGGTACAGGAAGCATCATAATCTGCCATGCATTAAAGGTCTAAAAAAACCCTGCCTAATGTTAGAAGAGTCTCAAGCTGTTAAGCTACTACTTAACTACGGTAATTCACCATGAAGTCTCTCCCATGGCACAGCTAGAGAGTTGTTTTCACTTTCTAATAACGAACACGTGACTTAGGCATTTAATGAGTTCCCGAAATAACTGAACCAAAAGGCAAAATCCAAGAGGTTTTAGTGCCCAGGGAGAAAAAAAAAAATCATAATTAAAATAGTGAATGGGCAGAAGAATAAAACGAAGGCCGGGGGTGATTATAAAATCATTTAGCTGGAATAGCGAGTGCATTGCTTTCCTGTCCCAAAGGGGGTTTTAGCATGACAGAAGGCAGCCGGCCTTGCAGTCCCTACCTGGGGCTCTACATCCCTCTCTCTCCTTATCGTGCTGTATCGTCAGGAACACTGGTCCCTCGTCTTGCATTCAACAGAGTGATGATTAAAAAGAAGTACCAACAAAATCACTCACTTTGGTAGCACTTTCCCCTAGGAACATCAAAACACGCTGCAGAGGCTAATGATACCTGGTTGCGTTATCACAGAATCATCTGTTCAAAACCATGCAAGCAGAGGGATGGAGCGAGTAAACGACTCAGAGAGTCGTATTTCAAGTTGGCAGGAAAAGAGTCTGCAGGTTCTGACTATGAGCTCTCTGCTACACGCACTGGGCTGGAGAGCCCATGGCCCCAGTGTCTCAGCTGGATCTGGAGCCACCATTGAACCCAAAGACCCATGGCTAAGGTAGATCCAGTCGTAAAAATTCTGAAAAAAAACCTGGCCTTTAAATAGTTTGTTTTGGTTTTTTAAATCCCAGCAAGGGAGTGTGTTCATCTTTTGTAGCTGCACTGGAGCAAGAGCCAGCCCACAGACCTGCAAGTTGTGCAGCGTTTAACTTTTCCATCCTCCTGCACAGTTCAGCCTCGCGGCTTGTGCTGTGCACCACTGCCGAGAAACAGCTTCCCAAGCAGCAAAAGCCAAGAGCAGAAATTTTGTTTAGAGAAAAAAAAGAGAGACCCAGCCACTACCACAACTGCTCTGTGGGTATAGATGCAAATTCTGCTCTGCTTCAGAGGTAAACGTATTTCTGACACATCAGCAAAGACAGAAGCATAGAATCATCTAGTTTGGAAGGGATCTTTAAGATCATCGAGTCCAACTGTCAACCTAACACTGAAAAAGCCACCACTAAGCCATGTCCCTCAGCAGCACATCTACTCTCCGGGGATGGTGATTCTACCACTTCCCAGGGCAGCCTGTTCCAGTGCTTGGTGACACTTTCTGTGAAGAAATTTCTCCTAATATCCATCCTAAATCTCCCCTGGCACAACCTGGGGCCTAGGCTTCTCTTGTGCTAGGCTTCCTTACTCACCACTTTTGAAAAATCAGAGGACAGTGCATTTCTTCACACCTTGCACTTTTACATTTGCCCAGAGTAGGGATGTGCTGCCAGCGCAGGGTTGCCAATATCTCAGGAAGATGAATGCTGGCAGTGGTCAGATCCTGCTCTCACGGAGACATGGGTGTATCCACGTGCAACCATGAGAAAGGATGGTCGGAGACTTTGAGGTCCCCTGGTAACCCCAAAGCCAGAAAGAGTTTGGAGACAGGGACAGCCCAAGCTGCTGGTCTAAATTACATCCTAAGGATGGTCCCTGGCTTGTGCCACCTTCTGAACCCAACCCAGGCTTGGTCTGAAGGAGAGACCTTGTCTGGCCCAAAACCGTGCAAGGGACAAATAAGCAGCACAGACGCTCGGATGCCCGTGGCAGGTCCAGAACCCAGCACTGGTACCAGCACAGACACCGGACCCTCATCTGTAACCCACTGAAGATGGGTTGGCGATGGGATGCCAACCACGAGGTTGGCATCTGCCCTAAGCTGGCTCACCTCGGGTGATAAACACCTTTCCAAGGCAGCCTCTGCTGTACAACAGTCCCCACCCCGACTGCAAAATCCATCCATGTTTAAGTTCCTTATTTAAATACTTCTAGACATTTAATTCATTGCATTGTTTTCTAAACAGTAGAAAATAAGAGCGAAGAAAACTCGTGAATTTTTAGATTAAAACCTGCAATAAGATTTCATTTCAAATTGAGCTCACAGAAAGAAAATTACATTTTGGCCAAAGGCCAAGTTCTGAATTTCTAATTAACTTAATCAAACTTTTTCATAGTCTAACCCTTGATAATTTATATAACCAATTTCACTGAAAAGGCAGTTAGAGTGAGCCCTGCCCCAAATCAGACAGAAATAACTAGCAAGTTCAAAGGATTTGTTCTCATTAACCCTAGAGAAAATGAGTTCAGCAATGAGCTGAATGGTCATAGCAGGTACTACCTCAAAAAACATATATTAAAAGGTTGAGTAAACACTGGCTTGGTAGATATTACCAGACAGAGATAGGCAGGCAGTGCTGATCATTCACGTTAAAAAACCCATGCATTTTACATGAATACCAAGAAGTGAGCAACATACAGGAGAATTCAAACATGTAAGAATTTATATCTTTTTATTAGAACAACTAAACTGACCAGAACTGAAATAAATGGACCAACGTGCCTAAAATCCTACCCTTTTTTATCAGTCTTACCAGCTGGTCCACCGAAAGATATGCCCAGTCCTTACGAACTCCTTTAATACCTTTAGACTAGCATGGCAATAACAAAATACCATGTTGTTAATATATATGAGGAATACCACATTTAGGCTTTCGGAAAGCCTGTTATTACCAACTTTATAAGGGGATAACTGTTCTCTTTCCAGCTAAGCAACCAGGCTGCCTGTAGAAGCAGTCACTAGGAAGAAATTAATGAAAACATCCATTGCAGAAACAATTAAGTTAGAGTTAAATAACTCAAGACCACCACAACTCAGGGGAAATGGCATACGCCTGCCTGACTCGGTCCCAGAGGGTTGGAGTCGGGCAAGTTATCTGCCCTGTCCTGGAGAGGTCACCCCCTGCTCGTTCTGCTCCCCCTCAGGGATCCAGGGCAACCGCTCTGGCAGGTTTTGTGGCAGATTTTGCTCTGCCAGCCAAAACCTGTGTCCAAACAGGTTATTGTTTTACTACAGAATATTCTACTTTCTTTTTTGTTTTCTTTTTACTTCCCCCCGCCCTTTTCTTCATCAAGTGGGTATTCCTTAACTATCACCTTGCAGAACGAGCCTTGCCCAGGAGCGCAGCTCACTTCTAGGCTGCAAAACTCCCAAGTCCTGAAAGACGTGATGGAGAGAAGCTCAGCACTCGCGAGGGGCCTGGTGTGCACAGCAGCGAGAGCAGGAAATTAGAAATTAGGGCTAACACACACGCAGAAGTGAATCTGGCTTGTTTGGCTGACAGCTGTGGAGTGCGACGCACCTATGAATCAGGGCTGTTCTGGTGACACTTAGCAGCTACTAATTAAGCTTTAGTTCTGCATAGGAACCAGAGCACAATTTACAGCATTAGCTACACACACGCTTATGCGCATTCAAGTCTTGCTACATAGAATCACAGCATTGCCCAGGTTGGAAGGGACCTTTCAGATCATTGAGTCCAACCATCAACCCAACACTGCCAAAGCCACCACTACCCCATGTCCCTCAGCACCACATCTACCCATCTTAAATCCCTCCAGGGGTGGCAACACCACCACTTCCCTGTGCAGCCTGTTCCAATGTTGGACAACCTTTCGGTGAAGAAATTTTTCCTAATATCCATCCTAAACCTCCCCTGGCACAACCTGAGGCTGTTTCCTCTTGTCCCATCACCTGTTCCTTGGGAGAAGAGCCCGACCCCCCCCGGCTGCCCCCTCCTTTCAGGGAGCTGTAGAGAGCGAGAAGGTCTCCCCTCGGCCTCCTCTTCTCCAGGCTGAACACCCCCAGCTCCCTCAGCCGCTCCTCACCAGACTTGTGCTCCAGACCCCCCACCAGCTCCATTGCCCTTCTCTAGACACCATCCAACACCTCAATGTCTTGTTGTGAGGGGCTCAAAACTGGACACACTATTCATGGTGGGACCTCACCAGTGATGGGTACAGGAGGAGCACATAAATATATTCAGCAATATATTGACTCTAAGGCTCCTCATACTCCTGTGAATCACTCTTGATGGTCTCAACATGAGTTTTTCTTCCATTAGCTACGGAAACAGGGAGCAAGCAGAGATGCTGCCAGCAGGAAAGCGTCTTACGTACAAGAGCCCTCATAGACGAACCAAGCGCCTTTTGGCTCAGCAGTAAGAGTAGTGGTGCAGTGTGAGCTGTATCGGTCCTCTCTGTCTGAAGATCCCCCCCAAGGAAGCAATTGCCAGTTGCCACAGGTACTTCCAGTCCCAGGTGCCTAATGGAAGAGACCGTGAATAATGAAAATTATCTAAATTTCTCAAGTTAATAGCAAAACATCAAAACTGTAAATTACACCTTTGATTCACAGAATGGTGATTCAAGAGGAAAAATTCTTATAAATGAAGGGAACTTAGCAAAATCAGTTTAGATAAGCTTAGGGATGGGAGCAGAGAGGATGATCAGAATTTCTTTAGCTGTTGGGTAGAAAGTTAGTAGGAATTTGCATCCTGGACAAAGAAGGGATGGTAAAAAATCATGAAGAAAAGCTTCAGACTAACTGGAGAATTAAATCTCTCTCAAAGGATACTAGGAATAAGGAGAGATAATGCAGAGAAAAGAAGAAAAGAAATGATCCCAAAGAAGGGTGTTTCTCAACTTTTAAGTGGAAGGACTCTGAAGAGCAGAGCACCAGGACCAGGATGGAGCTTCATGGTGCAGGGAACGAGGAAGTTCATAAGAAAAGGAAGGGGCAGGGGTGGAATCTACTGGGAGGTCTTTGGTTAGAAAAACAGTCTTTGGAAAGAAAGACTCAAGTCCACCAAAGGGTGAAGGTAACCGACAGGAAACAGAAAAAGAAAATTCAATGTTAAAACATACCCAGCAAGATACATTCAACAGAAGGAGATATCCATGCTGTCGTACAAGTCCCTGATGTGACCTCATCTGAAATCCTTTTAACCACATCTCAGAGAAATGATTTCCAGCAAAGGTGCAGAGAACTGTAACGACGATCATTGAAGCAATGGAGGACATATAATAAAAGGGAAGACTAAAAGAGGACAGCTTGTTTGACCTAGCAAAATGCAAGCTGAGAGGAGAAGAGCTATTTCAAGGACAATATTGGCACAAGATCAAATGGAGATAACACAGCCAAGGACTGAATTTAGTCTGGAAGTCTGGCATCGTCATCAATGTTTCTCTTCTACAAGAGTAAAGGCAAGAAGTTACAAGACAAAATCTGGTCTCCTTTACAAGAAGTCTACAGGAAGATCTTGGCACTGGGTCAGAGAGAGCTTTGACTAGCTGAGTCTCGGTCACCCACCTGCATGCCCCAGGGTTTGTGCTCACATCATGATCTATGGTCACCTGCAGGCAGCAAATCTGCTGTCCCCATCATCTCCAAAACAAGGAGCATGAGCGTGGTTCCTCCAAGGCTTTATAAACAAGGTTTGTAGTAGAGGGTTTAAGTTATCACTGTGTAACCATATCCAGGTGAATAATATTTGAAAAACCCACAATGGAACAAGGAGGAAACAAGAAAGTTTCAGCAAGATTGTCAGGAATAAACATCGACGATGGTGGGGGAAGCAACCGGCCTGCTGTGAAAGCCAAAGTCGAGCCAAGCCAAAACCAAATCCAAAACTGAAGCTAAGAAAAACCTATTGTACTACGCTGATCTGAAGCCCAGCAAAAGGCCTTTGTTTTCTTCAGAAAGTGTTTCAGAGGACAGATTCTTGGTGCAAGCAAAAGATTTAAACCATATTTGGCACCCACTTTTCTTCTGCATGGCTCAAAGATAAACAACTCAACTGGTTTGTTTGATTTAGGAGGAACAAAATAACACTACTGTGTTAAATATTTTAGGTGAGATTTCACAGTTTCCTTTGTGTCCAACACTTGTTATTCCAGATAACATCCTGTTTGGATCAAAAAAATACTCCAATTTAATTCAAAACTGTATCAAGCATCCCACTATTCATCAAGATGAATATTTGTACAATATTGCGCTCAACGTTCGTTGGAGTTTGACCCCTGGAAACAGCAAACTAGCGTGCAATTTTTTTTTTCCTTATCTCAATTTCTGATAACATTTTGCAGCTTCTCCATGTAGTCAAACTCCACGCTCACTGTTAAAGTCACGTTCAACTAATTGGATGGCCAGCAGCCCCAGCCCATTCAAACAGGAATCTACCCCAGCAGGTGGTTTGTCAGAGGATGACATACTTCCTACTATGCTTTCAGCGAAGCACATCTGTGAGTCAAAAATAACACTACAGCATGGAAAAATCTATGCTTCCTCCTGTCTGACCCTAACCCAGGTGAGTCCAGCTGTGGCTGAAGGAAAATTAAATAAAATATTAGCTTGCAAGTGTTCCACTAGAGGTGAAGCTAGAGGTGTAATTTAGAAGACAAAAGGAAGAAAGAAAAAAAAAAAGCTAGTTTATGGGCTAGGGAGCTAGATTTCACCCTGCGGGCCTGAGTTTGGAATTAGAGGTTGCTGAAGCCAAACTTTTCATTTCTAGCCCTCCAAGGGTGCTTTCTTTTAATTTCCGAGGTCCCAGACTCAAAATGCCTTTGCCTGACTGCAGGTTCCAGCTTAAGTGCACGGCAGTGTGCTCTGCTTCCTTCTGTAAAGAAACGGGTCATTAAAAATTCCCCAGAAAAATGGATATTTATTTTTGACATTGCTCTTTGCTCATCGGGTCTTCCAAAGCAGAGTAACAGCAGTGGCAATGTCGCGTTGAACCGCTGGACTGTGCTGAAGATTAACCCCTAGCTCATCCTCCACCCCAGAGAAATTCATGAATGAATTAATAATCCCGCCATCAAAACAGGGTTTGAACAATTAGCAACAAATGATGGACAATGACAAGGGGGCACAAACAGAGCAATAAGGATAAAATATAGAAACTAGCCAGCCAACCATCCTACGGAATTTTGACAGCAAGAGTCCTAACACAACTTGCACGTGAAAATGAATTTATGGACTCCATCATACCTTTAGTTCTGGCACAAATGTTTCATCTGCAAATGCCATATTCATTCCACTCTCTTGTATGGGATGTTTACAAAAAATACGTGTTTGAAATGAGAGGAAATCATGATCTATTACCCATATTCTTACTTCTAACACTGTTGTAAGTGTTACTAAGTATTTTTAAATGCTATAAAATCTATTCAAGTACCTCTGACAGAAGTGAGTTTTATTGAGAATCATCGTTAGTTTCACTGACATAATTCACGGATATAATTCAAAAGTGTCTACAAAGAACACTTAGGCATCTTTTAGCACGAAAATGTTCAGGGCCACAGCCTGGTTCCTCCCTGCTGACTGAATTACTGTCAAAATAATGGACATTTTTGAGGTCTGAGAGGATGAGAAAGCCAAAATTTCCTCCAAAATCAGAGCTCTTTTTCAGATTCCTCTAACAGTCCCGAGGAAGCTGAGGACTCACTTTTCAAAGAAAGAGAGAAAGAAAAATGAATTTAATACTACTACAACTGCAGCTAAGACATAAAATGTTCCTGTGGTTTCTTCTCTAGCATTTGTACACCTGAAGAGAACTTCGTACAAGCCAGTGTCACCTACAGGAGAGGAAAATGAGAATGAGAAGCATGGAGGCCACGGTCTGCTGTCGTTATAGAAAGTCTGGGACACGATCCCCATGTGAAGAGTTTTTAGCCCTGCTGTCCATCCAGGGGTCTGCTTCCTGTCACAGGGATGCAGTGGGCTACGGCATTTTGAGTCCTCCCTGGGCACGTCCCTGCAGACACACACTCGCCTGCAGGAATCATGTGTGTCATTTTGAAACAGACAGTCTGTGGACTTCGTAAGAGCACTTTCTGTAAGTTACTTTTAAAACAGGGCCGTTTTTTTGGTTCATTTGCCAAGTAATAATATTTATTCAGTGCCGTTCATCAGAAGAGGTTCAAACTGGCGCTTCAGCTCCCTCCACCTCAAAAATAGATGGAAACCCACAAACCAAAAGAAAGGAAATCTAGCAGGAAAGCATGAAGAAACCCATGTTTCTTTTCCAAGGGGTTTATAAGCCGTACAAAGGTGCTCTGGAGGCAGGACTGAGGACCAATGTCCTATTCCAGTTCCCGGTGGACACTCACAGGTTGGTGTGCTCCACCACCCGCTGCTGTTCCCACCCCAACATCTGGCTGAACCAAAGGCTCCTCGTGCTACAGGCAAAAGTAGCCAACATGCAATAAATCAACTATTGCCAGAGATGGCGATGGCAGATAAAAACAGCCATCCTCAAAACAAGGCATGGCAGCAGCATAGTAAAATGCACCCCACAAATCACTGAAGACTGGCAGACTGTTAGGTGATTTCAACTACAGCTACTACCGAGCTGTAATCAGATGTCCACCCAACCACCGCCTGCAGGAAGGATGCTTGACGGGGCCTACAAAGGCCCTGCCTGTGTGCAGTATTTCCTGCACTCTAATGATTTAGTAATCCAAAGATTTCATATTTTAAAAGTTATTTCTTTGCAATTTGACAGCGCAAGTGTAACGATTCATCCCGTCCGCTCCATTGAATGTCATAGGAAGCCACGTGCTTTGTGAGGTACTGGAGATTCCCTTGGAGATTTCCCATGTAAACATTGGCTCAATCCTGTTTCTAAAATCCAAGGAGATCAGCAGCCAAGGAAACCTTGGGGTTTGATTCATAAAAGTGCACTGACACCCTGTACCCTAACCTTCTGATCTTCCAAGACAGGAGGTTTTCATTCGCTTTGCTCCCTTCTTTAAACGCAGTAGCAGCTGGTTTAGGTTAGGAATAAGCTCTCTTCAAAGTGGAGGCTCTGTCCAAAAAGACATTTTAAATTCTCACGTACAATCTCTGCACATACTTTCTCTGTCATTCTGTCTTTCCCAGCTTGGATTAATTAAAAAATAAAATAAAATTAAACAATTGAACCACAACTATTAATCTGGAAATCAGTAAAAACTGGTGGCTCTTTACCACTTAACACTGGATAAAGAATTAAGAGTAACAAGAAGCAATGGATAATTGCCTACAGTAGCTAAGCAGAGTCTTGTGTCAGCACCCTTGCTGCTGAGGTTTCCTGTGCCACTAGTCACTACCCCATTATAAACCAACCCCTGACCTGGCCCAGGTTACAAATAACCCTAAAACACCCAAAAAGGCTGGAGGCAGAGGAAGAACTCTGGCATTTTTACGCTGAAACTGGAGGTTCAGCAAGCGAATGCCCAAGCATGCCTCGCACCTGCTGGAGAAGTCACTTCCACAGGATTTCCGAAATGATTAACACACACTTAACGATTTGCAATATCGAGTCCTGAGAATGAGAAGTTTCAAGACAGCAGCCTGGACACAGCCACAGATGGGCTCGGCAGGAACAGTCTCACAGTAAAATAATGCCTCGTAATGCAATTAATCTCCCCGAGTAAAAGTAACAAGGATAAAACAACAAGACTTTTTCCCAGATTCAAATGCAATTCCCTGCAGGTTACTGTCACACCTTTAATTTCCCAACACTGGTAACAATACTGTTTCATTTTTCTTTTTAATTGCGTAAACTTCCCTAGAGTATTGGCTATACAAGGGGAAAACCAAACTGTATTCAGTGACCTTCTGCAAAAAGGGAAAAATGCCTCAGGGCAGGGGTTTTGTTGTCTTTTTTGGTTGTGGGTTGTTTTGTTTTTTTAAAGAAAAACTTTCAACTGCTCGATAAAGAAAACAAGGAAAGAGGTTGGGTGCTGTCATGCCACCCATTTGTCTTGTCAATAAACTTACACAAGTGACTGTTACCAAGTGCCAAGCGTGAAAAATGAAGGCCACGGTTTAACAGGTATCTCATGCATTTTATCAAAGTAAATGGGATCCAGAAATATGAAAGACAGGTTTTGCAGTATGCACTTATGCACTATGGAATTAAATTCTTGTTTTTATAGGGCAAGAGATGACCTCACAGGAAAGACCGATGGACTGCTGTCCAAACTTCACATTACACCACCATCATCTTGGCAAATCTTTTCCAGGGTCCTGCACCAGCTGCTTGTAGCCTCTATTCACGTTCCATCCTCCCCTTCCCAGCTCAGACCACTTCACTGTAGTTCCTCCCCTGGCAAAACTGAAAATATAATAAAGTTTTAAAACTGCTAAAGTTACAAGAGCTCATTCACAAGCAAAGACCCATCATCAAGGCACTTCAAAGCTTGACTCACCGTACACAGGCACTGGAAGGTCCTCCTGCACGCACACACTAAAATATTAATTTTTCCCCTACTGTTTCTTTGAGTTTCATCTTTTACAGCGCTGGCACGGCAGAGCCAGTGGTGTGCTGCTCTCCAAACACGCATATCGGAAACTTTTAATTAGGCAGAAGCTCTGGTCTCTGAGCGCCCAAAGCTGCTGCACATTGGCTTTGGAGAGCGGAGCACTCATGCCTCCATGGAAAGGCAGCAGAAGCTGTGGGAAAGAGGAGGAACCGGAGACCTGACAGCTCTGCCTGATGGGCAGCCGCTTAACAGGTCCCACATTTTTTAAATGAATAATTGAATTTAAATTACGTCTAATGCTGAAATTAATTTAACCTGTTTAAACTTAGTGTGTGGTCACATGTTGCAGGAGTACGGCTCGCCACTGCTCCAAGTGTATTAATAGCAATTCCTGAAACTATTATTAACCGGAGCCCAGCAGCTGATCCATGTCATCTGCCAGGCGTTCTCCAAGCACCAGCAAATGCCCATGTCTCCTTCCAGCAGGAGGTACATGAGGACTAGCAGGTCCAGCTGGTGATGGGTGATTACAACTACTTGAAAGGACACTGTAGAGAGGTTGGTGCTGGTCTCTTCTCACAGGTAATTAGCGATAGAACAAGAGGGAATGGGTTCAAGTTGCAGCAGGGGAGGTTTAGACCGGACATTAGGAAAAAATTCTTCACAGAAAGAGTGGTCAGACACTGGAATAGGCTGCCCAGGGAGGTGGTGGAGTCACTGTCCCTCAATGTGTTCAAGATTTGTTTAGATGTGGGGTTAAGGGATATGGCGTAAGGGAGAACTTTGTACAGTGGGGTTGATGGTTGGACTCGATGATCCCAAGGGTCTTTTCCAACCTAAATGATTCTATGATTCTATGGGGAAGATGAGCAAAAAAGATAGGGAAAAACACAGCTGCGGTCAGCCAGAAAGGCTGCGATGGTGCTGGGAGCAGAGCCCACAGCCCCATCTTCTAGTCTTTGGTCTCACAGAGACTGGAGGAAACTCTCCTTGAGGATGGGAAAGTTTGTGATGTCTTTAGGGCAAGGACTACTCATCTCTTTTCTTCATAGATGGAAACAAGCACAGTATTCAAAGTTGAAACAAGAAGAATAATTTTTTTTAAAAAACAAACACTGGAAAGCCCCCCAATCATTTTGTACCAGTGGCAAGACCCAAAACTATCTGTTGGTGGGTGGCGGGGTGGGATGAGAAAAAAAATTCATTACCAGATGAAAGGTTTCACACTTTTCCCTCTAGCTAAAATCTGCACTACTCTGAGCATGCTAAAGGGGTGTCAGCTCCCTCTGTCCCACCTACCCCATGGCAAATCCTTTGAGCAGTTACAGCAAAAAAAGGAGGCAAAGTCCCAATTTGGAAAGTATTTTTTGAAGCATCTCTTCTGAATAAGGTTTTCATACGAAACGATAAAGAAATCGGAAGCCAACTTCACTTCTGCCATCCCTGATGGACACAGCAGATGAGAAGACCCTCAAAATACCATTACTGTAAGTAGTATGTTAAAACATAAAGTTTGGCTTGGGGCAATAAAACCGCATCACCCTGAAAAAGAAAGATGAATATCTTCAGCTGCACTCCAGTTTTTGCTTGAGCAGGTAAATACAAACGCTTTTCCTAAAGCAGAAATCCATTGCTATCAACACCGTATACATACACACACACTTAGTACTTTTTTTTTTTAATTATAGAGAAGAAAGGAATCAAAGATCAGTGGAATTTATTTTTCAAAATAAATGTCAAAAAAAAATCATGGCGCCACAGGCTTCTGTGCTTTCCGCAGACTAAATCAGCTTCGGCCGACTGGTAGCAGAGTGGAAAGTCAGATGAACATACTAACAGAGTCACAGCTTCAAATTTTACCCAGAATGTCGCAACACTTGGTGTTTACTAAAATCCACACCTCAGAGGCAGACAGGAAGGAAAAACCTCTGCCCACTGCAGCTTTCCCCTGTGAAATGCTCACTGGTCCTAAAGGATTAGGAATCTGCATATTGTATACATGGATATTTAAGACTCAGCTATATCCAAATACCTCCTTATTAATATATGATATATATGTAGTATTATTAATTATATTAAGCACAAGCACAAATAGAGGCTGGGCAGAGAACGGATTGAGAGCAGCCCCGAGGAGAAGGACTTGGGGATGGCAAAACATGTGAACTTCATGAAGTTCACCAAGGCCAAGAGCAAGGTCCTGCATGTGGGTCGGGGCAATCCCAAGCACAAATCCAGGATGGGTGGAGACTGGATGGAGAGCAACCCTGAGGAGAAGGACTTATGGGTGTTGGTGGGTGAGAAGCTCCACACGAGCCAGCAACGTGTGCTGGCAGTCCAGAAACCCCCTGCAGCCTGGGCTGCATCCCCAGCAGCGTGGGCAGCAGGGCGAGGGGGGGATTCTGCCCCTCTGCTCCGCTTGGGGGAGACCCCCCTGCAGTGCTGCCTCCAGCGCTGGGGCACCAACAGCAGAAGGACATGGAGCTGTTGGAGCGGGGCCAGAGGAGGCCCCGGAGATGCTGGGAGGGCTGGAGCCCCTCTGCTGTGGGGACAGGCTGAGAGAGCTGGGGGGGTTCAGCCTGGAGAAGAGAAGGCTCCAGGGAGACCTTCCAGCCCCTTCCAGTCCCTAAAGGGGCTCCAGGAAAGCTGGGGAGGGACTCTGGAGCAGGGAGGGGAGCCATGGGACGAGGGGGAATGATTTTACACTCAAAGAGGGGAGATTTAGATGAGATCTGGGGAAGAAATTCTTGGCTGTGAGGGTGGTGAGCCCCTGGCCCAGGTTGCCCAGAGAAGCTGTGGCTGCCCCATCCCTGGAGGGGTTCAAGGCCAGGTTGGACAGGGCTTGGAGCAACCTGGTCTGGTGGGAGGTGTCCCTGCCCAGGGCAGGGGGTGGCACTGGGTGATCTTTAAGTTCCCTTCCAATCCAAACCATTCTACAATTCTTTCTCCTTCAAGCTTGATGTGAAGCACCAGCAGTGGCGTTAAAGCCCTTCACAGGCTGCCTGGGAGCCCTGGGCCTTTGTGCTGACCATGCAAAGCCCAAGGGTCTGGCAGAAGCCCTCTGCGCTGCTGGCTGGGGTTCGCGGGCTGCACACAACAATCCCCATCCTCAGCAGCATCCCAAGCACAGCCTGGGATGCCCTTGCTCAATAGTACGTCGCAATTTCTCGAATGTTATGTTTCACTGCAACATATTTTTCAGCAGAGGCAGTTTTATATACGTATATATGCTCGCACATACAGGCATGCGTGTGTGTATACATATAGATACGCATACACACATATATGTATATAATGTACGTTATTCAGTGAAACCACACGCAGCAGGTGACTGGTTCATGATCAAGGCCACTACACCACCCTTGCTGCTCCCAGCCCACGTGCGAAGGCTGGGCTGCCATACCCGGAGACGATGAGCTATTCTGAGTGCCAAGCTTTGCTTTCCTTTCATCTGCCTTTAGGGCTTCTCAGATTCACATTTTTGAGACTTTTTGGGAAACATAAATACTTTTTTTTTTTTTTTTTTTGCAGCCAGTCCGACCACAAGCACACACAGCCCGGCTGGGCTTTTGCTGGGATCGGTTAGGTATTTGTCACCTAATCAAATGGCATGCTTTCATCTGAGGTTGCAGCTTCCCAACTGGTATAAATTGATTTATGGCTGCACATCTGAAATGGGCAGAGGCCAGCCTCACTCCCTACCGCGCGACATTTGATCTCGACCCCTCCTTTGGGGCAGCAGCAGCTTTTAACTTCGCTGCTAATCTATGTGGGGGGAAAAAGGGTATTTATTGCAAAAATGCTCACAGATGCAAGTTATTGTGCGGCTGTTTATGTATGAGCATTGCTAGCTGATGGCACTGCAGCTCAGAGGACAAGAAGGACAGAGGAAGACAATGCATCATCTCCTGTAAGGCCAGGTAAAGCCCTAAGTTGCAAAAGAGAGCATCTGAGTGCCCTATAATGGCTTGTCATCTGCTGGATGTCAGAGTAGATGATCTAATGGCCCCAATGAAGGCTTGAAACTCAACCTCTCACAGAATGATTTCCCTCCTCCCTAACCTGTACCTCCTCTCCATCACCATGGGGCACCACAAGAATGCGCGGTCTGGCCCCAGGTACCTTGCAAAACCTTGTTTCTCCTCTTGGGTCCTCTTCACACACTTGGATAGCCACCCAGTGAGTGGAAAAGTGAATGAGAACACCAATACGCTCATTAAATTGCATTTTGCTCCCATTCTGCAAAAGTTATGACTGGCAGCACATATGCAAGTCAAGACAATCAGCCCTCTATGTCTTCCAGCAATACCATCTTCGTGTCCAAATCATTACTAAACTGATTTCCTATTGCAATTAAAGATGCTGCCAGCGAGTACTAATGCAGACTCCAAAAGATTTCGGGTATTTTAGAGGCTGGAGTTGGTTTGATGACTGTACTCTGATTCAGTACATTTTTCTATAGTCATTTAAAGCAAGACTTTATCCATCTTGGTTTCCTTTCCAACCCTCGGCCTCCTTAACTATTCATTTCATAGAATGGAATCATAGAATCATTTAAGTTGGAAAAGATCTTTAAGATCATCAAGTCCAACCATAAAACTAACACTGCCAAGTCCACCACTAACCCGTGTCCCTCAGCACCACGTCTACCCATCTTTTTAACATCCCCAGGGATGGTGGCTCAACCACTTCCCTGGGCAGCCTGTTCCAGTGCTTGAGATGTTTCGTGCAATAGTCACGCATTTCAGCTGAGTTCAGTGATGTCCCGGAGTTTGGGGCAGAAATCTGGCCGTCAAATTCCTGAATTTGAGGAGAAGGATTTAATTCTTTCCCGTGTTAAAAATACCTTTAACTGGAAACCCATCTTCCTCATGTGCTAATGAGTCTACTCGCGACTCCTTCTTGGCTAAGACTCCTTCTAGTTTAACATCTTCTGCCTAACTAGCTCTCTCCTGACAGCTACTAATTTAGAACTGCTTTGTCTTAACTCGCATTTCTACTCAATTGACCTCGTGGGCTTCTTTCTTAGTAATTCCACAGAAAATGTGCTCAGCGTGCAATTCCCAAGTTTGCTTTTTTTTGTTTATTTATTTATTTTTAGCTTCTCAGTGCTGCAGACTCTAGTCTGGAACATGAAAATTATTCCTGGCCTTTTTTTACTATGTCTATTATCTAGAGTGTCATCACTGCTAGCGCTTTGCCAACTGAAATATCACTCATAATTGGTATCAAAGTACAGGAGGGGGGGGAAAAAAAAAAAGAAAGGAAAAAGATCTGTTTTCTCTCCCACAGGTGCCCTGCAATGTCACCAGGCTGGAAGGGGTGTGCACCAAAAAAAGTGAGAAATAATTGTTGTTCCTAGCTTTCTATACACATATATGACAAATACATTACACGATGCAATATATTAATTACACTTTCAGCTCTAGCTTTGCCAAGGCATTCAGATTTCCTTGCACAAATCTGAGATCGACTTCAGTACAGAGAGCTTCTGACCCGGCTGCCACCCAGCTGCATCCCTAAATGAAATATCCTTATCTAACAAAACGTAGGAAGGGTCAAAGCCTGTGGGTAGGTTCTCAGCCCTTCTCTGTCCAGAACACCCGAAAATTAGCTGAAAGAGCAACGCATGAGTGACCCCTCATGCCTCATGGTGATGTGTCCCCCTGGGGTGGGGTCCCTCTTCCTGTAACGGAGAGCGTAACCTAAACCAGAACCGGAGCCAAACTGTAAAAGGTGGAAAATAATCCCCGGTTTGCAATAATGACATATACCTAATGTTTGTAAGGCACTTTGAAAGATGGGATGTGTCACAGATAGCACAGCTTTAACTTCTCTTAGGTCCAAACACCATCAGCTTTGTATATAACACAGCTGTTGCAGAGGTTTTATTTCAGATGAGCACAGAAGCATTGAGCAGAGTCTCTGTACCTGGCTTTATTCATCTATTAGACTTTGCCTAATGACAGTCGCTCTTATTAAACTATGTAGTATCTGACCTAGCAAAATTCAAACTTTTTTTGATAGAGAAGCCAGGGGCAATCGCTCCATCCATATTCTCCCACTTTCCTCTTTTTGAATACCGAGACCTCGTGGCTCAGTCTTACTGTGGAGAAGCCTTCGAGTCACAGCGTGGCCACAGGGGACAAGTATCTTAGTGCCGAACTATTATAGTACCACAGGGAGATTTTAACATAGCTGGGGTTTTGTGACCTCAGTAAAGATCATATTCCAAATTGTGCATCCTGGCATGCTAGTTACGAAGTTTATGGCATAAATGTTTGGAAGATGCTCAGCTGGGAGCTACAGAACCTTACGCAGCAGGATCAAGTGGAAGAAATAACCAACCATTAATAGACAGATTACTAATATCCTAGAAAGAAGTTCTCAAGTCCTTTTAAAATGCACACGCTAACACTGCCTGGCATGGTTTGTCAACGTATGATGACAAATGAAGGCTCGTCCACTGTTTGAGCTGAAGTACGATGCCATGGACATGGTCTGAAGCATCACTTCTTTCTCAAACCCCAGAGCAACCAGGATCTCCCAGGACAACCCAGGCAGTTCGGTACCTGTGAAGACTGGTCTCTATCTTGCACTTTTCAAGAGAAATAAGAAGTTCTCCATTTAACAGAGTAATTTAGCTAAACTGCTACATATTTTAATATTGCTATTTAAATACAGTAACTAGAGCCTTCGTTTTTATGGATGTCAGGAGAAACATAAGTTAAAAGTTATAGGCAAACCACAGAGGAAGTATTTTAATTTCCAACATGCAGCATTTCTCCTAACCTGAAATAATGATTTTAGCTTGTTTGTGCTCCCAGAAGCCATGAAGTCTGCAGGGCTCTGAAACATTAATTTACCAGGAGGTGTGAGGGAAGTAACACAGCATACCCTCTGTATCTGCTACGTCTTTGAAATTAAGAGGATCTCCTCTAGGAGAGGTGCTTTAGTGATCTCTCCATTTTTTACTAATGAACTTTAGGAATGTCTCTTTATGCTGTATTTCAGTTTTCTTAAATCAGGTTGCTAAGTCATGTCAAGCACCGTAAAATACGTTCATATTCTCAAGAGCAGAGAGCAGTGGTGTGAGCTTCTCCACCAAGTTTCTCCAAATAACAAGTGAAAAAATCATAACCATTAAGAAAAAAACATAGCCCTGAAAACAGGCTGGTGCCTGCAACTAGGGCTGGTTTCTCTCCGGCTCCCATGCCACCAACCACAAACATGTTCAGCCCTGGTTAGCAATTTGCTGGTCCACTAACCCAGCTCTTCCTTCCACGTGCTCCGTCTCTGCAATACGGCAGCACCAACATCAGCCCACAGAGTACAGGTGTGTCATCCGGAAGGTGTTGGGCTTTGGACTTTTTTTTTTTTTTTTTTTTTTTTTTTTTACACTAATGCCAAAGTTCAGAGAAGTTGCATTGGGAAGAGAAGGACAAATGGAGTCTTTGCTCATCGCCATTCAGTTATCGGAAACCTTTCATCCTGTCCTGTCAAGCTTTGTGTGGGGAAAAAAAGTAATAGCTAGTAGATAGCTAATCTGATCAGCAGGGTCCGGTGGTCCTCAGTTCTCACCCTCCGAGGAACCAGTACTGCCGCTGAATGGCCCCACGGTGAACACATACAGGGAAAATATATGTTTCTATGCAATGAGGGCTCTTAGGGACACACTTACTCTTCCAGACCAGAGATAAGGCACGTTAATTGGAGGGTACACACAGGACCTCCCTCAGGCTATCCATTACCTTTCACCAACACTTAAAATAATAAATTGCGGAGTTTGATGAATGTCACAGACACCGTTCGATTATCTTTTTCCCCTCCCCCTAACCATCCAAGTCTTAATTATACTCTAGCAGTTAGTCTCCACCAAAACAGCAATAACAAAGACGCAAAGAGCACGTAGACATGGGTCTACCTATAAAAATGGAAACACAAATTGTGTTGCCTTGTAATGACTCCAGGCAGAAGAAGCGGTGTGAAAAGCAAAGAGCCCAGCCATGCTCAGCTGCACAGTTGCTTTGCCGGCCTTTCACCTGGGGCAATTTCATTTTAATTTTCACTTACAGCCCAGGCAGGATTTAATTTGGTTTCCTTCTAGTCCCCACTGGACTTGTTTTGGTTTTTTTTTTTTTCCCCGTCCATATCGCAAAGCATACATTCACGTAGCCATTAATACAACTGAAATCCTCAGAAATGCCACATGAAAGAAAAGGTCAGGATAGTCTAACATCTGCATTAACAGGGTTTTATGAGGTGCAGAAGAACCATCCCAGAATTGTCCTGTATGGGCCAGTTCAGTGGTCTGGCAAAAGCACAAGGACTCTTGGCAGATGGCTTTATTTTAATGTAGCATGGGAACGGCTTCAGAGCCCGTCAGCTGCAGTACATCCAAATACTCACGGAAAACAGTATTCTAGCTGTGCCCAAGAGTTAATTTTCAAAGGGGCAGGACTCAGGCTACAGTAAGGAAATGTGGTTTTCTATTCTCTGCTGTACAAGGCGCAGGAAAGGACTAAATCTGCATTTAATTTAACCCCCTAAATAAATAAAGAAAAGCAACCCAGCATCTTTTGACCTCCCCTTTCCAAAGCTCTGCAGCAGCCAGAGGGAAGATATCCCGGGTGGCAGAGAGGAACCAGCTGTTACCAGCAAGACAAAAGAAGAGCGGGGAAGGCTTTCCTGCGCGGCCGGGAGAAGGTGGCAGGGGAAGCCCTGCTCCCAGGCGGCTCCTGCAGACAGATGGATGTAGGCGAGGTTTGCCCCACGGAGCACAGCAAGAACTGCTTGTGCTGGAGGACAACACATGCTGGGTGCGACATCTCCTCTCATGTTCTTGCAGCAATAGGGATTTTCTGCCAGCAGCATCCCAGCACCCTCCCCTCCGCAAGCTTCTCCGAGAGCCCATCGACTCGGGAATGCTGGCACTGGAACAGCACACTGGGACCAGACCCATCCTGCTCCCAGGACTTCCAGGAGGCCTGTGTCTCCACCATGCTAAGGTTTCTCGTTCACCCACCCCAAGTATTTGCAATTCAGCACAGCACTACTGAGGTCCTGCTGCTCTGCATTTTTACCACCTCTGAAAGCAACGTTTGTCCAGAAATGGTTATAAAAGGGCCATGGGTCCGCGAGATGCTCTAGCAAGAGCTTCTTGCCTCTGAGTCTGTAAAAAAGGGCACCACCGGATTTGTATCGCCATTATTAAGAGTAAATAAAGGCAGGAAAACAGATCAGCCTCCAGCTTGACTGTGAAACGTTTCATTTTATCTTGCAGAAGAGCTGTCTAGGTGAGGGCTGGAGCAGCACCCTCACCCTGCGCACTTCTGCTGCTGCCTTGTAACTGCCTCCAGGAATTTTTCCTGAGAGGTTTTGCTTATCTGCGCTGGTGATGTCGCCTTCCTGCTCTCTCCCTTCACGTCAAGACAATCCAAATTTCATATAGCCATTGGAGCCAAGGTTGGGGACAAGCTTTGCATCCCCCCCAGCATTGCCAGCAGCACGGGGCATGAAACACGTGGCAGAAGGATGGAGCATCCCACAGCTGGACTCACGTGACAGCCCAGAAACCTGGCACGGAGATAACAACAACCTCCCTGATGAAGTCCCATGAAGGACTTAATAAAATTACTGCATTAGATGGCTTGTCACAACTACACCTCCATGAAGTACCCAAGTGGCCTTTAGTTATTTTAAGTTTGCCAAAGCTTGGGCTTCGACCACATCAAGCACACGAGTATTTCACCTGAAATGATGAAATCTGGGGCAAAACAGGAACAAAAGCTCTACGCTGGCTGGCAAGGGCAGATTTCAAACCTGGATTTCTCCTTTGCCCTGAGTCTGGCTACAAAGTCCAGTCTCCTCGGAAATGCAGAAATTAATTACCTGCATAACAAGCACCCATATTATTATATTTGTTTACCTTATTCTCTGGTCTTGTGTGAGTGTTATGCTTTGTTAGCACAACACAAGTATTTTGTAACACAAAACTGAAATTTAGGCAAGAACTACCTTCCCCGCCCTTTAATTTATAGCAAACTCTGAGTAGATTTAATTAACACAACAATTTTGAGCATGTTTTAAAACCACAAGAAACTTTAATTTTAAAAAAATTGATTTTTATCTAGTTCTAGCTCTTTTCCTGAAGACAGCCTGATGCTTGTTAACTGGTGTAGCGATGAGTATATAGTAATTTAGCCTTCATGTTAAATTGGGTGCTTTTTTGCTACCTAGAGAACACAAAATATTCTCTAAGTGTTGTCAAGCAATTATAACCCAGATTCTCTTAGTCAGAAGCTATATTTGAAGTCCTAATTTATTTGTTTTATATGCTTTATTATTCTAGGAAATACAGAATGGCAGACATTTATTATTTAATAATTTTTGCCATGCTGTCTTTGAGTTGAGACTGGGGTTCAGTTGAAGTTACACAAAACCGGCATTTTTATTTGCTTGTCATTTTAGTAAATCAAATTGAAACACTGAAAAAAAAAAAAACAAACAGAAATAATGAATTATCACAGCATATTTTGTATGTAAAACTGAGCGCCTTCTCCAAGAGGTGTATTAACAGTAGTAGGCTGACTCTTTCAGGTTAACATGTGATTTTTCAAATACATTTATGTGCCCTGAGATGCATATAAAGTACCTAACAGGAGTTTTTAAAGTACCTAAAAAATTAAATAGCAAAGTAGCACTGAAAGGAGGAGTTAAATTCCCAGCCTCCACAGGTATCTACGGGGATTTTCAAAGACTTTCAGGTAACGAAAAGGCTTTGGAAGTCCGACTCCCAGACTGGGGCAGTGGCAGGGTCCATCCTCCCCTGGGTGTTTTCAATTGTAGACCAGAACAAATTTTCTTGGTTTTGCAGTTCCTATCCTTTTACTCAGTTTTGCGTGAAGAAATCCAAATAAAACAAAAAAGCCCTCCCAAATATTCAATTGAAAACAAAAGTGACAAAAGCAAAAGGTTCAGAGCGCAGATTTTGACAAAACTTATATTGGGAATAAAATAAGAGTTTCCCCAAGTGCTCCTCATTTATAGAGACTAAAAAGCCCACAGATTAAATAAATGTATGAAAGGATGTATGCGGTTAGCTTGAGCTGACTTCCAGTGCTTGAGATAACTCTTATCACTTGTAAAATATTTTTAATGTCTTAAAACTCAAAGAGGTCCCACGCACAGACTCTTCCACAGCAGTTATTTAAAATAGACGACGTAAACTATAACTTGAAACAGATTTTCAGGATTTCCAATTAAACAGGCATCTCCCGGTACTAATTTTTTTTTCTTCTAAAATTTTTTTTTTTTTTTTTTTTAAAATCTCTTTCAAAACCCCAAAGCATCCAGAAGTGTTTATGGAAAGTTTTTCACATGTCTAGGACAGCTGCAAGACTTCCAGCTTCACACATAATTCAGCGCTTCCTGCAGCAGCTCGGACCAGCGTGCCTTGGATTTCTTGGCGGCTTTTCTCACCGATGGCTTTAACGAGGGTCGGAGGTACGAAAGGCTGATAAGGGGGGGCGTCTAGGAAAAAATTAACCGCAGGGTGGGACTACGAGAGGCAGCTCCTCGGCTCCCTTCCTCCCTCACAGTGCTCTGTGCTGGGTGTTTCAGGGATTTTGGCATCTTGGGCAGCTGGTGGATGGGAATTACAGCCCAGACGCGAATGCGGAACACCCTGGCATGGGCCGGCCAAGCCAAGGTCAACCCCAGCAACAGGCGGAGGGGAACGCGCAAGGAAAAAATAATTCCCCAGGCCAGGGTTTCACCTGGCATGGGCCAGCACCCTCGCCCCGAACACCCGCAGCAGCCAAGAGGCAAAGCCCCTGCCCCAGCACCCCACATCCCTCCCTGGCACAGCATTCATGGGAGCCCCCTCCCTGCCAACAGAGCCAGCACGGGGAGAACGACTGGCTTGTGCGCTGGCTTTTAGCCAGGCTTGCCACTTTTCCCCCTAAGAAGACAGACAGTTGACTGTAAATTGGCATAAAAATACACATATTTGCATAAATCCTGGGGCAGACCATGCCTGGCTCGTGCCTTCCCTTTTTTAAAAACACGGTGCCTCCTCCTCTGCAGCGATGGTTACGTGCACGCAACGAATAAATAAAAGATAACCTCATGACCGTATTCCAACAGGAGCCTCAACTTTCTGTAACAGCAACAAGATGAACAAAGAGGGAGGAAGGAGGAGGCCCCTCAGTGCTATTTTCGGCCCTTATTAACAGACATCAAAAGGAACGTCAGAAAGTCCGAGCCCTCCCAACGGTGTGGTGCTGCGAGCCCAGCCAGGGCGGATACTGGTGGGACAGGGTCGCACGGCTGGGATCCCAGTGCTCTGCTGGGAACAGAGAGGCTCCAGAAAATCAGGCAGCAGGCTCAAAATTTCGGTAAGGACAAACCGAGAAATCCAGTAACAGATGTCTAAAGAGAGAGAGGGGAAGGGATCTGTTTGGACTTGTGAGAGTAAAGAAAACGAAGTATGCAAATCACTTCTCAATTTCATACAAAAACACCCCTTTTAAGGTTTGAGCCAGGGAATAGACAAAAACAAGAGTTCGCTTCAATTTGCTCATAAACCTGGAGGAAAGGACAGCATGAAACTCAGCTCAGGTCACCCGGCACGTCGAGCGTCCGTGCGGGAGAGCTGCCTGACACATGCCCCACATCCCAACCCCGGCAGGGCTTCGTCCCGAGCTCTGTAAGTCCAGACCATCCTGTGCAGAGGCTGAGCCAAGTCAGGGTCAAGAAACAAACGTTTAACTTCTGGCACTGCTGCGGCTATGGCTCCAGAAAAGACAACAAAGCTTTTTCCACAGCCTGTTGCAAGCGCAATCTGACACATGGTGCAGACTTGCTCAGGGCTGGGCATCTCCATCAGACTCCCTGAACCCAGCCTTTGCTATTCCACAGGGTTTTCCTCCAGGAATACCCTCCGGATGAGCAATCAATGCCAGAGAACGCTCGCTGCTGGAAGGCGCGGAGGAGATCCTGCAGGAAGCGGGTGGGCAGTGTGCCCGACCACCACTGTCAGCCCCTCTCTTCCCGGTCCTGCTTACCCAGGCCGTGCTTTGCTCAGCCTGAAGCTCATACTTCCAGATTCCCATCGTCAACCTTAAAATCCCACTCCTTGAAGAAAGAGAATTCACTGGAATAGCAAGGGCTTTTTCTTTCTACTTAGAAAAATCTTCAATTCAGCAGCACAGCACCAGCTTCTCTCCATGCTAACGTCACCCCCACACCCCAACTGAGCCACTTCAAAAGACCCCATCAAAGCCCTGCTCTGCTCTGTATTGCTAGGGACATTAAAAATCACCGTATCATTGCTAGATGTGGCAGAAACACATAAAAGAAAGAAGATCCTCAATGCTGGAATTAATACAAAACCACTAACCAAATGTCAGTCTCACCCTTGCCTGCTTCCACACGCGGAGAGCCGAGCGTGGACTCGGGGCTTTTGATTTGGTACCACAAAGCACGGCACCGAAACCAGAAATTCGCCTGCTGTTCCCTGGCAATGCCATTCCAGGGCATGCAGAGGGATGCGACGTGGAGGCTGAAGGGTTAAACGAATTCTCCCATTCAGCGACCATCTGATGTGCGCACATTCAAAGTGCTAATTATGTCTAACAAAGACAATGCACAAAGCCCTACGTGATACTGTAGGAGATTTCAGTAATGCCAGTACAGCTTATTAGGAACATTTTTTGTGGGTTAAGAGAGAGGACGAATATTGAAAATCAGCACGGGTATTTGTACGCAATGTCCCTAGGCCCAGTGAAATCTGAATTAAGAGCAATTATCAGAATGATATTGCGTGTTCTGTACTGCAAGCCTATTGCCTCGCTCAAAGGTCCTTCAAGTACTAATGGAGAAAGCTGCAGGGAAATTTAACCGGCCATGAGCTGGGGACATCTCGGTTGGAAACAGAGATGGACAAAGCTAAAGAGCCAGGGAAACATTTTCAAAAGCAGTCTCAGTTGATCGGAGGGAAAATGTGCGTTGCCAAATCACCAGGTTTCCCCACGGCAAAAGTGTCAGCCTGGGTCTAAAGCAGGGAGAGGTAGTACACGACCCTCACCTCCTCCACCCTTACGGAGACTAACAGCAAAAATAGGAGCACGCGCATGAAAAGAGATGGACTGCTGGAGTCCAGCACGCCAAAATAATGAGAAGTGGCTGAGGCTGATGCAGGGACAGCTGGGACCTGAGCCACCAGCCTCATCCCTCCCGTGCTGGCAGCTGAGCATCAGCTGGGGCAGTCGGCAGCGCCGGCACTGGGGTGGCGGAGCAGAACGGAGACAGGTGCCTAGAAAGGAAACCCTTCCTAGCAGTATATACGTGCACACATATATATATGCATATATACATGCATAATGGCAGCAACACAGAGAGCCAGGCCCAAGTCCAACCAGTAAGCAATTGTTGGGTTAGTGCTGTTTTAATTATAGAACTTCTGGCTTTTTTGATTTTCTTTGGACTGTGTCTGCATTTTTATGTTTATGGAGTAGAGATACCCAGGAGGCAAATCTCAAAATGCCGCCTCCTCTTCATTATTACTTGGCATTGCAGAACCTGGGAGCCCAAGGCACCGTCATGCCCCAACATGTGGGTACGCATCGCAGCGGCTGAGTTAGTCCCTCCAACGGCGGTGAAAGGCAAAATTAAAACGTGTATTTGTGCTTCTGGTGGCTTTTTGAAGTGCAATACTTTGCAATAGTATTTATTACCCAGGTTTCCTACGGAAACAAGGCTTATACAGTCACACTTTGCACATCCAAATTGCGGCTAAATTCAAAATATGGGTATAAACCTCAGGGAATTGTGTCCCTACAAAAAGGAAGGCATAAAAACTGGTGAAAAGCAGCGTTCAGGCAGATGTAAGTGGACAAATTCTGCCTCAACACATGGAAAAAGCAGCCAGAGCAAAGCTGTTATAGCTCTGTCTGGGTGTCATCAACAGACAGAGGGCTTGAAGTGACTGTGCAGACCATACGTGAGGTCATCTCCAGCACATAGCACCTTGTAAGGGACACAAGGGACCCTGCGTGAGGGTTACTGCAACGCACCACAAATGCTTTAGAGACCCAAGGACTCAAACCCCTAGGAAAGCCTACTTCATCTGGGCTGCTCATGCAGTCATTTTTCTCTCTCTAGAAAAGCAACATCGCTAAACCAGAACAACTCTTACCTGGCAAATGCAATACAGAGCGAAATATTGCTACAAGTCAGAAATTCACAGCTTCAGTTTCTGTCAGGAACCTGCTGGAACCAACTGTGCACCTCCACGGTATGAATTACTAGCTCGGGATGGGAGAAATTTTGAAGAAGTAAAGCCGGGGGAACTTAAACAACTCTATAAATTTAAATATAGAAGTCCTTGTTTGGACCTTAGAAAACAAGTTGCAAACGCAAACCATTGGTCAGACACTGGAATAGGCTGCCCAGGGAGGTGGTGGAGTCACCATCCCTGAGTGTGTTTAAGACTCGTTTGGATGTGGTGTTAAGGGATATGGTGTAGGGGAGGACTTTGTAGAGTGGAGTTGATAGTTGGACTCGATGATCCCAAGGGTCTTTTCCAACCTAAATTATTCTATGATTAATATAGTCACAATTTGAAATAAGTTTCTCTTCTAGTATTCAATGCCACACTTGCTGCAATCCCCCCCATCGTAAGCTCATAGTCTTTGTAAGTTTACGCAGTTGGTATGCATTAAGACAGAGCTTATGCAAGCTTTTGAATCACAGACCGGGTAAAATTCTGGAAAAAAGTTCCTATTCATAGCATTGAAGGAGAGCAGGGACCCAGGGCTCACCTCGACCAGTTTGCCAGCATAGGGCGTTATTTAGTCTTCACTGCAGGATGGATTTTGGGGTGAGAAAGGATCGGCGAGGAAAGTAGAAACATTCAAAGCTTTTTCACACTGTTCCTAGAGACACAAGTATAAAAAAAGTTTAACTCCCTTCACTTTAATGATAATTATTTTATGCTGTCTGGATGCCCGAGACTTTTTCCATGGGTACTGTAATACCGGTGTAAATGTTATAGCTGGACTTCACAGGGCACAAAAATTACCCAGCAATTAGCTTTCCATGCTGAACACATATGCCTTCTTTTTAATTGCCAAAATGCTTCCCGTCTCTCCTGCTACAGGTGATATTTTTTTTCTAAAGCCAACAGAATATTCCATTTTAGCTTCACAGTCTCACTGTTTTTCCCTACACCGGAGTCTACCTTACAATGTGCTTTACACAATTTGGATGGCAAATTCAAGGTCTCCAAAGCTTGGAAATGTGAAAACCAGGTTCTTCTGCCCAATACTTAAATAAACCTTGTTGCACATAAGAATTTCGCTGCAACCTGAGATGACTCTTTTTTCCGCAGGCTCTCTGCCTCCCCCACTGCACCGAGGAGATGCTGCACAGGCATCGAGCTGAGATTCAACAGCCCGTTTTGTTCTCGCTGTTCAGTGTGTGGCCTTGTGCCTTATTTACTATAATTATTTCAACATCTGCTCTGAAGACAGAAATTTGTTTATTTCCTCAGAGGCTTTTCTATGGCATTCATTGCTATAGCGTTTGAATGCTTTATAAAATATTAATGGATTTCTGTTCTTTCCCTTCTGTTATCATCTCCATTTTCCAGATGAGGAATTCTGGCCCGCGTATTAAATTGTGAATTTGTTCACCAATTTGGGAGGAAACAGCAGATCTCCCGCACACACGCAAACCAACGACAGCATGTTTGCAAAACAGGCTCTGGCCAAGGGGCACGTGTAGGGCTAGCGGGTACAGCCCTCACTAGCCAGGACAAAGCATCCCACACCCAACATTAAAAGGTGAGGCATTAAGCAATGCATTCAGAATCACACCAAAGCTTTGGGATTAGACGCGAGTTTTCCAAATAAAAGCAATACAGAAATAAGGAGGACGAGCTTCTTTTTGTTCTTTGGCATCCATTTCTTGCGTTAGATGCCTTCCTACTCTGCAATAGGATTTATAGAAACAGCGTATCCCCAGTGTCGAGACACCATTTCAAGCCCTGCCACGGGGGTCAGATCATACTCAGCATCTCCCGACCCTTTGCAGTAACATCTCCCAACTTGAAAACTAACAGCATGTACAAAAAACAAAATCTTCATTGTAGATTAAATATTCTCTATCTTCCTTTGCAAGTCCAATTTCCCAGCCCTCCGAATCCTTCCTGCTCCTTTTCTCTAAGCACTCCCTCGCCTGTTCCACGTTCATTTAAATTGTGGGCTGCCAAACACCGCCCCCAATGATGAGCAGAGCAAGTTGACCCCATGCATCAGAGAGCCCTGTGCTGCTCCACACACACCACAGCAGCCCCATGCTGATGTCCCCCAGGCAGGTCCCAGCCTGGCATGTGTGCCGCTGATGGGTCCCGTCTATATTTAGTTGTTTATTTGTGCCCTTATTGAATTACCTTCCAATTTGTCCACCTTCTCCTCCTCCATCTGAGTTCTGAGCCCGTCCTTTAATAGCCTTGCAGCCCATCCCAGCTTTGTGCTATCTGCAAATTTAATAAGGGTTCTCTCATCAATTAAAACAGTTGATGTCACCAGAGCAGGACCACGTCACAGGGCCCCACACCGCACACTCTTGCATCTTGACAGGAAACTGTAATTAGTTTGCAGATACCTCTGGGGGTTGGACTAGGTGATCTCCAGAGGTCCCTTTCAACCCTATGATTCTGTGATTGATTCTGTGAATGAACTTAGGGCCCATTCTGTAATTGCGTCATCAAGATGCAGAAGACAATAAGTTAGGAAAACCGAAACATTCCCACGTGCATCCGCAGCTACATTAAGCATAAACAAAAGCCCTAAATACACCCCATTGCCACTTTTCCCCTGCCTGAAAAACTCCCTACCCAGCAACTAAAGTCCATGATATCTCAGAAATAACCACTGGCAGCAGAGATTGCTTGAGGATTTGTGGTTTTTATATATATGTACACACATATAAATATGTATATTCAAGTACACCGGGAAGTTCATCAGCGCAAGGTAACTGAAAAAAAAAAAACATATTTATCTAACGTATTCTAGGCTTTTCTTTCCCTATTCAAGCCAGAGACCCTCTCCTGCCGATGCTGTTTATTAGCAATGATAGACACTGGACCGCAGCTGATCCTTTCAATAGTGGCAGATGCAGCGAAAAAAAAAAAACAAAAGAAATAGATATTTGCTGCTGAATAATGCTTTCTTTGGTTTCTATTAAATACAGTATAGCCCTCCCACTCCTCTTTTCCTTCGGTCTCCGCAGCAGGTTCACGTTAGCCATCTGAAGCACGGCTGCAGCCATCTCCAAACAGATCAACAAATAACTGGTGAGAGGAATATCACTCATCAAGAGTGAATGAATGCCTTTCTGGCAAGGGAGACGAAAAATTTCTACTCTACAAAAAGATAGCTTTTTGAAAAAAATAAAAAACATACATCAGGAGAAAGCACCGCTCCGCTGTAGAAAATATTTCAAATAGGTTTGTAAGTACCGGTACGTCTGCACTGAAGTTTGTTTGATTCTTTCCCTCAGCAAGTCTCAGACCTATGGCTTAAAGTCACTTCAGCGGTCACAGTTTTGACTCTCTAATCACTAATTCACACGCTATATTACTGCTGTACTTGTGACATGCCCAAACTGTCTAACTAAGGGACAGATTAATTTAGAATTACGCCAAGTGTTTCACTTGACCACAAACGAGCCAGCTCAGTTGCATTTCCTAGCCCATTCCTGACTTCCCGTGGTATTTAGCTGAGCCGGACCTGTCCTGTCACCTCTAGCACTAAGCAAGAAAGGTTGAACAGAAAGCTGAAATGTGGCTGTAGTTTAAAGAGACACTCAATTAAAAGCAGAAACATGAAACTTCAAATTTAAGTCTCGGGCAGGATAACCTCGCAGTCTGCGGGGTAAAGGTTCCGTTGTTCCCCCTTCCAGCCTTGCAAGCTCAAAGGAAAGCAAATATAAACTGGCTAAGGATCATCAACAGCATGAAGTTCTGCAGCTGGCATGGGTGACAATGCTAGTGATGATTCAGGAGTCAGACTGATCCAGCTCTCTGCATCAAGCCTTAGCTCTTTAGGAGAAGGAAGGAAAAAAGGAAAGTAAAACTGTGTTTTAAGCAGTGAAATCAGCAGGCTCTGGTTGTCAGCATTTTTGTTTGTTTTTAGTGCAAATTTAGGAGTTGTGAATATCTCAAGAAGTTGCTGGCATCTGGGAATTTCAGGCTAAGACGGAGCCGATGTGGCTGTTTTCGCTTCCTGCCATAGCATCAGCAGCAGGAGCATGGCTGCGAGCCCCGAGCTCTCCCTCCTGCCGCTTACAGCGGAGACCGTGGCTGCTCCTGCTTCCCGGTCACTAGGCAGGGAGCGAAGACACAGACAGGCACCTTCACTCCAGGTTTCACTAGCACAGCACCCACCTGTTCCTATAAGCTCAAAAAAAGAACCCCACCGAAGGTCTATATAGGGAAAAGCAATCATGCACACGCTTGGGTAGAAAAGGATGCCCTCCTCCACCAGCCCCTCAGCTGATGGGATGCTCCATGGGTCTGGAGAAGGGCCAAGAACAGCAGAGGAAACAAGGAGAGCAGATGGGGGTGGGAATGACGCTCTGGGGCTACCAAGCCCAAGCAGTCAGGAAATAGAAAACTTCAAAAAGCATTTGGTTCTGTTTCCTCACAGCTTCAGAGCCCTGAGGGTAACTCGAGCCAGGCCAGTAAGCTCTTGCCCTTGAGGTTATGGAAAAACCCAAGTACTGCTTTTCTGCAAGCTGATATTCCCCACAGCCACACACCCGCAGGAGTTGAGAATTTCAGAAAAAGTTGCACAAGTCACAAAAATGTTGCGAGAGCTGATGCCTTTCATAGCTTGAAAACAGGCAGGAGCGAGCAGCAGGAGGAAGAACACCGTGAGCCAGGGGCAGAAAAGACGGGGCGGAGCAGGGCACAAAGAGGTTGGGACATCGCCACGTCTGCGCTACACAACAAACTCCAGCACGGACACAGCGAAGGAGGAGGAGACCTCAGTCCATAAACACTCAAAGCATTTCATAGGCTTCACGCACCGGGGCAGGAGTAAAACCAGAAGGATTAAAACTCACCTTCCCAGCCTGGACCAGCTGCTCTGCACCACACTCCTTCCAGTCCCAGCCTCCACGCCAGCAAAACCACCTCAGGTGTCTCTGCTACCCTGATATAAGCATGTCCCTAAGCAGTAATGAGAAACACACTTTCCCCATGAGTCAGAAAGACATTTAAAGAGTTTTGTTTTTTTTTTTTTTCTTTTTTCCCCCACCGTGCACAGATTTTTTAGGGTCAAGTCGTTCTCTCGGTTAGCAGGTGGAGGAATGCATTAAATCATTCAATGTAAGCTAAGCTGTCAGCATTGATCTGAGCAGGCAGGGAAATTTGAAATGCAGTTTTCACCCATTTTAAATGGATCGTCTTTCATATAAACAAAAAAGTGTTCCAAATCTTCTGGCACTAGAGCATACGGAGTAAAAACGAGTTACGGTACGCACGCTGCAAAGTTAAAAAGGCAATTTTCTTAACATCCAGTTTTCAGCAACCCTGCAACTATGTTTAAGTGCAGAGGGGTATAATGCTGTGAACCAAAGCCCAGCAGAGCCTACGTATTAGTCAAAGGAAAGATTTAAAATGCACAAAATAAATAACGATGATTGCCAAACTCTTCAGGTTCCACAGTTTACTAAACAGATGCACCAGGTAATTCAATTTAGTGGCTACAAAGAGCATAATAGCTTAATGCAGTTTCATATTTAGCCCGGTGGGTTAACCATAAAAATACAATTTATTCTAATGGATATTCTAATCAGGGCAGCTTCCAAAGGGGAGCTGACAATTTACCCACTTCACTTTCTTACCAGTGCTATTTATTAATGATGCTGGATTGCAGCTCAAGCAGCAGGAAGACCGCTCTCTTGATTCAAACAGCAAATAATAGTACTACGAGAGAAATAAATCACTCAGGATTTTCTCAATACAGTCACTGCTTCTACAAAGCCACCCAGAAAAGCCACCCTTCAAGGAATTTGGTTTCTTTCTGACTGTAAGGCTTGAGGGGACTTCCATGGGCCATGAGCTCTAGTACTTTGCTACCATGGGCAACTACAAGGTTTCTTGCTTCCCTTGCTCCTGCTAGAGGATCACTCTAAAACCTCACTGATGATCTTTAAAAAAAAAAAAAAATTAAAAAATTTAATTAATCAAAAAAAACGCAAGAAAAAGCCTAATTTCCTACCCAAAGCTTATTTTTTGACCTGTTAAAATTAGACCTGGCTTTAACTTGATGCGTTTTAACCTGGGAACACACAGGGCTGGGCATTCCTCCGCGTTATATCACTTTTATAACTCCTGCAGACTTCCGGTGAAGAAGAGACACAGGTAGCGACACCTGCACGGCAGCTCACGAGACCGCTTGGTACCTAACTGGCTCCTAGAACCTTCTGTGAAAGGGTGCTTTTCCGGGCTTCTAGTGTAGGATTGTTTGGGGCAGCTGAAGGACCAGGGGAAAAAAAAAAAAAAAGAAAACAGAAAAAAGAAAAAAGAAAAAAGAAAAAAGAAAAAAGAAAAAAGAAAAAAAAGATGGCAATAGCCACTGCTTGCCAGAATCCCAAGCAAAACAGTGAGAATCTTCACCCACGAGCCGGGACGGCCACTGACGACCACCGCTGGCGAACAAGTGGTTTACAAATAACTGAGTGTTATTTGTACCAATTTGTAGCAATATTGTAGCAACAATATTGTAGCAAAACCAGGCAAATCCCGCTGGTTATGCTGAGAACCAGAAGCTTTTCCTGCACTGCGTTATCTCCATTCCTTGGTCTCCAGACGACCAAGTTACACCATATCGCCGAAAGCTTTGGAAAAACCATGTCTTGTGCCTTTCTGAAAGCTCTGTCCTTCAGAATAATCTGTGTTAAAAAAAAAAAAAAAAGGGGGGGGGGTTTTATGTGCGTGTTTTGGGAATTTTTTTCATAAGAAAAGACTCAGCCTTTATTAGTTTTCAGAGCCCCTATCCTGGTGGGACGGGTGTCTACACCTCTGTCCTGGTTATGCAGTGGGACAAGGCACAGATGTAGTTGTAGGAAAAGGCTACTCATGGTGACCCCAAAAGCCTATAAACGCCAAAATCATGTAAAAAGACTTTTTTTTTTTTTTTAATATAAAATTGTTGTATTTTCTCTGAGCCAGGATCGTGATCTGCACGATCAGTTCATTTGTTCACGTTTTGGCTTCTGTACCCCCCAGAAAGACGTCAGAGGAGGGCACGGTGGCTTTGGTGCAGGAGGTGCCAGACCCAAGAGGCGTAGTATGGCCCCACCATGCAGGAGCACAAACCGGGGCTCCAGGACCAGAGTCTCATCCGACAGCGTCAGGGAGGGTTTGGAAGGAACCAGAATGACCCTGTGCATCTCTCAGGTTTTTCCCAACACACGCCCCCTTCCAGGCACTAGAATTAACTTCTGAGCCCTAATATTTTTAGACAAAACATCTGGCCAGTTCCTAGAATTCAAGGACAATGAACCAGGCCATAAAAATCATTACGTGGTCTTATTTACTTAGAAAAAAAAAAAAATCATTTAATGTTCTCTTTACCTGCCCTTGCAATGAATTAACTTATTACCTGCAGCAGGCTTGTGCTCCTCCTTTGCAGAAAGAAAAGAGCGAGGCTTTTCAGGCACAGGGCGCCCCTGAAAACTGCTCAAGGAGGCTGAAAATAACGAGGTGTCAATGCCGGACTGCAAGGTTAACATACTATATGCATGTAGTACTTCATTCAAAAACCAATCAGGAAAGCGTTAGTGCCTTGTAAGAGAGATTTATTAACTTCTTGCAGCAGTGCTGACCTGGGGTGGTAAAGTGGCACCTAGAAGAAGAGGAAAGCGAGAAGCTCTTACGTAAGATCTACAAGAGAGAGAGCAGGAACTTTTAATTCCCAAATTAGCAGATGTTTCATTTTGAAGAACTATGAAGACCTTAGGTAGCATGTGTATTCAATGACCCAGTAACATATTGTAAAAGAAAGAAGACTATCAAGTGACTGCAGTGATAACATTCGGTCATTTGATTCCATCAGCAACAAAATTAGAGGTTTCTCACCAAGGGGTAACTTGTAAAACCTAAATAATATTAACTGAGACTCAAGGTATTGCCTCTTACGGCTGCTCAGTGCCCGTCTCATCTTTTCTGACGTTGCCAGTCAGGGCACACAGAGATTCCTTCTTACGCTGACCATGTCTTAAACGGATAATGAAAGTTATCAATAACATATTTAAAATAATAAAAAAACAAAAAACAAAAAGAACAAACAAACCCCAATAAAAAAATTCAAACCAAAAAATAACACCAACTAAGGTTCACACACTGGCGCCAAAATTCGCTTTGAAATAATCTTTGCGTTGCGTCTCTGTGAATGTTTTTGTGGTGGCAGTATTTTAGCCTAACGGCAGAAACATGTGTCCTAAGGGAGCAAGGAGCAGGAGCTCAGCGACTTGGCGTGATCACTCGGCTGCACAGCTCTCCCTTCCTTATGGCTCCTGAACCGATTGACTGATTCAAACAAAGTTGATCAGCGGGTAAAGGGGATTGTGTTCCTCCTCTTCCAGTGCAAAATGGGCAAATACCTGGTGGGAAGAGACCTTGTACAGCAAAGGGGTGAACTCACATCCCGTCAGGCACTGCGGGATTCACACGGGAAATGGCTCTCACAGACCTCCAGCAGCTAGGGTCCATGAAATGTCAGGCAGATTTGAAATATATTCCTTAAAATTACAGAAAACAGACCTTCCTGCCCCGGCAGCTTGCTCTCCGTGGAACTGAACCTATTCAGCCTGTCCCTCCATATAGCAGATATTTTGCTTTCCAGTTCAGGAAGATCAGCCTGAAGATTAAGCCTTTATTACTTTGTGGCCATTCAATAAGAAAAAGAAGCCCAAAGGATGCATCCAAAATGATTTTCAGTTTATTTTACATGAACTGAAGACCCTTTGGTTAAAGATTCTCACCGAAAACCTCAGCCAGTTTGCACAAGTGGTATCTGGTAGTTTCTCGAATGCCCCTTCCTAATCACGTGTCGGCAAGGTGGAAGAAATTAAGCAGCTGTGAAGTGTAGCAATTGTTTTAGACTTTCTATGAGTTATTCAGAGATTATGACATCCTTTAATAAAATATGCCACCTGCGACTTATAAAATTAACTCATGTTTTTTCCATGGGAGTTTCCAATAACACTTCATATCCTTTTTCAATATGCATACTATACTGTCATATGATTTTGCCCTAAGTTTCTGGATGTAACTACACTTAAATAAAATGACTTCACGCTTTTCATTAAATTTAAAAAAAAAGAAAAAAGAAACACAAAGTGAGGAATCTTTGAGGACTTTAGTGGAAGTCTGCATGATATGGGAAGTGAAATCCAAGCATCAGTTATCACTTCCTCAATTGTTCAAAAGCCTTTTAGAAAGAAGAAGTCAATAAATGAACGTGATAAGCCAGTCCCTGTGAGCATTTCAGTAACATTTGTGGCCAGCTACAGGGAAGGTTTCATCCTGTGTCCCCTACGAGCACATCTCTGCCCTGGCCTTCAGAGGCTGGACTCCGCAGGAAGGGTCTGCGGAAATGGGGATGGTGTGCAGTTCAGATCATTCAGCACAAGTTTGTTCTCACAGACAGAAAGAATCACCCAGGACTAACATTTTTCTGAGAAGGGACGTCAGAACCCCTTAGGGAATACAACCACGTTCAACACGTACCACCAACATTCGCTGTCAGCTGATGGCTCCCCAGTCATTTCATGACAGAAGTGCCCCGAGAGAAGAAAAGGTGCTAGAGAAACTCTCAGAGACACCTCTCCCCTGGGGACAGACCGTCGCATGCATGCATCACCTGGCACCGTGCCACACAAGTCACACTTTGGCCAGAGGGAGCTGAGAGCACACCGGGGGATAAACACGTCTCACCAGCCTTCAGCCGAGACCTCAACAAGGACAGCGGTCCCAGCCCTGCAGTCACCGTGCCCCAGGACCGAGTCGCTGCGGCTGATGGCAGGTCGGGGCTGAATATACGAAATAACTTCCTTGCAGGTGCAGTTATTAAAAAAAAAAAAAAAGTGATAAATATCTATTGAAGTGCAAAGTCTGTTACAGCTGCAGTGCTGATGGGCGAATAAGGCAGGGCAGGCTGCTTCCCTCAGCCAGGCAATGCTGAGCAACCTGGCCCTGGGAAACCTCCCTGTCAAACCAACAAGCACCTTCAAGGGGCTGTAACGGCAGATCCTACGCGATGTTTATATAGGGGGGGTTCTTAATATCCAGGAATAACTTGGGGTCTCACTGTCTTCTTGTCCCTCGCACCCTGATTTTCCCATGCCAGAGTCTGAACCTAAATCAGAATAATCTGTTCACCCAGACCAGTGGCTGAGTTGCATCCCCATCTCCCCCAAAACAGCACGAGATTCAGGCCAGAAAGAAAACCTGACCCTCTCAATGTACACCTGCGTTTGCAGACCTTTCTGGAAAAACGGCAGAGTCCAGCTTTGCTTTCAGCAGCTTTTACTGGCACTGGCCCCAGTTTTGCATCCTTTGGCTCCGACGCCAGTGATGCTGACGTCTCTTCCATCTTTCAGAGCCCAGAGGGTACCAGAATAAAAAGCCCCGACTCCTGCCCCAGAGGCTGCATTGACACCTGATGTCCGGACAGCCAAACCGCACGGGTTTGGACACTGCAGCCTGTGAGGCAGTGTGTATTTATAGACAGAGAAAGGCTTATTTGGTGTATCATGAAGTTTCTTCCGCAGACAGGGACACTGCAAGAGGTTAATTGTCAGTGGCAGCGAAAGTCCGTTTGGTACTTGACTCCCCATTCTGACTTTATTGCTATTTATAGGCCATTCATTGCTTTAGCTACTGGTTTTATTCTCTTTTCCCCCTTATGGTTTTTCCCTTCCTTATTCTAAGAAGGTTTTGGTTTTTCTGGTACCCTTTTTATCACCCCACCACCTTCTACCCTTTCATTCAAGTAAGTTTATTTAAAACCAAAACACCGCATAACTATAAGGGTTCCTACTTAACATAATGAAGTTATTCAAGATGTTTACTCAACAAAAAATAGATAGTGAGCTCACATTGCTGGTGTAGGTTACAGCTAACTACCAAGTTTACTGCACGTAGCCACAAGGCAAAACCTCTTTGCGCTCTGGTCCTGTTCCTCAGGGACCCATCCCATAGATATGGGTCTGTAACAGGGGCAGGATCTGTGCTGAAAGGATGCTACAAAAGGTGGATAAATTCCTATAAATCAGTCATTATCAGTTCCCCAACCGAAGCGCAGTCTGAAAGCAAGGTATCAGGCGGAGGTTGAGCCTTTCCTCTTAATAAGAGATTTCGTATTAATTAAGTCTCCATAAAACATATTCCGAAGTGACAGTTTGACAAGGAGAGATCTGCACTGAGCATCTGTCTGCGGGGCAGCTTGCTCCTGCTGTTTTTCTCTGTTAGAGGCAGGACAATTTTTTTTCCTCTTACAAAACTCACTCCCCCAAAAAAAAACCTGCTAAGAAGCTAAATAGGGACACCATCAGCCTACCAGTGGCTTCACTATTTCTTGCAACATGTCATTTTCTTGTCTGATTTGTCAGAGAGTTTCCTCTTAAATGCAGAAACATAAAATTTAAGAGTCTGGCTTCTGCCTCCCTTCCTAGGCTCCCAGCAGCCTCCGATAGAGAAATGCCCAGGGACAGCAAGCTGCTGCAGCGCCCACAGACCTTCAGTGGGCATCACTCCATTTTCCTGAACAATAACCCTAGAATCATAGAATGGTTTGGGTTGGAAAGGACCTTAAACACCATCTCATTGCACCCCCCTGCCCTGGGCAGGGACACCTGCCACCAGACCAGGTTGCTCCAAGCCCCGGCCAACCTGGCCTTGAACCCCTCCAGGGATGGGGCAGCCACAGCTTCTCTGGGCAACCTGGGCCAGGGGCTCACCGCCCTCACAGCAAACAATTTCTTCCCCAGATCTCATCTAAATCTCCCCTCTTTCAGTTTAAAACCATTCCCCCTCATCCTATCGCTACACTGCTCCAGAGTCCCTCCCCAGCTTTCCTGGAGCCCCTTCAGGGACTGGAAGGGGCTGGAAGGTCTCCCCGGAGCCTTCTCTTCTCCAGGCTGAAGCCCCCCAGCTCTCTCAGCCTGTCCTCACAGCAGAGGGGCTCCAGCCCTCGGATCCTCTTCGTGGCCTCCCCTGGCCCCGCTCCAACAGCTCCGTGTCCTTCCTGTGCTGAGGACTCCAGAGCTGGACACAGGACTCCAGTTGGGGTCTCACAAGAGTGGAGCAGAGCAGTAGATTCACCTCCCTCGCCCTGCTGCCTGTGCTTCTTTTGATGCAGCCCAGGATGCCGTTGACTCTCTGGGCTGCAAGTACACAATGCCTTAAAACACCAGGAACCATCAGCCTTAACCGTGTAAAGATGGTGGTAGTGAAAGCCCAGAGAAAATGTCCTAAAGGTCTCCCCAAAGGTTGGTGAGTGCCAGAGCAGGACTCAAGGAGTCCTCCAAAACACAGCGCGGCTGTCTCATTCTCTCTTTAAAATGGATACCAAAATTTAAATAACCTTTATGTCTATGCTAATAGAAAACCAATAACACCGTTGGCAGAGCACAATCAAACACTAAGTGGAAGCTGGATGGCCGGCATTGAAAAAGTTCAGCTAAGGAAATGGATGTCAAGAGCTTTATTGTGCTTCAGTTTTCTCATCTAAACAACCATAGCAAATATTTAATGGGTTATTTTTCCTTGCATAGTTTTCCTTTTACAACAGGGCAGACAGTATCCTCGGAATTGGAGCCAGGGAAGGCTGTGTTATCAAGGAAGACAGCAGCAATGCATCAGGAGGTATATTTTTAAATCACAAACCCTTTGGGACAGGGATTATCCGATATAAATTAAAATACACTACCAGCATTTTCCCAATAACAAACGGTCAGATGCAAACAAATCAAAATGTGAATTTGATTGATACTGTTACCATGGCTATTAGCAATACGATAGTCTCAGACCCCAAATTTTGCCCGAGGTTCAAGAGAGATTTTATAATTTTTTCTATAAATATGCATTTTTTCACACACAAACACCGCCCTCTGCTGCATGCAGAGATTGATGCTGGTAAGCAGATTTATGAGCGTTGCCCCTGGCAACACAGTTGTTGAAGGTGATAAAAATTCTCGTGTCTCTTTGGTTTAGAAAATGCCAGTGCATCAAAATGCAAATGATTCAGCCTCCTGCAAAGGTCATTTGAGGTAAGGGATATGTTTAACTTCTCTCTCTGGAAAGAAAATGGTGAAAATTGAACTACAGCATGTTTCGATACTTTGGGCATATGTTGTGTTGTCACCTCTCTGGTTTCTAGGAGTATATTAAGAAGGCTGCTGCCCACTCCTATAACACTTGTGATTTCTTTTATTTAAGAAGGAGGTCCAACTCACACTAAACCAGTATTTTTTATTCCTCTGCCATACCACACCTGTTTGCACAGTGAATCCCACCGTGCACATTCACTCTTTTCCCTGGAGGCACATGCTGTTTCTGCTCAGGGAAAGACTTCTTCCAAGACACAATTGCCCCAACCTGGCAGAGGAGAAATGAAGCTTATCTGATTGCTTTTATTTGCATTTACATCTAGACACTCTCCCCTTCAAGGCAGAGCTGCTCAATCTTGGCCAGAGCAGTTCATGAGCAGCTGCAAAAATTCAGCTTGCCCACAGCAAAAAGACCAATTTCATTTATCCAGGCTGGGGCTCCCAACAAGTAATACCTGAACTTGAACCAAAAGGAAGCATTTTTATTGGGAACAGCCCTTCCAAAAGATGATTAATGGAAGAGCAACAGTAGATTAAATCTTGCAATCTCCTGGGTAGACCTGGTGTCCCTTGGGTGGCCAGTCTAGCTCAGCACAAGGACCTGTAGACTTGGAAAGTCATTGCTTTAAATTTCCTTGACATAAATTATTGGGGTTTTTTGCCTGGTTTGCCTCAAAATGGATTTAGAAGAAAGCACCTGAGCTTCGCTGACATTAGGAATTGCATGTTTTATAATGTTCACAGATGAGAAAAATGCAAAACTAGCACCACAAAGAGCAGGAGCAGGCGCTGAGGTTTCCTACGACCAGCCCAACTGATTTGCCAAAAGGTCTAATGAATTCATTGAACTGCTGCTGCTGCGTCTTTGCTCAGGAGTCCCAAGTGGTGCTGGATAAAACCAGAGCCCTTCTCTGGGGTGGGGAGTTGGTGGTAACCTCAGCAGCAGCAGCAGCACACTCTCTGCCAAGCTGTGATTGCAAAAAACAAAAACAGAGACTTGTTCAGCTTCCCAGCCAGAGAACAGATTCAACAAATATACAGCGAAAGCAAGATCTAACTCCTAGGAAACTAGCTAAGGAGCCTTTCATTTCTAGGTTACCAAGACACATCAGACCCAGTGACTAAAAGTCATTGAACAGACAGCGTTTGCTGGGCAGCGCGAGCAGGTCTGATCCTTTACCCTGCCTCCAGGATGACAGTTGTTTATTTTACACTCCCAGTGTCACAGCACACAGCAATCTCACCAGAGAAAAGTGGCTAGGTCCTGAAAAAAAATGCTATTTTCTTTGCCGCTATTGATATTTCCTAGTAAGAACTGGAATGCTTCAGTGAGAGACAGCTCAAAATTACTGCTACCCTTTGTAGTGTATTACTGCAATATCCAGGACTATTCATCCCACACTAAAACCAGAAAAAAACGAATCAGCTGGTTCAGGTTTAATTCGTCTGAAATTACCTTTTTGATACAAGGACAAAATGGCCTTTAAAATTAACAGATTATTTCATGAGTTTAAAGTTCTAATTTCAGTCTATATTGCAACAGGGGGGAAAGAGAAGCCAAATACGTAAGCAATGCTTATTCCTTAGCGTTTATTCCTCAAACAGGGGGAAATACACTTACTTTTGAAGTAGTAAACCCCATACTCCAAGAAATGGAGGGAAAAAAATTCGCAAAGATAAACATTACAAAAAGGAATTGCAATATTGGTGTAATCTTCCCAGCGCCCTGGGATGAGCCCGAGGCTCCCAGCCAAGTACTGCAATCACAGGGAGAAGGATGGGTTGGAGGGGAGGAAGAGGAGGAATCAACATATGTCAATTTATTTCACTTTATAAGAGACAAGCTGGAGTTGTATCTAAATAGACATGACCAGAAAGCAAAAAGTATGACCAATGGCATTTTAAAGTTACCCTGATTTGAAGAAAGAGCAATGAAGAGAGGAAATTTTTGGACAGATGCTCATTGGGAAAAGGAAATTTATTTTCCACAATTTTTTTTAGTTATTTGACATGCCCAGGAAAGGTAGTTTTCTTCTCTTCCTGACACAAGTTGAAGTGAGGACATAGGAGATTTTGCAAATCTCTGAGCAAAGGAGCAAAGTGCTGGACAACGGCTACAGCAATAGAGCCCCGCTGGGTGTGCGGGTCCTGGCCCTTCCCCCGGTGCAGTCTTCACATCTCAGCCCTGAGCAGCCCATGTCCACGCTGCTGTGGGTGAGCCCCATCAAGGGTGGCCTCATGGCAGCACATATCGGGTGCTCCCTGCGCACCCAGGGACCACTCCAGCAGGCTGGACATGCCAACGCCACACTTGTCTGCTTCTTAGCAGCAACAGAGCATATCACTTCTCATCATACCATTGACATAACAGCACTCCCCAACTCTTCTGGCATGAAACCATTTGTCATATCCCTAAATTCATCCTGGGAGATACCTGCTGTATCCATGGGACAGAGTGAAGCATGTTTCCTCAAGCCTTTCCTTGGCCTAAGACATTTTAGCAATTGCTTGAGGTTCTTCATATCTAGGTTTACATCTACGTCTCGATGCATGTTCAAAGTTTTCACCTCTGCCTTCAACACAAATGGTCTTGGACCAGGTAGGGAAAGGGAACTCAGGACGTAGAAAGCAAATTGGGCCAAAAGGCATCCAAAAGGGCAAAAACCCTTGCTGGGAAAAAAACCAACCAACCAACCAACCAACCAGCCAACCAAAAAAAAAAACAAACAAGCAAAAAAAAAGCCCACGTGATACCTGCTAAACTGGATCCCACCCAAGAAATGCATCAGCAGCTCAGCTGCTGTGACAGGGAGAGATAGGATCATATTGGGATCCTATCTGTCCTATCCATCCTGCAAGGATGAGCCAACGATGCAAGGATTTGACCAAAGAGGAGGTTGCAGAATACACTAATTAACTTGGAAAGTTAAATTAAACTTCCTGCATCTAATATCTCGTGCCAGGTTGGGCAGAGAGAAGAAACTGAGTAAAACAGAGGCATTGCTGACAGTCATGCTGATGATTCACAAGACTGAGTGCCCTGTCAGGAGGACCAAACCTGCGCTTCAGGGTGCTATTAGGACATCCTAAGCCATGTGTGTTTATTTTTTAGAGATTAACATCCTTCTTAACCAGCAAAGAGTGCCTGTTCCTGCCTGGTGATATCTGTGGAGCTAAAGTCCTTATTTAAAGTCACTGAATCCCGGTGGCCAGGACAGTGTTAGACAGGAGACCATCACCTGAACTTCATTTCTCAAACTTGCAAGGGAAGCATGCACTATGGCATGAATCACAGGAAAAAGATAACCCTCCTACAGCCTTACCCTTCCCCCTGATGCAACCCCTTCCCTGCAACCCCTTTCCAACACAAACTGAGACAGAAGCCAAGGATGGCAATAAATGAGGGCAAACACTGCAGCTCAGGTGGGGCAGGGCTGGGGCACACAGGTCTGGGAGCACAGACAGACACCCAGGCAAAGACCAGCACCCCAAGATTTAATAAGCCTGAGAATCCCAGCCCTAAAGGGGGGGAAAAATCCTGGGCTCACACATAGTCAAAATACTTTCTGATCACGGTGTTACTGGAATAAAATAGCACACGGAGCTCCCGAGAATCAGGTTTTAACACTTCCATTACAGTTTCACTTTAATAGTTTTAAAGAGTAGTAGGCAATAAAATCAAAATAGTGTTGATGAAACACTAAGGTCACTACTCAGGAGAGTCACAAGTCACAAAGTGTTAAAGTTAAAAGCTTGATTAAGCTTAAGTCATACACAAATAACTCACCATTTTTGGCATGCAATATTTGCATTCGAAGTAATAGCCAGTATTAGTTACCTGGTCAAAGTATGATCAGATTTAAAAAAATTAAAAAAAAAAAAGTTCAAAGAGAACGATTAATAAAACACTATGGGTTATTAGAAGTAAAACTATTTAACACTCCATTTATGGCCAAGTAGTCTTTAACGTCGGCAACAGGAGCCAGATAGGTTTCACTTTTGCTTATATGTTTAGAAACATCCCTCTTTTCTATTTTTATTTTTTTTGTACAGAGAAGCTAACTTTACAAGAGTTAAAATTTGAATCAACTTGTTGAGAAGAGTCAAATTAAAGTTTTGTTCTTGTTGGCCACAGATCATGAAAAGTATCTGCACCATAATCTAAATATATGGTTTTGTATTTTTTTTCCTCATTTTGAGGAAGAAAATGGTTTTATTTGACAAAAAAACCCCATCATTCGAAAGCTGTCTCTGCTGCATCTCCTCCTGTCCCACAGTTGGCTTGTTTATTAATGCAATGCTTGGGGAGAAATACTGCCTATTAAAGAAAGAAAAAGAAAAGAAAGTTTGACAGAAAACACTTCCCTCAGCCCCCAAAACTCCACAACAACAAAAATGATGATGAGGAACCCTCATGAACACCCCCACGGCAGGGAAACAAGCAAAACCGACTTTCCAGCAGCCTTATCCAGCGCTAACTCCGTAAGATCGTACCAAGATCATCCGCCCTTGCCGGGCATCCGACTGGAGCCTCCGCTCCACCTCCTGAGCCAGGAGACGTGCCGCAGCAAAGCACCCTTGGAAGTGCTTCCTAAATCATCTCAGCCCAGTGATACACGGCTCCAAGAGTCATTGAGGGGAGAGGGAACAGTGAAAGCTTTATTTTCTTGGAAAAACATTGTGAAATGCCCTCGCACCCTTTCCTCCCTCAAGAAAATGTGAACGCTTGTCTTACAGAGACACCTGAAGATGGGCAGAATGAGACCAAAACCGCTCTGCAGATGGGAAAGCAGCTAAAGCTTTGGCTCAGGACCCCAAAACCTCCCTCGTCTCCCCAATCACAACACAACCCTGGGTCTCCTGGGACATCCAGCAGCTCCACTGCAACCCACCGCGGCTTTGCCGAGCCCCAGGAGGGCAGAGAGCCGCCCCCAAAAATCTTTCCAGCTTCCATGCTGGGGTCACGGTCATGTTTGCATAAACGTCTTGGCATCATTCGACCTTTAAAGCTCAGGGTTGAGGGAAGCAGAAGGGGCTGGGGCAGGAGCAGAGCAGCAAAGTCCTCCTCACCCATCCAGCTGTGACCGGGAAGCCGTAGGGGGACAGGCAGCAGCACCTCCCTTTTGGCAGCCAAGAAACGACGCTGGTTTTCCTCGCGGGGCCTCAGGTTTGGGAAGAAAGGCTCTGCAGGACGTCGATGTCTCGGTGTGAACCACCAGCTGCAGGTGAGGGTGCGATACCAAGCACCGGCCGTTTCCAGGAAGGGCCCCCAGCAGCCAGAAGCACCTGTGCGTTTGCCGACAGCCCCCAGCAGCCCACGCTCTGCTCCTCCAGCTCCCCATACGGAACCAGCCCCTCAGCCGGGGGCAGGAGCCGTACAAGCCCCCCCAGCCTTAGCCAAAGTTTTGCGGGTGCTCCTCCCTGCAGGGAGGGGGATGGATTCCGCCTCCGGCAAAAGCCATGGGTATAGTTCAGCCCACAAACTGTAGAGGACCAGGTGGAGAACCAGAATAATAAGATTTCCTTTTTTTTTTTTTTTAATACAATTATTATTTTTTTTTGCACTGAGGTACAAGTGTGACTTCTTCCCTACCTGCAGCTTTTCTCTAAGTTCTTCCCTTGCCCAGCGTTTCCCCAAATACTACCTGCAAACAAATCAGGAAAAAAAACCCCAACCGCGTAAGCACAGCCCTACAAGAGCACATGGCTCTGATATAATTTTCCTGAAGTTATGCAGCTCCTGATAAAAATTTGCAATATCTCTGGAAAACTACCTCTACAGCAAAGCAACATTTTATTAAGATATAGCCCCATAAAATAATAATTCCAAAGCATTCATCCTTACAGCGGATTGCTTTTTACCCTCTGGTTCGCTATAAGATTATCTTTTCCCTTAACATTAATCTTTAACAGGAATTTATATAAAAACAACTTCACTGTATTTAAATGTTTAGTCTGGTACAGGGAAAAAGTATTCTCCGCACAAGTCTATCTTGTTTAACACGTAGCCTTTTCAGTTAGAATAACCAACCTATTTTGGGGAATACAGAGACGTAGGATATTTTGGCTGGAATTTTATCTTCAAGTCCCTATTTAAATTGGCATAAAAACGCCTTTAATTTTGAACAAGCTTTTTTTTTTTTTTAAAAAAAAAAAAAAACAAACCCCGATAGTCGCCTGAGCCGCTAGCACAGTATGAGTTCAAAATTCTTGTGGTCTGAAACCCGTTCAAAGATGAACTTATTCCGGATTGTTTTATGATGTTTGTCTGCCCTATAAATCTGTGGCGGTGCTACAAGTGCTACAGTAAGTCCTCGAGGCTGAAGGTGAAGAGAACAGCAAAAAGTTTCCTATTTATTTTAGAGAAATGGATGCAGTAATCGCTCAACCCCCTTGAAACAGCTGCCAGGGGATAAAATAAGCTGAGGGTCCTTTCACAATAAATATCCTTAAGAAAAGGGTTTGGGCATCTCTGTTAGGACATCACTTATAATAATACTCCGAAGAAATTGCTGCTGCAAAAAAATATTATTAATAATAGTGCAAATAAAAGAATAGCTGCTATATTCTACGGACATTGGGAATACTATGGACAGGGAGGGAAGAGGCTTCTGAAGCAAGCAGGGACAGGAGTCACCAGGGCAGGGTTGCCTCATGCTTCTGCTCGACACCGCGGCTGAAATATCGTTTTGTTGTGCGCTGCAACACAGGATTTCATCAGTCCGTGTATGGGGTTTTTTTTGCGAAACCCAAGTTTGGTATGCTCCTCCAAGGGGCTGCGCCAAGAGTTTCGGAAACAGCATTTTGCTGTGTTTATGGGATTCCTGTAACGTTACAAAGGCTTATTGAGCTTTTCTCAGGCATAACATCTATTCAGCGGCAAATAGGGCAAATAAGCAAAAACATTTCTTGAATGCAAATCTTGACCTGCTGTAACATAACCCGAGACATTAATGAACCCATGAGCAGGTTGTTCTCCCCTGCCCTGGCAGATGTTGAGCAAATCACAGCACGAGTGTGCAACAAGGCGTTGCAGCTGGAGGGATGCGCCCAGCAGCCCCCACCACGTTTGTGCTCTCCTGGTTACACGTGCACCAGTGCGGAGCTCTGTCCCCTGGGCTGTCCCAGGGGATTTGGTGGTTGGGTGGAGTGAGGACAACCCCGTTCCCCTGCCTCGTGGGAAGAGGCTATGTGGGGAGCATGGGCTGTGCTCTCCTGCTCCCCTGAGAGCAGCAAACTCTGGCTACGGGGCTAAATCTGGTGAAATCCTTCAGGGCAAGAGCCATGGCGCATGGATGCAGAGAAACCAGGCAAATTCAAAGTGGGTGTGATATTTTTCTCCCCCATCTGCATGTTCAACAGACCCTGACCAGGCCGGTGCAGGGGCTTTTCTCACGTCTCTTCTCACTTCTGCTGGAGCACCTCGCCAATGCTTCCTCAGGCTTGACCTACAGAGTAGTGCTGTGGTTTTATTATGTGCCGCTTTTAAACTAATGTGCTGTTCATGTAGCACCAGCGACACGTAAAAAATGTCCCCGCAGGGATGCCTGCCCAAGGTGCAAGGCACGGAAAGCACCACCTGGGCCACCAGGACCTGCTGCAACAAGGTCTGTGAGAGCAGAAGCAAGAAAATGAACCAAATCCAGTTCGCTTTCACCTCTTGCACATTCATTAGCCCTTCCTGACACTAGTCCAGGGATCCTCCATTTTTTTTTGTCACATTGCAAATGGGGAAATTCCCTGCAGCTCCCTTTGTTCAAGTTTGCAGCTTCACACCCCTCTCCAGTTACAGCTGATGACTGCAAAAAATCCCAGTGGCATCTCATCTATGTTCACATGTATTTGTTCATACATAAAGATTAGGTGGGAAAGTATGTTTTTTAGGAAACACTATGAAATACACCACATAATGTTCAGTTTTAGGATGCCAATAATTGATTTTATCAGACAACCATTTCTGAAGTATTTGCCCAGACCACGCAATCCTCCATCCAAACATGACTTTACTCATCCTTAATCTCTGCAAATGGACAGAGTCATGGCTGTGCGCTCTGGCTTCATAGAATCATAGAATGGTTTGGGTCGGAAGGGACCCTAAAGCCCACCCAGTGCCACCCCCTGCCCTGGGCAGGGACACCTCCCACCAGACCAGGTTGCTCCAAGCCCCGGCCAACCTGGCCTTGAACCCCTCCAGGGATGGGGCAGCCACAGCATCTCTGGGCAACCTGGGCCAGGGGCTCACCACCCACAGAGTGAAAAATTTCTTCCTCAGATCTCATCTAAATCTCCCCTCTTTCAGTTTGAAGCCACTACCACTTGTCTTATCCATACATGCCCTTTTAAAAAGTCCCTCCCCAGCTTTCCTGGAGCCCCTTTAGAGACTGGAAGGGGCTGGAAGGTCTCCCCGGAGCCTTCTCTTCTCCAGGCTGAACCCCCCAGCTCTCTCAGCCTGTCCCCACAGCAGAGGGGCTCCAGCCCTCCCAGCATCTCCGGGGCCTCCTCTGGCCCCGCTCCAACAGCTCCGTGTCCTTCTGCTGTTGGTGCCCCAGAGCTGGAGGCAGCACTGCGGGGGGGTCTCCCCCAAGCAGAGCAGAGGGGCAGAATCCCCCCCTTGCCCTGCTGCCCACGCTGCTGCTGCTCAGCCTCAGATGGCAACAAAGAACCAGGCGGCCACTCTCTCAACCCCCCACAGATGTGGGGGAGAATCAGAAGAAAAAGGCAAAACTCATGGGTTGAGACAAAGGCAGTTTACAAAACAGCAAAGGGAACAGGAAAACAACGACAGTAGCACTGACAGAGGAATGTACAAGCACTATTAAGGTACCACCGCTCACTGACCTGACTTGGGATGCCCCAGCCCCCTCCAAGCTGTGACTTCCAGCTCCAGCTATGGACTGGGCATGGCTCACAAGGGATGGAATTCCCGTGTCCCTGCCAGATCCTGGGGAAAATTAACCCCATCCCTGCCAGAACCAGGACAGGGATGCAGCCCAGGATGTGGGTTTCTGGGCTGTGAGTGACATTGCTGACTCACGTTGATCTTCTCGTAAACCAGCACCCCCAAGTCCACCTCCTCAGGGCTGCTCTCCAGCCATTCTCTGCCCAGCCTTCTTCACCTTCCCTCTCTTCCATGGGCTGAAGTTTCATCTTTCAGCCGAATCTGTCCTCACCACTTGCTTATGGCCCTGAAACCTCAGGGACCATCTGTCACCCAACAAACCTCATGGTCTTTATTCCCTCTGGGAGAAAGGAGGGATGACTTGGCCATCTGGGATTCAGGATGGAGCTTCCCCACACTGTGTCTTAGACCACAGAGGCAACTCTGCCTCCCGCAGATTCTCTCTGAGGAGGTACCAGCTGGTACGGAGCTCCCAAGCCACAGAACCTCCTGTGTCCCGTGTGCACCTTTAGGCAGCTCTGGATTTTCTCCAGATGGGAGATGGGTTACGCATAATCCACACATTAAGAAAGGGCAATATTATTACATTAAAATCTTGCAATCTTAGGCCACAAGTCATTGCGATTGGACAATCACTGGGTGGAGGGGAAATCAGAGGAACCAGTATTTCACCTGCAATCTTTTCCCCTGCCTTTTCTACGTGCTGGTATTCATTTGCCATTGTTAATTACACGCCGGAGTGTATGTGCAGAGCCCCTGAAATGGAGGAAGACATCATTTCCCGAAGGAAATGCCACGTTTACACTGGCATCGCTGAATGGAAATATTTTGCAATTGTGCAGAATGAACATAATATTATTTTTTATTTTTTTTTTTTTTTAACAGAGCAGCTTTCCCCAGCCTCCCTGGAGACAGTGGAGCTGAGCAAGCCCGATGCAACCATGAGCCTGAGCACTTCACACCTCATCCTTGCCTTACAGAGACTTCACCTACCACTACCACCACCCCCACCCCCACCCACCCCCACCCCCACCCCCACCTTCTCCATCTCATTTTTGGCAACTGATTCTAATCCTCCTCCTGCTGCTGAAGATCAATAGCAATCCCCACCCGCCAGTTACTGGTGACTTGAGGATGTAAGGGAGAGAAGAATTGAACCATTCTCTGAAAATATGGCCCGCTAATGCCCTCCTTGCTGGGGGTTTCGGGAGGGTTCGTCGTTCAGCACCTGCTAAATGCTCTTTGAGAGTTCAAGACAGCAAGTATGTGCCCAGTCTCCTCCATGATGGGTGTTTTCGAGATCCCTCCAAGGTGCATTTGCTTTGCCTCCTCCCAACTGGTGCATTGTCTTCAAGAAGAAGAATTTTTGCCATATTTTTAGCATATATACTATGCAATTGTAGTTTGACATCGTAGGCTGAAGTGTTGCAGGAGAGAAAATATACATCTTTGTAACAGTTGCACTCCTGTATGGTAATCATGCTTGTAAGAAAGGCAGGTATTGCTTTTGCGGAGGGGAAAAGCCGTTTCCATCAGAGGTGACACGATAAGGGAATGACTAAGACAAAGAGGCTCCACCAAAGGTTTGTAGAACATCTCTTATCGCACAGACAAAAGGACAAACTGACTCCTACTGGATTAGTGTCTAGAAGGGCAGTCAAACATTTAACCAAGGCTAATGACACTGAGCAATTTTTTTACCAAAAAGGAAAGAAATAGACTAGTCAGATAATCCCTTTAGGTGTAGCATAAAGTGAAGTAAACAGACGCAAAGCATCCGGGAAGGATTTTAGGCCCCTCGGACAGACTGTGAACCCCGGAATACCTAATCAATGGGAGACAGGGGAGGGAAAAATTCGGCCGGGATTAGGAAATAAAAAGGTGTGTTTCAAGAACTGGAAGTGTGCCTACAAGCTAGGTAACCCGCTCTTGCAAGAACGTGAATAAAAATGTGCTTCACAGAGGATTCTGCCCCAGGCTATTTCATTCGGACTGGAACTTATTTCTTACATACTGTACAAATACACAACCACAGAGTCCATTAAAAATGTATGTTTTGTTATGCATTTACCTTTTTGGAAGAAGAGAGAGAGCCCAAAATGTTGTGGTATTATTTTATTGTCTGAAGTTTTGCATTTATTCCACTTGCGCATGTGTGAACAACACAGGGACCAAAATGTCTTTGCTCCTAAAATGGCATTGTCAAATCCACAGTGCCTGAATTATCTATCTAATGAATACTTTAACCTACGACACATCATAAATGGTGGGAAATGATGTCATCTGAGTCATTAATCTGTTTGCTTCTATTCTAGGATAGTAACATGAAGTTAGAGACAGCACAGGGAAATAAAAAAAAAATCTCTTTCTGATATTAGTGGAGTTGTTCTTTCCTCTGTGTCAAAGATTTACTGAAAAACAGGTTTTATGTAATTTCGCATGGTCGGCTTCGGTGCTCTGTGAGCCCCCCAACCTCATTTCCCTGCACTGAACCCCTAAAATGATGCAAGGGAAATTTCCCTTAACCTGTAGGGACACACACAGGCTAGAAAATCAGTTTGGTCATTGATCAAGATCATTTAGAGTTCATTAGGAGGGCAACTCCAAATACTCCTGCAGTGCCACTGAGAGTGATAAGCAAAGTTTTACTATCCGAATTAGGGTGCTACAGCCCCGCTGCACCGGGATGAAAAGGCCCTTAATCGTCTCTGCTAATGGGTTTCAGAATGATGAGTGGCTCGCACTTGCTTTTCAAGCAGGAAGACATCTATAATTGTGAGACTTATTAATTTCATTTAAAGTGCTAAGGCTGACATCCTGGAACTGTGGTCTCTTAAAATCTCCTTCTTAATTGTTGTAAAGCAGCTTTAAGAGCACTTTAAGATGTCTCTATTTACAAGTTAAAAAAAAAAAAATAAAATATGACCCTATAACATTTTAAACCTTCTAGCAGAACTTCCATTCATTTGGGTATTTACCAGAGATGGGGTTATATTTCCCCCTGGATAAAAATGCATGTACAGTCAAGAGACTGTTCCCTACAGTATCCATCAGAAGTAAGTCGTAAATCCAATTTTGAACAATATAAATCAACTTCTTTGTTTCTCTGATTCCATATGGTGAAGAGAATGAGGTGTTTGTTGTTAAGCAAAGAAGCAGCAGGGCTATAAACTTAGATATTAATAGGTTACATGATACTTATTTAATATATCTCTTTTATTTTGAAAACTGCTGTGTTTTTTCAGACTGTGAAAACCTAAGTGGAGCCTCTTCTGGCTTTGGTTGACTTACACATGTGAGCATTTCCTACATTTCTCCCCCGAGGATTCCAACTCGTTATCTCCAAAGGTGGCTTTTGAGGCACTAGGCAACTCAGGGTGATCAGGGACAGAAAGGGGACAGTGCCCTAACCTGGTCTCTACCTTCCGGCTCCTTGTCATCAAACTCCTTCCCAGATCTCAGCCCTTCACTTCCATGAACTTTGCTATGCTCAGAACACGTGCCACCAGCTCAATGGGGGAAGGAAGAGGCATCCACAAGATGCCTATCTGCCCCATCAGTTCCCTGGATCCTTGCCCTCTTAGCACTTTTCTGCCTGAAAAAATTAATATCCCACCAACCAGGAAATACATAAATAAATAAATAAATGGATAAAGCCTCTAACAAAGGAGGCAAGGGCAGTTTCCCTGTCCAAAAGTCCATTTGCTCAAAGACCTGTCCATCTTTCTTGTGTTTGCAGTGGGACTGCCTTATCCGTCAAAGATGCCTGTTTGATGCAATCGCTCACTGCTGCTCTTGGGGATCCACTGCGGCTCCATGGGAGCTTTATTTAGCCTGAGCTGTTGGATGGACTCTGTGTGCCATTCCTTGCTTAAGCACTGGCCCAAATCAGGAAGAACAGGGAAACAAAGCCAAAACGACTAATGAATAAGCTTCCACGACCTTAAAAACTTTACAGACCCAAACTGTGTTAACGAGGCGGGGGGAGGGCATTGAGGATGCGAGGCCCCAAAGCTTTGGGAGGTGATTGTTCAAAGGTGGATCAAAAGGGACTCTTTTTGTGCCTCCCGTTAGGATCCGCACCGCAGGACGGAGGCTGCGAAATTGATTTGTGGAAGCCGCACATTTGCAAAGAGGCCTCTCAAAATGTTATTGAAAAATGTCTTCATTCCCAAAAGCCTCGCTATTATTTTAAAGTGTAAACAAAAATAGCAGTGTTTTCTTACACTGGAGAGCTCTAAAACTTTAGTTGGGAAATATGAAATCCTATTCTGCAACTCTAAAATTATGATTCATGTGTCTCTTTCCAACCTCGAAGCAGCTCTGTGACATAAAATGTGAAACTAAGCGTTTGCTTTTCATTTAAAAGGTCTCATTAAAACCAAAAACAAGCTTCTTCAGCCCCATAGCAGCTCTAACGTGTCAAACCTAATAGAACCTCTCCACCATGGGGTGCCTTTGGAGGACATAGAGACATCAAAAAGATCCTGCTGTTTTGCAAGACCAACATGCTTCTTTCTCCCAGAAACATCATTCCAAGACCCCAGTTTAGCAGAGGACTTAAGCCTGTGCTTACATTCATTTATCTGCTGCAGGGACACCGAAACACGTGCTAATGTCCCCCTGAAGTTGGCAGCACTTAAACCTGTTCATAAAATCAAGCACTTCCTCGGCGTGTTGCTGAGATGAGTTGCAGGATCAGCGTCCCCATCCACCGCCCTTAATTAAGAGTTTCTCTTGATTTTAATGGGTGCTGGATCAGGCTCTGGTGCGCTGTGCTTGATTTTGATTTCATGGTCATTTCGTTGTTTAATAGCACTGTGGAGATCTCTCACGCTTCTCTGTGCAATGCTGGTCTTCCTACAGACACAACCCATTAAACAGTGTAAAAATGCTGTATTTATGCCCAGCCTCGTACAATTTATTAGTGACAGAGCTGGTGGCATCCTCATGGCTAAAACTGCTCAGAGCTCCTGATCATTAAGCTCTGCCTATTAAAACTTTACCAAAATGCAGCTGTTCTGCCGGAAATTTCAAATGGGATTTCTGTTAGGAGATGGGACTCCAGTTACTTGATAAAATAGCTAATTACACATAGACGTTATTAACAAGACGGTGAGGACGAAAAAGTGAGCAGTGAACAGCAATCGCTATACCTAACGATGTCTCTGCATTAAGGGTGATCGTGTAGAAAGACACATTTAGTGGAGTCTGTATTTCATTGGGGAAACAGCCTTGTCTGGAAAGCAAAATTGTGAATTTTTGACTTATTTTGACCCTGGCTCAACACCACTAAAATAACTGTGATAAAGGAGAGAGTGCTGAGTGGCGTTATTTGGTTAGGATAACATAGCAAATATTATCTTTGTCTTCAGCAGTGAAGCTTTTGGACATTTCTCTATTTGGAAATGTTTTGTTTTTTTCTTTTCTGGCCAGTCTTTCAGCAGCAGCTCGTGGTTGGAGTTCCTATTTGTCAATTGTCCCATTTTTGGCTACAAGGGCTCTGAGGTTTCAAGCTGAAGATGGGAAACTTGTACTTTTGTGGTTCGGGGTGTATGAATGTGAAAACCAGGGGATTTTCGCTCTGACCCTGAGCCCCGCAGCATTCCAGCACGTCTGCCTGATCCCGGCAGTGTTTATGTCGGAACTGAGCCACTGAATACCAGGACACCTCCTCTTTCTTGCTTTTATTTTTATTTTTCTGGCTGGTCCTGCTGCCCGAGAGATCTTGCAGAATAACAGTTGAAGACAGCAATGCCCGAGAGCAAAAACAAGGTAATTATACAGTAAGTCGGCCCTCACATAACTTGTAAACTTTATGATCTGGCACATTTATGACGTATTTATAACCCAGGGAAAATGCCTAACTAGAGAGAAAAACCCAGCAATTCTGCAATGGGCAATTACGGGTATCAGTAAAATAAGAGATTTCCAAGAAATGCCTTTTGTTTTCCTTCTTCTCGTTATCCGCTGCAGAGGATTACATTGGTGGAGTTCTATTTCTTACACTCCCTTTGTCTGTTCTATTGAAGGAAAAGGTCATTTTTGGACAACCGGCAGTAAAACGAAATTTGATAAAGCCTGGTCTGAACAACCCACTTGCCATTCAACACCTTGCTCTGGCCCTTTGTCTTACAGGCTTGCTCGGCCGAATTCCTCCTTTCCCAGATACCCAGGGCATGATCACCCCGTTTCTTTCATGCCAACAACCTGATGTTCGAAATACGTAAAAATTAAGCAGGCAGAAGATCGGTGAAGCTATTTTCTAGAAGCTGCTCAGGCTGTAGTCCCATCCAAAATAAGTGCAAATGATGGTCTTGGTGACCACAACCATCATCTTGCACTAATTACCCCTAATTGCTCCCTCTTCACAGATGGCATCTTCAAAGTGAGTAAAGGAAGAAAGGCCTGATCTGAAGGGGCAGAGCCCGGGTCACTTTTCTCAGAGGAGTAAACCTGCTCTGTTTAACCCTCCTGCACAAACAGTCATATTTTAAGGCATCTTGTTCTGAGATTGCAGATGCCTGTCCCAAGCCGCAGAGTCCGTCAGAGCTTCTGCAATCAGGGGTTAATTGCTCCCCAATCTGTCCTCGCACCCCGCTGCGTTGGGTGGTCAGAGTCACTTCCACGGGTGGGATTTTTCTGTAACCCAAGTGGCTGGAATTCTTGGCAGCGGAGGTTCTGGCTTGAATATCCACTGATGAGGGTTTCTTTGTGTGTGTATGCGGCAATATCCACTGATGAAATGAGATTTCTTTTTGTGCTTGTATACGGTGTCGAGATTAGTTGTGCCAACACATTTGGGCTGCGGCGGGGTCTGGAGCACTCCTGCACATACTGTGTCGGTGTGCCGACCGTCACGCTGAAGGTGGTGACCCGACTCAGACACTTAAAACCACACGCTGAGGTTTTTCAGGGATGAACCCGTGCTGCCTGGTGCCACGTGCCGTCTTCTCTGTTGGAGCCAGCGGGGAGCCGGGATGCTCTGTATCACTCAAGGAGCTTTCGGCATCGCACAGGGCTTATATTGCAGGCCAAAGCTCTCCGGCTGTAGCCCGCAGAGCTGCTGCTGTCAGGATGATGGACCATCTGCCGGTTCCCAACCGGTGACGTTTCCTGCTGCTGTAACCGTAGCCCGGTCTGGGCTTGTTTCAAGGTTTCCAGATGCTTTTCTGCATTGCCACGGTAATAAAGCCCTTCTCTGTGCTTCAGCTCTGTGCTCCCGAGCTCTGTCAGGTGCATGTCACATTGGTTCAGCCTTGATCCACTGCGTCGATGACACCAAAAACCTTGACGGTGTAAGCCTCCAGGATGAGCATCCTGGAGCGGTTAACGGAAAAAGGGCTGCCCTCAGAGAGCCTCGCTGAGCGATGAAGAGCCCAGATAGAAAAAGGGAAGGAGGTTACCTGGCAACATTCCTGCCCAATTAAAGCAAATTTATCGCCAAGTATTTTTTCCTTACTGCTGCTTTGTTATTAATTGTTAATGTAGTGGTGCACGTTGGCTGCTCTGCGAGGAAGGGGTGCTGGAAACAGCTGAAATGAGGAGAGGAGCTGGGTCTGGAAAAGTGGTTTCTCTGCAAAAACTGAGACGTGCTTGTTGCTGCTCCACTCTGCAGGCGCTGGCAGGAAATTCCTGTGCTTGGAACAAGGGGGCAAAATAATGGCAAAGCAAAATAAAATGCATAGGGTCAACGTGTTTCTAAATTCTAGCGATGTGTACACGTGAAATGCTTGCAGGAAAGGAGACACCATGGGAATGTAAATTTGCCAAACACTGTTTAGGAATCATGCACTATTTTCTCTATAAATAGAAGCAATTCTCTGCTTCATATTGAAACACGAAAATGTTGTGTCTTTGGATAATCACTGGTTGTTTTTCTGTCCGCAACCTGATCGCATCAATCCCCTAGACATTTTTTAAGAAAACCCACCACTGAATACACGGAATTTGTGAGTCTGAACTGTCAGGAGATGGAGAGAACTGAACTAAGAAAGATAAAGGGAAAAAAAAGAGTGTAAACATTTGAATTGGAGCAGAGAGAAGCATCCGGCACATTGTTTGCGATGAGATGGTGCTTCTCCTCCTGCGGATCAGCCTCTCTTGCCTGCTTTCCAGAGGAATAACCAGTTAAAATTACAGTAGTTTGGGAAGAGAAAATCAGCCTCTTTGGGCAGTTGCAGTGACACGGCCCAGAGCTGCCTGCACGCCTGCGCTCATGAGAGGGCTCCCGGCTGGGATTTCAAGGGAAATGAGGGGAGCTGAAGTATCCAGCTCCTACGGAGCCGAGCATTCCCACAGCTCCCAAAAATCTCCCGGGCCACAGAGCTCAGACCTTTGCAGGCTCAAGCTTGACTGTTAAGGAAATGCCAGCTGCGAGAGATGAAGCCTGACGTGCAATTCCGTGGTTGCATAACTTGGACTCAGCTTGCAAAGCCGTTACAGCTCTCTTGTACTTTCAGTCATCAACTTTGGGCTAAATCCTGCTGCCCCGGTGCAGGCAGGGATCCCACTCCAGCGCTGGGGAGGGCGAAGGTAAAGCTCCGAGTTAAGGAGTTGAAGACAGCGCGTGCATTCAAACCCAACAACCATGACAGTGCTGAGCAAAGAAGGCTTCTGCTATTTTATTATATCCCCCTTTCAGCATGGAAGAAGAAAACCTTGGGTTTCCAAACCTTCTCCCGCAAAACAAAATATTTGCAAATTCAGAAAGAAAGCAGCATTCATCAAGCCTCGTGCTGCATATCAGAGAAACCCCAGAGCTGCCTTGACAACATCTGGCCCCGTGCCCCGGGCTCACAAACACCGCTGCCAACGTTTGCACAAGTGGCTGGGACTTTGAATGCCTTTTTATTTAGGTGGCTGCTCTGGGCCCTACTATATATTAAGGTTCCATTTATAGATATTTTACAAAGTGTTAATAAATTTACAAAGTGTTAATAAACACGGATAATTATTTGTTAGTGTTTGTGATAGAATCCAAGAGGGCAAAAACTCCCTATAAATGATCTCTAATGCTGTTCTCAGATGAGCACATAAAACATGTCTAACACAGACATGTCTGTAATGTGGTCAGAACATCTTTTAATCATTAACTCTTTATAACCCATTTAAAAACAGGAGAAATATAAAACGCCTCTTGAATCTGAGCAGCCTGGTGTTCGGTGAGTATTTGCACTGTTTGAGAATTGAGGCTCTCAGGAGGTTGTAGGACCCCCAGCACAGTACATGGGGCTGCAGGAGTCACGGGGGGAGCACTGGGATTTTGGTAGGAGGTACCCAAGGAGAGGACTCAGACACAACGGCCTTATTTAGAGCATGTCCAGATCCAGTGGTGCCTTTTCACTCCATGTTTTCTCACCCCCACTTTGCTACCAGGCCCCACGTCGTGCATCCTGCTCTGCCCTAAATTCCCTGGAGCCAACCAGCCTGGTGCCTACAAGACAAAATCTGGGAACGGCTCGCAGGATGGTTTTCCCCTGGAGCTGCTCCATACAGGTGGTGTAAACGGGACCACATCACCTCCAAGAATATTCTCAAAGGACTTGTAACCCCATATGGCCTTGTGTCACACCCCATTGCAGGCATGAGCCCTGGGGGCGATGCCAGGCAGAGATAGCTCCATCAGGCTTCACGGCACCTCTCATAGAATCATAGAACCATAGGGTGGGAAGGGCCCTCTGGAGATCATCTCGTCCAACCCCCTGCCAGAGCAGGGTCACCCACAGCAGGTGGCACAGGAACGCCTCCAGGCGGGCTTGGAATGTCTCCAGAGACGGAGACTCCACCACCCCTCTGGGCAGCCTGTGCCAGGGCTCTGACACCCTCACAGCAAAGAAGTTCCTCCTCGTGTTGAGGTGGAACTTCCCATGTTCCAGTTTGTGCCCGTTACCTCTTGTCCTGTCACTGGGCTCCACTGAGAAGAGCCTGGCCCCATCCTCCTGACACCCACCCTTTCAGTATTTATAAGTGTTGATGAGATCCCCCCTCAGTCATCTTTTTTCCAGACTGAAGAGACCCAAATCCCTCAGCCTTTCTTCATCAGAGAGATGTTCCAGTGCCCTCAGCATCTTGGTAGCCCTTTGCTGTCCCCTCTCCAGCAGTTCCCTGTCCTTCATGACCCGGGGAGCCCAGAACTGGACCCAGCACTCCAGGTGTGGCCTCCCCAGGGCAGAGCAGAGGGGGAGGATGACCTCCCTCCACCTGCTGGCCACGCTCTTCTTGATGGACCCCAGGATGCCATTAGCCTTCTTGGCCACCAGGGCCCATTGCTGGCTCATGGTCACCCTGTTGTCCACCAGGACACATTACACTCTCACCTTATTCCAGCCCAAAATTGAAAAAACGGAAAAAGAAACAGCAGTTATGTGTATCAGACTCCAATGAGACAGGGGGTGTCAGGCCCTGTGTATGAAGGTGGCCAAGAGCCTGGGGAGGCAACGTATTGGGTGTTGCAGGACATCTACTGCCATGTGTCCCACCAGTGGCCCCAACCCAGAAGATGTGAGACCATCACGCCTCTGGGGTGATTCAAGGCTCTCTCCCAAGTCAGTAAATGAGAGGCAAACTCTTTCCTGCCTTTCCTACAGTCCCACTTTGGGTCCCCCTTCAGAGGAAATGCGTTTGTCCGGCTGCATTGACACACCTCAAGCATCTTCGATCCCAGAAATCCATCGTCGTTTACAAGCATCGGTTACAGCCAGTAATACCTGCAAAGCAGCCATTCTTGGGCGGGATGAGGATGCTGAAAGGCAGAAGAGAGTGAAACAGCTTGTCCAAATCACCCATAGCAGAGCTGGGGATGCATCCATCCTGCCCTTCCTGCCCACTTAATAACAAATTTTGCTTTTCTGGAGCTTGCTTTCCTATCAGATAACCCCATTTCCTTCTGATTTCACTCACATGTAACAGGACTCCTTCCCCGGGGAAAGCTGACCTTCCTTTCAGCTTTCCAAGAAGTGTGGTTTTCTAATTTTGTGCTCCGTGCATATGTTAAGAATTTGGTTTTAAAGAATCTTGTTGTTTTTTTTTCAATTTTGAAGATGAATGGTCTTTACTGCCCAACAGACATTCATTCGTGCCAGAGTCGTTGAATGCCTTCCCATAAATGCAAGTGGCATCTTGGATTATAATGATCCCTTTGCAATGGGACAGATTTTGGTTTTATTCCATCCTCCATTTCTATGTTTGTTGTGCATGGCTCAGTGCCTCTGTGGTAAGAAGGGCTGTACGCAGACAAGAGAAGATATACCATTTTCCTGCGCAATATCCGCATGGCTTTGTGAAAGGTGACGATGCAAAGATTCTCCATGATGAATGGGACCTTAGAAATTCTTCGTGAGCAACAGGCATTTCACAGCTAGGAGCTGATGGCGTCTGAAGGGCTGGAGGTCGGATTCCTCTGCCCTGCCCAGCTTGTGGCATCTCCCACGTGTCACACACAATCGGCAGCTCTGCTTGTGCAGCTGGAGGGATGTACAGCAAACTCTACTGGTGGGAGAGGATGACAAATATTTCACAGGTATCCCCTACTCCTTTTTTCTTGACACCAGTGCAATCTTATTCCCACCTAAGTATTTTCTGCTGGTTTATGCTGTCTCATCTCAAAATTGACACTAAGATCCCTGCACAACATTTCTGAGGCCTCTCTCTAGCAACCGAGAATGTAATTAATTACTCCAACAGGGCAACATGGTTAACTAGATTTAGGAACAAGAGTTGGCAGGCTCAGATCTCCAGCCCTGCTCTGAGTACATCAATTTTACACGCGCCAGGAGGGAATCTGGGAGACCAGCTATTCTCTCGCTGCAAGGAAAGTTATATATTTCTGCCTCTGGGAGCCCAGAGACCAGCAGAGCCCTGACAGTGCACAAACTGCTGCCCACCCCTCTGTCACCCAGGGCCTCGGTCACCGAGGTATGGGGAGAGCCTGTTTTCAGCCTGGGAGAAGCTGCAAATCTCCCATGAGACTGAATAAAAACCACCAGGACTCTGAACCTTTGCACCCGTGGCAGGGAAGCAACTGCAGAATTTCTTGGGGTGAAATCTTGGCCCCTGTGGAAACAAGGGGAAACTCCCTTTGATTTACGTGGGGCTTGGCTTGCTGCCCTCAGCCCCGAGCTCTGCTGGGTTGCAAAACTCATATCGTCTTTCCACAGTGGGGAAGAAAATCTTCCCAGCTGTTAGGATAATCTCCTGCCTTTATGACGTTCCCCCCGGAGGCAGGAGCCAGAGCTGGTGGGGAGGGGGTTCCACTTCACTTGGCAAAGGGAGGATGAAAAGAAAGGGTGAGGGAAGGAAGGAAGGAAAGAAGAGAAAGACTTTCACAGTTGCAAAAAACAGCTTGAAAATACAAAGCGCACCCCCGTGACCCAAGAGAGCAGCTCCTCAGCACGAACAAACTGAAGAATTCAGCATGTATCTGTAAAAAAACACAGTCCAAACTCTTTCCCCAGCTCGAATGGCTTTTTTAGGCAATCCCTGCCTGCCATGAAGGAGTGCTGTGCGTGTGCCTGTCGCACTGGGAGGGCTGTGAGCATCCCCTGCAATGCCAGCCCTGCTGGGGGACAGCAGACAGCGTGTCTTATTTCAGACCGGTCCCAAGCTGCTGCTTAGAAATCCTGACAGCTCCAAAACTGCAAAAGAGCTCCAGCATTTTGTGGATGCAGCACCACCGCTCTGCCGCCGCAACCCGAATGGCATCCCCTTAGCAGGGCTGTGTCCCCTGCCCCGGAGAAACATGACCCCAGAAGAAAAAAAACCAGCCCAACTCTCTTTCACAGAAGGGGTGAGGACAGCCAAAGTTCAAGAAATCCCAGCGGGTCTCTGTGCTGCTGCTCAGTTATGGCACGCACTCGGCCGCGGCGGCTCAGGGTGCCAGCAGCGCGGCTGCTGCTTGCGCTGACATGAAGCAGCTGGGTGCTGCCCTGCTGCCTGCACCCGCCCCAGCGAGGAAACCCAACAGGCTCGGTCTTGATCTGTCCGGGGGACATGTTACGTTGCTCTGTCTTCTGCAACCCCTCATGAGTTATGGGGTGAACTCTCTCAGGCTGAGAGAGTTGGGGGGGTTCAGCCTGGAGAAGAGAAGGCTCTGGGGAGACCTTCCAGCCCCTTCCAGTCCCTAAAGGGGCTCCAGGAAAGCTGGGGAGGGACTCCGGATCAGGGAGGGGAGCCATGGGACGAGAGGGAATGGTTTTAAACTGAAAGAGGGGAGATTTAGATGAGATCTGGGGAAGAAATTTTTCACTCTGTGGGTGGTGAGACTCTGGCCCAGGTGGCTCAGGTGGACGGGGCTTGGAGCAACATCCCAGGGCAGGGGGTGGCACTGGGTGGGCTTTAAGGTCCCTTCCCACCCAAACCATTCTATGATTCTATGACTAACTTTTTGCAGCGCAGATGAAAGGCATCACAACCTCTCTGAGCCATCAGAGTTGGTGAATCTGTGCACGTCTCCAGCACACAGCGCATTTGTGAAAAGTAATGAGTTTTGTTTTGGAAATGGTCTGTCGGCAACCTCTTTGCATGACCAGAAATCGCCTCCCGGGGCCCGGCATTTCCCCAGGCGTCATTGCAGATAACTGCACGGCCGTCCTGCCCCCTTCCTGCCCAGCACAGAGCGTTTCCTCCAAACTGGTGATGTCATGGTAGTTAATGGGCTTTAATTGTGCCTTTCCACTTAGTAACAATAATCTGAAAGCTCATTATACACTGGCCTTGCGGCTATTGAGAACAGCTCTGGCTCCTTAAAAACTCTCTGACTGGTAGAGCTTTTCTTAAGAGTTCAAGAAAAGCACATGGGCTTGGACCAAGGGTACGCCCTGCGACAGGAGGCAGCTGTGGGTGCTTGGGGGTGAACAGGGAGAAGAGGGAGATGGTTCCCCAGATTAATTTCCCAACTGGTTTGTGTCTCTGGGGTTTGCTGTTGAGGTGGGTTCTCTGCAGTCAGCGACCCCAAATGCATTTCTTTTTGTGAATTTTTCCAGTTGCCTTCTGAACCTGTGTAAACTGTCAGCACTAGCAGCATCCCACTTGTGCTTGGAGGTTTTCCAGCAGTTCCTTGCTCATGCTGGGAGCCATTCACCTCTGTTTCCCTCCATTGCCATAGCCTGAAGGATCCTGTTTGAGCTGCTGCTGGGGGAGACAGTTGGGAGAAGGACCATGGAGACACACAGTGAAAACAGACAGAAACTGCTGAATCCACCATCTGAGTTGGGGGGGCCCATTTGGAGCTTACAGAGGATCACAAGGGTTCTAGGGAGGAGCAAGAAAGCCACATGCAATGTTAAAAATAATAAAATTCGGGTAGGGAAAAATACCTTGTAGCTGCTTCTTTTTCACCCTCCGGTGTCTGGAGGTTGTCTCAGGTGTGAGGTCCCTGGAAAAAGACCTGGGAGATACCTCTCCCTCTCATGGATGAGTTGTGCCTCCTGCCAGCTGCCCGGGGCAGCCCCGCGGCAGGGCTGGAGCTGTGCCCCGCCGGGGGATGCGTGGGGCTGGGGCTGAAGCAGATCCAGCATTTATGGACTGCAGGATGTTTTCCTTAGCCTGGAATTTGGCCCAGGCTGACATTTTTCCCTTGCTGAAGCCTGCAGGGGCATTCACAGCCTCAGAAAAGGTCTCAGTATCCACCGCCTGATGCTGGGCCAGCCTTTGGGTGTGTTTCTGCTGCGTCTTGGGGTAGCAGAGGTGGACACGTACTGGCTGGCGTGTTAGAGGCACTGCTGCAGCATCGCAGCCTGCCTTGACCCTGGGGCAGCCCCTGCATTGCACTCGGCGCAATCAGACCTCCCTGACGGCAAGGCTGCGCTGGGTGGATGGAGAAAGCCATGTGTTGTCTCTTCACTCTGCAGACCCAGCTTGGTTATGATGGCGACACGGCAGCAGAGTCCGTCAAGCTGCAGTCACGGCTAGGCTGGTTTCCAGGCAGAGCTGTGGGCTTTGGCTCCCCGCTCGCGAGCATCTGGGCACACGTGCTGGCAAACGCGCATCCCGGGCATCCCACGCTGATGGCGCTGCCCTGCTGAGAGCACGAGGTGCAGGCGCCTTTCGAGCCAGACAAAAAAGCAGCGTTTGCCTTTTAACCAGAAGAGGAAAGAGAAGGGCCCTTTGAAATGGAAATGACTACAAAACACCGGAATTTTTAAGATACTGTGTGTTGCAGCTGACCCTTTAGCCACGCTGTGCCATCCACGACTTGCTGTCTGCCTGCATTTACCTACGCAGGCTGCCTGCCAGTCACTCCAAAGCTAATGGTCTGAACATCAGTAAATGAATACGGAGCCGCCTGCTTAAATATCCAATAAGAGAAAGTAGAATGGATTGTTCTGTGCTTACGTGACTAATTGGATTAGAGAGAAATAATTTAATGATTTGGAAGTAATGAGTTACTGCATGGCTGATTCCAGCGGAAAGTCCGACAGTGGCGTTATGCCAATGAGAGTGCGCTCTGCAAGCGAGATCTCACTTGAAGTTTGACAGGGAACCAGGGATAGGTCTTGGGCTTGGGAGAAGGCTGCAGGGCTCGTTCTGATCTCATTTCATGCCTTCATAGCTCCATAGCCTTGATTTACACTGATATCGCTGAAACTCTGATCAGACCTTGGGAATTTAATTGTATACACAGCCTTTCCTAAAGCTGTGGAGCGCTTCTGTGGACTGCGCCTGTTCCATCAGTGAAGATGGATGAGATATCTAGGCATTGGCAGCATCTTTTGGCTGTCTCGATGGCTTCTTCGTGCAAATTGTATTCTGAGGGGTTTTTTTGAACCAATGGTCCTAAGTTTGATGTGCTATGCTTAGGTGGGGAGGCTTTTTAGGGGTGAAAAGGGGATGTCTAGTCCATGTTTCCGAGCGATGGGCTTGGATGCCTCTCGTGGTTCTCTCTCCTGTGTTGCAGGTGCCTTCCTACTGCTCCACCATGAGCACAAGAGTTTCTGGGCATGCGGGGTTGTCCCTGACCGCAAACCCACTCATTTTTCTGCATCTGCCGCTCGAGGGTCTTGAGGTATTTTAAAAACATGACTTTCTAATGTGACATCCTAGCTGGCGGATCTCCATTTTTGCACAGCAAGAGGTACCCTGGCTTGCTGAGATGAAATGCGTGGCTGAGGTTGCACAGGAAAAAAAAAATTAATTGTAAAGGCCAAGAATGATAGAATGACGTTGCTGGCTTTAGCTGCAGCTCCTGTGTGGGAGAACATGGAGAACCAGGGAGGAAACCAGGATCCTGGGTCTGGCCTCTTTCCTGAATCATCAAATGCAGACACACTCTGAGCCCCTCGTGCTCCTAGACATGGTTTCCTCCTTGTCACAAAGAAAGATTTACTGTTATCCGCCAAATAAGGGAAAATAACAAACGATTCTCTCCAGTGCTATTATTAACTATGTTCTTTGAGTTTTGCCAAACACAGGGATTAATAAGACAACTAAAGACAATAAGCATGAGGAAGACCTTGAAATGCCATTTCATTCATCTGTCAGGGGAGGGCTTATCTATAACTACCTGTTTCTGAGAGATTTTTGTCTATACTGTCCTCCAAAATCCTTGGTGATGGGGCTTCCACAGCCACCCCAGACAGTTACCTATGCCAGAAGTCCTCATCATTAGATAATTTTCATAAACTTTAAGTTCCAGCCTCCTGTCTGCAGTCTACACCTATTATGTCTTGTCCTATCTGCCCTGCACACAGAGTGCATATTCGACCCTTTCTCTTTCTGCTAGTCCTTTGTGCATCGGAAATTATTATCATGTCTTCCCTCAACCTTCTCACTTTTAGACATCTCAGCCTGTGGTCCTTCTTGTTCTCTTCTGTGCTCTTTCCCATCAGCCCGTATCTTTGCTGAACTGCAGAACTACCTTTTTTGCAGCAGTATAACATGTTCGGTTTGCCACATGTTCAGCTTGCAAACCATTATCATCTCATGTGTTTTGTAGAACCATCCAGATGTTCTTCCTTTATCTATATCATTATTCTTACCCTATGCGCCAAACTTTGCATTAATTTTTATCAGAGAGCATTACATTTCTTTGGGATATTTTTCCAACTAACCAAGGTCATTTTAAGTCATAACCCTCAGCTCAACATGCTTGCAGCTTCTTCCAGGTGTCATTGCATGTGCAGCAGGTATATTGTCTCCTTCTCCCCTTCCCTTCCCTTCCCTTCCCTTCCCTTCCCTTCCCTTCCCTTCCCTTCCCTTCCCTTCCCTTCCCTTCCCTTCCCTTCCCTTCCCTTCCCTTCCCTTCCCTTCCCTTCCCTTCTCTTCCCTTCCCTTCTCTTCCCTTCTCTTCTCTTCTCTTCTCTTCTCTTCTCTTCTCTTCTCTTCTCTTCTCTTCTCTTCTCTTCTCTTCTCTTCTCTTCTCTTCTCTTCTCTTCTCTTCTCTTCTCTTCTCTTCTCTTCTCTTCTCTTCTCTTTTCTCTTCTCTTCTCTTCTTTCTCCAGTTATTAAGGACAACAGTGAACAGTGCTGAGCTGCTCCATGTACAGTGCCAGTAGCACCAGTCTGGCAGAAAGCCATGAATCTCTCTCTTCAATATGATTTTCCAACCAATTTTCTACCTTTCAGTATTTATCCTTAAACTGTGTTTGCAGAGCAGCCTTAGGAAAGTGCCATATGAAGCAATACAAAAACCTTCCCAAGTTCAAGATAAATGACTTTTTACTGCTGCTCCTTATCTCTTTACTTTCTCTTGCCCTGTCAAAGAGGAAATTAGATCAGTTTGGTATGATCTAAATGAATCTGTGAGCTGTGAGTTGTACTTCTCAGGACTATCCTTCTTTATCAAACTACTAGTTACACAACGACAAAGGTTAATATCTTCAAACATAATTTCAGTAATGCTAGGCACTGTTTGTTACCCAGAAAATTAGTAAATGTCACAGAAAGCTGAAGATTTCTCCATGTTCAGAGTAGTCTTGTAGAAGCCCTTGGACCCCAGACATCCTGAGTTGTGATCTTGGTCTCTACAATCAAAGCTGTCTTTCGAATGTGTTGTAGATTGGAAGCTAGCAGTTGATAATTTACCAGTCACACAATCAGTGTTAATTGCTGTGCTTCCCTTGTGCAACAAAGAAACTGGGGGTAAAAAAAAAAAAAAAAAAAAAGAGGATAAAAAGACTTCTTTATGAGGACAGTAGCTAATTCACAGATTTCTGTTATTAGCATTTTCCTTATTTGGAAATGTAAATGTTCCAAAAATACGGTCTTATCAGCAGAGTATGAACATGAAATTTTGAAGTCCTCTAATTCCTTGTGTGTCTTTAACTGGGATATACATTAATACGGATATACACAGCTCAAGAATTTTTCACAAGTTAATAAAATTCATCTGACTATGTAGGATGGACTTTTTTTGGTTTCATTCATGGAGAAGCTGTACTACCTAGTATTTTTTTATGTGTTACGGGATGAATTTACACATGTATTCAGGCAAGTAAAATGTTTCCCAGAAACTTATGGTGGCCATTTAAGACCAGTAAGCAGAAAATGTTAATTTGAGTCAACAACCCTCATAAAGGGAACTCTGTAGAGTTTTTGACATGTCGGCAAAGAATTTCTGCCAAGACTTTACCTAAAATGAACATAAAAGACCTTGAACATTGGGTGTTTCTTCACCTTTTTCTTGGCACTTCAAAGGAGTTGTAATGGCAGGAAGCTTGGTTCTGGGAACAGAAGTGGTGATCCTTGGTTTCCATTTCCAGAGATTCAATGTCAAAATGCTGCCTGAAAACACTTGGGTTTGTTTGGGTTTTTTTTTTTCATCAAAGGCAAAATTTGTGGTTTAATGTAATGAAAAATTATGTCTTTGTTCGCTCATTTTGAGTGCTCTTCCTACATGATGGAAGCTTCACCACAAGTATTGGTAAAGCTAAATCACCATCCACATCAAACCAACAATGAGGTTTTGGCAGCTCTGGTTTCTTCTCGTAGGGCAGCCTCTTGCCCATGGACATGTTGAACTATTGTTCAGAACTGGATTTACGTCCATCACAGATTGTTTACAGACTGAACAGCAGTGATGACATCCTTGAAATTTCCATACATTCCCAATATCATTCATCATCTACCAACAATATGAAATAACTGAGTTGACAAGTCATTGGGAAATGTCCTTTGCTGGCTAATCATAGATAGGGTTAAGATGTTGCCACGCTACTTGCCAAGTTCTCATTCCTTTCTTAGATGCATTCATAAAAATGCAGGTGTATTTAGTTTTCGGGACTGAGGGAAGGCTTGGGAGCAGCATCACCCAGTGTATCAATAACACCCCACCCAGCTACCTGCCTGATAGTTTCAAGACACAAATCTCATATTTAAGATCATAGAATCACAGAATGGTTAGAGTTGGAAGGGACTTTAAAGATCACCTAGTTCCAACCCCCCCTGCCCTGGGCAGGGACACCTCCCACTAGACCAGGTTGCTCAAAGCTCCAACCAGCCTGGCCTTGAACACCTCCAGGGATGGGGCATTCTCGTAGTCTTTAAAGCACCTGCAAATATTAAAGTTCAATCCAATTTGGAATCCAACCCTTAATTCACAACATCCATGCCTGGCTGGGACACTTCAGGTAGGGACTTTCTGGCCCTGAGGACAGAGAGTTACCAGTCGAGCATCCGTGTGTCTGCAGCTTCCTCTTTGTAACTGGAATAAAACCAAACCCTATTGTCTTTAAAAAATAATATAGGGATTAGCTTTCTGGACTCTCATTTTCCTAAGAATGAGAACAGCTGAATTTTGAAACGTTCTTGCATCCTCAGCATTGCCATATTAAATTCAGTCATCTTCACTCGTGGTTTAAAAATATCTCTAAGGAACTGCAGGAAAACTGCAGAGGAGTTAGAGAGCCAGATTCTCTTAGAGGTACTTTCTCACAAGTGACAAAAGCACCTTGTGTCTGGCTCATTTCTGAGTCAATCCATCCCATAACCATCACTCTGGATGGTTTTCAGAGCTAAATAGAAGATAATAATGTCAGCAGATAAATGAAGAGGTGCAGTAAGGGAGGAATTTTTAGGAGATTGAGAAAGGCAAAAATGGCGATTCAGATGGAAAGTCACAGAGAAGCTGACCCATGAAGCAATGGTTGTGTATGAGAAAGATCCCAAAATAGGACGTTACATAGGACATAGGAGTTACAAAGACGTGAGGAAGAGGAAGGGGAACAGGATGGACAAAGTCCTGCATCTGTGCAGCGACAAGTCCAACGAGGCGGGCATTTCTCTTGGAAAGGAAAGCAACGGACACACCATTAGCATATGCAACCTATGAGTTACAGGCCAGGTTCCAACGCCAGGTGCTCCCAAGTGACCACCCAACGTAGGTGTTCTGCTTTCTTTTTTTTCACTCTGATACCACCTGCTACTGATGGGCCTGGATCTGAGGAAAATTTCCCACATCATCCAAAATCCCAAAGAAAGGAGACAGAGGTGTGTGGGTTGGTTGCACTGACGGGACACACTACCAGTCCAAGAAGACCTGATGTTTGACTGGGAATCTGTGCATTCCGAGAAACTTTACTGTCCCCAAGCGTAGGGCAAAGTAGGAAATGAAAGGTGTGGAGCTGGCAAAATCAGAAAAGCCAACTTTACCTCTGTCACAGTCTCTCTGGTGAGTTGTACAGCGTTTAAGGATTTATTGGTTTTCCCCTTCCCTGTCATTCACACTCTGTGGGCTGGACAGCCACCTCATAAGACTACATTGTTGCAAGCAATATAAGAAATAAATAAATACAAAGCCATAACTCACATTAACATGGACAATTACTGTTCTAATTTTATCCCTGTGTCCCTAGGCCAGCAAGGGGACAGGACATCTGTTTTTCTATGTACTAATCAGGCCAGGCTGTAAAGTTTGGGAGTCCCAGAACAAAGAGAGACAATATAGCAACTGGAAAGTAATTTAAAAATTTGCCTATTTAAGACACTTATTTAAGAGCTTTGCAAAATTCAACCAAAACAGCTTTTAGCAAATACAGATCAGGAATAGACCTCAAGCAACCACCAGCTCAGCTCTTAGTTTAGGGAAGGTAAACAGAAAAAATTACATCATTCTCTCTTTTAGAAAATAAATCGTTCTTCCCATTGGACAAACCTCCGTTGCAAATCCAGAGATACAAAAAATCATAGTTTTGGGGGGCTGCAGCCCCCATTACATTCACAAGTGAGTAAGTGCTAGTCCACCGGAGCTGTTCTGCTTTACACTAGCACAAACCCTGGCTTCACATAAGGAAAGCCCTTCTTCTCCTGCCAGCTTATTGGTTTGGGTCCAGGTCTTGGGGAACAAGCCTGGCACCTTCCCTTAGTCCTCATGTGAAAAACCAGTGTGTTGCTCTGCTCCTACAACAGCCGCACACACAGGTACGTGGAGCTTGCCTCCAGAAACACGGGGAACATGCTTGTGCAGAGCTCTGTTCCTGAAGTGGGTGTCCAAAGCCTTTCCAAGAGGACTGCCAAAGCACATTTTCTTTTCCCAAGTTAGAGGCTGAGTATGCAGCAATGCATCTCGGATAAATGTGTCAGCATCACACCAGTCAAGGGATTGCCCTCCTGGGACTGCGCGCAGCAGGGCAAGATTCATTAATTCTCTACCAGAGTTGCACCATGATGTGCGTGAGGCGACAGAGGAGATCCAACATGTACAGAGCTCCTGACTCTGCTTTCTTCCCTGGAAATCACAGTGACTGAGAAAAAGCAAACAGGAAGTCCTTCCACCCCTCTACACTCAATGGAAAAGGCACTTGAGTTTTGAGATAACAAGAAGGGTCTTTTGAAGCCACAGCAAGTTTCTAATTGTAAGCTGGGAAATAGAATTCCCAGAAGATAAAATCAGTTCCCAAAAGATAAACAAGAAAGACACTAAGTTCTGGAATTGTCCTCCACTAACCCTTTTAGGCTCCTTCCAAGAGCACGTGCTTTCATTCGATGTCTTTGCACTGTTATTACCCTGCCCTTGTTCCTCTCCATTCCTTTTCTTTTGGATTGATTTGCTTGTTTTTTTCTGAAAACGGGAAGCACGGGCATTATGCAGAAGTTTATTACTTCTTAAATTGCCCTGTCCTGCCTGCCCGGCTTACTCGAAACGTATCACATGAAAGTTCAGTGACATTTGGCTTGTCTGGCTCTCAGGGTTATCCCGGGATTGCCCCATGCCTACGTCGTGTTCAGCCCATACAGTTATGGCACATACCAGTGCAGCAGAGCTTTACTTTGTCTAGCTCTGACAGCCTTATCAGCCACGGTGTTCTGTGGATCGTACAGATTAATAGTGTCATGGAAACGAGATGGTTCCTGTTGTACAAAGAGACAAACATGGTGTACACCTACAACAGGGCATGGAGTTAACAGCCCCTGAGCAGCTCTGAGGGCTCTGATGCTCCTCACATGGGCAAAGGCACATCAGTCTCCCCAGCATCAGGATGGGGCTGAGCACTCTGCAGGGCTCTCAAATCAAGGTCTTCCAAGCAACTTCTAAGCAACTTCTCCAGAACAATGCACTATTTCCTTCCAGGAAAAGATTTCTGGAACAACCCAGCAGCTGCATTTCTCCAAGGATGGATAGAGTTCAACTACATTCTTTTCTTTTTCTCTATGATTGCTGCAAACTTTGTTTACAACTGAGATTACTTGGAATTAACAGTCCTAGAAAAACAATGACTCAGATTGACCACCTTCTTCCAGGGCTTCTAATCTTTTGCTTTCTGCCTGGCGTCTTTCGGCTTGAGTTTCATTGGGAAGTTTCAGTGTTAGCAGCTTCCAAAGCATAAAGTACAAGTTGCCACCCAAAAAGGCGCAGCTACAGCTACAGAGAGGCATCCAGTAAATAACGCTGCGGAGGCAGCAACTTGCATTCTTGGGGCCAAAAGCAACCCTGGAGTAAAGGCCACTGAGACAAATAAAGCCCTGCTGTTCCCACTGAGGGTGTATTTGGACCCGTATGGCAGCAGATGTCAGAGATTATTCTGATGCACAGCGTCACGCGGGCACAGCAGATTCACATTACGGGGTCAAGCTAATACCAGTGCAGTTTTGCTTGGAGTCTACTCTCTGCCTGCTCCTGACTTTACACTGAATGTCAAACTCAGACTTTGGCAGTCTGCTGGCAGGATCCCAGCAGCCCCAGGAATGGGCTCTGCAACCACTTAGAGATTCAGCCTCCTCCTGCCCGACGGTGAAGCTCTGGGCTTTCTGAGCCCCAGCTTCTGATGGGGAATTTGTGGCAGAGGAAGATCTAGCAGCTTGCAGTGACCCTGGAAATAAGTTGTTTGGAGTTGAACCTGGAGCAACTCAACCTCCCCGTGCCTCAAGCAAGACCTGCCCCAGAGGGGATCCAAATGAAAAGCCGTCACTCTGCTGAGCTTCAGCTGCGGGTCTTTTTAGAAGTTTTCTCCCGTGTTTTTCTCCTGTGGGGCTGGGATTTGTTCCTGCCATGTGGAGAGCAGATTTCACAGAATCTCAGACTGGCAGAGGTTGGATGGGACCTGTGGAGATCATCTAGTCCAACCCCTGCCAGAGCAGGTTGCACAGAAACACATCCAGGCGGGTTTGGGGTATCTCCAGATGAGACTCCACACCTCTCTGGGCAGCCTGTGCCAATGCTGTTTCCATGCTTGAGCTCTTCTAATCCCCCCAAGCCACATCGCACCAGTGTATGGACCCATGGTGCAGGGAAGCCCCCAGGCCCCATCATCTCCACATTTTCCCCATCATCTCCACATTTTCCCCATCTAATACTCTGCCAAGGATCTCCCCTGCACACAGAGAGCCATTGACACAGCCCCCTGCTCCCTGCCAAGGGCTCCACAGGCCTTCAACGACCAGAAGGTCTGTATGATGGGGATAACAGAGCTGAAAGGACAGTTCGCATTGCTGAGATGTGGGGGTGCCCTCTCTGTAACACTGTCATGTAGAAAACACAAATGAAAATATCCTCCAGATCAAATTGCACCAGTGGAGGCCTCCCCTTCCTCCCCCATGGGACCTGGGGGATCTGCAAGCACTGCCATGTCAAGAACCGTGGTGCCACATGTCACCCAAAACACTCCGAGAACAGCCCCCGGTTCCACAGCAGCCGCCATTCCCCTGCCCAGGGCCACCCAGCCCTGCCCACTGCTGCGTCCCGGACGCCTTTCCAGGAACTGCTCACCACCTCCCTCCTCGGAGGGTTTTGTCCTCTCAGCTCAGAGAGGAACACGCAGCCACCCAGGCTACATAATTCCGCAGCATTAAGGCAAATAAGGCAGAACTGCCTCTCCCAGGGCTGCTGAAGGGCTCCTGCACCTCTAGCTCTGGGAGGCAACATCAGAAACATGGGTGAGGAAAGCGTGCTCTTGTCTCACGCACCTTGATTCGTATTTAATCCCTTCCCCTTCCTCCACAATGGGTGCAATGCTTCTGTGCATCTTAGAGAAGAAAAGCTTTCCATCACATTGAAATGCTTCCTCATTAGAATTTAATTTGCGCCGATATAGAGGAAATTATCATGTCAGTGCAGAGAAAAGAAACAGTGATTCAGAAGAGAAGCTTTCTGATAAATTGTACCAAGCACTTTTATCACCATAGGCTTAAATGAAGATTTGGCTCGGGGAGGTTGGTACATGGCTTTATAATGACCCTCCATGGAAGGGACAGATGGCCCCTGTGACAATGTGAGCCCTTCCTATTTTTTTCCGAGTAGCTGTAGCAGTTGTCATGGCAACCCCCATTACAACAAACCCCACAAATATGTTTTCAATTAATTCCTGAAAAATCTAAGAAGTGGAACACATCTCTCACAAGAGACAGTGACACCTGCGTTGGTATTTTCGTGGTGGTTATTGTTCTCCTGCCAGACGCTCCATGTGCAGTGGGTGGAAGCTGCCTGAGCTGAAACATGTCTCAGAAATGGGAAATTTGTCAGCTGGGAGTGATGTTAACCCTCTTCCAGCCCTCCCAGTAAGGCTATGGAGGAAGCTGTTGGAGATACCCATTACGCAGTGCACAGGCAGCCCGAAGAGGAAAGTCTCCATCCCCATCACTCCTCTACAAGGGATGGGGGCAGCACGTTCTTAGCAGAGGTGCCAAAACCCAGTGAGACTAAACACCAAACCAAGAAGGTATTTAGGTGCCTTGTTCCCATCTGAAAGCACTGGAGGTGCACACTAAAACACCCTTTGTCTGCAAGTGGCACAGAGCCACAGGGAGGCCACCTCTACAGGCAGCTTGAACCTTGATTCATTCCCCAGGCTGCGGGAAAACACCTTCCCAAATCTGGCGTGGGCGTTTCTGTCTTTCCCACCTTGCTTTCTGCAGTACCATGTACAGACCTGACTGTTTTGCTCAGTGCAACCGCATATCTTTCTTTTATTTCTAGTCACTTCTCTTTTTCAAATCATCTGCCATCACTGAACGTCTGAGTCCTCATTCGGAAAGACAGATGTTTAATAATTGCTCCATGTCTCCCCAAAGTGTTCCTCCCCTTGCATTGCTCATGTTGCCACATCTTTCTGGAGAAGGAATTTTTCTTGTTCTCTCCAAGCCTGCCTTGCAGAGACATCATGAATTACAGCGCTCCCTCACTTTGATGTCTCTGGTGCTTTGGGCTAAGTTTCTCCATTCCCCCATTGGCGTTGCACTGGGAAATGATTGTCCTGTTCAAGGCATGGGGATATGGAGATCTGGGAAAGGAACATAGAAGTCCTTGAAGAAATAATGCAATTACCAGCAAGAGGCCTCTCCCTGGGGTGAATCAGAGCACTTTGATGCTTGTTGCTGTCCACACCAGGCAGTTTTCCAGCTTCTGGCTCTGGATGCTCAGCTGCCCACATCCTGACTACATGCCGGGACAGGGCCAAGGCATGTCCCCCTCCCTCCGCACCCACATTTCCATGGGCCAGCAGGAGCTGCAGCTCGCCTTGACCTCCAGCAAGCCTCGGGCAGCTTGGGTTATCCAGACCTGGGAAAGGGATGGTCCAGGTAGCCTGGGGATGCTCCATCCTGCCACCAAGAAGCGGGCTTAGGGCCATTGTTCCTGAAGAAGGATTCGCAGCCCTGAGCCACAGCAGCAGTAGGACATCTGCTTATGAAGGACAGGGAACCGCTGGAGACGGCACAGCAAAGGGCTACCGAGATGATGAGGGGACTGCAACATCTCTCTGATGAAGAAAAGCTGAGGGATTTGGGTCTTTTCAGTCTGGAAAAAAGACGGCTGAGGGGGATCTCATCAACACTTATAAATACTGAAAGGATGGGTGTCAGGAGGATGGGGCCAGGCTCTTCTCAGTGGAGCCCAGTGACAGGACAAGAGGTAACGGGCACAAACTGGAACATGGGAAGTTCCACCTCAACATGAGGAGGAACTTCTTTGCTGTGAGGGTGGCAGAGCCCTGGCACAGGCTGCCCAGAGGGGTGGTGGAGTCTCCGTCTCTGGAGACATTCCAAAGCCGCCTGGAGGCGTTCCTGTGCCACCTGCTGTGGGTGACCCTGCTCTGGCAGGGGATTGGACTGGGTGATCTCCAGAGGGCCCTTCCAACCCCTACCCATTCTGTGATTCTGTGATTCTGTGATCTAAAAGCCTGGAAGAAGTTCGACATTGCTCACACTAAACTACCCAAGCACCATGAGCAATTGCCTGAAACACAGCTCGGGGAGGCTCTGGACATGTGGGTGGGTTTGTGGGCAAGCTTGAAACTCAGCCCCCAATGAGACGAAGTGAACGGTGACAGGCTGAAGGAGGTAGGAGAGGGTGAGGTGGCAGGGTGAGGGTGGCACAGCCTTTAACCAGTCCTTTGCAGCTGAATGGCTTTTGCTTTCAGAGATAGTAAGCCTCAAAGCCTTACCTGCTGCCACCTTCCAGCCATCATTTCAAAGCGCTTTCCTCCATTATTCACTTTTCTTAATAACAATATATTAAAAAAATCCCGTACAGAAAAAAAATTGCTCGCCCTGTTCAGGCCTATTCATTCCCAATGGTTTTGTCCCAGAATAAACACAGACATGTTTTGAAGCTTGTTGTGAAAGGAGATTAACTCTAAAATCTGCTTCCTGGCTTTGAAGGCTGCAGACCAGCATGGCTTTTATTATTAACTAGTCATTAGAGTGCGTGACATATAGAAGGAATAATTGCTTGGCGTGTTTGAGGGTTGAAGGATGTTAATTAAGAAGCAAAATGTTTGTTTTTTCTTTCTCTCAACAAAGCAATCCGAGGGCTTGTGTTGTGCCGGCGTTTTCCTCCCGAGAGACAGGTCTGAGCTTACTCTCCCAGGGGTTTGGGAATGTGAGTATCTGCAGCAGCTCCGCTCCCACCACCACGGTCACAACCCCGGGGTGAGCCGCCGTCCCTCGTGCGCTGACGTGACTCAGGGAGGACGCTTCGGGAGCAGCCAGCGCTTGTGGCTGGGTGAGCCCAGGGCCACGCGGGCAATCGTGGGCGGGCAATGCTCGAGCAGAGCCGTCTCTCCCCTCCCTGGAGAAGTCTGAGCAGCTCCAGGTGGGCGTTGGGTGGGACCCACCTCACCCAGCATTGACGGCCAAGGTCCCGCTGGAGTCAGGGAAAGAAGGGCAGTGCCGAGGACCAGCTGCAAACACAGGAAGGTCTCTAAGTTCCCTTCCAACCCAAACCATTCTATGATTCTATGATTCCACGATTCTACTATTCTATGATTCTATGACTCTGTGAAGCGGTTTTCATTTCTCTGCTGTCTGCCCTGCTGTGCTGGGCCCTTTCTTTACCACCTGCATCTGGTTCTTCCAGGCATGTTCATCGCCTCTAATCCATCTGGCTGATCTGATTTCTAGAGCCACAGAGAGCGTCACTGCTTTCACGGGCTGCTCTGGGTGGAAAGACAGCAGATCACTGATGTTCGGGCAAAATTCTCAACTGCACAAATCAACACAATCATCTCAGGAATACATTTAGTCCCTGTCCCCCAGTCCAGCTTTTGTTTGTAGGATGTATATAAGTGTCTACTCTGGCACCTTGGAGGGCAAAGACTCTGCCATGAAGTGGGCAGGGAGAAGATCAGGCTGGGGAGCTCAGAAGACCAAGAAGAGTCCCAAGGCAGGTGTGACATGACGATGGACACAAGCGGTGCAATGGCAGCCTATGATGCAGAGTAGCATCTTGTGGCGTGACTCACTCCCACCTCTGTGCCCACCACCTTGGGGGACTTTGGGCACCAAGCTCAGCACACCAGTCCCCCTCCCTGGGCTGTTCCCCTAGCTGTGCTGCTTCCTGGAACTTTGCAGCATCACGACCAGTTTTATGTTGCCTATCATTACTTATTTGCCTGCTCTCTACTCTGCCATCGTGCTGCCTCTCCTGGCATGCTTGGCTCTTCTTTTTGCAGCTCTCCAGGTTCAAGGTTTGGTGTCATCAGCTGTCAGAAAAGGAAAATACAGAAGAGAGGGTTGGCCTTGTGTGAGCGTGGTGGCAGCAGCCGAGCCGTGGAGAAGACAGAGAGCAATCAAGCAGCAGCATTGTCTCGGCAGTGGGCTCAGCTACACGCCAGCCCCATGGCATGGAGGGTTTCCGAGGGTGCTGCGAAGCTCCGAGATTGTTTGTTTGCAGGAAATAATAATCAGAGGTATGCCTGCCCTGCCAAGTACAAAAAGGTCCTGACAAGGCTCAGTTATACAATGTCGCCCTCTCCCTCGGGCACCGTGCCAGCGGGGTAAGGAGAGATGCGGTGACCTTTCGGCAGTGACACATCGGGAGAGCTATGTGACTAAATTCGGCTCTGCCGTGCTCCTCCCTGCCGACGTCACACATGAGAAACGCCATGGTTTGCGCTTTCAGATTGCTTGGAAAATATGTCCTACCAAAGGGGACAGGAACATTGCATTACGGCCTGCTGGGTAGGCTGTCCCCTTGTGTCACCTGCATGGGAAGATGCACTGGTCAAGGAGATAGCCATGGTTTGGGAGACAGAGCGATTCAGCTCAACATCTCACTGCTGTTTGCAGGTCACCTCGTGGTCCAGGCACTGGAGAAAATCCCCGTGCAACGTAGTCAGTGTTGCCGTGCTCATGGAACTGGGGGGTTGTTTTGGCATGAGGGGTTCTCCTCCATGACTCGAGATGCAGAAGGAGGCGACAGTAATGCCTCAGGTCTGTCCTCCTCAATGTGTCCTTCCTCTCCCAACCTTGCTGCCCTGCTATCACTGGTCTCCATCCCTGTGACACCCACCAGTGCCTTGGCTGGGCAGTGGGGCAAGGAAGAAAACGGAACAGGGCCAAACAGGGCAAAAAGGAGCAGGCAGGACCCACACAGGGGTTCAGGGTACGGAACAAGAGTAGCATCACGGATATCGCTGCAGCACTTGGATCATCATTTTGGTGGCACACACACAGAGATGGTGCAGATGTGGCACCAGTACCGTACATCCGTAGCGCAGGTACGACCCATGGCTCTGATACCCTTCTGCAACGCAATGACCCCGGAGCTCCTCTGCTGCTTCATGAGCACAATATGCTGACCTGATTGCTGCGATGTTTATATTATGTCCAAGTTGGGAAACAAAGAGAGACGGAGGAAAAAAATGATAAGGGTTCCTGCAGCAAAGCTCGGTGGTTATGGCAGGACAATGGGAAATCCTCTGGCCTGCAGACACGCGTCTTGATGCCTCCCAGATGGGCTGCAGAACCAAAAATCCCACGTCCCAGGAGATCAAAGTGCTCTAGCTGGGTGAGAAGTGGCTGTTTCTCCCTTGAAGAGGAATGTGGGGGAAAGAAAAAACAGCAAATTCAGGGCAGTTGCTGCTTTGAAGCGGTTCCAGTTGGCACACCCAGAAAACCCCTCGTGTGCCTGAAGAAATTAGACCTTCATGAGGGTGGTGAGCTCCCAGGTAAGAGCTGAATATCCATGGTTTGATACTTGCTCTTATACTGAGCCTTAGTCTTACTGATAAGATTCAGCCAAGTTTTGGTGTAGGAAGCTATCACAGAATCATAGAACGGCTTGGGTTGGAAGGGACCTTTCACATCATAGAGTCCAACCACCAACCTAATTCTGACAAAACCACTACTAAACCATATCTCTAAGCACTATGTCTACCCAGCTTTTAAATACCTTCGGGGATGGTGCCTCAACCACTTCCCTGGGCAGCCTGTTCCAATGCTTAATAACCCTTTCAGTGTAAAATTTTTTCCTAATATCCAGTCTAAACCTCCCCTGGCACAACTCGAGGCCGTTTCCTCTTGTCTCCTCGCCTGTTCCTTGGGAGAAGAGACCAACCTCGCCTCACTACATTCTCCTTTCAGGAAGTTGTAGAGAGTCTGCTTCGTTCTCCACTAAGAAGACTCAAGGAAAGATCAAACCTTGCAGGGCCCTCTAAGAAAGTGCAGTTGATTTCCAGGATCCTCTGGATCTACCAGCGCTCTAGAGACCCTAGTGTCCCAAATACTGCACAAAAATGTAGCAACCTGCCCCGGTAAAGCTCTGTTGAGTCAGATAAAGCAGACACATGGGATGGAGGTGAAATGTCTTTGCAACACCACTTAATGAGTGGCAGACCTGCACTACGTTCTCCCAAAACCCGGGCCCTTGGGTTCCACTTGCGTGCAGAGAAGTCATGGCCCGGTGTCTGGGGAAAAAAATATAGTGTTTTCCCTACCTAGTCCTCTTCTGAATCCGCTGGGAGAAATAAATGAAATATATCTGCTTCCTGAGTCATGTCTGTCTCTGGATTTTGTATTTCAGCACAGCCTAGGGCTGCATTAATATAGCACTTCTCTTTTACAGCACCCAAAACGTGTGGGTGCTGGGTCAGGCTTTGTCCTGGACAACAATCACCCATCTGGCAGCAGCGCAGGCATGTGGTCTTGTTCCTCACAAGCCACATCGGGGGCTAGCTCTGGCAAAATGAAATGCCAGCAGTGTTTTTCAAAACAAACTTGTTGGATGACACTTTGCAGCTTGTAAAACTCTTTGGATGATGTGACAGCTCAAACTCTACATCTGCTCTGCTCCCCTACAGCTTGTGGATGATGATTAGTACTTATATAGGGTTTATATAAGTACTTATACAAGTACTTATAAGTATATAATTACTGATATTACTTATATAGGGTTTATATAAGTACTTTTAACCCCTGCAGTGCTGCGTCCAGTTTTGGAGTCCTCAGCACAAGAAGGACATGGACCTGTTGGAGCGGGGCCAGAGGAGGCCCGGAGATGCTGGGAGGGCTGGAGCCCCTCTGCTGTGAGGACAGGCTGAGAGAGCTGGGGGGGTTCAGCCTGGAGAAGAGAAGGCTCCGGGGAGACCTTCCAGCCCCTTCCAGTCCCTAAAGGGGCTCCAGGAAAGCTGGGGAGGGACTCTGGATCAGGGAGGGGAGCCATGGGACAAGGGGGAACGGTTTCAAACTAAAGAGGGGAGATTTAGATGAGATATGGGGAAGAAATTGTTTGCTGTGAGGGTGGTGAGCCCCTGGCCCAGGTTGCCCAGAGAAGCTGTGGCTGCCCCATCCCTGGAGGGGTTCAAGGCCAGGTTGGACGGGGCTTGGAGCAACGTGGGCTGGTGGGAGGTGTCCTTGCCCAGGGCAGGGGGTGGCACTGGATGGGCTTTAGGGTCCCTTCCAACCCAAACCATTCTGTGATTCTATGATTCTATAGACCAAATATTTTGCTGTCTCCATTTACAATGAGTTTCTGGGTCCTGATATTTAAGGTGATTCACTTACGCTACCTCGGCAACCCTGACAATGTCTGCTAAGGAGGCAGGAGAGAAGGTTTTTGGCATTTCTTGTGCGCGCTGACCACAGAGACCCTCCCCAATCCCACAGTCGAGGACATGAGGTGCAAAGAAGTTAGTGGGAAACGCGGTGCTTCAAGGAAGCTGGAAACAGACCAAAACCTCAGCACCCGAACAACCTGCAGGAGCAAAGTGCCTCCACGAGTGCAGCATCTGCCACCCTGCTAGCCTGCTCTCTGCACGGGGAGCTGACTGTCACCACGTTGTCACTGTCACACACCGGACTGCTGCTCACTGAGCCCACATCTGAGCCACCAGGGCACGTCATCCCCCAAAACTTCATTGGGGCAGGGGAGTGGGAAAACCAGCCAGGAACCCCATGAGATAAGGAAAGAAAACTGTTCCCAGTGCTGCTGGTGGGTGTTTATAGATGCTATAAGTTTTCCCTCAAAAAATTAAGCTTCACGTTGAAGCCCTCCTCAGCACAAAGTGCAGAAATAGCCTTGACTTAAGACAAGCAGGAGGAAATAAAAAAATAAACCAGTGTTAAGATGGACCTAATCCTTTTCTGGAGGGAACTGTACGCCACCTCTCCCCCTGAGAATACAGATCAGGACGTGAAAAGCGAAAAAGTCCATTTTCAGGCCGGTGAGCTACTTTCCCAGGCTGCGGCACATGCTTTCTCAGAGGTTTAACCCTGTGCACTCCTGCCTTTTTTTCTTTTCAACTTATCTAAAAATCCCTTGGTGAACTGTACGTTCATCTGAGTCCTTACACTCCTTAGCAAGAAAAATCTTATAAAATGAAGCCAAGACACAATATTTACTGACCCAACTAAACAAATGGCTTCCACCAGGCAAAAGGGCTGGAAAAAGTTTTGCAAGCCTGGCCAGGTCCTGCCCCGTGCAATGCAGATTTCGTGGGGGACACCTGTTTTCCCCTTCAGCTAAGGTTGTCGAGCAATTGATAGCAGCTTCTGCAATACCGACCACTGCATTGGTGGCTGCTGGTGTCTCTCACCAGGTACTGCATGACTCTAAAGGTGCTCAAAAGTGTAGGAATTTTGAATCATTTTAGTAGGCAAACGAAAATGGCTAAGGGAGGAGAAGTAAAGGTCAGGGCATGATCCTGGAGCTAATCTCAGAGAGGCAGCTGTACCAGGAGCAGGCTGGGCACGGATTAGCCGGCAGTGGAAACTCTGAGCCTACTGCCTGATTTATCCAGGGAGGAATTTGCTGCACTTGGGGTAGGACTGTGTTGCCTTTTCTAATCGCACCACATACTAGTAGCTTTAATGCTCAAATCAGCTTGCAGAAATGTAGAAAAAAATCAGCCGGGAAGAGACCTTGAGGAGTTTTCTGGTGCAGGTTTCTCCCTGATATCTGTTTTTCCAGCCTGCTTGCTGGCCTTGTTTGTGCTAAAGTGGATCTGAATCTTCTTCTGGCTGCAGTTCGAGCTCATCTCTGTGCTCTTCACCACGGGCTGCAGGTTGACTTGATGTGTTTGAAGACTGCTGGGATCCCACCTGTGCTGGGGCATCAGCAGCTCCGGTCTCCCGCTCCGTCCCTGTAGGTCCTCTTCTCTACGCTTCTCTCCGTGTTCACACCCTCTCTCTCTTTGGTTTATTTTTCTCTTGAATCACACCACCACTTGCGTTCAGCTCACAACCCACCAGCTTCCACTTTTCGTTTTTTCCCCTTTTCCCCTGGACTTGCTGCCCAAACAGATCTTTTTACGCCTTATTGGCGCAACCGCATATCCACGGTCCCTGGCACTTGTCCCTGCTGAATTGAGCTCCGTTATTTCAGACCATTTCTCCAATTTGTCAAGATCATTTTGAATTCAAAGCCTGTGCTGCAACATGCTTGTAGTTTCTCCCAGTGGGTGCCATCCCCAGATTCAGTGAAAAAAATCCTCTATCGTGCCAGTCATGCTAACCTGTTCATGCAAGTGTGGTCCATAGCTGTAATATAATCACGCACTGGAATCGGACCATGCCTTGAGCACAGTATGGCAACATTCCTGTTCCCAACTTGCAAATAGATGCCCAGACAAACAGCACAGAATCGTAAATCTTTCGGTGATTTCTGAAGTCGATTCTCTTTGAACATACCACTGGTGCTTGCTGTTCATCATACATGTACGTCCGTGGAAGCAGGGAGTTTTTGTTTGTAGGAGTTCTTCACAAAAAGCAAATACTTGCATAAGGATGCCAAAATGTCATGCCAAAAATGCCTATATAGCTAATTTTGGGATGCTGGCCAAAAATCAGAAATAGTGTCAGTGATTTCAGCAAACCGGTTACGCATCTTGCCTGACACACACCTTGTGAATAATCATGGAAGAATTTTGCGGGTGACACAAGAGCCAAGTTCTGTTTGCACTTGCCAAATAAATGAAGACCGAAGAAAGTCACATAAATTGCTCTGTGTTTACAGTACGGAAACAGGAAAAAAGGGTTTCAGTTTTGTAATAAGCTGCACGTAGCAAATGATTTGCCTGACTAAAATTCATGGGAGTAAAAATGCGTGTGGAACAATGATGGTCTAGAAGAACGGCCAAGCCCTTCATTCAACAAAGCAGTTATTGTAGTTGCATTAAAGATCACAGGAAATATATGGTGATAGTCACATAACTCATCTGAAAATGTCAGTCCTTTTATTACCTTTTAAAGTCACTTTTTGGTCCTTCATTAAGTTCCCATTTAAAAACCCTCTGCAAGTTTTTCTGTAACATCCTTTTAGACTTTCCAAGGCCCAGCCTAAATTTTCACTTGACTAGATTCATCCCAAGGAGTTTTACCACTGCAAACCGTCCAAAGTGATGTTCCCCCTTCAAGGTAGTTAGCATTTCTACCTGACAGACACCGTGTTGTCATTTAACTGAGTAAAAGGATTCAGTAAATCCTAAGCGCATTTAGTCCTTTTAGCCTCCTTTGCAAAGCTGTGTCTCAAAAAATCCCTGGAGGAATTTGCTCCAATTTATCAGCATCACTTTGATAATGAAGTGTCTATAAACAGACACGCTACCTTCTCTGCAGCTGGCGTGATCTGTGCAACAACACAAACATTGCAGCTCAGAGCTCTGGCCCAAATGATGAGATTATTTCTTGCCATTCAGATACCAATATAACCCCTCCTGGTCAATGCTTCAGCATACCTACCCTCTTGGACTGACAGATGCTCCCCGTATGGTTTCTGTACAGGCAAGGATGAGTTGCAAATAATCTCATATGTTACCACCTTCATTTGCTGGCCACAGAGGTGAGTATCCACTCACTGACACATCCAACAGGGACAGCCTGTCCCCTGGATCTGGATTCAAGCTCCCATCTGGCTCCTCTGGCTCCATGGGGTGACACCTTAAGCCATATCTGTTTTACAACATATGTCCTGATGCTGGAATGACACTGATATGGTTGCCATGACAGATTGTTCTCCATCCAAGGATGGCACGTTGAACGGCCCCTTTTGTTTCTCCCCTGGCAGCCTCTAAATCCCACCAGTGGACTGCGCTGTGGGGTCCCACCACTGCAACACATGTGTCCACCCAGCTCCCTAAATCCGATGGACATATCATATTTGAAGGACCGTGGCACAAGCGTTCAGGTGATGGGGCTGGTCAAAACCCCAACACCTACCACTCAGAAGCCTCCCCTTTCCCACCAAGTGCTGTCGTGGTTTATTTTGGAAGGAGAAGGCAGAAGCCTGCCCCAGCCCTTGATTGCAGTTTGCTGCATTGCTACCTGGTGCTGTTTCACTGCAATGATGTAATGCTGTAGAGAGCACATGTACTGACAGAGACATCTGCATCTGCATCACGCGAACACGTGCGGGGATAGTGGGGGGTGAGCTGCCTTGTAAAGTGCTCGTTGCTCAGACACCTTCAACTTTCCTGCTCCTGCAGCCCCTGTCCCTGGGGGACTGCGGATCTCACAGTCTGTCTGTAACGCGCTGAAATCAGTAGGACATCGGAGCCTGGAAACCATTAAAAAATGGGGGGTTTTGCAACTCCCCAAAGCTGAAGGAGGGGCTCGTGTAGGATAAGCTGGTTAAACTCTCAGACCATGGTTTGACTCTACCCTGCTAACTGCCTTCACCCTGTTTGGCAGGCATTCCCACAAGACCCTGCCACCACTGCCCTCCCTCCCTCCCCCATCTCTGACTGGCCAGGGATGAGCTGTGGGGCTTGGGCTGCTTTTCCCCCCCGCCTCAGGGTGTCACCCCTTCTCTCCTGTCCCGCCCCACAGATGGGCTGGGGGACGTCTGTTCCTCCCTTGCTCTGTCTTCAGTGTCCCTTCTCTGCTCTCCCCCTTCTCCCCTCTCAAGGTCAGGTCCCCATCGTTCCTTCCTCCACTTCTGTACCTTCTTCTTTCTCGTTGCTTTAGAGTCTTTCCCTGTCTCAGACCCTCTCCACCCCATTCAGATACCGACCTGACCCTTTGCAGTACACCTTGTCTCTCTTCCCATCCTGTTCATCACCTTCCCTCCCCTGCATGGCTGCTCCTCTGGGACACCCACCATCGATTTCATCCCTTCTCACCCATCCTGCTTCTGCCCTGCACAGTGGAGGGATGTTGGCGTGGCAGGAGGGCTGGGAGGGAAGGCCTCAAGGATGGGTCGGGCTCAAGGATGTGTCGGGCTCAAGGATGGGTCAACCTCAAGCCCAGAGGCAGGGGACAAGCAGGCAGGCATTTCTGCAGCACCCTTCACATCTCTCCTGCAAACGGACAATTGCTTTATTTCAAGAAAGACCGTGTGCCTGGTAGCGTCTGGTCTGCATGAATACAGCCTACGAGAGAGATAGAGCTAGGAGTTTCGTTGCCACTCCAGTAAATAAAAAGCAGGCCCTTTTATCATTTTAAGTGGCTTGTTTTTCATCTGGACGTATGTGGAATTCAAACAGGGCAATAAACTTCAGTCTCTCCTCTTTAACGGGCTTTGCCCTGTAAAACACAGCCAGACCTACCATGCCAGGACTCATGTGATGCGAGGGTCAGGCAGGGATCACTCTTCATTAGCAGCAGTAAAAAGCCAGCCCTGCCTCTCTCTTCCAAGCAATTCCCGGCTCTGGTGCAGCCAAAGGGCGACCATTAAATGGGAAGGCACGGTCCTAACCTGGGGCAACAGCTTTTAAGAAGACATGGAGGGGAAATTCCTCTCTGTGCATCCCCCAGCGCTGGTTTGCACTCACTCTCCTGACGCTTAGGTCACCCAAATCCAACACAACCTTCAGCAGTGGGCTTAGGCCCATTCAATAAAAATCCTGGAGCTGCTGAGACACAGACCTGCACCCCCGTGTCCCCACCAGTCACCTCTGCTAGACATGCTGAAACCCAACAGCAGGCCAGAAGGCATCACGGGGGTTGTTAATGACTCGGCCGCCACTGCTCGATTTGCTGGGGCTTGCTTGTTGTTTTAGGCAAGCATTAGAGAAACTGTGGGCCAGATGCAGCTTGCTCTGCTAGGGGTGAGACGCCTTTTGCAGACATCAGTGAGAGAAGAAGCCGTCCCACTCAGAAACCGCTGCGTGTGCGAGTGGCACAGCAGGGTTTTATAGACTCAGCTGCAGGAGCGCGGACTTTAGCCTGTCCTGTCTCCTTCCTTGTATGATTTATTTTGCACAAAGCTTTGAACCAAAAGCCTGCTGCGATTTCAAGAGAAGAATCCATGAAAATAATTTAAAGCCAGAGGAGGGCACTGTTAATTTGGGGTGTGCTTATTTACGCTTTGCTGTCAACAATTATAAAACCTGTGGAGGGTCGCAGAATGCAGGATGGCGTTTGCAAGCAGGTGTTGGAAGCGCCATCCCTCTGCCCCAGCACTGCCACTGGATCTGCCGCTCTCTCAGGTGGGGAGGTTTTGCATTGCGGGTCCTCTGGGAGTCAGTGTGGGATGGGAGCTCCGGCTCTCGGCTCCAAATCACGGTGTTCTGTGCTGACGAAGCCACGGCTTTCAGCGGAAAACATGAAGATGGCAACCTCCTTCGCTCTAACCCTCCAATGTGATCTGCTCACTCTCACTTTGTTTCCCTGCCCATTGCTTTTACTCCTTGGATCACACGTTAACATTCCTATATAGCCAGGTTACTGCTTTAGCATGTTGTAATTAACCGGCATGACTTTTTAATCTATTAATTTATAATGGAAAACTAATAATAGCATACACTGAGGTTTGTCTGGTGTTTGGGATCACGCCTTTTAACTAGCAGAGGGATGAGACAGTAAAATAGGATCACCTCCTAATCCCATGCAGTTCACTGCCATCCCAGGCACCCCTGAGGATGTCAGCAGTGCTGTGGGTGCTGTGTGAAAAGTTACCTTTAAATTGCAGGATTGATCCCTCCAAAATCTCTAGCAGTCACAACAGTGATGGGCAGCTTGGCCCACCCAGGCAGGACACAGGTTTAGGACCCTTAATTAGAAAAAGTATATTATTTACCCAGCTCTGAGTAGTTTAACAGTTTCTTCGTTTAGCTTCCTAATATCAGAGGACAATTACACGTTGGCTGAGAGGGGAAGAAGAGCTACTCGGTGTGGGGAGGAGGGGAGGAGCATGCTGGAGAAGCTCCAGGAGAAAGAAAAACCACATCAAGGCTGTCTGCCTTCCCCGTCCCAAATTACAGCACCCGGAGAGGAATACGCCAGGGGTTGGGTAAGAGCGATGCAGGAGGCTGCCTCATGTTGGAATATTTTTCTTTGCCTTGGGTGAGTAAATACTAATCTGTTTTGGAAAATGAATTTAGAGACACTGTCTCGCGCAGAGGCTGTGGGAGGAAAGCTGAGCACCTTTGCTGAGACGGACACGTGGACACAGACATTGAATTTATCTTCAAAGAGGTCCGAGGTTGGGAGACCTGCTGAAGATGGAGAGCTGGGGGCACCACCGAGGGAGTCACCAGCCCCACAGTTTGGCAGGCAGCCCCCAGGGACCTGCTGAGGGTCCTTTGTCTGATAGGAACGGTGACAGGCAGAGATCTGATGGAGCATTTTCAGTCCACAGAACAACTCTCAGGTGGGCACATCACTCACCTTCGTCTCCATCCACTGACGTTGCCGTGTCTTTTGCATTTGTAGGAGCAAACCTGTGGCTGATGAAGAGGCATGACTGCACCCACCAGAAGAGATGGTGGCAGTGCTAAAAGAGAGGTCCCACATGGGCATACTTGCAAGGGGACGGCTCTGAGTGAAGAGGAGGTGGAAGAGTGAATTTAAGGGTAAAGTTCAGTGAGGCCAGCAAACAGGAAGAGGAACAACCTGAAACTGCATTGATGGTGGGTGCAGTTGCCAGCGTGCAGCAGAAATTGTGGTCAGGAAAATGAAATTATGTAGGAAATGGAAGGAGGCGCACAGCAGGGAGTGCAGGATAGGATTGCACTATTGATTTTACGCATCTCAAAGCCAGATGCCTAAGTCGGAGCCAGCCCCCTTCAGCTCCCTCCACATCCAGGCAAAAGCCCAAGTGGTCCATCAGGCGTTTCGCCTGCCGTGCTTTGAGTGGGAGGAATGGCTCCCTGGGGGTCCCTCTTTCTCTCCCTTGGCTACAGGTAGAGTCTGATGAAGCACCTAAGGTGGGTGTTGCACGTATCCTCTTCCCCTCCCAGTGCAAAGCCTCATGCAACAAGGTAGTTCTGCCACCACGGTCCAGCTGACATCGGAACGTGGATGAGCTGAGAGCACATCAGAGTGTGAGCATGTGTCTAGGGGCTCCTCAGACTTCAAAGGACAGGAGACACAGACCACCCTCCTTCCAGCAGAGCAAGCTTTCCAAACAGCTGTAGAGCGGAGAGAGGCCAGATCAGAAACCCTGCCAGCCCCCGACAATATGTGATCTATGTGCAGTTTAATGGTTGATGGTTGATGTCAAAGAGAATTCAGCTAAAGGCAGGAAGAGAAACACAAGGAAAACAAGGGTAGCCATGCAGGGAGCCAGCTTTATGACTAATGCTACCTTCTGAGTAATGCTTAAACTGAAACACAAATAATAATAAATCCAGTTCCACTCCATCCAGAGGACAGAGCAGAGCCCACTTTGCTTGGCCAAAACAGGCCTCAGTGTTTAACCACAAGAAAATCCTCCTGAAGTTTTATTACTTACTGTAAGGACTGTAAAAGCCCCTCAGTTAGGAAATACAGCTTCTGGTGGATTTACAGCATGAGCGCTTGGACGCAGTTTCCCATTCCGTTGCATTTCAGGAGGTGGGAGAAGATGAGATGCTGATTAGTACTGGGGGATGTGTTTCCATCTAAGCTTGTGCCCGCTGTCCTACCCTGAAACTCTTTGGACAAGTGGCAAAGCTGGGACCCCCAGTTCTTGCGTCATTTTAAGCTCCCAAACCAGGGGCCAAACAGCAGCTCATTCAGCTCATGCTGCTTTGCTGCCGGACACAGGTCTGGATGGGGATGCTCTTCTCCCACCTTTGCGACTGCTCCTTCATGAAGCCTACACCTCCCTGGGCATTCGGCTCTGCGATCAACACATCCATCTCTCATCAAAATGTTATACTCATCAAAGTACTCATTAAAAAAAGTACTCGGTGCACGTAGCTATCTACTGCTGAGCGTCGCATCTTCTGCATTGAGCTTATTGACACTTTCGGGACACTGTGGGGTTTTTTTGGATCACAGATTGCTTTGTCTGTTTAAAAAAGGCTGATTTTTTTTTGCCAAAGAATGACATCTCTGATGGCTCAGGGTGGATGGAGACTCCTCCATGGTAGAACAGCGTGGTCAGCTGAAGGCAGGCGGTGGAGTGTCCTGAGGGAGGGGATTTGGATGGAGAATGGAGAGCAAGGTCCAGAAAGATGCACGAGACACTGCAGAGCATTTCTGGAATTGGAAAAAAAAAAAAAAAAACACAACAAAAAAACCACCCCTATTGGTTTTCAGGCCAGAATTCACAGAATTTTGATTTTCTATGAGAAAAATGTTAAGTTTTTCCTGATCCTCTCCCAAGGGATGGGAGTTGTATTTTTTCTGCCTAGATCTATTATCTGTCCATTTGTAATCTCTCAGCGCTTTGTGCTGGAGTAGATCATGGGGCTTCCAGCCTTCCCAGGTGCAGGGAACACCAGAAAGTGTCAATCCAGTGATTCCTGAGACACCAGAATTGGGAATAAAATGCCTGAAATGCTATGTCTTCTCATTCCTGGGTATCGGGAGCCTGATTTGTGAGGCACTATCATAAATGGGTGATTAGTGGAGCTGCTAAGGAGAGGCTGGCTTTCTCCTCTCTCCCCTCCCCTGGGAGGTATAAATCCAAATCTTGTCCATAAGAAATGAAAAATAATCTTTCTGCTTTGTGTACGTAGACAGAGAACAGCATCCAGTGGGCACCGCCCTTAAAGAGAGATGATGATCAGCGGGAGACAGTCCAGAGGCGATCAGCGAACGTGATCAGAGGTCTCGAAAACATGACCTGTGGGGAAAGGCTGCGAGAACTGTGCTTGTTTAGTCTAGAAGCGATGGAGGGGAGACGTGATAACAGCCCTCAGCTATGCAAGCAGTTGATGCAGAGAGAAGGGAATAAACTGTTGTCCATGTCGCTGGGTACCAGAGTGTCCTGGTTTCAGAGGTAATTTAGGGTAATGTAGGAATAACACCCTGATGGGTGTCCAAGGGAAGGTCCAAGGTAGGAAGTCCAAGGTTTGGCAGTGGAGGAGGTTTAGGGTCTTACCCGTGGTTGGGGGCCCTGGCCAGGTTAGTGCCCACCAGGGACATAGGGTAGCATGATCTGGCAGGCGATGGTTGGTGCCACCTCCTGGGCTCTGTCCTTGTGCTCTCGGATGGAAATCTTTCAGCCCACAGTTCCTCTTCAGAAAGGTTGGTAGGTGAACCCCACTGTGATGCCTGTGAACACCAGACCACTGACAGATCCCTGAGCTCCTCCTATGAACAGATTTATAGGGACAAACAAGAGGAGCAGGGACCAGGCACCCGCTGACCCCCAGCCCCACCACATGTCCCAACAGGGAGAAGGCAGCAGGAGCTGCAGAGGAAGAGCATGTCACCGTGCACGTCCCCACAGCCATGGCTGAAACCATGCTGGCTGTCTATGCAGACTACAATGCACCGCAGAATACCAACAAGAAAAGACCTTGAAAATTTCTGTAAAGGGGAGAGGTCGGCATTTCTAATTCCTGCCTTGTCTCCATCAACCCCAGCCATGGCAGGGCACCTCTGCAGGGGGACACTTGCTCCCAGCCCTCACTGGGAGAAAGCTCCAGTGTCAGCAGCCAGCACGGAGAACCCGTGTTCGGAGGCCTGGGGAGAGCGTGTGGTTTTGACGCAGAGGCCAAATGCTTTGGAAGAGAATACTTTAACTGGGTGGTCCTTAGAAGAAAAGATAAATGAGGGAGAGCGAGAGATAACACATCCAGTTGGAGCACACGCTGTGGTTATACAACTGAAGCTTTTATTGCTCGTCAGGGACGCGGGGAGACCTGCACCGGGGTTACGCTGCTTGTCACGGCCACCCATGGATCTGTGGCTCTGGGCAAACAAAGTGCCTTGGGTCACCAGCAGCTTTGTGGCATCTCAATTTAAAAGCTGCAATCCCGACCGGATCAGAGTAACCTTGCTGCGCGAGCAGCGTCCAGCAAGCCCGGCTGCAGCCGAGTCCTGGGTATTGCTCCTTCCCCGAGCTTTTGTTCTCAAACCCGTGACTTGAAGCAGCAAGTTTGAGTGCGTTTCTTTCAGATCTGCGTCAGTGCTTTTCCCAACAGCTTGGCAAGCAGCATAAACATCCATCTGCAGTTGTCACTGGTAGCAGCACACATCATCTGGAGAGAAACTGGCTGCTCTCAGACACCCAATCACACAAGGAGCAAACAGTTGTTTTATTTCTGAGTGGGGCTACACAAACCATTAGGCACCTCATTAATCTTGTGTTTAATTCTCTGCATGAGGCTCACTGGAAGAAGGAATAAATTCTACATTTTAATTATTGGGGGAATATAGCTAGGGCAGCCTTCCTAACTCCTTTTCGTCCCTTGCTGTTGCACTATAAGACATGAAGGATGACGACAACCTGTTGTTAAAGTTGTCCCTCAGTGTTACCCCGCCACCTCTGAGCACTGCACAGCCCGTGGGCAGAGGGGAGCAAAGACCGACGCTGGCTCCACCGAGTCCTGAAACAGGTAACTCCCGCGTCAATAGAGAGACCAAGGCAAAGCGGCCGGAGATGAGCTCCGCTGCCTCCACCTCCTCACCAGCACCGTGCATCCCTGGGGCTGTGCATGCCCAGACACCCCGGCTCTTCCCTCTCACCCTGCGCGGGGCATTGGGGAGTTCGAGGAGCTCAGACGGGAGCAAGTCGCTGTGCTCTGACAGGTGGCTTCAGGCTGTCACGGCTCTTAGCTCTGGAAAGGGCACCACCAGGGTATGAGCAAAGGTCACAGCTTTGGTTTTCCTGGGCTCCGTACCAGTTTTTCTCCCTTCCTAGACCCGCAGGCACATTCCAAGTCGGCTCCTGATAGAGTCCACCAACACAGTTTTGGCACTTGCCATGTTCTGCCCAGCATCCCTGGTCCCGACAGGGCTGAGAGCACCCAGACCTGCTGGGACACGCTACCAGTGCGGCATCAGGGGACCACCAGGGCAGCGCTCACCCCTCAGCTCCATCAGCAGGGAGTTTTCCCTTCGAGGCTTTCCTTCCACTTCCTCTCCTTGTCTCTTTTGCTGCTCTGGTTTAATAATTGGTTTTTAACTGGCAAAAATAAGGTACAGCCACCTGCTGAAACGGAGCTGAGCTCGATGCAGTCTGTCCTGCCTGGGCGTCCCCTCTTGGGGAAGGAGAACAGCCTGCAGACCCTACACGGTGACCGTGCCTCCTCCCGCGGCTGATGGCCGCAGCTGCCTGTCGCAGGATGACTGTATCACAGCGGGGGACACTGTCACAGGCTGCCAAGCCATGCTTCACAGGGCTAATTAGATCAATACGGCCGTGGCTGCTGGCACTCACAAGCACGCAGCAGTTGTTTCTTCTGCACAAACACAGCGTCAGCTTTGTAAGTAAAGACACACGACCCAGCGGGCACGGAGGAGCCCTGTCCCCCGTGCTGAGCCACTTCTCTGATTAGCACGTGAGACTGTTTGTTAGCGTAGAACTACATCCCCCGTGTCCTCCCAGCACCCCCAGCAAAGAACTCATGTCTGGGAGCCCTCGTGCCCCAGAGCTGGCTCAGACAATGGGTCCCCTGAGGAAGTTTTTGTTAATTATCCTCAGCCTGCCTCCAGAAGAGACATCTTGGGGGAACATCATCCCCGAGCTTTCTGCTGCAGATCAGGGCCATGGGGGCACCCAGAAATATTTTAATGTGGCTTTGTGTTGGTTTGGCTGGCGATGACAACTAGGAGGACTTTCATGTGAGCCCAGCTCTGCTGGTGGCCATGGACTTGTGCTGATTTCCACCAGTGGCAGACGCAAGGCTTAGTCTTTACTGAGTCATTTCCTTGACATCTTTTCTTTCTTCTTCTTACTTCTGCTTTTCCAAGGCTGCTAACAGACTTGGAGCTCTGCAGTGGGCAAGAATGGAATCCGTTCATCTGAAAGACGAAGAACTATTCACCACTATCCCTGGCTCAGAAGCAGCCTGAAGAGGTTTAGTTAGGGTTTAAAGCTAAAACACTACTAACTTAACCCTCTGTAATTATTACCTGCACCTGCTGGCATGCTTGTCCTCTTCACACCCTCATCCACAGAAGGGATGATGCCCACCAGCACGGCCAGTAAAATGCTGCCTCAAGGTAGACCTGAGCCCCCAAGCTCAGCTTTGTACCAGCTCTGTATCCCAGGACATCTCCACCCCCACACCCTGGGGTCAGCTTGGGCACGGCAGGGAGTGCAGCCTTAGGCTGCCTTGGCCTGGGAAGGACACAGCGGAGCCAGGAGGATAGCGGCTGCTCGTGACCAGGAGCTGCAGTGTAAATCATTCACCTTCCCTTTCTCTGGAGATAAGAAGAGCTGTTTGACGGGTCACCTGCTGCCAAGTCAGACATCTTACAACCCTAATTGACCTGCATCTACCCCAGTGGCAACATAGAATCATAGAATGGTTTGGTTTGGAAGGGACCTTAAAGATCACCTAGTTCCAACCCCCCTGCCATGGGCAGGGACACCTCCCACTAGACCAGGCTGCTCAAAGCCTCATCCAGCCTGGCCTTGAACACCTCCAGGGAGGGGGCAGCCACAGCCTCCCTGGGCAACCGGGGCCAGGGGCCCTCACAGCAAAGAATTTCTTCCTAATATCCAATCTAAATCTCCCCTCCTTCAGTTTGAAACTGTAACCCCTTGTCCTATCATTACACTCCCTGATCAAGAGTCCCTCCCCATCCTTCCTGTAAGCCCCCTTCAGGTACTGGAAGGCCGCTATAAGATCTCCCTGGAGCCTTCTCTTCTCCAGGCTGAACAAACGCAACTCTCTCAGCCTGTCCTTACAGCAGAACTGCTCAAGCCCTTTGATCATCTTCGTGGCCCTCCACTGGCCCCACTCCAACAGGTCCATGTCCTTCTTGTGCTGAGGAGCTGGACACAGTACTCCAGGTGCGGACACAGTACTCCAGGTGTGGTCTCACCAGAGCAGAGTAGAGGGACAGAATCACCTCCTCTGCCTCCCTGGGCCTCTCAGGACCTTCGTTATTTGTGAGGTTCTGCTCAGCTGACCAACAGATGCAAAAGGGAAAGGGGCCGACCAGCTGTGGTATCCTTTTCCTCTGAGCAGATTCATAGCCTGGGGAGGATGACCCTGTTAAATACAGTTTACTAGACTCAAAATAGAGATAGCTGGGTGAGGGATTAGGCCCTATAACACTGAAGACCTGCCTGGGACACTGAGTAGTCTGATGTGTGAATATCAGAAAAAAACACATTTCTGGGCATGCATTGTCTCCCTGCCTTTCCGCAGGGTGTTTATAGGTGTGAGGAAGGGTTAACATCATCTTTGGGCAGAGAGCTCGAGGGATGAGTACAGCAGGCATCTCACCCGAGCAGAACGGGACCTGCCGAGACAGAGACACAGAATTAATGCCTCCCCGAGAGCCTCCTCCACTGCCACAGGAACAGGCTGCTGGGAGAGGAACCGAGATGGCAGCAGAGATGCTAAAAAGGAAAGAAACAAAAAAGCCAGTCTGTTCCTCCTCCTGCTGCTGCAGGACTTGGAGAGCATGCCCGCCCAGAGCTCTCTACCCCCAGGGCAGCTGCCATCTGTCCTCCCACCACAATGCTGGTCTGGTTTAAGACGTCCCACCTGTCTCACTTACTGCCAAGCTCCCCTTCCTCTCCCTTCTCCATGAGAGCTGAGGTCTCCCCAGCAGCCCTGTGTCACAAAGGGCCCTCTGACCACCCTGTCTAACCCCCTGTGGGAAAACACCCCCTCTCTTATAGGAGATATCCCCTATCTTATCTATTTCATAGAATCATAGAATCACAGAATGGTTTGGGTTGGAAGGGAGCTTAAAAACCACCCAGTGCCACCCCCTGCCCTGGGCAGGGACACCTCCCACCAGACCACGTTGCTCCAAGCCCCGTCCAACCTGGCCTTGAGCCCCTCCAGGGATGGGGCAGCCACAGCTTCTCTGGGCAACCTGGGCCAGGGGCTCACTGCCCTCAGAGTGAAAAATTTCTTCCTGAAATTGGGGAAGATCTCCCTTTAATGGGGAAACATCTAAAAAGCTGCCCCAGGCTGCGTATTTCTTAATGCAACATCTTTTTCCATTCTCCAGTTTGGGGTGTGTGTGTGTGTGTGTGCAGAATGATCTGTTGGTCTTTAAATATGATTTATAAGAAAGTGAAGCACAGGAATCTCCCAGCAGCTGTGCCTGATAAAAGGGAGCCCCTCACCAGGCAGCAGCTGATGCTGCCTGCTGCTCCCAGCACCTCTGAGATGAAAGGAGAAAACACTTGCCTTGAAGACAAACTGCACCCAAAAATGCCGGCGTCTCCCAGGAAGGAGAATTTACTACCAGTGAAAAGCAAGGCTGGGTTTTTTTCCCCTCTCTCTCACCATGTGGCTCTCAGGCACACATGATGCTTTCCAAGCCAGCATTATCTGCATGGAGATTACTCCTCAAACGTGAACAGGAGCATGACCAAGGCATAGCAGTGGAGTTTATTTCCCCTTCTGCAGCACATGGGGGATGCGCAAGCCAGAGGTGTAACAAAAGGCATATGTTTTGGCATGCAAAGGGAAAACGTTTCTTTCTTTTTTTTTTTTTCCAGGGGCTTTTTTTATTTCTCTGGATCCGCTACATTAATTACTAGGCAAGTCTCTGCAATTGCAAGTCTCGAGAGAGAAGGGGAAGGTTCATTGGTTCTCACACACGTCTCGAAATGGGGAGGTTGGAGTTTTCCTTCTCTGTGTGTCCAGAGACACCTCATTTCTGAGCACCGCTGGGTTTTCTGGCCATGCTGGGGATTGTGCCACTGCCTCCCAGCCTCACCTCTAAGAAGCAGGTGATTATGTGATAATCTCAAGCTCCATTGAAAAAGCCAATTATTTGTTTTGGAGAAAATGTGGAAAACTTGAGCCTCACAGACTCAAAACCCAATGGGCAAACAAAAGGAGAAAATAAAACAGATGGTTGTTTTTGCCATATTTTCTTGCTTAATCACTGTTTTCTCCCAGATTGCGCTTACAAAACTTGGTTGCTGCCGTTGTACATGTCGCTTCTAAACTTCCTGATGATCTGCAACTCGGCAGTGGCTGGCAGCGCGCTCACACGGGAGAGCCAGCCTCTGAGCAAATACTGTCACTTCATTAGCTATTTTTAACAGCAACAAAGTTCTTGACTTTTAAGTTGATCCTACTATATTTATGTGGGGAGGCGGGGATGCCTCACTCATTACTTCTGAATTTTTGGCATTAAAAATTGAATTTTCACTTCTTTCTGCCTCAGAAAGGCAAGAGGAAGAAAATTTTCATAACTTGTGTCCTGATGTGAATTTACTGCAGGGTTAAATACTTTGTAGAGGGCTTTAAGAGAGTCAGCAAGAGAGCCGAGCGTTGTATTTCACGAGAGTACTATGTGCTGTGATGAAAAGGAGGAGGTGATGCCTGGCTGGCGATGGCCAGCCGCGCCGTGGCCATTAGCAGAGCCTGGCGCCGCTGTCTTGCAGCAGTGCAGCAAAAAGTTACACACGCAAAACACATGCAGAAACCCTGCCATGGGGCACAGCCGCACTGCCCTCCCCAGCTGGGTCCAGAAGATGTGACCCCTTTCCAAACCAGGTCATTCTTCATCCTGAAAGATGTCTGCATGAGTTGAGCTGCTCCCATTCCCCCCTGGGGAAAGCAAACCCAGTGGGACCGGAAATCCTGAGATTGAATCTTTTCTCTGTCTGGTTTGAAGCTTGGATTGTTTTTACCTCTCTTCTCTAAGCAGAAGGCAGACAGGTTTTGTTGTTGTCCTCGATCCATCCCATTGAAGCCATCCCTCTCTGTAGACAAGTTCCACAGGTGCTGGGGGGTTGTATAACGCAAGGTGAAAACCCTGTCTCAATTTATATTTAATCATTTATACGACAAGGAAATAAAAAACAAGGAGCCTGTCCCTCTCTTTGGCAATCCCTTCCAGCTGTGCATTGAATGAGGATCCAGGCAACCAGCTCGCAGGCGTGAAGTGTGCGGGCAGGAGGTGGCGGCCGGTGTCTGTGTGATGCTGTAGGTCTCTGCAACAGCAGTCGTGGGTCATCCATAATTTGGTTCCAGTGGGTCAAGCTGGATCCGTCGACTGTTCCCAGCCTCGTGCCCCCTGTGCTGGCCCCAGCAGCAGTTTGCAGCCAGGACCGGCCAAGCTGGCTGTGCATGAGGAGGGGAGAAGCACGGGACCTGGGCACTCCGAGGCCGCAGCTTTGTGGGGTGACGGCGGCACCATCACCCCAGGAGTCTGGGACAGGAAAGGCTGGTTTGTAGAGAGGGTGTCTGTCCTGGTTTTAATGACCTGCGCATGACGTTAATGGTATGAAATAAGGGGTGGAATATCCTGATTTGAGGTAAAACAGAACCAATTTTTTTTTTCAATAATTTTACTTTTTTGTTACATCTGTTCTAACTGTCTGCACTCTCTGAATTTAACAGCATATTCTTCAGCAGTGTCTGCTTCCAGAGTGATAACGCCTGATGTTTACAGTGAACACCAAGGAATGGTATGTAGAGAGGGTCTTGCTTGTACTTATTGCTATAACGACCAAGGTCAGCCCACTTTGTTATTTGCCCTGTTGGAGGGTCGGAAGTAGAAAAGTGTAGGGGACCTGCGGGGAGGAGGGGACAGGACAGGTGACCCCAAACTGACCACCAGGGTATTCCATCCCATCTGCCCCATGCTTAGTATAAAAGCTGAGGGATCAAAGGGTCAGCCCTCTTTCTTCAATGACCAGTGTCCGAGTAGGACCCTGTCTGTTCATCTGCCTTTGATCCTGATCCTAGCATTCCTGAATCCAGTTCCCCAATCCACTTCCCATCCATCACTGAGTTCAGTCTGGGACTTTCCCAGTGCCTGCCGGTGATGTCATCCTGGGAGCTTGATACAGTTTTACATATATACATATATATTTTACATATATATACATTTTACATATATATTACATATATTTCATTATTTTCTTTGTGATATTATTATCTTTTCTCTTCATTATTAATACTACATTAAAGTAGTTTAATTTTCTTTTCAATCCATAAGTATCTCCTTTATTTTCTCTCCCTTCTCTTCTGGGAAAGGAGAGAGAGAGGTAAAGACAGCATCTGTCATTCATTCAGGGGCCAGCCCAGCCCAAACCACGACAGTGTCTCTTGCTGCCATTCCCTTCTTGAGGATGTTCACAAGGATCTCTTCTCTCCCCTGTTGATTTCATTTCTTAAGATGTTTTTAGCATCTTAACACCCTTGGCCTTCACCTCCCAGACTGTCTCCCTGGAGTCCCACGCTCCAGAGGGGTGAGCAGAAAGCAGGTGGCCAGAGAGGAAGAGCCTCTTGTCCTTAGGCCTAAAAGGGGCTATTTTCGTCCTCACTAAAGCCAAGAAGAGGCAGGACCCCAGGGGAAGAAGCGGCCTTTTATGCAACAGGCCTGAAGTACCTCTTGCTGACTGGCACCAACAAATATCCCAGATGATGGTGACATCAGAGCACACCTTTCCTGCTGCTCTGTGTCTCTGCTTTCCCTCAGGTCCATCCCTGTGAGCACCGCTGGCTCCTGCATCTCTGCACCCTGCCAGCCTGCGTAGAGGAGGCAGGGGGTTAATTTGGGCTGGGACATCAAGCCAGAGCCATCCCATGAGGATACAGAACTGCAGATCCTCAACCTCCCCCTGACAGCTGATGTCCCCCTGAGCTTCAGGGGGTTTCTCTCCACTCAGAGGTGGGTCTAACCAGGCTTTACACAACTCGTTATTCACTCATTGAACAAGAAAAATTAATGAATGTACACATGGAGGTCAGAGATTATTACTTGACAGTGCTAGAGGGGGCTCAGAGGGGCGTTACCCCAAGGTCAACCTTTGGCAGGTGTTTGCAAGATGGGGATGCAGCGAGCTTCCCTTCGAATTCACTTCACAGCGATTCGGTTGCTCACTAGCTCCAAGGGAGTGTGTGTCTGCAAATCTCACCAGGTGTTTCAGCATCAGCTCTATCCCCTCTGCCCAATTTCCAGGGCTCTGAGGTGAAGGAATGCAGTTCATGGCCCAGGTCTTCACGTGTTGGCCAAGATGGTAACCCTCCTTGTGTGTCTCTAGGTAAGCGGATCCAGGCATTTCCAAATTCAGATGTTGACTTCAAAATATGCATTTTAAAACTTGCCTCATCCCCTTTATTTCTCCAGTGCTTGTTTGTTATCTTCTTTAGAAGATGAAAGAAAAAAAAAAGGCTTATTTTTACGTAATCCAATTTTGAAGGAAAAAGATTATTTTCTTAAGGCACTTTAGGGGCCATTTAACTTCCCAGTTGCCAGGACTGCCATATAAATTTGCCGATGACATGACGTTATCTAACACCTGCTAAGAAAGTGGCACAAAATAAGAACAACACCTTCATAAGAAATTCCCAAATTGTTTGTCTTCTGGTAACGGATTAAATACAGATGTAGATTTTGGACCCAGAGAAAGAAAAGGAGATGGGAAAACAGCCATATCTGCTTTTTTATTCTTCTTTCTGCTCGTATGTGCTCAGGGAAGGGTTTAGAGAGAAGCAGGTACCACCCCTAATAAACAGTGAAATATTGGCTCTTCGATGAGATGCTTCTCACCTGCCTTAATCTCTCTACACATGAAGCAAGTGAAGTCCTTTGCTTCCCAGAGCTAAAGGGAAAGCAGCCAGGACATTATGCCTGTTCTTTAACTGAAACAAAAATCTCATTTTTAAACTGTTCGGTATTACCTTCTTTTTCTTCTTCAAAAGATACAAGGAAGAGCAAAGGTCCTGGAGGATGCATGTAGTTGTAACTCTTACAATTATTTAAAAAAAAAAACCACCAAAAAATGTTATTAATAAAAACCCTACCAAACTGGAAGAAATCAGCAATTATCCCAGGCTGCCTTATTTTTCATTTTTAGTGGAGAAGAAGTTCCTTTGTCTCCATGGTTAGGGTTAAACTAATTGTGCCCTTGGCTCTTCAAGAGAAAAAAAGATAAATGCAAGAGGCGGGTGGCAGGAAATCACTAATTCCTCGGAGCAGTCCTAAACTGGTGTAACTCTGCTTAGGACTTGCTTTCTGTGTGTTGCACCAATTAGTGCTGGCTGAGGATCTGGCCTAGAGTTTATACCCTTTCTGATTTTTACTTTAATTGCTCTTTCTGGATGTAATTGCGCAAAGAGGCCTATTAATATTATCCAGTAAAAAGGAGTGATTCACTAGCCCCATCTATAGCATCATTGCCTATTAAGGCTGTCTGAAACTCCCCTTGTAAGACTGCTTGGAGTTATAATTTTAATTTAAATCATTTGTGCTGAAATTTTCTATAATGGAGCATCCACCTCAGGCTGATTTTCTGTTTAAGGGGCAAGGGAGGGAGTGAACTTCAGCCAAAACAATTCAGCAGTTTCTAAGAACAAAGTTAGGGGAAAAAACGTATTGTTTTCCCCAGCCTGCTAATTTTGGCCAACTTTTGTTCGAAAAGTTGTGACCCCCCCCCATGCTTCACAACAGGGGCCGAAGGGTGAATTCTGGGTGAAGTTTATGCCATTTGTTACCACCTAGAAAATCCAACTTGTAATTGTATGGAAAAAAAATTGCTGCAAGGGCTGGGTCCAGCAAACCAGCTTGGTGCGGTTTTGTTCAATCAACTGAATTGGTTGGATGCTGCTGGCAGAGGGAGAACTTTTCTCTATGCCACATCCTGGCCATGTGTCCCTGCCACCTCCCTGGGCTCCCTGTGCCCCAGCTCCCCCCCGACCGTCCTGGTCTCAGCCGTCGTGGGGCTGGGGTTAGTCCTCCACCGGATCAGGGACCTGAGCTGCATGATGGTGGTCCATGACCAGAGCAACACGAGGAAGGGGCACACATCTTCTGCCGGGGTGTGGAGAGGGGAAGCAGGCTGCCAGCAGCCCACGCTGACCTTAGGTTGTGTTTAACACCAAATCTCAGCTGCACGTTATAGGGATACAGCCCCCATAGGTTCAACTGCACGGGCCACCACTGGTCCAGGTGTGAGCAGGACCCTCTGTATTTTCATCTCTCTGCTCCAGTGGGATTTGCTGAATCTGCAGCTGGCAGCAAAGCCACGGCTTCCCCCTGCCCTCAAGCATTCACTAGTTTGAGGTCTTGCACGTGAAAACTTCTTCAGTCAGATCCAGGGGAGACAAGAGCCAGAGCTAGGGGTAGGCTGGAGCATGGAAACTGGGAACAGAGCTAAAGATACAGGAAAAGCCAAAAGGATTTGAAAGTAGGATAGGAGCAGGGGATGGACAAGGAACTGGGGCGGGGGGGGGGCAGGGAACAGGCAGCCCAGAGGTTCACAGGATGCCCAGGATCAGCTGTGCAAAAGGGTGTGGAGAGATAAGGCTGTGTGCCAGGAGAAGCTCCAGGAGTGGGAGCCAGGGCACAGGGAGGGAACACCAGTGGAAAGCAATCCTCCTCGAAGGGTGCAAATGGTGCCAGGGACTGCAGGGACTGCTCCAGCATCAAGGGCAAAGGACAGGGCAGGAATCACGCAGCAGAGGTGGGCAGAAGGAGCTGGAGCTTCACGGGATCGTTTAGTGGGAAACTGGGTGGGCTTCCCCAAGTGATGCTGCAGAGAACCAAGCCAGGACCAGGAAAGGTCCAAGCCTTATCCCTTCTCTGTCTAAGGGCAGCAGAGGTTGTCAACATGCAGCATTTCTACTCTTGTTAGGGGCAGCGCTACTCGAGCACCACGTTGGGAGAGAGGCTGGATGCCCCTTCTGTGAGTGCGTATGCTGTTAATCTGCTTTTTCCTTTGTTTGCTACCAGCTATGCCATGTTGATAAAGCACTTAGTTAATAGTTGGGGCATGTTAGGAGAAATCCTTGAAAGTAATAAAAGTAACTATGGGAAAAAAATTCCCATAAAATATGAAGCAATATTTGACAATTCCAAACTCAAATATTAATGTTTTCCAACAACAAATATGCTCTGAAAGTATTTTTCCACGAGATGTTGCAATTCATATCTTGGCATTAAAAAAAGTGTTCCAGCAACAAAGTCCTTGTGAGCTCTAGCCAATATTATCCTCGTATTATAAATGGGAAACTGAGGCCCAGAGATGGGGAGTTTCCCATAATCCATTAGTAAGTTAGTGATGGAGCCCAGAAATCCTTTCTGTTAACCCAATGTCCCTGGGTAAGACTATCCAGTAGAGATGAGCACTGCCTTTAATTTTCCATCAGATGCTAAATGTCCTCTTTCGGTTTAGATCGGTACCTCACCTAATTCATTGCATGCTCTTATTTCACTTGAGGAGATATGGGAATTCTCACTGATCTTGGAGGAAATTGCTTTTCCTTTTGTTAGGAATAATTAGGAATGCAATTTATCTCCCCTTAATTATGAGTGCAGGAGGATAAATTTGCCTTGTTAAATATTTATTGTTCAAAATCGGGTAGTAAGAAGCAAAGCCCTGGAACTGCAGCCTAGAAGATATATCCCCTGGTTTCCAGTGTAATGTTTTAATCTGCTATTCTGCTCCTCAGATCAGTTTTCCAATTCAATGTGCAGCACAAATTCACCGGGGATAATATAAACTTTTACTGCTACTGGCTTTGGGGCTATGAAAACTTGGAGTTTCAGTCTCTTGGCTTGGAGATCAATACTGAAACTTAAGTGGCTAACATCCCCATACAAGGCTAGAATTTATTTTCTGTGGTTGTCTATAAATCAACGACAATATAATGTCCATTCTGCTCATGCCTGCCTGTAGTTTATGGTGAGTAGCCATCCAGAATTTGACTAATATGTGAAACTATTTCTGTCCATCTGGTCCAACAGGCCAGGCAGGCATGTCAGAGAAGAGTAACTCTTCCAAGAGCTGCCTTTGTTCATAATAAATCTCTGATTAAAACCAAACAGATGTGGAGGGTGGATGTTTCACGCAGACCTTCGGCTGCGTCCTGCATTGTTAGCCCAGGACCAAGACGTCAAACTCAACTCCATGAAAGATTCCCAGCATTCTTGGATTCCTTCAAATCGAAGCCTACTGAGAAAACATCTCTGTACTTTCAGGCCATTTGACCCACCAGGTCATGAAAATAAACATTTGAAGGAAAGGCATATTTCTGTTAAATTCATATTTACAAAATCCAAGGGCTTGTTTCCTGTTCTTGCTCACAAGGTGGGAAGTGCCCATGGCATGGGCCATCCTATGCCAGAGACAGGGACCTGGTGACAGGGCCACTTGTGGCTTTTTGGGCAATTCCTGGGGAGAGAGATGCCAGTGGGGTTACCCGGGGGAGTTATTAGGAGCAAGGAGAAGGAAGCAGTTGCAGAAGTAAATCACTGATTTCTGCTGTTGCAGGACCTGACGTGTACCTACCTCACAGTGATGTGACCCACAAAAACAACTATTTCTGTAGGGTTGATTTGGGTTTACAGAGGTAGATCCTGTTGGCAGGGTCTGGAGAGCGGAGGGGCTCTGCATGGCCACCCCGAGGGCATAATGCTGCCCATCCGAGGGGTCTCTGCTTGTGTGGTTAAACACAAAGTGCAAAGAGATCTTTTCCAAAGATCATTTTCACATTCCCCTTATCCTCAACTCTGGCAGTGACAGTCAATTGCCAGTAAACTTAAAGTATCAGGAAATAATTCTGCACACAGCATGGATCCAGCATTTGAAATTCATTGTTAGCAGAAACCAGGGACAGACACCGCTGATTGAAAGGGGCTGGCCAAGACGATGACCAGCGTTGTTCTCTCTGGTTATATACTAAGGGAAAGGCAGCTTTTTCTCCGGATGCGTAACATGGGATGATCATGTCCAAAGAGGCTCTCTCTGGACACAACACTGCACAGCTGGCGTCTGGATCTCCATCCGCTGTGCTTTTCACGGTTGGATGCTGTGCATGATACCACCCTGGAAGTGTGAACTTCAGGGCCAGAGAGGACCACTAGCTCATCTCATCTGGCCTCGGGCAGAAACCAGAGGCTATTAAATTTCACCCAGTTACCTCTGTTTGACTAAAGCATCTCGGCCAGAAAAATATCCAGACTCGACCTGGAGATTGTGAGGAACAAGGACTCGGCTCCACGTGGTCACTGGCACCAGCGTTGATCAGTCTTGGTGGCAGAAGCAGGAGCCCAAGAGACCGATGCCTGGCCCCGAGTCCATCTTCTGGCTGGGGAGGGCTGAGGAGCCATTGCAGAATGGCAATTTCACTGTTCCCTCATCAGCCCCGACCGACTGTTATACCATGGCATGAACATACTCCACTCCACAGCTTTCTTAAGAGCTGCTTTAATTACAGGAGCATCTGGAGGCCCCATCAAGGGTGGGAGCTTTGTCCTGATGGATACTGTGTGCAGAGAGAAATGCTCCATCCATCCCTCATCCAGAGATTTACAGGCTACCTGCTCTTTCCCTGGACCACATGAGACAGGAGAGGCAGGACGCAGGTACAAACCATCCGTCTCCCAGAGCTCAGGGCTGCCTCTCAAACCATCCACCCACCAACACAGCGCAAGCCTGAGCCTTCCTTCAGCCGCTGCTCCGACATGGCCAGAATTAAAGTGCAGTGTGCCACACATTTCACACTCTGGAAAAGTAAAAGTCCTCTCGTTGCTTTGTTTCCTCTGGCAGCAAGTGGAGAACCCTTACAAACCTGAAACTTTTTTCCATAAGTGAATGCGGGATGTTCTCCTGGGGTTGCCTTTAGTGTTTGGCAGGTGTGATGGATAGAAAGAGGGAAAGGAAACCACTTCTCTCTTGACAGCCTTGGGTTTAGCTTTTCCAAGATTTCCTTTCCAAATCTGCGCTCTGCAAACAACACTCACATTTATTACATCAATCTCCCAACACTCCAGCAAGCTGGGACCAGGCATCCCAAGCTGAGACATCATGGGCCTCTATTTCTTCAGCTATAGCAGAATTTGCAAGTCCAGCTACAACTAGCATCACGTTGCTTGCGAGACTCTGGTTTTGGGCAGGATCACACGCTGCTCTCTCATCAGCGCAAAGCCAGCGTGTTGTATGTGTTGGTGCAGCACAGAGCTGATGTGACACACTTCCAGGTGTCAAGTTTGTTCTGTGCTGTCTACCCAAGTGAGCTGAGTTAAAAACCGATACTAGCTTTGCTGTCTACCAGCAATTTGTGCACATGGAAGCTTCCTCGCCAGCTCCTTTAACCGCTGTTGGTACAGGCTGATGTGTGGCCCTTTGGCCAAGACTGTGAGGCTGAGAATCACTTGGGAGGATGGTTGTCTTGCAATTGCTATAACAGCCTGATTTGGGCTGCCTGGAAAAAGTGAAAGAACAAGTTTTTCTTTTTGCTTCCATTTGAGAAATAAAGGTAAATGACCCTGTCTGTGTCGGTTGTGCCAGTTCCCTTTGGATAGGCAGGAATTCAGCATTGCAGGGGTGAGAATCTGGAGATGTCTTCAGCAGTGTGGGCTGATCTGCAGTGTGAGTGCAAAGAGCACTCCAAATCCCAGATTCTTGAAGGAGCTCCAGCATCTCAGACTCTCCAATGTCTCTCCAGCCATTGTCACAGCCCCGGTGTAGGCCACGTGTTTGCTTTATGGCCTGGGTCATCCTCACAAACCCTGCAACCTCACCCAACCTTCACCTCAAAGATGTGACTTTGTGTCTGTAGCACATGTTTGGGCTCTGGATGAAGCCAGGATGCCCTGCATCCATGGCAGCACACACCACCCGCAGCATCCCATGCCTCCATTCCCGTTGCACCTCCATCATTTGGCCAACAGGGAGCTGGAATGTAGAAGCAGAATTTCCTGCCAGTTCTCCATCCACTCCACAGAAGCCAAATGCATGGGTTTTTTGGCATGTGTTTGCTTATGTGTGGAGGACACTTTCCTCCTGCACCCGCCTGGCTTGACCAGGATGGGGGACCCAGAAGAGCTGGTCCAAGCATCGAGGCTTCCGTTCCCTCTGCCTGAGCTGAAAGACATGCTCCAAGCACCTGAGTCAAAACAGAAGGGTTAAACGAAGGCATAATTGGCCCTGGGAACATAACTGTCAGCACATGCATTGAAAACACAGATAAAAGGACTGGCAAGACCACATGTGCCTCTTGAAACCTGCCCACATGCTTTCTTATGTCTCCAAGGGCCGGTTCCTTCTCCCTGGCTGGGTGACAATTTACCTCTAGGACCTGTTGCTGGGTGAAACAGCAAGATATTATCACCATCCTGCATTCCCCAAGTTCACACTCCGCTTCCCAGGTGTTACAGTTACAGCTGTTTTGTTTCTGCACTTCGGCTAACACTTTCTAAGGACGTTTAATTTAATTTTTCAACAGTTGCTATCTCTCATCTACAAACCCCTCTAGTTTGACACATTATATCCTCTGGGTGCTGGTGAGCAGCAGAGAAACCAACATTACTAAAGTGAAAGTTCCCTGATAGACCTGCAAATAAAGCTGCATCCCTAATCCTCGCTGCTGTCCTGATGTGACTCGCAGATACTGAATACTTTTGCTAACTTGCAAAACTGTTTGGAGCACCAAACTCCAAGAGATGTTCCTCCTTCAGGTCACTGCTTCCAGCCGTAGCATCCAAGTCCCCACTGCCACCAGGTCTTGCTTCTTTTCCCTGTGATGGATGGCAGCTGACCAAGGTCCTTCACATCTTCATGGGCGCTTTTAGCTCACAATACTGGAACACACTCACTTGCTGAAAGTTTTTAGATGAGTTTTGCTCTGATGACTTTGTCCAACACTGCTTCACCCCCCCTCCTGCCATACCCTTTATTATCCATGCCGCCTTCTGTTTCGCATACCATTTATTTGCCTGAAAAATCTTCCACTGGTTTGACTCATGGAAAGGATCCTTACCAAACACGTTCAGCCTGGCTTCACTGAGCCTTCACCAGGCTTTTACTCCAGACACTTGTGCCCTTGAGTCTCCAGGAATATCTTCCTGGCTGCTCCTGGTGAGCTTTATATTCCCCGTGTCTCTCCCAAGGAACTGTCCTCCAAGAAACCACTGCTCCGCATCCTCCCAGCTCTCCTGCATCTGTCCACATTTGGTACCTCACACAGAGGACACACTGGCACTAGATTTTTCTATAATCATTGAAAAAGCCAACAATTAGCTCATCAGCTCCAGTATCTTCTTTAGAGCCATTTTTTCCTCCCTGACATGGAAGTTCCTCAGAACGCTCTGGCAGGGGCATGGGAGTAACTGCCAGCTCCCTGCTCCTCCTTCCCGTTCCTTCAGCTGACTGAGACAACAGTGGCTGGAAAATGCAGGGTTCTTGTGCTAAATCCTATAGATGAGAAATACTGAAAGTGAGAGTCCTCTGACCCTAGCTTTAAGCTTTAAATGTCACCTTAAAGTCCCCAGATAGAGATCAGCAGATAAGGAGTCATCTCCTCCAGATGGGGAGTCACCTGCCCTGCTTTAGAAGGCCACAACGAGGAGATTAATTGCTCTGTAGAGGAGCTCCACTGCCTTCGGAGGAAGCGAAGGGGACTGGTTAACATTTGGTAGTCTAGTTTTTAGGCACTAAATCAGGGCAAATGGATGTCCCTGCAGATGTCTCAGGATATGGGAATCCCTGTTCTTCCTTTAAAGACATGAGATCATTTCAACCCAATGCCATCACAGCAAGCAGCCAGCTGTGGTCGGGAACGCTGGGGTCATCTGGAGGAGCACGTGCTGGTGTGCTGAGTTTGGCGTTGCCCGGTTTTGCTGATGGTTTCTTTCTCAGCAAAAAAATGAACCGAGGATGGTACCCACTTCCAGCAGCTGTCTCAGGGAAAGCTGTGAGACATGCACTCACACTGCTGGGTTTTGCTACCTTACATGGAACACACTGTGCAAGACAGATCCTGGTGGGACTGAGGTTCACACATTTCCAAATCTGTCTAAAAAAGTTTTGATAGAAAATTCAAGTGAGATGACACTTTAACTGGAAATAACAGCAGCAGAGAAATCAACAAACTTCAGGCCTTGGAGTCTGTTCCTTCATTTTCATCAAATCCAGCAGATTCGTCTCAAACCGTCTGGAGCAGACGTTCTGTGCATTTTTTTTATCCCAGAAGATACCACAAACAGTTTCTGTTTCAAATTATGAAGTAATAAAAGAAACCTCACCACATTGATGTTTGTTACTAATTATGTTACTTATGTTTTTATATCAGCAACTCCAAGCTTAAATCCACTTGCAATAATAATCAAAAAGCAATTCAGGTCAGATTTTACAACCCTTTAAACATATTATCTCTGTGCTTCCAATCAAATAATCAGTCCCATATTGTATTCCTATAAGCCATGGTCAGCGTGTTCTGCAGATGTTTTGGAGCATGAGCGTAGCTGTCTTCTCTGCTAATGTATAGACTGCTGTGATCATAGAATCATAGAATCACAAAATCACAGAATCACAGAATGTGTTGGGTCGGAAGGGACCTCTAAAGGCCACCTAGTCCAACCCCCTGCAGTCAGCAGGGACATCTTCAACTACATCAGATTGCTCAGAGCCTCATCCAGCCTGGCCTTGAATGTCTCCAGGGATGGGGCCTCCACCCCCTCTCTGGGCAACCTGGGCCAGTGTCTCACCACCCTCAGTGGAAAGAACTTCTTCCCAATGTCTCATGTAAACCTGCCCTGCTCTAGTTTAAACCACTGCCCCTCGTCCTGTCGCTCCATGCCCTTGCAAACAGCCCCTCCCCAGCTTTCCTGGAGCCCCTTTAGCGACTGGAAGGGGCTGGAAGGTCTCCCTGGAGCCTTCTCCAGGCTGAACCCCCCCCAGCTCTCTCAGCCTGTCCTCACAGCAGAGGGGCTCCAGCCCTTTGATCATCCTCGTGTCCTCCTCTGTCCCCGCTCCAACAGCTCCGTGTCCTTCTTGTGCTGAGGGCTCCAGAGCTGGACACAGGACTCCAGGTGGGGTCTCCCCAGAGCAGAGCAGAGGGACAGAATCACCTCCATCGACCTGCTGGCCATAGTTCTTTTGATGCAGCCCAGGATGTGGTTGGCTTTCTGGGCTGCAAGTGCACATTGCCAGCTCATGTTGAGCTTCTCATCCACCAGCACCCCCTAGTCCTTCTCCTCAGGGCTGCTCTCAAGCCATTCTCTGCCCAACCTGTGTTTGTGCCTGGGGTTGCCACAACTCAGGTGCAGGACCTTGCACTTGACCTGCTTGAACTTCATGAGGTTTGCTTCGGCCCTCCTCTCTAGCTCGTCCAGGTCCCTCTGGATGGCATCCCTTCCCTCCAATCCTCCTCAGTTCATTCAGGAGTAAAGCCATGATCTCCCTGCGTTTCACCAGGCCTGAGTTGTTCTGCACTCAGTATCACTTGGCTTTCTCTCCTCCCAAGTGCTACCTGGGGAAAAGGGATAACTCAGGAATTTGAGTGCTGAGATACTATGGAAAATAAGTGCAATTCCTACAGAAATGGGGCAGGTAAGAGCAACCATTTTTCCAAATATGGAAATTTGGATATAGATGCCTGTCTTGCAAACTCCTCTGCCAGGTCCTCATCCAGCACAGACCAGCACTTAGGTGCAAGGAAAAGCTGTTTCAAGCCAGCTCGGAGGCTGGCTGGTGGCACCACGATCAGCACACCCTGCTCCACTGCAGCTCCCAGCTGAGGTCAGGGTCATCTCTGCTTTTTTGTTTAAGCTGCTTTCAAAGTAAAAAAACTAACTGGAAAAAGCCCCACTCCCTCCCCAGAGTCTCAGCAGTGTGAGTACAGTTCCTTGTCTCCGCGCTTGAGCTCACCCCAGTGTGGCTGAAGCAGGGATGGTCTGACACTGCTGGGGGGAACACATCCACCGCGTCCCACTCCCAGCTCAACTTGCTGCCACGCATCTCAGAGACATGCTTTTCCCCATATACCCATTTGTGGGGTGCACTCATCTACCCCATTCCAGTAGTCAGGTTCTTTTTCGCAAATTCATCTCTGAAACTCTCTTATAGCTTTTCTCCTTCATTTAAGTGCACCACAGGTGGTGTGTTAGGGAAAAATTGTTACCTGGCTCCAGTTAAGAGGAAAACGAGTGGGAACTTTTAAACTCTGGACAACCACAGGTGCAAAGATTTGTGCAGATGGATTTAGGGTTGAGGGCTTGGTTTGCCTTTGAGGAACCCATCACAGAGTACAGAAATGTCTATGTCGCCCCTGGTGTTTGTGGGAGGTCACAAACCTGCTGCCGAGAGGATTTGGGTCTACAGGATGAGGCATCTGAACCACAGCAGCCTTAGCACTGCTGTGCTCCTGCTGGGATTTACCAGCCAAGCTAAGGCAGGCTGGGGAAAGGATTGGGCAAAATGTATTAGAAACAGTCCTTGCCGTCATGCCACATTGGAAATTTTTAGCAATATGAACTTCCCTGTTGCATCCAGAGAAAACAACCTATGAATGCTGCCAGGGCTTGTGCTGTGAAAGCTGTGGCCAGGTTTCGCGCCTCAGCCATCCCTCCTCGGATGTCCCCAGTCACTGTGCAGGCCCCATGGCAGCTCCTCAGGGGATTTTTCAAGGCACTTGTTGGGACAGGAACAGTCTTCCTGGAAATATTCCAGTCCTTGTGACTGCGGGCAAAAATGAGGCAATGCAGGGAGGCACTGACAGAGCAGATATCCATCTGCAAGGGAAATCCCTCCTGGCCCCAGGAGACTCCCTCTTCTAAGGCCAGGGGCACAAGAAGTGTCTGAAGGTGGATATAGCAGTGGGGCAAATGCAAAGGAAAAGCTTTTGTGGTTTTCTCCTCCAGGTTTATCCCCTTCATTGATGGTAGCCGTCAGCACCGCAACAAGACACTGACTCTCCCTTCATTTGGCCTAGAAGAGGCCCCTCTGCCGCCAGCTTAGCGCTGAAGCCAGGCTGGGATTTCTTGCCAAGCCCAGTGCAAGGACAGTTGGTGCTGCCTGCCGGGATGAGCGGCTCTAGCAGAGGATAGAGATGAAGCATCACTGCCCTCTATCTCTGCTCTGCACCCCGGCACTGGAAGGGGAAGGGGCCGAGATGCCCACGTGTTTGCTATTAAGCAGCAAGAGCATTTCCAAGGATGGGTCCGCAAAGCCCAGGGAAGCAGAGCTGCCAACAACATCGTCAGAAGTGTGTTCAGCATTCAACCATCTCTGTCAGCCAAGTCTTGCTGGCTGGGTCGGATGGGTTCCTTGGCTTTCCTTCTTAGTGTTGGTGGTTTTAAGAAGTTGAGCAGCTCTGCAGGAAGCTGATGTGCCGCTGGCTCCCAGCCTTCATCTGGGGGGTTTGGAAATGCTGGGGATGGGCCCCTCAGGACAGATAATGGGGAAGTTTATTTGCAAAAAAAAAAAAAAAAGGCTTTTGATTAAAAATATTCACTAGTGCTCAGCAAGCAGGATAAAGCCTCTCTTTTCTGGAAGCCGAGAACTCAAGGTTTTTATTTGTTGAGTGAGCAGTCATTTTCTATGGAAATAGTGTTTTCTGCTGGAAAGATAAGAAGTGATTTTAGGTCAGAAAAGTGTTTAGGTGGAAAATTCCTCACTGGCTGGAAAGGTTTCCCCAGTGTCCCTGGAGGATGTGGAGAGTCGGGAAGGGAAAAGGAGCAGCAAAGATTTTAACCCAGCTATAAAAGAGGCTCTCGGCACACTCATAAACTAGAACAGCTCCCTCTCCATTGCCCCAGGGACTTCATGGAAACCTAGATAGCTCACAGAGTGGCAGATTGCATGTGGGTAGATCAGTATGGGGAGAGAAAGATATATATGGAGATCGACAGTATAGAGAGACATCAAGCTTTTGGTTCATCTCTTGGCAAAATAGCGGTGTACTTTCTTCCTTGTCCCTTCCGCAGGGAAAATCTGGCCCAGAGTGACTGAAATGAGGGTGCCTGTGGCACGTGCCAGAGAAAATCACATTTGGAGGAACTCTGTACATATCCCAGGTTGTTTTCTGCCACGTGGAAAATGTCTATTCAGGAAAGAGGGAGGTGAAGCAAGTCACTCAAACGCATGGTTGAGAACCTGGTCTAGTGGGACGTGTCCCTGCCCATGGCAGGGGATTGGAACTGGATGATGCTTAAGGTCCCTTCCAACCCAAACCATTCTGATTCTATGATTTCTCCCCATTTCCTGGGCAGGAGCCGTTCCTGCTGCAGAGCTCTCAGCTCTGAGCCGTGGCAGGGAGGAGCCATTCCCACCCAATCACCCTTTCCCACTGACCTGGGGAGAAAGATACTCACCGAGAAAGATTTGCCCTGCTTTTGGACATGACAACAAAATGTTAGCAAAGGTGCCGGGTGGCCCCGTGACCTCCAACTTGGTGTTGACAGCTCAGGTGAAGGCACGGGATCAGGGACTCCATGATTTCTTACACCATGAGCAGTTAGGAGAAGATCCTCTGCAGGTCACTAGGAGAGGGCTTGCAGGATGGCAGTGAAATACCCTTTTTATTCTCCCAGAACAACCTGATTTAGATAAGATTGAAAAGTCTATTCCTGGAAGAGACGTTTTTTTCCCAGGTCTGGCCAGGGAATTAAGGGACTTGGGCTGTCCCCAGCTCTGCAGCTGCCTTCCCCCAGTCAGTAGTTACCCTCCAGCAGGCCAGAAGAGTCCCTCAAGGGGCAGAAAAAGCAGGAAAAAGAGTACCATGGGGCAAAGCAATTGCTTTTCAAATAACTTGTTAAAAACAGTGGGTTCTGCTTGATTTCCTCTCTGGCGATGGCGTGGTGTTGGCACGGCTGCCTCTGAGGTCTGGTCGCTCCCTGACAGCCCAGCTCCCGCCAGAAGAGCCAAGAATAACCCCAAATGGGAGTCATTAATAGCTTAAAAACACGCCAGTGACAAAAACCAGAGTAAACTGGAAGGAAATTAGGATGTTGTTTATAAGGACTAATTAGGCGTTGCATGGGGCACGGCAGCCTCCCGGGGGGAATGTGGGGGGACACCTGCGTCACATAGTGATGGAGGTCATGGGCAGCAGGACCGAGGAGGAGAGAGGATGAGGAAGGATGAGGAGGTGGTTGTTAACCCTGTGCAGCAAAGTGGTTTGTGTGCCTTGGGCAGAGCTGGGGCAGGGGCAAGGGCAGGGGACGGGGCAGGGCTTGCCCTGATTGAGCTGCCTGCAGGCAGGAAAACAGGCAGCCAGGAAGGATGCTTCCTCACAGGTCACCTCCTTCTGCCAGCCACCTCTCCACATGTCACCACTTCGATGGGGGCGGTTTCTCTCTGCATGGCGGCAGGCGCAAGGACAATGGCTTGGACACGCTGGGCTGAGCAGAGTCTTTACAAAGGGCGCTGGGAGCTTTGGATGGTCCCAAATCCAATCAATTTCCTAAGCCATGAGCAGAGCGATGTCAGGCAGGGAGGAGAAAATCATCCTGCTTGGGTGCAGACAACCTCCAGCCATGAGCCTCCCACCTTCTCCGAGACTCCAAAGCCTTTTCCCACCACTGAACAGCACTGGAGATTCCAGAACCACTTCCCAAAATTGTCTGAGAAACAATGGATTCATTTTTTCTGGTTTACAGACAAGTACTGAGCTTGGTCATCCTGCCCTTAGATCCAGCTGTGCTACAGCTGGGACAACCTGGGTGTCACCCTCACCAGAATGCTGATGAGGGAAACATGCGAGTCTGGGAGAGGAGATGTCCAGAGAACTTTGGAACAATGAAGATGGGAGGTGAAAAGGAGATTTCCTTGAGCAAATCCATAACTTGGAAGGCAGGAGGAGGCCTGGAAAGGACACACATGGCCCTGGAAGGGACCATGGCACTGAGAACACAAACATCTGTGTCTCAACACATTTTGTTCCAGAAGTCAACCACAGCACCATGTCCCTGCATCCTGCCAGCTCCCAAAAATGCACCAGACCAGGACCTAGCCTGGGCCCCCCTCCCTGTCTGCAGGCCCTCCATCACCCTATATCCATGACCCCATCATCCATATCTGTCACCCCCACTGGAGAGGGGGGCATAGGGATGGGTCACTCAGCCCTTGCTAATGTCCAGGTTTGAGGCTGCTGGAAGAAAGTTCCCGGTGAAGCATGTGCTCACTGAGCAGGCTATTTGCTTTATATACCTATACAACTACGTACGTATCCATATATATGTGTATATATTTATATATATATTTATGGGCGTGTGTTTGTATAGGTGGCTGCACAGTCCCCTGTGGTACAGCTCCTCCTTCCCTTCTGCCCAACACTCTTCAGCAGTGGAAAGATCTGCTTGGATTTTAAAAGCTCCAAGTGAAATTTGCCCACCCAGAGGACAACCCGTAAGCCCGAGTAGACGGGGCTGTGCAGTGCCCCGTGCTCCACCGGGTCGGGAGGACAAGTGCAGCAAACATCACCCCAGGGTGCACTGCCTGCCTGATACCAGAGAGGTCCTGCCCATCTCCCTGACCATGTCCACCACTCCCAGTATTGTCCAAGATTGGAGGAGTCCTGCTGCTGGATGGGTTGGTCTCTCTTCAAGTGCAGGCAATTTCTAGGGATTCTAGGGCCTCTGTGTCCCTCCTCCTCCTTGGATCAGGACTATCACCATCCTTAGAGCAGGTCGGCCATGGCTTTATCTGTCTCCAGTGCTGGCTAGGAAGGTGTGGTCCCACTCCAGGCCGTGGATTTTGGTGGCTATAGGCCAAACAATCACTCTTCAGTCTATTCCCTCCTTACATGTCCATCACTGCTCCAGGCACAGACGACCACATTGGATTTCAGTTCTTCCAGAGGAAAACCAGTGTCCTGCAGGAGCTGACTGAGGGCTTGGAGCCACCAGGAGACATTCCTAGCTTTCCCTCTCCTTACTGAGCCTTCCACTGTGTGCTGTGGTGGTGGGAAGGGGGAGTCTTTGCAAGGGCTCTGTCTAGACCGTTTCCTATTGAGAGCTCCCCAAAGTGAGTGAAAGGATTTTAAATTAGCTGAAAGGAAAAATGGAAAAAAAAATTCTTTTTAAATGCGAAACAATTATCTTTCTTTGCTTAAAAATACAGAATGCACAGAGCAGCTTAGTCCAGAAGCAGAAATAAAGGTTCATGAACAACTTTGTTCCCAGGACGTTACAGGTCACAGCAGGCTCTGGCTGACCCCACCAGCCCACCAGCCCCAACCCCTGCAGCCCCACTGGTGGCTCCTGCCATGCCAGCCCTCAGCCTTCTCCCCTACTCAAGGGTCCAGGTGACATCTGCTTTTTAAATGGGCATAGCTCTGACTGAAGATCTCGAGCAACTTCTGCCGTGTATTATGTCCTCGCCTCATAGCAAGACACTCCAGGGCGTTGTCCCTTCAGCATTGCCACCGGGTGAGGTTCAGGTCCCTGGGTTTCCTCCTGATAGAATCGCAGAGGCCTTGGTTGGGAAGGACAATGTAGATGTCCAGTCCCTCCTCCTCTTTGCATCAGGACTATCACCATCCTTAGAGCAGGTCGACCATAGCTTTGTCTGGCCAAGCCTTGAAAACCTCCAAGGACGGAGATGCCCCCACCAGTCTACCCCAGGGCTGCAGCACCGTCCCAGTGAAGGACCTCCTGTACCTCCCAAGTCACAACTGTGGCTGCTGCTCCTTGTTTTACCATCTGCCAATACCAAGAAGAATTTGGCTCCATCATCTGTCATTTCTATCTGCCCTTCAAAGAGCTGTAGGCTGCTGTTAGGTCCCAACTAGGCCTCCTCTTCACTCGACTAAACAAGCTCCAGAGCCTTCCCTCAGCAGTTGGACTGCGGAGCTGCCAAGACCTCATCAGGCTCCCAAATGTTTGCTGTCACTCTCTTTCCTCAGGGAGAGATCTCTGCTCTCTCCAGAGGGTCCCCATGACCTCTTCTTGCAAGGAACGTAGCACAGGCTTGCATAGATTTTGCCTGCCACCCCCTTGCCCCCAGGGAAGGCAGACATTGTTTGCTCCTCCAGATGTTTCCAATACAAACGCTGTGTTCCCTCAATTTGCAAGCACACATTTCTTTGGGTTTGTTTTTAACTTGTCCCAAGCGACGGTCATGCAAATGGGGTCTGGCCAACGCAGCTGGCCCCAGTGTACCAGCAGATCATCCCAGTGTGCCAGCAGATCATCTCCCGTCTCTCTATGAGATGTCAGGAGATCTCCAGGCTGCTCTTTCCCTGCTCCCCAGCAGGTGTCCATGGTAAATCCCTGCTCTGTCAAGGCTGCTGGCCACCAGGCTTACACCTAATAAGTTGCTGTAATTTCAGTTCATATTCCAGTCAGTTTTCAAAGACACTTCGGTCATTTTCTTGGCTCTGCTAAACATTCATGGCTGTGTGTCCTCTATGCTTGACATGAGCTTCAAAACAGCAGGGGCAAATTACAGCTGTATTCACAGACGTGGGGGGAGGGATACTGGGTAGTTATTAGATCACTGCATGTCTTCGAGTCCCATAAGCTGTGGTAGGACACAATATTTGCCCCACCAGCCACCTGGCTGATGCCAAGGTCTGCGGAGTGCAGTTTGGGTCCCTGCAGACGCAGCAGATAACCATGGAAACCCAGTTTCCCAAAGCATTGACTCAGTTTCCCAAAGCAAAGCACTGTGGACTTGGTTCAGCTCTGCGTGAGCAAATGCACCCAGAGCCACATCTCCACGCAGCCAAGCCCTGGGCTGGTCCTGCAACAGCACGTCACCCCTCGGCCATGCAGCACTCGTGCCTCGGCACATCTGTGCACTGTTCGCAGCACCTGGAGGGGGAGGCAGGATGCATCCGCTGCCCTCCCAGGTTCCCATCGGCCAGCAGCTGGCGGTAGGAAGAGAAACAGGCACTATGCGGAGAGAGCCAGCACGTCTCCAGCTCGCTGCAGCAGTCATGGGTGTCCATGCTACTAACGACTGGGGGAAGAAATAGAATAGAACCAGGGAGAGAAATCTAATTTTAGGTCAGAGCATCCTTGCAGGGTTGACAAGGCACCTTTAGCCTTTTCTTACTTTTCTGCTTTTCTCCATCGCTGCGTAGAGTCTGAAGCGGTCGTGGCTCCAGTGCCCATGACTGCAGGGATTTAGGGGAAGCTACAGAGTGTTTTAATCTCTTCCTGGCTGGTTCATTCAGCACTTTGACCCTCTCCTATGACCCAGGAGGGGATCCCAAAACTGTGTGTGAACTGTGTCACCAAAAATCCTCCTTCCCTGCCTGACTTCTTCCTCCTCCACAGGTCCACAGAGGAGAGAGGGGGCAGGCACGGCCCCTGGGCACAGCTCAGCTGGGTATGAAAAGGAAATATGCAGTATAAAATGGGAAGATAAATGGAAAAACAGGTTCTGCCCATCAGCGCATTTTGCAGAAGGGTCTCCCACAGACACGATCCCCAGCACCCAGCTCCCAGGGGCTGGCTCTCGCAGCCTGGACTTAGCAATGCTGAGCCCTGCATCTGACAGACGAGCGCTGCAGAAAGTTTTCTGACTTACAAGCCAACTCCCCGAAGTGCTTTTTCTTACCTAAAAAGGACTGTGACATTTAGTGAAGAAAAGGCCACCAAAGGGCACGTTGTGCGAGACACCAGCAGATCCCGAGCTGCAGGGACCACCCGATGCTCTCCTGGTCTCCTGGAACAGCATCCTGAGGAGTAAGCAGAAAAGCAACCAGCTGAAGGTGGGATACGCAGCAAGTAAATGTAACTTCTTTTTTTTTTTTTTTCCCCACTGCGTCTAGACCTGTTCCAAAAACCATTTAACAAATTCATCCAGCTGGCAGATGAGAACATGACTTTTATTGTCCCGGTGTAACAGTGCTGCGACAGCTCTGCCCGCGTGAGGATGGGAGGGAGGCAAGTCTGCGGGGGTGACTCACAACCATCATTAGATTAAACAGCAGATAGCGAAAAAAAATGGCCACACTTGCTGTTGTCCATGGCCACACTCTGATTTGTGGTTAAAAGCTAGTCCTTGTTTTCCGGCTATATCATTTGATTTAATAAAAAAACTTATTTCTTCCCACAAACATTGCCTCTTTCGTTATGTCTTCCTCAATAAAGCACTTCTTGGTGGAGTTTAAGGATAATTATTGGCTGCCTTATTTCTTCTAACCACTGTTCAATCACAGAAGTCACACAATCGATGACAAACACATTCTTAAGTATGGAAGGAGTTTTATTTAAAGCAAAAATATGATTCACCCTCAAATTTTACATTCAAAGTGCTTTAGAACATGAAAATATGTGGCAAACAAAGGAGATCTTGCAGCCACATTCCCTAGGAAGCAAAAAAAGCCATGATACTGAAATTATTTTGATTGCAACGAGGTGCCCATAAGGAAGCCTGGCAGGTTCAATTGCACCCCAGCTTCCACAAAGTCATCCCACCAAGAGGTGTGCGCTTGTGTTCGAGGAGAGCTTTGCTGGGTTGACCCATCGCGCTGGATCCAGCCCTCTGCTTCTCTCGACAGTCCCTGTACATAGAAAACCCTTTATTGTTCTAAGAAGGGGTGATTTCTATATTGCCTCAGCTCATTTAACAACACTTGGCCTTTACGAAGCTTTTCTAAGTGGTATCTTTATGGTCTTTTCCACTGTCCATTTTAACGAAGCCCTTTCTTTGATGAGCCCAATTATCGACTATGCGAGTCCTTAAGGATTTCTTCCCACGTACCTTCTAGTCCCTCCTGCGTCTCATTTTCCACTCAGCCTCCTTTGCTCTCAAGACCTTTCTCATCTTTCTCCCCCCCAGGCTGGACGGCTCAGCCAAGGCACTTCTGCCGAAGGATGCGTGGTGTCCCTGGGAAGGAGAACAGCTTTGCTACAGCCACATTCATGCTCCTTTCACAATGTCCCAGGGGAAATAAGATGCAGCGGTCCCACCTGCCAGCTTGCATCATTTTTTTCAAAACCATATTAAGGCCCATCTCACCCTCCCTTAAAAATAACACACATCAGGAATATCGCAGACTGGGAACTGGCAGTCTGCGGCTGACGCTCACAGCCCCGGGAGTTTGTTTCTGGGGTGAAATCTCTGCGATTCACTTCACTGAGACTATGGCTCGTACCAGCTTAGGAAAAGCTGCAATTCAGCACAGATCGAGCTGCTCGATTCATACAGATCAGGGAAAGCACATTCCCACCCTGAAGCTGCCTGGTTACCAAAGCACGGGGCAGAGCGTAGGGCAAATCCTGGAAAACAGTCATTAAACCATCTTCACCTGGAACCTTTCCCATGTCAGGCTGCAATGCTACTGAAGGTTTCTCTTTGGTGAACTCTGTTAGTATGGTTTCATAAGAAAAATGGGTTTATGCAGCTGTTTGGGGGGGGATGCCAGAAGAAGGCCCTCCTGGGCCCAGAAAATGGATGAGTTTTGTTTGGTTTCTGGTCCTACCCGTGGCCAAGAAGTGCAATGTGGAACGGAGAGGAGGAAGCCGAGTGCTGAGAGGGCAACATGCAAGAGAGGGCAGAGCATTGGTCTGGGACCAAAAGGCCCTAATTCCTGCTCTACATGGGCTTCCTTGAGGTCCTTGAGAAAGTCCACATGCCTCAGTGTCTCCAACCATAAATAATGGCAAAGGAAAGACAATAAAAGCCCAATATCTTCATAGAATCATAGAATAGTTTGGGTTGGAAGGGATCTTAAAGCCCACCCAGTGCCACCCCCTGCCCTGGGCAGGGACACCTCCCACCAGCCCACGTTGCTCCAAGCCCCGGCCAACCTGGCCTTGAACCCCTCCAGGGATGGGGCAGCCACAGCTTCTCTGGGCAACCTGGGCCAGGGGCTCACCGCCCTCACAGCCAAGAATTTCTTCCCAATATCTCATCTAAATCTCCCCTCTTTCAGTTTGAAGTCATCACCCCTCATCCTGTCACAACAGGATTCCTGTAGGCCCCGTTTAGGTACTGGAAGGCCGCTATAAGGTCTCCCTGGAGCTTTCTCTTCTCGAGGCTGAACAACCCAAACTTGATTAAATAATGCTCATTAGTGCCCTCCATTAAACAGCACTCCTGTTCCTGACTACAGGTTCTGAACAGAGAAGGAATATATCCATTTTCCAGGTTGCAGCCAAGCAGTCCCACCGACACGCTGGAGGACAGGGCTGGCGTTCACAGCGCTCCTGCAAATTCGGGGAGGTTGACGTGACAAAGCAGCAGCCCCACAGGAGGAACAAGCACAAGACCCCCCTGCCCGGGCTGAGCTGCTGAGGGGGGGACAAACACGGGCCGGCACAAGGGGCTGGTGGGAGCTCAGCGAGAAGAAGAGCCGGGGGTTAGCGCCGATCACAAGCTGAGCATGAGTCAGCCGTGTCAAGCTGTCACAACCGCTAAACAGTGCTTGGGGACGTGTAAACAGGAAAATAACTGCAAGGCAGCTGAGGGTGCCAGGCTGCTGGGCGGTGGGTGGCGGGCGGCAGGGGCAGGGGGTGCTGCCTGCCCGCGGAGCCACACGGGGAGCACGGGCATGGCGGCTGCAGCGAGGGACCTGTGGGGCTCAGCACCGTAGGGGTTTGCCTGGGGAGGATGCAGCATCCCCGGGGATGGAGGGATTTAACTTTTCTCCAGGGGATTTAAGGCCCAGAGAGAGAGAAACATCTGTCAGGAATGATGTATTTAGGGTTGATCATGGGCTCACGCGGGTTTATAGATACGCCCCTCAGCTCCTGGAGGAAACACCAGGTGATGTCCCAGGATGGCTGAGCAAGAGCAGGATGGGACCCTGCATGCCCACAGTGCTCCTGCGCTTGCTGTAGCCACAGGCAGTCCTGAGGTGACACAGGGCATGATCCAGGACCGGGTCCGGGTGCAGGACCCCAGGGGTGTGGGTGCACTCAGAGTGCTCCATCACCGGCAGTCGGACGCTCTGGCGCTGGCTGCGCTGGACCAGCCTCTCGGTGGGAGACGGAGCGTGGCCATGGCCGCATCCAGCCATGGAGGCTGCAACTCCCCAGGCGAGAGCCTGAGCTGCTCATTTATTTTTGATATCCTCATGACAACCACAGCGCAAGACTGTGAGAAAGGGAGAGGCTGCAGGAGCAGCTGCCGTCCCCGGGGAGACACAGGGACAAGCACCCGGGCGCCCTGCACAGGGAAGAGGCTCTTCCAGCAGAATTCTTTCCCTGTTCAGGTCCCTCTCTGGAGCAACCAGTTTAACAAAGCACCTTCCCCTACCTCCTCCTTATCTCTTATCTCCTGGAAAAAAACCCCACACGTCTGCTCATTTCCGAGCCCCAGCTACCCCCAGCAGCATCGCTGGAAGCGGGGGCTGCAAAGCCGAGCCGTCCTCGCCCCGGTCCCCGCACCCACCGTCTCTGGAAGCGTTGCTCACTATCAGCTGAGCCTCACTCATCCCAGCCCCAGATGGTTTGCCGTGGGTGGGGATGAACCCCCCCTCACCACCCCAACTCCCCGCTGCTGCCCGCGCTGTGCCCAGGGCTGGCAGCAGGGGACGAGAGGGGGGTGGCAGAGGCTGAGGGGATGCTGCTGCCCCCGGGGCACTGCATGTGTCGCTCCCCCAGGACCTCGGGTCCCACCGGAACACATTTCCTTGGGTGACAGCTTGCTCGTGCACCCACACGACTGGGTCCCAGCAGCAGGGATTTCAGGGCTTTCTTATTCTCTAGCACACAAACGTGCGTTTGCAGGTTTTTAAGCAACTTGGCAAAAAGTTCCTCCTCCACCCAAAATCCAGGAGGCAAAGCAGTCTGGCACCGAGGAAGAGCAATGCAAAACCAACACACACAGGACCCCAGGAGGGATGGTGGGCATCGTTGCAGCACGGTCAGAGAGCTCAGGGCATCACTGGGAGGTGAGCCCTCATCCCTCCTCACCTCCCGGCTGTTTCCACTAGAAGAAACAAAATGACAGTGGCAAATTGCATGTTAATCCTGCAGCCCAGACCCTCAAAGGCAGTTTGGTGCCTGAGCAGTGGAACTTAAGCCCTTAAATCCTTCTGCAAATCCAGGCTGCAATCTTGTAGAATCATAGAATCATAGAATGGTTCGGGTGGGAAGGGACCTTAAAGATCACCCAGTGCCACCCCCTGCCCTGGGCAGGGACACCTCCCACCAGCCCAGGTTGCTCCAAGCCCCGTCCAACCTGGCCTTGAACCCCTCCAGGGATGGGGCAGCCACAGCTTCTCTGGGCAACCTGGGCCAGGGGCTCACCACCCTCACAGCAAACAATTTCTTCCCAATATCTCATCTAAATCTCCCCTCTTTCAGTTTGAAACCGTTACCCCTCGTCCGATCATTACACTCCCTGATAAAAGTCCCTCCCCAGCTTTCTTGGAGCCCCTGTAAGTGTCCTCTCATAGGAGCGGGCACCGCAGTGGCACCAAGGTTCATCCTCCCTGCACACTGGAGAACACCGCCCGGAGCTCTGCTGTCTCCAGAGTACCAGAATAGACTTCAGTGCAGAAAAAGACATCTCCTGACACAAATGCACAGGGATTGAACCACGTTCCTGTAGCACCCTACTGCATTTGTCCCCAAAACCTTTTGGACATTCAGTGTCGCTGCATCGCACTAGGATACGTCCATGTTTTTATGTGAACCTCCAGCCTGACCCGTTTCATCTCCTGCCTTTGTGCCCCCTCTCCATTCCCCTGCGAACCGTATAAATCATGGAAAGGGCACAGAGCTGCAAAGAAATCAGTCACAGCCCCTGGGCACTTGCGTGCTCCCTTCCTGCCCCGAGCCAACCTCCAGTACTTAAGTTTGTCGACAACCCCAAGCCGAGTGGTATGGTCAACAGGCCAGCGGGACGGGATGTCATCCAGAGGGATGGTGGAGGTGGGGAGGTGGGCCTGAGCAAACCTCATGAAGTTCAACAAGGCCAAGTGCAAGGTCCTACACTTGGGTCGGGACAACTCTCTTTATCAATACAGGCCGGAGGATGAGGTGATAGAGAGCAGCCCTGCGGAAAAGGACTTGGGGTCCTGGTGGATGAAAAGCTGGACATGAGACAACGATGTGCGCTTGCAGCCCAGAAGGCCAATCGCATCCTGGGCTGCATCAAAAGAAGCGTGGGCAGCAGATCCAGAGAGGTGATTCTGCCCCTCTGCTCCGCTCTGGTGAGATCCCACCTGGAGTCCTGTGTCCAGCTCTGGAGCCCTCAGCACAAGAAGGAACATGGACCTGTTGGAGCGGGGACAGAGGAGGCCACGAAGAGGATCCGAGGGCTGGAGCCCCTCTGCTGTGAGGACAGGCTGAGAGAGTTGGCGGGGTTCAGCCTGGAGAAGAGAAGGCTCCGGGGAGACCTTCCAGCCCCTTCCAGTCCCTAAAGGGGCTCCAGGAAAGCTGGGGAGGGGCTGTTTGCAAGGGCATGGAGCGACAGGACGAGGGGCAGTGGTTTAAACTAGAGGAGGGCAGGGTTAGATCAGCCATTAAGAGGAAGTTCTTTCCACTGAGGGTGGTGAGACACTGGCCCAGGTTGCCCAGAGAGGGGGTGGAGGCCCCATCCCTGGAGACATTCAAGGCCAGGCTGGATGAGGCTCTGAGCAACCTGATCTAGTTGAAGATGTCCCTGCTGACTGCAGGGCATTGGACTAGATGGCCTTTAGAGGTCTCTTCCAACCCAACACAGTCTGTGATTCTATGATTCTATGATTCTGCTAATACACCTCTCTCACAGCAGCCGCCCCACCTCCCTCGGGCATCAATGTCCCCATGGTACGGTAGTTCTCCACCAGCTGCCCCTCTCCTTCTGTTTGACGAGCTCTGCCACCTGGGGTTTGCCCTGCAGGTGACAAAACCAGCCAGTGGGAGAAGGCAGAGGCGAGGCTGTGTGTGCTCAGCTGCTCCTTCGCATGGATTGGTGACGTTGCCTTACTCAGCCCAAGCAACAAATTGTGCTGATTAAGCGCAAGCTCAGGTTGTGTCTGATTGCAAGCATGAGCAGCACGGAGCAGTCCAAGGGGATTCCCAGTCCTGGAGGTCCATGTGGGGATGGAGAGCAGTGGGATGGGGAGATGCCACCAGCCCACGCTCGGCCCCTTCTCTCCCTTGCATGGGGGAGCTGGGAGGCCCGGCTGGCAGGAGCTCTGCCTATGGAGAGATTCCTTTCAGCTGAAAGGCCGTTTCATTTCTTTTTTTAATCATATTTCCTCCAACTTAGTGAAGGTGCAACAGTTCCCTTTGAATCTTGAATGGTGCTGCAGATGTCCCCCCGAGCACAACGGGGACTGTTTGCTGGCCACAAAGCGTTCCTGTGGCAGCCCAGCTAGTTGTGTTATTACCTTATTGATTACTGACCCAAATTGTGCTGATTATTAACAGCCCACCTGTATTTGGAGGCCTGGATGGGCCTGTGGAATGATGGACCCACATGTTTTCAGTGCAGAGTTCAGTGCGTTCCCACTGCCGTGGCTCCAGGCTGGGCTACGCCACAACAAAGGGGTGTCCCATGTGGTTTGGGGTGCCACAAATACCAGTTTATAACCCCAGCACTGGCCTGGCTTTCTCTGGGACACTGGCCACTTCTCCAGGCTGCTTAACCCCCTTTAATGGGGCATGAACTCCCCTTAACAGGGCTAGTGGGTGTGGGGTGATGGAATTAGAGGTGGGGATGGGGTGTGGTACTGGGCTTGGGGATTGAGGATTTCAGGACAAGAGGTAACGGGCACAAACTGGAACATGGCAAGTTCCACCTCAGCATGAGGAGGAACTTCTTTGCTGTGAGGGTGGCAGAGCCCTGGCACAGGCTGCCCAGAGAGGTGGGGGAGTCTCCGTCTCTGGAGACATTCCAAGCCCGCCTGGAGGCGTTCCTATGCCACCTGCTGTGGGTGACCCTGCTGTGGCAGGGGGTTGGACGGGATGATCTCCAGAGGGCCCTTCCCACCCCTGCCAGTCTGGGATTCTGGGATTCTGTGATGGCTCATCCTTTACAGCCAAGGGGAGGTGGATGGAAGGGGCTGGGGGCAGGAGAGGTTTTGTTCTCTGCCATTTTGTCCAAGTAAAACTGCTGCAAGAGTGGCTGAAGGGCCCTGGGGACAGAAAAAGGACCAGCCACCTTCAGTTGCTTTTACTTCATAGGCTGCGCGTGTCACTAACGGGGGGAAAGGATGAAGCACGTGGCTGCCATGTGACAGCACTTGCCAGTGAGGTCAGGCTGCCATTTTGGGGACAAACAGTGTGGCTGATGGAGCCATCTCCATCACTCCAGGTACCAGCAGCCAACCCCTCTCCCAGCCCAGCGGGGACCGTGGGACCCTGGGTGACCGACCCCGCGCCCTCCCCAGCCACCAGCGGGACTCTGTCGGGGGTGGCACAGGACAGTATGGCAGGCTGGAGCGGCAGGCTGGCTTGGTGGCCGGACCAGCCTGTCCTCACCCTGTCACATCTCCCAGCCGCATCACTACTCCATGAAAGCCCCCTCTGCCACCAGAGCGGGGGGATTCCTCCTTATCAACATCTTCGAGGTGAGCAAGTTGTTTATTTCTTGTATTGCAATTCACTGCTAGAATTAGTGCAAAAGGGAAGGAAATGTTCGTTTTGTTGCGTTAAAGTCCCTGGTTGTCCCTTGCCCGGGGATTGCCCCTCCTGGGCTGCGTTGCTGGTGTCACCGCGGGGAGAGCACTGCCGCGGGACGTGGGGAGCTGCACATCCCCAGCTGCAAGGGCAGGAGGGAATGAGTCAGAGAGGGAAAGAGGGGGAGGGAGGTGGCTTATGAAAAGTCCTAGTTGTTACGGGGAGAAGGGGAGGGAAAAAAAAGAAAGAAAAAAAAAGGAAAAACCAAACCAGAACTGCGCGGTGCTCCCTAGAAGACCCTATGGAGGAGGGTGACGTAAGGGCAGCCTGTGCTTCCCACACCGCTGCCTTCATCGCTGAGACACGAGCCAGTGCGGAGCCCTACGTGACAGCCAGCAGCAGGACAGGAGGGAGGATGCTCCCTGGGACAAACAGGACGATGCTCCCCGGGATGGGTGGGAGGATGCTCCCCAGGATGGGTGGGAGGATGCTCCCCGGCACGGGGTTTCCCCAGGACCTGGAGCGAGCTGAGTCTTTGCAAAGCTGGGACATGGCGTGTCACCTCACCAGCATCTTGGGAGGAGGGAAGCCAGAAAAAAAGCGGAAATGGGACACAGCTGAAAGAGCCAAAGGTGCAAGCGTCTGTCAGAGCAAATGTTTCCACTCCTTGTGCAGCTCCTTGGGATCTTCTCAGCTGGGGGGCTCAGCCCCCTCCCTTCCTTGAGCTAAATGACGCTGTGCTTGAAGGGATGCTTGAGGGCTTATGGCCACTCTCCAAGCACAAATAACACAGGTGATGCTAGGAAAAAAGCTCAACAGCAGTGCTGTGTGGCTTAGAGAAATGGCTTCCTATGAGCAGCTTGGTGGGGCCACCCCATGGAGTGTCACAGGGAGCTGGGCAGCCCCAGAACAGGCAGTGGGACCACGGGATTTAGCTGGATGAGAGTAGTTTTGCTGGAGATGGGAAAGGAGACACCCTATAACATGTGTGGAGGCTCCTACCATCAAGGAGGGATGAAAGGTGGGATTTGCTTTACGGGATGATTCTGTGGCCTGGAGAAGCTCTGGGGTGCCCCATAAGTACCCCGTTCCCCATCCAGCTTCATGGGCAACGGGGAGGACTGCAGAGTCCAAGCAAACTCATCTCCCCCTTTGCTGATTCCCTGTGGTCTCAACAAGGATTTGGGGGTGCTCGGAGCTGGCTCCGTGTCTCTGGGCCCAGTGTTAATTCCAGTTTGGGATCTGGAAAACCTCAAGGTGTGATGTGGAAACCCACCACCTGCCACAGCACTAGCAAGAGCTTGCAGGGACCTCTTTGCAGCTGAGGCTTCAGTAGCTCCCACACCAGGAAAGGTCTCTGTCTCGTTCCCTCTCTTGCACCAGCAGACATGGCTCGTGGGCAGCAGGAGGTCACGAACACCTCTCGAGAGGGCTCAGACTCCCAGGAGCCGCTGAGCGTTGTGCAATGTGAGCTGTTCAGGGTGTGAGAAATACCTGTTTAAGAGTAATTCTGATGGCAAATCCTTCAGGCGACAGCAGCGGTGGCCTCCAACAACCCCCTCCTGTCCCTGGCTGGACAGTGAGGGACATCTCCCCGGTGGGAGCAACCTGGGGTGGTGATGGTCAGCACTTGCAGAGCAAAACCCTGCTGAGAAAGTTCTTCAGCACCAGCGTGTCCGTGGGCCAGCTCAAGACCACGTGACCTGTGTCCCCAGCTGTGTCCTCCTGGCCACCATCCCACCCTGCTGCCCCAGGGCTGGCACTGGGCTCCTGTGGAGAGTCAGGGCAAGGCTGGATCCACCCAGGAGTTCAGTGGTTTCCCTGCTGGGGAAGCATCTCCGTGCGTGGTGAAGAAGCGAGCCTGCACTTGATGTGGGTTTCTCTGAGCACACGTGAGCCAGGCTTTGGTGGGATGGAGAAGGTCACCAAAAGGGGTGACAGCAGGGTGGGGACCAGCAGCAGGACATCGTGTCCCAGCGAGGACCAGCGGGACACATCCCCCAGGGTCATGGCTCGACCTCCCCGTGACTGAGCTGCAAACAAGAAGACAACATCCATTTATTTATTTATTTAAATTATGTCTTTATTTAAATTATTTCTTTATTTGAATTAATTATTTATTTATTTCTAAAGCCTGGGGTTTGGGGTTTTTTTAATCCCCCAAGAAAACGCCTGCAAAGCTGCGGTGACTCGTGCGCGGTGCAGGAGCATGTGTTGGAATGAGGTTAGCCGGGGCGAGGCTGCGCCGCTGCCTTAGGGAGCTGCTGGAGATACAGCCTGTTCCCACTCACGTCGGTGGATATTTATAGATACAGATGTTTCTCTAGCAGCAGGGTTCAAGCTTGATTTTTTTTTTTTTTTTTTTTTTTTTTTTTTTTTTTTTACTCCCTGTCTTCCTTTGTGTCTCCCCTTTGCTCTTCAAAGTGATGCTGAAGGTAGACAAAGCAGCTCCAGAGAGCAGTGGGGAGGCAGAGAAGTCACTCCCCGCTCCAGGGGTTTAGAAATAAAGTGTCCCAGTGGGTTGGGGTGCCCCCGTGTCCCTGCGCGAGGACGGGGGCACCTTCTCAGAAAGCCACAAACCCTCACCCTGACCACAGCTGGCGGCCGGCCCGGGTCACAGCGGGCTCTGCCTCCGGGCACCGCAGCTGGAGAGCACCCAAGGGAGCCATATCAGCCCCCGTTCAATGGGTGGAAACCACTGGGAGTGATCCTCCGAGGGCTGGGAGGGGGCTGAGCGTGGGGCCAGGCCCCCTGGGGCACCCCCCCGTGCCTCCCCTGGCAGCAAACCCCGCCATGCGTTGCACCAGGGGACGCTCGGTCCATGCCCCTGCAAAACAGAATGGGATATTTGGGGCTCACTGGTGCCAGGGCTGTTTGCTCCCCGCTGTAAAGGGGGATTTTTCACCTCCGTGGGGTCCCTCTCACCCCCTCCCCAGGGCAGGGCTCAGCCCTGACGCCTGCCCATCGCTGTGGGGCTCCGCCGGGCTCACACACCCCGAGGAGCCCTCGCAGATGATGCTCGCCCACAAACCCAGCCAAGCGGCCGTGCTTGGCTTATTCCTCCTGCTCCTTTAACCCCGCCGATTCTCCAGCACCTTCCTACCCCAAGGAAGGTTGGGGTGAACTTCTTGGGGAGGAAAAAAAGACCAAGTGAACTAAATCCACGCCTCCGGGGGGGAGGCAGCGTTGGGAGATGCTGCCTCTGCCTCTGAGCGTTATCTTCGGAGGCTGGGCAATGGCTTTGCTCCACAATTAATTATACATGCTCTGTGGTCCGTCTGGGAGGCATTAATGGCTCCAGATGCGGATCATGGGGCTCTGCGTGGCACTGTAAATACGCTGGAAGTCCAATTTGGATTTCCCCGGGTGCCTCATTTAAATGAATTATGTAAACTCTTTCCCCTCCTCTTTTGAGCAAAAGCCAGTCCGGCTGCTGCCCAATGTGTTAATCCCATGAATAAAATAAAAAACAAGGCAGACCATGCATTAAAGAGAATAAAGCAGTGTCGTGGAGTGCTGGTATCGCCTGGGGACCGGGGTGGGCAGGGAAACAGTTTGGGACTGCGACTGGCCCCATCACCCTGGACCTGGGTGTTTATTGGGGGGGTCCCCTGCTTCTGCGCGGTCCTAAACCCCTTGATGACCCCAGGAGGGTGCCGTCCCCATCCCTGGGTTTAAATTCAGCGTAATTTGGCAGCGCAGCCATCACGGCCCTCTCCGGTAAAGCAAACTGCTGAGTGACTTTGCCTGGGTTCCCCCATTTCCCATGTTACCCTTATTCCCCCCATATCCATCACTCTGACGTGCCCCCCCAGGGAGAGAAAATTAGAGCAATTAAAGCTGCATCGGTAGATAGCGCCGGTGCCGGTATCTGGATGTCTCAGCAGTGCATGGTCTGATCCTGCTCTCCGGGCTGGGGCTGCGACCCGGGTGTAGGATGGGGAGGGACAGGCTGGGGGGGGCACCCTATGCAGGGCTGTGTCTTCTGCTGAGCGAAAGATGGCAGATGCTGGCTGATGGATTACTCACCCAGAAAATGAGAAGGAAAAGGGCCACTCCGCTTCTGAAACCAGGTGGCTGCGGGTGCCAGGGGCTGGCCCATGTCCCCAGGTGGACCATTAGTTGAAGCCACCAGGATCTGGAGGCCAAATCCCAGAATCACAGACAGGCAGGGGTTGGAAGGGCCCTCTGGAGATCATCCCGTCCAACCCCCTGCCAGAGCAGGGTTACCCACAGCAGGTGGCACAGGAACGCCTCCAGGAGGCTTTGGAATGTCTCCAGAGACGGAGACTCCACCACCTCTCTGGGCAGCCTGTGCCAGGGCTCTGCCACCCTCACAGCAAAGAAGTTCCTCCTCATGTTTAGCTGGAACTTCCCATGCTCCGGTTTGTGCCCGTTACCCCTTGTCCTGTCCCCAGGCCCCACTGAGAAGAGCCTGGCCCCATCCTCCTGACACCCACCCTTTCAGTATTTATAAGTGTTGATGAGATCCCCCCTTCAGCTGTGTTTTTTCCAGACTGAAGAGACCCAAATTCCTCAGCCTTTCTTCATGAGAGAGATGTTCCAGTCCCCTCAGCATCTTGGCAGCCCTTTGCTGTCCCCTCTCCAGCAGTTCCCTGTCCTTGACCTGGGGAGCCCAGAACTGGACCCAGCACTCCAGGTGTGGCCTCCCCAGGGCAGAGCAGAGGGGGAGGATGACCTCCCTCCACCTGCTGGCCACGCTCTTCTTGATGCACCCCAGGATGCCATTGGCCTTCTTGGCCACAGGGGCCCATTGCTGGCTCATGGTCACCCTGTTGTCCGCCAGGACTCCCAGGTCCCTTTCCACTGCGCTGCTCTCCAGAGTGGATGATGGTCCCTAAACCGGGCACATGTTGGAGAGAGCCTGTAGCTCATCATCACTGGCAGAGTTGGAGCAACCAGACCCTGCCGTATATTTCTTAAATACCCAGCTAACCTCCCAAAAGTAGAGCTGCCGCTGCAGGGTGTACACACAGCATGGGGACATTTCCCGTTGGAAGTGACAATCACCAAAAAAAAAGGAAATTTTTAGACCCTCATTGACCCAGTGGTGGTTATGCACCCCCCACGTGTGCAACCTCTCCTTGGTGCATCCCTTTTCCATCAGCCCCGTGAAGCAAAGCCGCAGTCGGGGAATCCCAGGCGTAACGTTGGGCTGTCTGGCAGCAGGTTGTCACCCCGAGCGGGAAGGTGACAGCCCCCATGGGGTGCTCCCTGCAGCCTTGGGGGAGCTCAGGGGCGATGCCCAGCTGGGGGGGGCTGCTGCCCGTCCCCCCTGCCAACCCACAGCAGGGTGTTTGGACTCAGAAATGGATCTCACTCGCTATCAAGCAATTGCAGAAGAGCCACAGCTCCCCGCCCCCGTGACAGAGAGGGGATTGCGATGCCCAGACTGACCTCGGCATCCCTGCCCGGGAGCCGCACTCACGTCATGCTTAGGCCTAGGGATTTTTTTTGCCACCAATCCATTGTTTTTTATTTATATGCAGGAAAATATAGCAGCCGAGCTGCCCCATGGCTTGAACTCCTGCTCGGGGTGCTCTGCAGCTGGACGAACGTGGACACATAAATACATTTGGGATGGGACGGTGGCCTCATACAGACAATAACCCACCACGGGGAGGTTTTTCTCCACTGAAACCCAACATCAAAGGATGCCGGAGGCGACGTGGCTTGGCAGCCACAGCAGCAGAGCCGGAGTCACTCCGAGTTGCCCTGCCTCAGTTTCCCTAGTTGTTTTGGGGGTGCAACGATCATTACAGTGAGGTGGATTTGCTAGTGGTTTGAAACATCTGCTAAAGAAAACGGAGAGCGAAGATTTTTCTTATTTAGATAAATAATGGCAAGGAGGCATGACGTGAAAATAAATCTTGTTAGCGGACCCTTGTGCAATCCAGACCTTCCCGAGTCAATCCAGGGGAGGGGGGACATTGCCACTCGCCACTGGGTTGTTCCGGCAGTGCCACACTGGAGCTGTTTGGGTATGGCTGGAGAGCCGAAAGAAAGAGCAAGGAGTTCTTTTTTCAGAGAAAATCCCAGGGACGTGGCATTTTGGTGGTAGCTAGAGGCTTGCTGCTGGCTCAGCCGGACACATGTCCCGAGTGGGACACCCTGTCCCTGCGTCACCCACCTGCTGCTGTGTCACTGCTGGAACCAGAGTGGGTGGTGTGCTGCCAGCTCTGCAGAGCCATCCTCATCCTCGCAGGGGCTCCTTGGCCAGGGTTGGCATTCAGGAGCCAAGGGCACGTTTCAGGCAGCCAGTGCGTTGGGTTTCTCTCCCGTTGGCTTGCCCTGGTTGGGCACTGGCACTCCAGGAGGAGCTGGTGCAGATGAGGCACTGCGGCCGGCAGTTACAGCCGCAGCAGGGGCAGCGGTTTTCTGCTCTCCACAAAGGTGGGAAATGCAAAAGGCAGAGTTCATCAGGGGAAAGGTTTCAGCGTGTCCCAGCAGACCCTGGGAACCGTCTTGCATTGGCAAGTGTCACTTGCCCAAAGGTGCATATGGGGACGTACGAATCACCCCGTCAGCTCCCTGGCACATTGCTGCTCTGCACAGCCCGGATGCAGTGGGGGCTCCTGCATCTCCGCTGGAGCAGCAAAGGTGGGAGGGCATCTGCAAACACATTGCTAGGAGCGCGTCTGCCCCCCCCCCAGTTTCTGCCCAGGCCGCACACCTCAGCACTGCTCTCGCAGCCCAGCGCAGGCTGCCTGCAGGGTGCAGGATGTGGGGTGCAGGGTGCAGGGTGACGGGTGGAGGGTGCAGAACAAAGAATGCACAGTGCAGGGTGCAGGATGAAGGATGGAGGGTGAAGGGTACCTGATGCAGGGTGCCAGATAGGACTGGATAGGACCATGATACAGGACTCACAAGGCAGGATGCAGGATCCAGGGTGCAGCAGACATGATGAAGGGTGCAGGACGAAGGGTGCAGAGCACAGGATGCAGGGCGAGGGGTGCAGGAGGCAGGACATGGTGGAGGAGGAAGGATGCAGGATCGGGGATGCAGGCTGAGGGGTGTAGGGTGCAGGGTGAGCGATGCAGGGTGCGGGCTGAGGGATGCAGACTGAAGGGTGCAGGCTGAGGGATGTAAGGTGAGCAATGCAGGCTGAGGGATGCAGGGTACAGGGTGAGGGATGCAGGGTGCAGGCAGAGGAATGCAGGGTGAGGGATGCAGGGTGCAGGGTGAGGGGTGCAGGGTGCAGGCTGAGGGATGCAGACTGAAGGGTGCAGGCTGAGGGATGTAAGGTGAGCGATGCAGGCAGAGGGATGCAGGGTACAGGGTGAGGGATGCAGGGTGCAGGGTGCAGGCAGAGGAATGCAGGGTGAGGGATGCAGGGTGAGGGGTGCAGGGTGAGGGATGCAGGGCGAGGGCTGAGGAATGTAGGGTGAGGGATGGAGGGTGCAGGCAGAGGGCTGCAGAGTGCAAGCAGAGGGATGCAGGGTGAGGGATGAAGGGTGCAGGGTGCAGGCAGAGGGATGCAGGGTGTGGGATGAGGGATGCAGGATGAGGGATGCAGGGTGCAGGCAGAGGGATGCAGGGTGAGGGATGCGGGGTGCAGGCAGAGGGATTCAGGATGAGGGATGCAGGGTGCAGGCTGAGCAATGCACAGTGCTGGCTGAAGGATGCAGGATGAGGGCTGCAGAGTGCAGGCAGAGGGATGAAGGGTGAGGGATGCAGGGTGAGGGATGCGGGGTGCAGGCAGAGGGATGCAGGGTGCAAGCAGAAAGCAGAGGGATGCAGGGTGCAAGCAGAGGGATGCAGGGTGCAGGCAGAGGGATGCAGGGTGCAGGGTGAGGGATGCAGAGTGCAGGCAGAGGGATGCAGGGTGAGGGATGCAGGGTGCAGGCAGAGGGATGCAGGGTGAGGGATGCAGGGTGCAAGCAGAGGGATGCAGGGTGCAGGGTGAGGGATGCAGGGTGCAAGCAGAGGGATGCAGGGTGCAGGCAGAGGGATGCAGGGTGCAAGCAGAGGGATGCAGAGTGCAGGCAGAGGGATGCAGGGTGAGGGATGCAGGGTGCAGGCAGAGGGATGCAGGGTGCCGCAGCGCGTGCTGCCAGCACCACCTCGTGGCTGCGCCGGCCCCGTTCAGCCCCGCCCGCTCCTGCCCGCTCCTGCCTCCTCCCGTGCCCGCGGGCGGCTCCGGTGCCCCCTCCCAGTCCTCTTCTCCCGCCCGGAGCGGGCCCGGCCACGGCGATGGGCCGGATCGCTGCCCCAGCACAGGGCTGAGCCGGGGGCCCGATCCCGGGGAGCCCCAGCGGGGGCAGATGACGGGGACCCATCACCTCCCACGGCTGCTCCGGGGCAGGGACCCCCTGCCAGAACACGCACCCCCCCGGCATACACCCCAACTTGCAACATGCACACCCCAGCACAGCGCATACCCCACCGCCATGCTCACCCCATCCCCATGTGCCCCCGGGCACGGTGCGAGCACCCCAATAGGTTGTGTACCCCATGGTGTGCACCCCATGTTTGCCACCACCTCCTGCCCCGCAAGCGACGTGCCCTCCTCCAGCAGCGACTCTCGGGGTGACACAGGCTGGCAGCGGGGTGCAGGGCTCCAAGCCATCGTGCCCCAAAGCGCTGCCACCCCTGCCTGCACCCACAGGGCAGCCAGCTGGGCCCTCACCCCGGCGTTAGGGCTGTTTAATACAGCCCCTTTCCTCCCCCTCCCGCACACCCAGCACATGTGTCAGGAAAAACCCCAGAACGACAAATCTGACAGGTTTATTCCAAACAAGACTTTATTAACAAGGGGCCAGGCCAGCGCAGCCTGCGGGAAGCCCGAGCTGTGCTCCAGCGAGGCCCAGGGACCCGTCCTCCCGCGGGGACGGCTGGGCAGGAGAGCCCTGGAGGAGCTGGGGCCACCGCCAAGGCTGGGGGGATGCAGCGGGACGTCTGCCTCCAGCCACAAACCCCCAAGATTCCTTTTCCTCTAGGCTGTTTGGGGAGGCAACACCGGTCGGGTCCCGGGTCCCGATACACGGCTGGGCCCCAGAGCCCCTCCAAAAGGCACCACGGTCCCGGGGCACCAAGCGAGACAACAGCAGCTAGTGAAACCCAAACCCTCCCAAGGCACGGCAGTGGTCTCCACTAGGAGAAGAGGGTATGGAGGCACCGCCAAAGGCACTAGACAAACATGGAGATGATAAGAGGTTTAAAAACACCCTCAAGTCTTTCTCAGCCCTTGCTGATTTTCCCCGCTTGGCACTTCATCCCTTGCCAAATAAAACAACAGACTTGCAAGAAGGCACAACCCAGCACAGCTGCTCCTGTGCACAAAACCCGAGGCTAAGGCAGAGCTGGGGTTGTCCCCAGCCTCGAGGAACAAGGATGCGGTGGCTCCGACCTGGCAGCGGGATGCCTGAGGCCACCTCAGCTGAAGTCCCGGTCCGGCAGCACCAGTGGAGCCACCAACGTCCAGAGGTAGAGCAGGAGCCCGGCCCAGCTGGAGCAGATCTTCACCCACACGGCCGTCCAGGGGCTCGTCAGCACCTGCAAGCTCTCGTCCGGCCTGAAACAGCAAACACGCGGGTGGCACCCATCACTGCACTGCACCGGCGGGGTGGCATCCCCCTGTGTGTCCCGAGCACGGCGGGCAGCCACCGCGCTGGGGAGGGATGGGGGCTGTGAGCACCAAGCCATGGGTGCAAGGCAAAGAGCATGGAGGAGAGAGCGGAGGCGCCCTGTGCTTGCAGCCACGCAGATCCCTGCAGCCACTCAGCTCGCCCCAGGGATCATAGAATCATAGAATGGGTCGGGTGGGAAGGAACCTTAAAGATCATCTTGTTCAACCCCCCTGCCCTGGGCAGGGACACCTCCCACCAGCCCACGTTGCTCCAAGTCCCGTCCAACCTGGCCTTGAACCTCTCCAGGGATGGGGCAGCCACAGCTTCTCTGGGCAACCTGGGCCAGGGGCTCACCGCCCTCACAGCAAAGAATTTCTTCCCCAGATCTCATCTAAATCTCCCCTCTTTCAGTGTAAAACTGTTCCCCCTCGTCCTATCATTACATTCCCTGATCCAGAGTCCCTCCCCAGCTTTCCTGTAGAATCACAGCATGATTCCCCGCTGCAGCAGCCTACAGCGCCCCACATCCCAAGGGATGCCAGGCTGCAGCCGAGGATGCCGCAGCAGGGAGCTGATGAGCCCAGGCACAACCTGCCATAGGCAGCCCTATGCCACTTAAAAATAATTAACGCTGATTAGAGCGCACGTTAAGTGGGCTTGCACCCAGGCGCATCGCAAGCAAACAGCTCTGCCCAGCACAAGAGCAGGGAGGGCGCCAGGAGAGGGGGATGCAGAGGAAGGGGGACAGTCCCCAGTCCCCGCGGGGGCTCTGCCCACCTGTACCAGTTGGTGAGGGTCATCATGATGTAGAGGGCGGCGAGGAGGAGGCAGAGGTGGAAGAAGGTGTAGTTGTAGGCCACGCCGTCCTGCTCGTTGTCATAGGCGCGGTGGAGCCCGCTCTCCCCGGCCCCCGCCTCACTGCCTGCCCCGGCCCCGCTCTCCTCCGTCAGCATCAGCTTGTTGACCTGGGGGTGGTCCGAGGAGCGGACGCTGTGGGCAGAGGGACGGCAGGCTCAGGGCTGCCCCCCAGCCTGAGCTCAGCCCCCCATGCCCACCCGCCTGGGGATCATAGCATCATAGAATCATAGAACCATAGGGTGGGAAGGGCCCTCTGGAGACCATCCCGTCCAACCCCCTGCCAGAGCAGGGTCACCCACAGCAGGTGGCACAGGAACGCCTCCAGGCAGCTTTGGAATGTCTCCAGAGACGGAGACTCCACCACCTCTCTGGGCAGCCTGTGCCAGGGCTCTGACACCCTCACAGCAAAGAAGTTCCTCCTCGTGTTTAGGTGGAACTTCCCATGTTCCAGTTTGTGCCCGTTACCCCTTGTCCTGTCCCCAGGCACCACTGAGAAGAGCCTGGCCCCATCCTCCTGACACCCACCCTTTCAGTATTTATAAGTGTTGATAAGATCCCCCCTCAGCCGTCTTTTTTCCAGACTGAAGAGACACAAATCCCTCAGCCTTTCTTCATCAGAGAGATGTTCCAGTGCCCTCAGCATCTTGGTAGCCCTTTGCTGTCCCCTCTCCAGCAGTTCCCTGTCCTTCTTGACCCGGGGAGCCCAGAACTGGACCCAGCACTCCAGGTGTGGCCTCCCCAGGGCAGAGCAGAGGGGGAGGATGACCTCCCTCCACCTGCTGGCCACACTCTTCTTGATGCACCCCAGGATGCCATTGGCCTTCTTGGCCACAAGGGCCCATCGCTGGCTCATGGTCACCCTGCTGTCCACCAGGACTCCCAGGTCTCTTTCCACAGCGCTGCTCTCCAGCAGGTCACCCCCAACCTGTCCTGGTGCGGGGGGTTATTCCTCCCCAGGTGCAGCACCCTACACTTGCCCTTCTTGAATTTCCTGAGGTTCTTCTCTCAGAGCAGGGTGCCCTGCAGAGCCATCCCTGGGACAAGCAGGGCATTTGGGGGACGCAGCTTGTGCAGAAACCCTAAAAGTTGCGACCACAAACACGCAGGGCAGCCTGCCCTGTCCCTGGGGACCGGGATGGCTTTGCAAGAGGCACTTAGTGACAAAAACCCTGGAGCAAGCTGTGACCTTCCCTCCAGTGTGGCTTTTCCACCTGACATCCCCCTGCTCCGGGCAGGCAGAGGGACGGTGCGGACCCCAGGGACATGGGCCACGTCCTCACCTGATGAAGAGGGTGCAGAGGATGAAGATTATCAGTCCCACGATGCTCGGGGCGTCCCACCATGTTGTCAGCGTCTGGCTGGCCATCGCCGAGCCGGTGCTGTTTCTCACCAGCAGCGTGGGGTTACAGGTCTGGGCTGGGGGGGGACACGCAGGGCGTTCAGCACATTCCCCCAGAGACCCAAGGGGGGCACAGCACCCACCCCAGTGTGTGGTCCTGTCCCGTGCACCCCGAACCCGAACCCAAGGCCGCATCCTGCTTACTGGGTACGTTGGCCAGGGCGGACCAGGTGACGTAGATGGTGTAGAGGGTGATGAGAGACGCCTGCAGCAGCCCCGAGTGCGGCTGAGCATCCTGCGAACACAACGGCGGGTGCTCAGGGCTGGTCCTACACCCCGCGGTGACATGCCCACCGGCCTCCCGGCTGCCCCCCGCCGCCTCACCTGGACCTTGGGCAGGATGGACACGGCAGAGACGACGAGGCAGAGGATGAGGTTGATGCTGATGAGGACCTTGCCCTCCGTGCAGCCCTCGGGCTTGGTGTAGTAGACGTAGAGCAGCACTATGGCCGCAATGGAGGCGGCGTAGAAGATGAAGGTGACGACGCAAAGGGCTGGGGGAGAAAGCAAAAAGGAAAGAGGCTGGAGCGGAGCCCTGAGTCCCCACCAGCTCAGTGTCACCCACACCCAGGATGAGCGTCCCCATCCCCAGACCCTCTGCGTCAGCTGTACCGACCTGCGTACCAGCCCTTGGCGTTGCTCTCGCCCGCGTTGCGCAGCCACAGCTGGCTCCAGGAGTGGGCGAAGTCGATGAGGAGGACGAGCTGGATGAGGATGAAGAGGAAGGAGCCAACCACACCGAAGTAAAACCAGACTTGAGGGGAAGAGAAAAACCAGTTAGAAGCAGGGATAACGGGAACTTGGCAATAGCAGGGGCACACGGCAGGATGCCAACTCCAGCCCCGGGTTCAATCCCGTGCTGAGGGTTAACCCAGAGACGCAGAAGATGACGGGGGCAAGTCCTCACCTGAGGTGAAGGCACCGTCGGGGATGTAGAAGGCCCCCACCGTGATCCCCACCAGCACCAGGAACTTGAAGAACCAGAAGCTGTAGGAGAAGAGAGGAGGCATGGTCTGCAAGGGGGAACCCAGTGGGGAAGGGGGGGGTCTGCCCCCACACCAGCATCCCCCCAGGGACAAACGCTCACCCATTCTGCACGGCAGCTCGCGGGTCCTTGCTGCTGCGCACACACACCATGATCATGGCGAAGAGGAAGAAGAAGGCAGCCATGGCAAAGCCCATGCGGTACACGGCTTTGTGGCCCAGGAAGCTGCTGCAGTCGACGTGGGTCTGGACCCCCAGGACTGACCCACTGCCTTCACAGAAGCCGGGAAGCTGCAAAGGCGACAGGAGGGTGAGCATCACCCCAGCATCTCGCACCCACCACGAGCCCTGGTGCCACCAAAGGTGGGCCAGCCCATGACTGCTCCAATGCCACCCGTAAAGCAAGAGGCTGGCCTGCTTGGGGACAGTGGTGGGGTGACACGGCCAAAGCCACCCTGCAGGTCAGTGGAAAGCTGGGATGAAACCAGCATTTCCCAAAAAGCCTAGCCCAGCCTTCGCATTAGCTCAGCATTAGTCCCCTGCATCTGAAGGCCCATCTCCATGTCTTGCAAGTCACTTGGCGAGTTGAACCCCAAAAACGGGATGTAGGAAACTTTCCTGGGAGACATCTGGGAAAACTAGATAATGCATGAAGTTATCCCACTGCATTTTCCCCTCCGTGGAAAACCAGGCTCAATAACACCCTCTCCCAGTGCGATGCTCAGAGAAAAAGGAAGAGAAGCAACACCATGCCCCAAAAATTCACTTTCTGATTCGGGCTTCAGCCTCACGTACCCACCATGAGCTAAACCTCTTCCCTCTGGTGACCAAGCCCAGCGACCTCCGGGAGTTATTTACCTTGTGCAGCTCCTTCTCCACACCGGGGATTATCATAATGATGGACACGAGGGTGCCGAGGAAGAGGAAGAAGGTGAAGAGGAGGCGGGAGATGGTGGAGTTCTTGGTCGAGGGGCAGCAGCCGCAGAGCAGGCATGGCGCGGAGCCGCAGAGACAGGACACCTGCAACAAGAACATCCCTGCGTCAGAAGGGTTGAAATTGGCCCCAAAGCATGTGCTCAGGTCAAACCCTTAGGGAGATCTGCCTGGAAATCCACACCGCTGTGCCAGGGGCTTTGCTTACAGCTTCTCGCCAGCCAGCATCGCAACCTGCAGCCCGCGGGACCTCGTGGAAATGGCCCTGAATCCCCCCAAAAAGTTGCCGAAAACCGAAAGAGCCGCGGGAACAGGTTCACTGCAATAACCAACCGACTTGGAAAATGACACCAAGGGTCCTGGAGACACCCTCATCTTCTTTTTTGGTCCCCAGGAACTGCACGTACAAAAAGGGTCTGGTCCAAACAAAGCACCACCCCGCAGGAGACTCCTTTCTTTACAAAATAGAAGAGTTTGCAAAAGAATTTCAGGCTGCCTTTTCAATCTAATACAGGATGGGGAAAACACTGACATCAGCATCATGGGGGAATTCGCTTGTTCTGCCATCCTTCCCCCTGACCAAAGGCCACTTTACAGGTGGGGAAACTGAGGCACGGCATCCCTGGGAGTTCCGTGGTGGGTCCTGGCTTCCCAAATCCAGCATCGTCAGCGCTGCCGGGTGCACCCTCACTCCTCACTCCATGGCCGTGCCAGAGCTGGGAACTGGGGAAAAGCCAGCTTAACGGAACCCAACCTTACTGCCCAGCAAAACGTCGGCGGGGATTTCCTGCACGACGGTTGTGCAGAATAAGGCTTGCAGGGAGGAAAAAGGAAATTTTTATTAAACTATATTCTTAGACTTCCCTGGCTCCTGCAAGCCATCATGAGAGGAACACTGGGGAGATGCTGCTTGCATCCCAGCGGCTGGGCTGGGCTGGGCTGGGCTGGGCTGAGTTGAGTTGAGTTGAGTTTTTACTGCTCGGTTGTACACTGTTCTCACCAATTTGTCCAACAATTTGGATATTCAACCCTCTATTTAATACCTACAAGGTGTGGGAGTGCCCCAATCCCTCGCCTTAGTGGAAGAACGGCTGCAGGGGTTTTGCATAACAGGTTTGACAGCCCACGATGGGGCAGGAATGAAGGATAGGGCCGTAGCCAGCCCTGACTGTGGCATCCCTCATCCGGATGGGGAAGATTTTCAGCCTCTTAATCACCCACGTCAGTCCAGGGGATCTCCCGGCTCACTGCCACATCCTGAAATCCCTATTTTCCCAAAACAGGGTGAAGTCGGAGAATAAACAGGACTTTTTCAGGCAAGAGAATGGAAGCAGCTTTTGGGGATGGCCTGTCACTGCTGGGTCACTAATCCACTACGTCATGCGAGCAGAAGGTCCCATGTTAAATATTTGGGGAAAAAAATAGGGGAATAAGGTGTCTCTCGGGTTTGCATTGAAGATGCTGCACTCTCGGGAATTTTCGGGGTTGGTTGGGGAGGTAAAATCAACACGTCCCATCAAGGCAAAGCAAAGCCCTCCCGGCCACCGAACCAGGAGCCAGCGCTGACCCCAAGTAAACGAACAGATGGGCTAAAGTGCTAAATAAAACCTCAAAGGACCCAAAAACTAAATTAAAATGAAATACCCAACGCTGCCCCACTCCCCACAGTGTGAGCAGGAACAGCGGGGCTCCTGGGACACACAGCCCAAGCAACGCAACAGCAAAATACACCCCAAGGTCCTCTAAAATAAGGAAACTTGAGGCTACTTCCCTTTTCTTTTTAATGCCTCGCTGAAGCCATCACAAGCCCACAGCCCCCCCGACCCCGTCCCACTCCCACGCACCGGCCCAGGGAGCAAGGACAAATCCCCAAGCAGGTGCTGGCAAGCTCCCAGCTACAGGTATCGCCTAGAGACCAACGGGAATTCAATATTTGGAGTTTGTTTAAGACACTACAGCTTCGCTTTCCAAATATTTTTCTCTAGCTCAAGTGCATTCCCATATCCACTTATTTCAAAATTTACAGCACCGGGCATTTTTAACTCCTGTAGCAGAGCCAGCCTCTTCCCAAGAAATCCTGCGACCATCTCTGCTCCTCAGCAAACTACTTTCCCTCTCTTTACAAGCAAACTTCATTGATTTCTTTTGCTTTCAATACTTCATTTCTTCCCTTTGAACAGCTCTTCGTCTCCTGCACTCGAGACACATCAGCCGTCCAGATGCGCTTGCAAGCAGAAGGGTTCAGCTCTCTCCCACTATTGCACATGTTTTGGGTGTTTATTATGGCTATGTACTTCCTAATTATGCCCAGCAATCGATATTCATTAAATATCGCTCAGTAGCAACTCAAATATACGTTTCTCATTGTTAAATTTAGCGGAAAAAATGGACGTGGCAGAAAAGAAGGCCAGATGTTGAGCCACTGTGTGAGCAGGACATCAAACCCGCGGCTCCCTCAGCAGGGATGCTCACGGATGCTCCTGCGCGATCACTTTCATGCCCCCGAATCGCTAGAGGTGGCTTTGAATTTCTTTTTTAAACATAAGCACATCATCATTTGAGAAAAAACCACCTCCTTCCTGATTTATTCCTCTTTCCCCACGTCCCAGCCCCATACCCCAACCCCACCAGGGGCTGTGCTGAGCTGACGGTACCCACGGGCGCCCTCGCATCCCACAGGGACCCTCATCCCACCTCTCCAGGAGCTGCTCAAGGGACATCACTGCATGTTTTCCACTTGAAAGCAGGAAAAAATGGCCTTCAATTAGAGATTGCTTCCTTTCAGGCTCATTAAATGCACCACTTGCACAAGAACGCACTTAAAATGGGCCCGCGTTATCGTATTTCCCCTTCAAATAAAAAAAAAAAAATAGAGAACAACAACAAAAATCCTTTTTAATGCAGAATTACTGCATTATTTGACCTGACTTAGCAAAGCACCTTAGTGCACCCTTAACTTGAAGCACACGGTTCCTCCAGCTCCTCTCTCCTCTCACTGCCAACTGAAACAAAAAGCACCACTCCCCAAAATCACTGAAACCGGCCTGGAAAACCATGAGGTTTGTTGTTGTTTAGGAGGTTGTTGGATTTGGGGGTTCAGCCCCACGTCCAAGCATCACTTAAGACCTGCGGGAGGCACAGCCCTGGGTATCATATTTTCCTCGGGCCCGGGGCGGGTGGGGGCGGGTGGAGGGGTGTCCGTGATGGAGCGGGGCTGAAGGGAAACCCTTGCTCCAGATGCAGCCTCCAAACCCTGTGGCTGACCGCTGGGAAAGCTGCAGGTGGATGAGGTGGCTTCTAGCATGAGGTTTTTGGGAGCCCGCAGCAGCCCTGGAGCCTGCCGGAGGTTTATTCTCAAGGAGGACTCTTACAGGGCATCCCCTCTAAGCACCTCTGCAAAGGACGTGGATCCCTTGTGCCATGCGCTAACGTGACCTGCTGCCCGGGCACCGCTCGAATTCAGTCTTTTTCTTTAAAAAGTGAGGGTTAAGAGGAAGGAAAACCCTCCCACGCTAAGGCAGCGCTGAAAACACTCTGATACACCTCCTTTCAAAGACTTTCAAAGACACCCGTGAGGATGAAGGTGGCCAACGGCCAAAGAGCAGGATGGAAAAAGCCAACGGAGGGAAGTGGCTGCAGCGGGAGAGCAGTGGATTAATGAGGAAGCATCGGTTTTCAGCCGCTGCAGATGAAAGATTAATCTCTCCAGTTTCACTATCGACTTCCTCATTAAATCCAGCTCACCTCCAGCACGACTCGCACCTAAGGGCTGCTGTGTCTCCCCTGCCCGGTGACTGGGAGAGCACAGCCGGAGCTGGACAAGCACTGCCCACCCAGTCCAACACAGGGAGATGCAACAACATGAACACAACTACACCAAATCAACACCACTAGCCCAACAACACCAACCCAACTACACCAACCCCAACAACACCCCTCCAACAATACCACCCCAACAACACCAGTCCAACTACAGCAAGCCAACAACACCTCCCACAACACCATCCCAACAACACCATCCCAACAACACCATCCCAACAGCACCATCCCAAACTACACCCCTCCAACAACACCATCCCAACAAGACCATCCCAACAACACCAACCCCAACTACACCCCTCCAACAACACCATCCCAACAAGACCATCCCAACAACAGCAATCCAACTACACCAGTCCAACTACGCCAACTGAACAACACCTCCCCCAACAACACCATCCCAACAACACCAGACCAACTACACCAACCCCAGCAACACCCCTCCAACAACACCACCCCAACACCACCAGTCCAACTACACCAGCTGAACACCACCAGCCCACCTACACCAACCCCAACAACACCTCCAAAACCACACCACCCCAACAACACCCCAACAACACCAGTGCAACTACACCAACCCAAGTACATCAAATCAACCCCACAACCCCAACACCACCAGCCCAACTACACCAACCCAACAACAGGCCCAAAACCACACCACCCCAACACCACCCCAGCAACACCAGTCCAACTACACCAACCCAACTACACCAAATCAACCCCACAACCCCAACTACACCAGCCCAACTACACCAGCCCAACACCACCAGTCCGACTACACCAACCCCAACACCACCCCCGCAACAACACCACCCCAACTACACCACCCCAACAACAGCCCCGCAACAACACCACCCCAACTACACCACCCCAACAACACCAGTCCAACCCCACAACCTCAACTATGCCAGTCCAACTACACCAGCCCAACACCACCAGCCTAACTACACCAACCCTAACTACACCAGTCCAACTACACCAACTCCACCCCACAACCCCAACTACCCCAGTCCAACTACACCAGTTCAACCACACCAGCCTGCCACCACCCCACCAACACCCCCAGCCCAACTACACCGGCCGAACAACACCAACTGAACACCACCAGCCCGACACCACGTCTCCTGCCAGCCGCCCTCGCCCCAGCAAACCCAGGGATGCAGAGACTGAGTCAACCAAAAGCAATGCCGAGCAACCAGTCTTTATCTCCTGTTAAATTAATGACCCGGCCGGTTAATCAGTACCAAACCCCCAGGGCCAGGCACAGGCTTGGGAGGCGGGTGACTCTCAGGTCTGGCAGGTGGCTTCGCACTGGGACAAAGGAGGCTGATAGGTCCCACAAGGTGCCCAAACCATGGAGGGGGCTGCACGCGCCCCCGGGCTTTGCTTTGGCAAGCTTCTGCTGGCAAACACCAGCCCTGGCCCCCAAGGAAGGCAGCTCGAGACGACCGCGGCGCGCGTGGCAGCGGTGGGCAGAGTCTGGCGAATCGCTGGAGGCGGGGAAAGGGAAATTCTTCTTGCGGCATGCAAAATTCCACTCGGGAACAGACTGTAGAGTTTCAATGGGACAGCGCTGAAGGGACTGGCAATCTGATGCCGCGTCGAGTCAAATGATGCGGGCTGACCAGAGTTAGTTCTGATTCTCTTGTTAAAAATGTAAAAAAATACAAAGATCGGGAAGTTTTGTTTGATTTTGGGGGTGGGGTTTTTTTCCTCTGTTGTGGTTTTTCAGTTCAGAATTGAGCTAAAACACCCCTTTAGTCAACCAGTTCCACTGGAAGGAATTGGAGAACTACATCTATGTAGCAACTCTAGTCCGTTACCACAGCCTGGGCCAGAATTTGGGGGGAAAAAATAGAGAATTAGGCCAGAAGCCTCCCCAGCCCTGCTCTGGGGAGCAGCTCCCAGCTTTTCTGATACCTGCCCGTAAGGAAAAGCACGGGACATGCATTACAGACAAAGGCCTTGCAGACACACCACCCTCCGTCCGATTTTACGTTTCAAAACCTTCTGTTCGTTAAACCTCCAAAACTTTGAGGTCAAGTTGTGAAACCGGCCCCATTTCCAGGTTTCTAGGCCGGCGGCTCCCGGGTTGGTTTCGCAGCCCTGCGCTGGCCCCGTGCCCGCAGGTGAGGCAACGCCAGAACGGCAGCGCCGGCCGTGGGCAGCTGCCTGCGTCACTGGGCACGGCACCGCGAGTCACGCACCCGGCGTCACCGGGCACGGCACCGCGAGTCACGCACCCGGCGTCACTGGGCACGGCACCCCACGCAGAGCCCCCCACCTGCGGACCCACACCCCCTGCTCCCAGCTCCTTCTCTTACTCTGTTCCCCACTTTGGGGGTCAGCAGTGAGAGCCAGGCAGGAGCCCCGGCCTCTTGGCATCGTGTGGGTGCTGTGGGGCGTCAGCCCCTGCTTCCCCCTGGTGCAGCAGGACGGATGTGTCAGGGCAGGGTGGCCAGGGCCCCCCCCTTATAGGGCATAACTCCCCGAGCTGCCCTTGTCCCCCAGTTGCACTGAGGTGCACCACTCTGGGCACCCTCAGACCCCAGGTTCCCCCCAACCATAATGTTCATGAGCCCCCCAGTTCCCCGGAGTGAACCCTCTGGGTCTCCCCTGAGCACCCCCGGCTGCAGTGGGATGCCCTGCTCCGGGTGCCTCTTGCATCTCTCTGGGTGCATCCCCAGGGGAGTCCCCTGCACCCCCCCCAGGCAGAGAGGGGTGCTTCCCGCCAGGGGTCTCCTACATCCCCTGCGTACGCAAGGGTGCATCTCTCTGGGTGTCCCCTCCATCCCTGCAGACACAGAGGGGTGCATCCTCCAGGGGGGTCCCCTGCATCCCCTGCGTACACAGGAGTGCATCACTCCAGGTGCCCCCTCCATCTCCCCAGACACAGAGGGGTGCATCCCCCGGGGGGGTCCCCTGCATCCCCCTGGCTACACTGGGCTGCAACCCCCCGGGTGTCTTCTCCATCCCCCCAAGACGCAGAGGAGTGCATCCCCTGGGGGGTCTCCTGCATCCTCCACATACACCAGGGCGCATCCCCCCGGGGGTCCCTGCATGTACACAGGGCTGCAACCCCCGGGGCGCACCCTCCGGCCTTCCCTTGGGATCCCCCGCGTCTCCTCCGCCCCCCCGGCTGTACCGGGGCACATCCCGGGGGTGTCCCTCGCGTCTCCCGGGGCCTCCCCTGAACCCTCCTCCGGCTCCGCAGCACCAGCGACTCCCCCGCCCCCGGGCCGCGCCCGCCGCTGCGGCGTTGGGAACCGGCGCAGCCCCGCTCCCCCCTCCCGGTTCCTCCGGTCCCCTCTCGGTCCTCCCGCTCCCCTCCCGGTGCCCGGGCCGGGGGGCACTCACGCAGCTGAGCAGGGAGCAGACGCCGAGACAGGCCCCCATGGTGCGGCCGCGGCTCCCGCCGGTTCCCGGCTCCCCGCTGCCCTCCGCCGCCGCCTCCGCCGCGCTGGCTCCGCCCGCGCCGGCCCCGGGACACAGAGCTCGGGGCGCGTCGCTGCCGCCGCGCCTCCCCCGGGGCGGCCTCTGCGGCGGGGCGGGGGGAGCAGCGCTGGGGCCCTCCCGAGCACAGGCAGGGGGGAGAGGATGGCTGGCGAGCAGCCCTGGGAGAACGACTTGGGCGTGTTGGCAACGTGCGCTGGCAGCCCAGAACCCCCCGCAGCCTGGGCTCATCCCCAGCGGCGTGGGCAGCAGGGCGAGGGGGGGATTCTGCCCCTCTGCTCCGCTCTGTGAGACCCCCCTGCAGTGCTGCCTCCAGCGCTGGGGCACCAACAGCAGAAGGACACGGAGCTGTTGGAGCGGGGCCGGAGGAGGGACACAAAGATGCTGGGAGGGCTGGAGCCCCTCTGCTGTGGGGACAGGCTGAGAGAGCTGGGGGGGTTCAGCCTGGAGAAGAGAAGGCTCCGGGGAGACCTTCCAGCCCCTTCCAGGCCCTCAAGGGGCTCCGGGAAAGCTGGGGAGGGACTCTGGAGCAGGGAGGGGAGCCATGGGACGAGGGGGAACGGGTTCAAACTGAAAGAGGGGAGACTTAGGCGAGATATTGGGAAGAAATTCTTGGCTGTGAGGGCGGTGAGCCCCTGGCCCAGGTTGCCCAGAGAAGCTGTGGCTGCCCCATACCTGGAGGGGTTCAAGGCCAGGTTGGCCGGGGCTTGGAGCAACGTGGGCTGGTGGGAGGTGTCCCTGCCCAGGGCAGGGGCTGGCACCGGATGAATTTTAAGATCCCTTCCAACCCAAACCATTCTATGACCACAGGGAAGCCCCTCCATCCCTGCCTGAGCCCCTCAGACTGGGGAATCAGCACCCTCGGACCCTCCTTCACCATTTACCACTGAGGGGACCCCACCGACACCATGAGCCCAGTCCAGAGCGGGGACTCTGGGATGCCCCCGGGTCTGGGAGGATGCCCAGGCCCCCACTGCCGGGGCTCTCCCTCCCCTGAAGCAGCCTGCAGGAAGGGGTCGACTGCTCTGAAGGTAGCTCAGGGTCCTTAGGGGTGTTTGCTGCAAACTCAGTCCCCTTGGAAAGGCCAGATTGGATCCCCACTGACGCTTGTCCCCAGAGCAGGTGATGATGCTGCGGGGAGTCAGGGGTCACCTGCCACCTGGGACCAGAGAGAAATTAGTGAAGCCCTGTGATTCTTCACGGTTGAATGCTGAGTGTGCAGCCAGACGTGGCCTTACTGAGAGCTGCTGAGGGGAGGCACGGGATCAGTAACTGCACCTGAGGCCTGGGAAGAGCAGAGTGCTGGGCTACTCCTGGCCATGAATTCCTACAAGGCCAACACATCCACTAGCTCCAACACACATACTCGCTCCGGTATACCACCCAGCTCCAGCACACCCACCAGCTTAGCACATCCACCAGCTCCAGCACATCACCCAGCTCCAGCACACCCGCCATCTCAGAATCACAGGATCACAGAATTGTTGAGGCTGGCAGGGAACTCTGGAGATCATCTGGTCCAACCCCCTGCTCAGACAGGACCACCTAGAGCCAGTCGCCAAGGACCATGTCTGGATGTTTTTTTAATATAGAATCATAGAATCACAGACTGTGTTGGGTCGGAAGGGACCTCTAAAGGCCACCCAGTCCAACCCCCTGCAGTCAGCAGGGACATCTGTAACTAGAGCAGGTTGCTCAGAGCCTCATCCAGCCTGGCCTTGAATGTCTCCAGGGATGGGGCCTCCACCCCTTCTCTGGGCAACCTGTGCCAGTGTCTCACCACCCTCCTTTCTATGATTCTATGATTCCAGGAGGGCCCATGGGCTTATTATGTGCAGTATGCTGAAGTGTCCCCTGACCTGATCCTCTTCCACCAAGGGTATGTCTTCCTTGCTCCAGCCTTTCCCCATGGTCTCTGGGACCTTTGGGATTCCTGAAGATTGGTCTTGCAAGTGAAGAAGTAAAGGTGGCATTCGGTTCCTCAGCCTTTCCCATGTCCTGTGGCACCAGATCCCCCATCTCATGGAGCAATGGACCCGTATTTTCCACAGTCTTCCTATTTTCGCCCATAGCAGCCCTTCTTGCTGGTTTTGACAACGCACCTTCCAAATCCAGCAGACCCACCAGCTCCAGCACACCTACCTACCCCTGAACCCCTTGTGGGGCCAGACCCCGTGCGAGGGGCCCGAGGGGCATGTGCCCATGCTGAGCAGAGGGTGGGAGCCGGGGGTGGGCAGGCAGCGGATTTCCCTGCCCGACCGGAGTCTGGCACGTCCGCCCACAGCGGCGAGTGCTGCTCTGCTGCTGGCATGCATAATTCAGGGGCTGAGATAAGCTGGGACGCGCTAGCCCACTTCCAGACCCTAAATTTAGACAGCGGGGAATGTACGTGAGCATGCGGCAGCAGGCAGGCTTTGGGGGGCACAGGGCTGGGGCAGATGGGGAGCCAACACGCCCCCTGTGTCCTTGAGGAAGAGGAGGGTGTCACGCTTCTTGCTCCAGAGGTAAAGCTCCAGGGTTTGGCCTCTGATCAGCGGTTGGCACAAATTAAAAAGAGCTTTTTCTAAGCCTCCGTGGGCTCCTGAACGCTTTCGGCCGGTTGCAGCCCCGCCACAGGAGAGGTCAGCGCCCATAAATCGCTCGCTGATCTCAGCTGTCTCGGGTTGCTTCTCCTTGCAGGAGGTGGCTGGGATGGGCTCTGGGGACGTGCCCAGCCTGGCTGTGTGCGGGCACGGGTCTGCCAGCGCCCACGGGGCAGGCAGCGGCCTCGGGGACATGACGGGCTGGCTCCGGGCACAGCCCCCCGGGTGGGAGGTGGAGGATCTGGCAGCTCCCATCGTTTCCCGGCTGGATATCACAAGCCTGTGACACCCACAGCAGGAGTGTCCTTCAGTGTCCTCCCAGGAAGGGCAAATCAGACAGAGGGGTTTTTGTCCCCTTGGTCCTGCTGTCCCCCTCTGCCTTGCAGGGATGTGAGCACGCTGGCATGCCCGGAGCAGAAATCCCACCGGCTCCATGGTCCCTGGAGGGACCAGTCCTCCCCGCACTGTCCCCTCGTCCCCTTTGATGATGCCGCCAGATGGCAGTGCCGGTATGAGACCGGTGCACACAGCTGCCGGGCATGGGGACGGTGGCTGGGCTGGGTCCCTGCCGGCTCCTGGGTGGCCAAGCAGGGCCCTGGCTGCCAGCAGGGAGAGGGCTCCCCCACAGCGTGTCACAGGGATGTCCCCATGCCTGGCGAGCAGAGGCCACGCCATTGCCACCACCCAGAACATCAGCTCCTCACCGTCCCCGTCTCCGGAGGTGGTTTGGTGGCAGCAAAGGCTGCCCTGGCCCGGAGCGGGACGCAGCGAGGCAGAGAGCAACATGACAGCGCTGTGACAGTCCCCGGTGCACCAAGGACACACTGGTTTTACACCGCCCTACAGGTGGAGAAGAGGAGGAATGGGAGGCGAGGGATGCTGCCACAGCCCAGGGATGTGTGGCTGCCTCCAGCCCCCCCACAACAGACCCCCCCACCCCTGTCCCCCTGCTCAGCAGGGCTGGGAGCATCCTGGGTACCCCTCATAAAACACCTTTTTTCTGCTCTGCCTCCCCGCTCCGCTCCTTCTCCTGCATCCCTGGGGCACGAGGGAACATCTTCTTTCTCCTCCCCCCAGTGCCTGGTTCGTGGTCAGGGTATCATTTTCTGCCGGCCGTGGGGGGATTATAGGGCTGGGGGTGACACCAGACTGGTGGCAAGCGGGGCCAAACGCAGCTTGCCAGGGATGCCCGGGGACCTGGGGGGGAAAACAAATGATCTCATGTGACTGTATCTGGGACAATACCGGCTTAGCCGTGGGCGCAGCCAGAAGGGTTCCTGCTGAGCCCGAGCGATGCTATTCATAGATAAACCTACATCACAGTAATTAATAATAATTAATAATCAAGTCTGTATTTGGAAAACCATCTAAGCCCATCAAGCGCCTTTCCTCCAGAGCATCGTTCTAGCGCAGGCGAGTGCAGGCGTGGCGTGAGGTGCGTTTTTGGGGTGATGATTTGGGGTTTGACAAAGCCCTGGTCCGTGGGCTTGTCCTACCTCCGGTGCCCTGGGGCTCTCCCTGCTCCTGGATGGGGCTTCTGGGGCACCCAGGACCCTTCCCCCGGGCCCCCAGCTGCCAGCAAGCACGTCACAGCCGTGTGTTTTGGGTGCTTGGAGAAACTACCCCAAGATCTCGGGGTGCTGCTCATCCACGCTGGGAGGTGGAGGGGGGGCTGTCCACAAGGGGGGCCAGGAGTGAAGCTGCCCCCCTTTACTGCCAGCAGCATATTTTCTCAGCTGCGCTGCCTCCCTTGGCGTTCCCAGCCCCCCGACGAGAAGGGGGACAAGCACAAAGCCAGGCTGGGATGGGAAGGACAAATGCAAAAGTCCTGAGATCGAAGCATCTCCCCCCCTCCCTTGTCTAGGGATGCCTTCGAGTCAGGGAATTAGTTTTCCGCTAAGCTCTTCCGCAATAAGCAGAGACACGGGAGGACTGGCAATGGGTGATTGCACAGCCTTTAATTACGGGCAGAGGCAGGGTGTTCAGGGTCATGGGAGCCGGGATTCAAACCCAGCGCAAAGGAAGGGGATGATTTTCAGGGGGATCATTGCAGTGACTTTCTGCCTTTGAGCTCCTAATTTGTCTCTTTTGTTTGCCGGGACGTTCCCATCCTGCAACACCGCGGGCTTGGCAGCCCAATGCACCTCAAAAGCATCAGCCCTTGAGACCAGCCCAACACGGGAGCCTGATGGAGACCAAGCAAACCCTCTGAATCTAGTGATGGGCATCCCACCTGCTGGCAGTGCTTCTGGGAAACCCACTGAGCACCGGGATTTGCATTTGTGACCCTCTTCGAGGACCTTTGGCCAGTTTGAGATGTCTTAAAGGCCGGTAGGGTGATGTGGAGCGGACACAGCTGGTGGTTTCCGTAATGGGCCATCACCAAACCTATCGCTTGTCATCCAGGAGATGGGGGTCTTCTCCCCAGAGCCGCTCCCAGCCAGAAGAACGAAGGGCTGTGAGACCAAGAAACATCGGCCACCCTCCGTCCTTGAAGCTCGATTTAGCCTGGGCTCGCCGGCACAGCGACTGGCTGGAAAAGCACCGGCATTTGCCTGCTGAGTTTGGACAGACGCTGTTTGTCTTGCTGGTGGCAGTGGCCAGATGCCTGGCCGGTGATGGATGGGAGTGTCACGCGGGAGTTTCTGCGCTGTCACAACTGCTGGGTCTCTCGTGGGGTGGAAAATTTGGGGAGGAGGTGACTCCGCTGCGAGCTGAATGTCCTCCCCAAGGTACCGGGACCTGAGCCAACAGTGGCGGTGGGGTGGGGAGGTTGGGGGAGGAAGAAGCAGGGTGAGACCTTGATCTGAAGGTGTCCTTGGTCCACCTGGCAGGAGGATCTGCTTCTTCTTTCACCCCCAGCCTGCAGCCTCCACGTTGCTGGATGCTTCTGCTTTGCCGCTCACCCCAGCTCTGGGTTTGAGCCCCCCCCCCAATTTGCTTTCCCGGCACCTGAAGGCTCCAGCCTTCCTCCAAACGCCAGCAGGAGCCTCCCCCAGCCCCTCGCCTGCATTTCCCGACATCCCCTGGGTGACAGGGTGTCCCCAGTGCCACCGGGGCGTCCCCGCCAGGGCAATGCCGGGGGATTGAAAGTTCGGGATGCCCATGGAAAGCTGCGTATGGCGCAGGCGGTTTTTGAGCCTGTTCATTTTCAGCCTTAACGATTCTTCCTTTCGGAGGAATGGCTAATGAGCCGTGGGGACTCAATTAGATTTCTCCAGTCAGCCTTTCGCCTCGTTCCTCGCCATTCAAAAGCAAAAAAAAAAAGAAAAAAAGAAAAATAAAAAAAACCCCACAAGCGCCGGAGTGGAGACAATTAGATCAGTGTCTCCTTAATGAGTTCATGGCTCCGGCAGAAATATCTGTCTTTGTCAGAAGAGGCAGAAACCAAGCTGCACCCATGGACGAACATGCCATGGGGTGGGGGTGGGAGCCGTGTCCCCCCCCTTTGCAGACCCTTTGTGGGGTGCAGGAGAGCCCGCAGGGTGCCTCGCCGGGTGTCAGGTTTGTTCCTTGTACCGGGTGCTTCGCACAACACCCACATGGATCCCCGGAGCCGCCCGGCTTGTTTTATTAAGCACGGCAGCAGCTGGGGTTTTACACCATGGTTGTGTGGGATGAAGGACGCTAATGAAGTCCAGATGCTCTCCAGCATAAAGTATCTGTAGCGATAAAACGAGGGGCAATGGTTTTAAACTAGAGCAGGGTGGGTTTAGATCAGCCATGAGGAAGAAGTTCTTTCCACTGAGGGTGGTGAGACACTGGCCCAGGTTGCCCAGAGAGGGGGTGGAGGCCCCATCCCTGGAGACATTCAAGGCCAGGCTGGATGAGGCTCTGAGCAACCTGATCTAGTTACAGATGTCCCTGCTGACTGCAGGGGGTTGGACTAGATGGCCTTTAGAGGCCCCTTCTAACCCAACACATCCTATGATTCTGTGATTCTATGATCTCGACTTGGGCGGAAGGACCCGAGGAGACCCCGCGGTGGGAGAGGCCCCGGGGCCATCACGGTGGGGAGAAGCCATGAGATGCCCTTGGGAGCATCAAAGCAGCGATGATGCTCACCTGGATGGGGATGAGACACCGCGGGGTGGAAGATGCCACCCGGGCGAGGACCTCATTTTCCCCCACGCCCTGCCGGTGGCTGCGGCAGCGGTGCCGAGCCCCACGTGGCCCCGCCGAGCAGATTTTGCTTAGCTGCCTGGGCTATATTTAGCTGCCTGTAAAAGGGGTTAGCGAGCAGCGCCGGAGCCAGTGGCACAGCTAAGAATGTCAACGTAAGAGCAGCCAGGGATAAAAAAAGCCCAACCCGGGCGCCGGGAGCTTTGCACAAATCCCTCTGGCTGCTGGAGGCGGAGGCAGGCAGGCAGGGCTGCAGGCAGCACCCGCATCCCCCTGCCCCCCCCCCGCCCCCCCAGGTAGCACCGGGTGATGGCCACTCACTGTCCACCCGGTTGGTGATTTTTGGCTGCTTTGGCTGGTTTGCAGCATCCTGGAGTTGAGCGGGACAGTGAAGGTCTGCCGGGGGAGAACGGGGCCTGAAATCCGGTGGTTTTGGTTAAATCCCGGGGCTTTTGGGGCAGGCAGCCCCCTCGGAGGGCAGGGGACAGTGGCAGGCAGGAGGGACAGCCTGCTCCCCGGGGCCAGGAGGTGGTTGCGAGACTCCCCGCATCCCCAGCCAAGCATCTGGAAGTTACCGGAGCATGAACAACAGCTTTGAGCTTTTTTTTTTATTATTTTTTTGCCCACAAAGACATCTTTTGGGGATGCTTTATTTATGCTCGGTTAACTCCAACACGCCTTTCTGCCAAAGGCTCGCCTCGCTGCCCCGATCTCATCTCTTAAAGCAAAAAATCGGGCAAATCCCACCACGTCCCAGCTCCTCCCAAACCCTCCTGTGCTGCTCCTGGCTCTTCTCCACCACCCTGACCTTGCCTGGGCTCACCTCCTGCCCCTGTAAACCCGGCTGCTGCCCACGAACAGCCGGAATTAAGCCAATATAGGAGTCGATCCATAAGAAAGGTGGTTTCCCAAGTGGCAGGTATTTTGTCCCAGAAATAATGTGCACGTTCTGCTTGTCCATTGGGGCGTATTTCCATGGCTGGGACCTTGTTTCCCCGCTGGGACCACAACTCCCGTGACGAGCTGGCAGCAGGATGAGCCCCAAGCTGTGGCCGCATCTGCCTGCGTGATCCACCGTGTCTTTGGGGCAGGAAAGAGCTTCTGCTGGTGAAAAAAAAAAAAAAAAAAAAAAAAAAGACACCACTCTTTTGGTGGAAATTTCCCATTCTGCTGGGAACGGCAAAGTTGCAGCTGAGTTGCAAAGACCTGTGCAACTCATTGCAGGTATTCAAGCCGCCTTGACCCACAGAAATACGAAAAGCAGCTAGCTGTCCCCCATCGTCGAAGGGATGCGCGGGGGCTGCTTGACCTCACGGCATGGGCTGAGGAGGGGAAGATCTCCACCACCTCCATCACGTCGTGATTGGGGGGTGGAAGATCTCCACCATGTCCATCATGTTGTGCTCAGGGGGGAAGATCTCCACCACCTCCCTCACGTCATGCTCAGGGGGGGAAGATCTCTACCGTGTCCATCATGTCGTGCTTGGGCAGGGGGAAGATCTCCACCACTTCCATCACGTCGTGCTCAGCGGGGGAAGATCTCCACCATCTCCATCATGTCATGCTCGGGGGGGGAAGATCTCCACCACCTCCATCACGTCATGCTCGGGGGGGGAAGATCTCCACCACCTCCATCACATCGTGCTCAGGAGTGGGGTACGGTGCTCCATAATGGATGTGCCCCACGCAGGACAGTGCAGCAAGCTCCGATCCAGATGGCTGAGTACCTGGAGCAAAGCGGATGCCCGGGAAGGGCATTTCTATCTGCCGTGACATTAACGCCTCCCGTCGAGGCAGAGACGGCCAGACTTGCATCTCAGCGTGACTCTCCCCCCTGCCCAGTGACAAATTGCCTCCCTGGGAGGTGTTTTGCTGGCATTTTCCCTCTTGTTTTAAATCCTCCAGGCAATGAGATGCTCTCGCTGCCTTTGGCCTCCGAGACCTCACAGGCAGGATGGATCCTGAGCATGTTTTCCGCTGATCCCCCCTGCAGGAGCCACCTCCACCCCTCCAGGGCTGGTACCCGCCATGCAGGGACGGCCCCCAGGCCATGTCCTGCCCAGGCTCATGGAAAGTCCCCTGTCCCCAGCCAGGGAACAACCTGCAGGTCCCCAAACCCTGTGACCCGTGTCCCGAAATAGCACCTTAACGGAGGGACTGACGCAGCCCAGGGGCGAGCTCGGCTCAGGAATAACCTTTCCTCCACGTCACCTACGTACCCGGCGAGATCTCAGGGTCTAAACTGGACTGGAAATTAGGAAGATGCATCTAAAAGAGGAACAGCAAAGCGCTGCTCTCCCTCGGAGGTGACTTTTAGCCCAGATCCGAGCCCGCAGCGCTGGGCAGGCAGGTGGAAAACAGCCCTGCTGCTGCCCTGGATGCTGCCTCCATCCCCGGGGGGCTGCCCCAGCCCCACGGCAGCTGAGGGTCGGTGGCTTGTAATGACCTTCCTGCGCAAGTGGAATAAAGCAGCTCGGCAGCAGGAGGAGAATAGACTCTCCTGAGCCCTTTTCCTCCCAGCTCTGGACCCATTTTTTTAGGAGAAAATAGGATTTAAAGCAGCGCAGGGAGCGGTCTCACCCCGTCCTCACTGGCTTCACCTCCCTGATGGATCAAGCAGGGGCTCTCCCGGCGCTGGGGAGGGCACGGACAGTATATTTCAGGTCCCCCATCATGAGGGACGCTCACCCTGCCAGGAGCACCCTGGGAAGAGGATCCCAATGTCTGCCGAGCCCGAGAGCAGGCGCGGGAAGAGCAGAGGAAGAGCCGAGCAACCTTTGCTCCCGTCTTGGTGCAGCACCGAGCACCGTGGCACTGCCCTGTGCCAGCGCCAGGCGGGTGCTGCCTGAGAAGGGAATAGTTTTCCCCTTCCCCATGGCCGTGCTGCCGTGCTTTTATGTCGCTGGGGCTTGTACCCAGGAGTTTTACCAGCTTCAGCTGGGAGTTTCGGCTCCTGATGCTCACCGTGTCCTGGATGCAGGCAGGTTCGGAGAGGCGATTCGGTGCCAGCAGCGCTCTGGCTGAACGTGGAGGGACTCAGGCACCTCTCGCGTGCCTCAGTTTACCCAGCTCCCATAGCCCAGCCATCCCCGCAGGATCACACTGGCAGAGGGAAGCGCTCAGCCCTGGTGGAAATGGGGACCACGCTGTAGCTCTCCCCCAGCTCTCCCAGGGCAGAGCATCCCTCGGGAGAAGCAAGACTCACCGAAGGGTGCTCCAACAGGACCCTTCCCCACCACCCTGGGCTTCCCTCCTCTCCCTCCCCGTCCCCCCAGCATCTCCTCCCTTGCTCCCACATATCTTCCGGAGCAGAGGGATGGCAGCCGTTCCCCTCGCCAGCCAGTGTCACATCCCATCAGGTGCCAGGCAGGATAAACATCGCCGATGCTCGGCCCGAGACTGCTCCAGAGAGGGGAGACAGTCAAGGAGAAAACGGAGCGTGAGGAGCTAAAAATAGCGGCTGGCGAAGGCTCCCCTCCCCGCCGGCCACGCGGGAGCTGCCAGTCGCCCGTCACCACGCGTGAGCGAGCAGGCAGGATGGATGTCCCCCCCACTGGCTGGCGGGAATGGCTGGCTCCAGCCCCCTCCTGAGCTTTGGGGTACCGGAGACAAGCGTCACATTGAGACCAGCCCAAGGCCTGGCCCTTCAGTGGCTCTTCTTCCTCTACAGCCCTGGCTCGGGGAGGCACGGCTGAATTCGCCTTGCTGGTGGATGAAGGATTGGGAAAGGATGGTCCTTCCCGGAGCAGCAACCTCGGCTGGGCCCGGGGGAGCCACTGGCTTCTCCCCATGGCCCACGAACCCCCGGCAGTGCTGAGCGCCCCCGGGAAGGGACGTGACGGGCACCTTGCTCCCAGCGCCGAGCATTACCCCTCACCAGCAGCAGGGAGAGGAGGTTTGGCCGGAGTCAGGAATTTGGGAATGTGCCCCCAGCCCCGCTCCTGTGGGAACAGCATCCCGGAGCAGGGACAGAGGAGCGGGGATGCCATCACCCGGGCGCACCCCTCGTCCCCAGCCCTGGGGACATCATCTGTGCACCGTGAGAGACAGGAGGGGACATTTCGGAGCCTCTCATCACAATTGTGCTGTTTCCCTGTCGCACACGCAGGCGAGAGGGCCAGCCCGGGGGGGTGGGATAGCATTCCTGCGTCCAAATTTGAGTTGCTTTTCATGCACGCGCGGGGCGGCTCTGTTCATCGCGGCCTCCCCCCTCCCTCCCTCTCTGCTCCAGCTCATGGGTGAGGGTGGGGAGCCCCCATGGCACACACAGTGGCTGTTGGCCGTGTCCCCCCCTCCCCGTCCCCGAGGGGATGCTGGTGTCCGGCCAAGCGCAGCCTGGGCTGCCGGGATGGCGGCATCTGCTCTGCCCAGCGTCCTTCTGCCGCGGGGACAGTCCTTGTGTTGGGCAAAACATGGGGCTGTGACACCGTCAGGCGGATTTACCAGCCGGATCCAGGGTCTCACAGCCCCCCCACCCCTCCACCCCCCCGGTCACCATACGCCACAGGGCTGTAGCCACATATTTATTTTTTTTTTTTTTTTTCCCAAAGATTTTGAGCCTGGCAATTGGGTTTGGCCGAAATCAATGCGCGGGGAGGTGTGTGGGCTGGAGCCGAGCTGTCCCTGCGGGTGAGCGGAGCCCTCCTCACCCCCCCCTGCGGGGGCCATGGGGTTCCTTCCCCAGGGCTGCAGCCAGGGACCCTAATTCAGAAGCAATTTGGGGGTTTTGGCACCTTTTTCCCAGCAGGCTGGCCGGGCTCCCGGCCTCAGCGGAGCTGCTAGCCACGCCGGGCTCCGAGCCCCCTTCCCGGGCTGGTGGGTCCTCCCGGCGCCATATGGAGCCTTATGGGGGGAGACGTGCCCCCGGGGCGGGGATGTCACACCCCTCCCCCAAAATGTCTCAGCGCGGGGTGGGGGGGGGTGGGGGTGGGGGACACGACGACACAGGGGGACACAGCCCCCGGGCACACTGGCACTCCCGATGTGAGCAGCCCCCAAGCCCGGGGGGAGGGTTTCGTTGTGGGGGGGACCGGGGGGCGGGCGGCGGGGATGGGGGGCGCCCGGTCCCGGCAGCCCCCGGCAGGGCCCGGCGGCGGCGGGGGGAGGCTGCGGGGGGAGGCGGCGGGCGGGGCGGCGCGGCGGCGGCGTGGGGGGGGGGGGCCGGGCAGGGCCGGGCGGGGGGATCGGCGGCGGTGGGCGGGCGGCGGCGGGCGGCTCGGCCCCGGGTGCCCCAAGGGCTGCCTGCGAGGAGGAGGCGTCCCCGGGGCTCCTGCCCAGCGCGGAGCATCCTTCCTCCGGCCCCCCACCGACACCGGCACCGGCACCGGCACCGAAACCGGCAGCAACACCGACACCGGCAGCAACATCAGCATCAGCACCGACGCTGACACCGGCATCAGCACTGACACCGACATCAGCACCGACACCGACATCAGCATCCACACCGGCATCAGCATCCACACCGGCATCGACAGCAGCGTCGGTATCAACATCGACACCGGCACCGCCACCACCGCCAGCTCCGGTGTCGGCATCGGTATCAGCGTCGGCACCGGCTCCAGCAGAGCCCAGGTGAGCAGCTGATGGGTGGCGGGTGCAGGTGATGTGGTGGCACCGAGGCCCTCGGCCACGGTGGTGGCTGCCCGGTGCTCGCGGGTGCTGGGGACGGGGTGCCGGAGGTGCCACCCTGGGCACCTCCATGGCAGCACATCAGAGCAAAGGGAGGGTGGAGAGGCAGGAGGCTCGGGAGATGGCGGTGGCATCGGGGGGCAGGCAGGTTTTGGGGGGTGCAACTTTGCTGTGGTGCTGAGCAGGGCAGTGGGGTGTCTCCCGAGGACTTGGAGGGGTCCTTGCCCATCCCAGCAGGGGCAGGTGGCCCCGGGAAGGATTGTCGTGAGCAGCGGTCGCCATCTCGGGGTGGGCATTTGAGGTCAACCCCCATGGTGGCACCTCCATCCTACCCTGGCACCCACCCCTGGCCCCCACACCCCCTGCCCCCTCCTCCCTGGCAGGTTCTGGGGCCACCACTGCCCTCTCCACCCTCCACCCTGCCCCATTCTCACCTCAGCTACCCTGACCCCCACCTCCCCCCGACCCCCCCAGCTCAACCCTCGGCTTCCCGGATGAGAGCTTCCCAGAGGGCCCAGAGAGCTGGGGGGATCCCAGGCAGCGAGAGCCGGCGCGGGGTTGATCCCCGCTCGCTCCGAGCAGGAACCACACTCGTCTTGTGCCTCCTCCCTGGGCGGCATCCTCTCCAGAGGAAAGGGCTTCCCCAGGGACAACCCCTCCTCGCTGCCTTCAGGGCTTTATTTTGGCAGGTTGCCCCTGCAGATGCTTGGATCGGGTCCCTTTGGTCCCCGGAGCTGGCTCCTGTCCCCTGGCTGGGTGGCAGTGCCACCGAAAAGGTGGCAGAGGCAGGATGTCCTGTGCTCACCCCGAATATGTGCAGCCCATGACCTTGGGGCTGTCCACCAAGGGACACCCCAACCCTTGCTGTCACGGGGGGCTGCCTGGACTCCTCTTGGGATGTCCCCCCTCGTCATGGCCAGGCAGGAGAGGTGGGAGGTGTAATCAGCACGGGGGGGCGAGGAATGGCCTTACCACTGTCTCCACCCTTTAGCTGCTCGGCAGCATCATCCCCAAAAAAAGCACGTTTCAAGGAGGAAAGGTGGTGGCACGGCCAGGGTCTCCTCACATTTTTAAACTGGGGAGCCACAGCGTTTCTTCCCAGGCTGGGCTGCTGAGAGGCTGTGCCCAAGCCGTCCCCCCCCCACCGCCCCGGGGGACTGGGCTGGAGCAAGAGACCTCAGAAGGCTCTAAACTGGATGTTGGGATTTTTTGCAGCTCTAAAAGCGCTGCCGCTCCCAGCCCTGCCCCTGCCAGCCACGCCGGGGGCTTTGGTGGCTCATGGAGGGCTGTGCCAACCCCTGCCTGGGGACTGTGCTGGGTGTCCCCAGAGGCAGATGGCGAGCTGGAGGACAGGGGCAGAGGAGGTGGCTGGGAGCCGGGGGATGCTCGGTGGGATGCTGTCGGTGGCTGGGAGCCGGGGGATGCTCGGTGGGACGCTGTCAGTGGTTGGGAGCCGGGGAACGCGTGGTGGGATGCTGTTGGTGGCTGGGAGCTGGGGGATGCTCCGTGGGACGCTGTTGGTGGCTGGGAGCTGGGGGATGCTCCGTGGGATACTGTCGGGGGCTGTTGCAGCCACCCTTGGGGGAAGCCTTGAGGCTCCCCTCCCAGTTCAGCCAGTGAAGTTCTGGCACCCATTCCTGACCTGGCCCTGCACTCCTTCGCAGGACGGGGTGCTCCCATCCCCTGCGGGGACACAGCACCGTGAAGGATGGCGACAGGGGCTGCAGCCCTGCTCTGACCTTGGCTCCTTGGGCTCCTTGGGTGGGTGGTTCCAGCACCTGGCTCAGCCAAAGGGCGATGGATCCGGCTCTGCTCCATCAGGACTGGGGATTTCAAGCCGTGCCTCTGATCCCAGGGTGCCTGCACAGATTTCTTCCCTCCTTGGCTTTCAGTCCCTTCCCCATCAGCTCCCCAGGGGCCAGGCAGGTGTCGCTGGGTGGCGGGGAAGGTGCTGTGACAGCCACTGTGTCGGGGAATCCCGATGGTGCTCCCAGCATCCGTTCAGGGATGGGGGAAAACATCTGGACCTCCTCTGTGCAAGTCCTCGCCACGAGGGTAGCCCATCTGTCCCTCCCGAGGGGACACTGCCTGGGGAGCAGGACACACTGGAAGATTCCCACCTCCCTTCTCGGATGAGTTGCAGTGGGAAGGAGCAAATCTGCTGGCTGCCAGGAGCTGGGGGGAGGCACATGCCGGGGCTCCCCAGGGAGCCGGAGGTACCAGCTGCAGCACGTGGCCTGGGAAGCCGTCAGCTGGCTCTGCTCCCCAAAAATTAATTATCCGGGTGCCTGCACATGTCCTGCTGCTTCGGCAGAGCCGGGGGGCCTCCTCCGAACTGAGCGCCGCTTCCCCAGGGCATCCCGCTGCCCTCTCCTCCATACCCAGCTGGGCATAGGGGCACCCGTGGGCTGAGCTGGGCTCTCCTCGGTGTGACCACTCCAACCTTTGTGGTGGGACCAATGTCCCCCAGCATCGGTCTGTGGTTTCACTGGGCAGGTGGGGACCTGGAGGAAGGGGATCTGGAGGAAAAGGAGTCTGGGGGTGGCAGATGGGGGGGGTCCTGCGTGGGCCCTGGATGTGGTGTTAAGGCAGTGCCCTGGGATGGGCACCATGGAGCATCGCTCACCCCAACCTGATGCAGCAGGACAGGGCTGCGGGGGGGCAGACAGACACCCCCCAACTCCGGGAGCTGGACCACGGTCACCTCCTGGTCCCAACCAGTGGCAGATGGAGAAAGGGGACCTTGAGGTGGGAGAAAAGGCATCCCACAGTGCACAGCCGAGCCCGGGGCATTTCAGAAATGCCTGGTGGCGCATGTCATCCAGCCCACGGTGCTCCTGGCATGGCACAGCCCAGCACAAGCTCGGTGGCACCCAGCTGGCACCCTGTGCCCCCCCAGATCTCCCAGCCCCTGCCTCTAGCAGCCCACGGCCTGTGTCGCAGCATCCTCACAGCTCCTTGGGTTTCCCCTGGCGCAAATCTCCACGCCACCCACGTGCTCCGTCCCCGCAGCCGGGAGAACGGAGGATGTCCCTGTTCTCAGCATCTCAGATTGGGTCCATCGGCTCCCACCCAGGATGCTCAGGCTGGAGCAGCTGACGAAAAGCCCTTTGGGGAGGAGGGAGCCTGCAACCGCTAAAGAATGAAACCGATTTAGATGTGGGTGACACGTTTATTATGCAAAATTATAGTTTGTGCCGCCGTTGGAGCAGCTAACTAAAGGTTACGGTGGGAGCTGTATTACCCAGGGCTCAATCATCGTAATTACCTCCCATTAGATCACCCACTTTGCAACTGAGACGTGTGGCAGGGGAAGCTCCTGTTTACCTCCCTTGGCTACGGGAGCAAGCGCTGATTTACCCGCAGTGCCAGGTCCCGTTCCGTGGGGGCTGCGGGCGGGTTTCCAACATCCCCACGCGAAAGGGGCTGTCGCGTTTGGACTTGGACACAAAAAGGGCCTGAATGCAGACGATGGGACTGAGCAGAGCCACAGGGCAAGAAGCACGGGGGAGACGGGGTCAGCCCTCCCATGCAGCACCCAGCACCCTTGCGGGATCCCCCATGGGCACCTCAACCCCCCAAGGGAAATTCCTCTTCTCCTCCCACCACACCAGCAATTAAAAGTAATTAACTGAGGGGGGGTGTAGGCAGGGGTGTTCACAAGCCCTGGAAGAGGTCACAGCCCACAGGCTGGCAAACAGTGGGCTGGCCTGGGAGTGGCTGGAGCAGCCTCCATCCCTCCTGGGATGCCGCCATCCCTCCCTGCATCCCTCCCTGGAATGCCTCCATCCCTCCCCGCATCCTTCCCTGGGATGCCTCCATCCCTCCCTGAGATGCCTCCATCCCTCCCTGCATCCTTCCCTGGGATGCCTCCATCCCTCCCTGAGATGCCTCCATCCCTCCCTGGAATGCCTCCATCCCTCCCTGCATCCTTCCCTGGGATGCCTCCATCCTCCTCTGGGAGGCAGTGGGATCCTTCCTGGCATCTCTCCCTATGATGCCTCCACCCTTCCCTCCATCCCTCCCTGGAATGCCTCCATCCCTCCCTGCATCCTTCCCTGGGATGCAGTGGGATCCCTCCTGGCATCGCTCCTTAGGATGCCTCCATCCCTCTCTGCATAGTTCCCTGGGATGCCTCCATTCCTCCCTGAGAGGCACTGGGATCCATCCCAACATCTCTCCCTGGGATGCCTTCATCCTTTCCTGCATTCCTCCCTCGAATGCCTCCATCCCTTCCTGCATCTTTCCCTTGGGATGTCTCCATCCCTCCCTGAGGTGCCTCCATCCCTCCCTGCATCCTTCCCTGGGATGCGTCCATCCCTCCCTGGGATGCGGGACAGCATTTTCCATCTGGGAGGTCTGGGCAGGGGAACACAGGCCCGTGGTCCAGGCTGCTGGTGCGTGGGCAGGGGGACGGGTGCGAGCCGGGGGAGCTGCTGTTTGATGGGTGATCCCAAGCTGACGCGCGGGTGAGGGTCCCGCTCACTGCTGTGCTCATGCTGGATGCATCCTCCTGCGTGGCGGAGCCGAGCTGGGTCACACAGCTGTCACCTCCCCGCTGTCACCAGGAAGCCAGGAGCTGCCAGCACCACTGGCCCTAAGGATTTGCCATGTTCCCACAGCAAGTAGCCACGACCGGAATATTGCCGGTGATTTTTTGAGTGATTTTTTCTTTCCTAATGCCGATGAGCAGACGGGCTGGCAGGAAAGCGGTGGCTGCGGCACAGGGATGGGATCGTTTTGCCATCCCAGAGCTGCTCCTGCCCCCGGTGCTTTGCCCAGCCCGTGTGTCAGCCCCCGGCGAGGGACCTGCCGGCTCCGTCCTCGGAGATGCCGTATTGCAAAGCAGCTCCATCCCTGGGAAGGGCAGCTTTCCCGGAGTCCTGCCTGCATCTCTGCACAGGGACGTCCCAGGTGCCGGGGACAGGAGCCCTGCTCTGTGTGACGCTGAAAGCTGGAGGTGCTTGTTATTAGCACAAAGAGAAGGAAAAATTGTCCTCTCTAAAATTCCCAGGGGAGAAGGGGGAACCCAGGGGAGATTGGGCAGGATGGGGAGGAGTGATGTATCCTGGGGCTCCAGGAGGACGGAGAAGAGGACCCAGGATATGGCTGTTCCCTCTCCGGGTGAGCAGGACCCAATGCACACCCCATGGCCAGCGCAGCCGAGGGTGTCCATCCCCCTCCCTCCTGCGCCGGGTTTTGGGAGCTCTCGGGTGCAGGGTAAGTCCCCGGCAGAGCCCGCAGCGATGCTGCGCTGTCAGCCCACGTCCTGGTGCCTCTGCCCACTGAGCTTTTAGCGCTTTACTCTTTAATAAGAGCAACTTGGGCTTGTCCAAGAATGAAATGAAGACAATCCAGAAGCCAACACGCGTTCAGGTTTCCCCGGTGCTTTCGGCATCTGCCCAGGGTGCCCCATGTGTTACTCCCATGGGAAAAAAATGCCTCGGTTTTCTCCATGTATGGACTCATCAGAGACGCTCAGCGGGGCTGTGTTGGGATTAAACTGCCGAGTCCTCCGGAGCACCTTTTTTCCCAGCCCAATCCAGGTCTGTGGGATCAAAAAGGGGATTTTCTCTGCGGTCACTGCCCTCTGGGGAAGGCAAGCCATGACGTGGTGAGCACCCGGAGGTCTGGAGGCGCCCAGGTTGGGGCCGGCAGCGTTTGGGTTTGCCCTGCAGATGCTGAAGGAAACTTTGGGTTTGGACGTCAGCGAGCGCATGAGCTGGTTTCACTCTGCCCCTCCAGCAGGACTCGCTCTGATTTGTGTTTGCAGCGTTATAAACCGAAGTGACAGTTTATACAAACAGCCTGAAATCCTGTCTGGAGAGACTCAGGTTGGATTTTATGTTTCTTTCCCCTGGTTTTCGTGAGGGTATTAAACACAGCTGAACTCTGCCGTCATCCCCGAGCATGACGAGACCGGGATTGATGGAGCAATAACGCAACCCTTCGTTTCTCCCACCCCATGGATGTCAGCAGCAAAACCCACCTCTGGTGCTCATCTCCCCAGCGGCGCCCAGGAGTTGGGGGGAATGAAGATTATCGGTGTCCCATTTTGGGGTCCTTCATTCTCACTCTTTGCCTTGAATGGGAATTTAGGTACCGATATCCAACAAGCCCGGAGGAGCCCCACCGGAGAGTGGAGGGAGGAGTTTTTGTTCCCTCTAGGCTGGCGTTAGCCAGGGCACGCCTCAGGGTTTAGCAGGAAAAAGAAATTTCTAAGTCCTACAGCTGGAGGAAAAAACCCTAAAAAAATAAATCTGCCCGAAAGCACGCAAAAAGGAAGGAGAGGGTGAATAAAGGATGATCTTTAAAAGCATCCTTGTAACCCGGGGAGAGATTTGGGTGGAATAATTCAGGATTGGGGTATGAGCAGGGGCAGGACTGAGCCCAGCCCTGGTCCTGCCCACCCCCAGGGCAGTGATGGGGACCAGGGAGGGAGCAGGGGAAAGGGAGAAGAGGGAGGTCAGGATGATGAGAGGGACGTAAGGATGAGGGAGGGGAGGAAGAGACACTTCGAAGCACCCCAAACCGATGGATGAGGCGATCCAAGCACGAGCAGGAGCCCTGGAGAAGAGGGAAAGCAGGTCAGTCTGGGAGGATGGGTGAGCAAGAGCAGGGAGGAAGGTCAAAGCGCAAAGCAGGACACAACGGGAAGGGGCTTAGAGGGTAACGAGAACGACAGCTGTAAGTACATTAATCTAACGAGGAAGATCCGCTGCTCAGCGGCGAGGGGAAGCGGTGTGAGCCCACGTGTCGGATGCCTTTTGGGCAACGGTGTTTGCTGGAAAATGCCTCGCATGGAGGGGCCAACCCCACGACTACCGGGATGTGCTGGATGGGCCAAGGATTTGGGGAGCTGCCAGTGTACCCCCCTGTCTGGAAACCTGCTGGGACGATTCCTCAAAGCTTTGGGAAGCAGCTGAGGCCAAGCAGTGAGGAGGAGCCAAGGAAAAGTGTGGGAAAAAACAGTGTGAGGCCTCAAGGACGATCCAAGTGTCTGGGCGCAGGTTCGCTTGGGTCCCCCCGCTGCTTCGCTCCGTGTGGTGTCACCCTCACTCGAACGGTGCCAGGCAGGATCCGAGCTGGCCCAGGCACCTTCCCAGCCTGCCTGGAAACCTGACGATTTAGGTACAAAAGTGCCGGTCCATGGTCGGAGAGGTTTTGCTGCCAAGGGTGGGCAGCGGGGTGCCCGCATCCCACCGCGGGCAGGCGCTGGCAGCTGCTTCCCTCCTGGCACCGCTTCCCGCGGGGATCATCATCTCCAGGCACTTGGGTTGGGACTTTCCCATGTGCTGGGCTTGAAGCAAACCCGTTCTCCATCTCACTCTGCATCTCCACGTTCAATATTCCTGCACCAGCCAACATCCCTGGGGCCTTTTCCCTTCTCATTTTCTCCCCCTGCCCTGGAGACGATAAGTTTGGGACAATATTTATTCCCATCCTTCCCTCTCACTTGGATCCTGGGAGCTGTTTATGGGCTGCTGACAGCTGACAAAGCCCATCTCTACATGGCAGCGGGCACTTGCTCAGCATCTCCTGGGCTCCCGCACCATCAGCGCTACACCAGGTCGGGCAGGAGCCCTGCTGCCCGCGGCCAGAGGAACCTGGACAGGCTGGAGAGGTGGCCGCGTGTGAACCTCATGAGGTTCAACCAGACCAAGTGCAAGGTCCTGCACCTGGGTCACGGCAACCCCAGGCACAAATACAGGTTGGGCAGAGAATGGCTTGAGAGCAGCCCTGAGGAGAAGGACTTGGGGGAGTTGGCGGATGAGAAGCTCAACATGAGCCGGCAATGCGCACTTGCAGCCCAGAAACCCCCCGCAGCCTGGGCTGCATCAGAAGAAGCGTGGGCAGCAGGGTGAGGGGGGGGATTCTGCCCCTCTGCTCCGCTCTGGTGAGACCCCACCTGGAGCCCTGTGCCCAGCTCTGGAGCCCTCAGCACAAGAAGGACACGGAGCTGTTGGAGCGGGGCCAGAGGAGGCCCCGGAGATGCTGGGAGGGCTGGAGCCCCTCTGCTGGGAGGACAGGCTGAGAGAGCTGGGGGGGTTCAGCCTGGAGAAGAGAAGGCTCCGGGGAGACCTTCCAGCCCCTTCCAGTCCCTAAAGGGGCTCCAGGAAAGCTGGGGAGGGACTCTGGATCAGGGAGGGGAGCCATGGGACAAGGGGGAACGGTTTTATACTGGAAGAGGGGAGATTTAGATGAGATCTTGGGAAGAAATTCTTTGCTGTGAGGGCGGTGAGCCCCTGGCCCAGGTTGCCCAGAGAAGCTGTGGCTGCCCCATCCCTGGAGGGGTTCAAGGCCAGGTTGGACGGGGCTTGGAGCAACCTGGGCTGGTGGCAGGTGTCCCTGCCCAGGGCAGGGGGTGGCACTGGGGGGGTCTTCAAGGTCCCTTACAACCCAAACCATTCTGTGATTCTATGATTCTATGAAACCGCCAGGACTAAACCTGCTGCCTCCGTGGGAGATCTCGTGGCTCTCCAGATTTTATCCTGTGTTTAATTATTGCCATCTGCTGTTCCAGGCTCCAGGGGCTGCTTGGTCTGTCTGGTGGCTGTCGGTCTCTGGTTAAATCAGCCTCGTTGGATTTTCCTCCCGTGTGGACTCATCGTTGATTTTCCTGGATGATGCTCTCATCCTTTTCTGATCTGGGGCAGCTCTTTCCTTCCCGGCTTGCAACGCTCATTTAATTCAACATTACGGTTACACTTTGGTAAATCCTTCCCATTTTTCATCACGTTCGTCATCTCTTAATAACATCCACATCGTGGATTTTCAGAGGGCTCGCGCTGGGCTGCAGCGTTTCCCAGCCTGTCATTGGCGGGGCACAGCACAGACCCCGTAATACGTTGAATTAAATAAGCATGAAGAACCCCCCTTTATAACGAAAGCCAAGAACATTAAATGGTCCCGACCCACACTTCCAAATGAGCTGACGACCCATCAACCTCTCTGAAGCTGGAAAAGCACGTCCTTATGCCTATGGTTAAATGAATCCTTAAGAAAACTTTACAGCCATCGCTGTAACATCTCCCCGGCCCTAAACACCCTGGAGCATTTCTGGTTCCGGTGCCCTGGGAGGGGGAACGCGTTGGGCAAAGCTGGCCAGTGTTGTGGGACCATGGTGGGCACCAGGAGATGTCCCATGGTCCCCATGGTGCTGGCTCTGGCAGCAGCCGCCGATGCTGTTTCGGGTGAGCCCGTCAGCGTGGTCTGCTCCATCCCTGGGGCGGTTCACACCTTTCTCAGCATCTTCCTTCCTCCGGGCCATTTATATCCAAGGAAATGGGAGATTAGGTCATACCTTCAAGCAGGAATGATGCCACGGCAGACGGATGACCTCCACCACCAAACCCTGCTCCCAGCCTACCCAAACCCTGGCAGGACGGGACCGAGTTCGTCCAAACACCCTTGGCTGGTTTCCTTCCTTTGACGGCAAAGCCCGAGTCTGGCTCAGGGTGGCCGTAGCGTGTCCCTGCCTGTTCCTGCCTGCGCCTGGTGTCCTCCCTGCCTGCGCCTGGTGTCCCTGCCTGCTGATGGTAAGGGAAGGGGTGGCTGTTTCCAACCCCGGTCAGTCCCCGGGCTGGGTCCATCCTGCAGCTTCCTTGGCCCATGGCTGGGAGAGGAGGAGGAAGAGGGGGAAGAGGAAGAAGGAGTTGGGTTCTTCTCACGCCAAACGAGTCTTACTCCCAGGGCTGATGCTCCAGGTCTCGGTAGGGGTGTCCAGCTGTAGCACCTCCTTCACAAGCCATGGGTTTGGGTTTTTTTGGGCTGGGATGAGGAGGGTTGGAGCAAAGAGCAGGCACGCAGGGAGCAGGGGCTGGGGCAGGAGCCCTCCTTCCCACTGCCTGCAGGTACCGGCGCTCCCCAGGCTGCTCCGGGCTCCAAACACTAGAGACGAGCAGTGGGGAAGCACCCAAAACAGGGCTCAGATGTTTCCTGCAGATCATCCTGCAAGGAGCTTGGTGAAGGCAAGGTCTAATCCTGCACAAGCTGCCCAGGCAGCCTGGATGCTGGGCCGTGGGGTGGGGATCCGCAGCAGCACGTGATGGGGTGGGATGGCAAAACCTCGTTTCCTCATCTCTTTCATCTTGTGATCACTTTGCATCTCGCCCGGCTGGCCTTCAGCCAGACCATCGCCTTCCTCTCTTCTGCTTTAATTCATCATCGCCACGGCCAAATTGTGTTACTGAGCACCCCCGGCCCACAGCAGCAGCTCAACGTGTGGCCATGGTTCTTGCCCGTGTGGCACGAGAGCGTCAGGGCTCAGTGGCACCCCGGGGATGGAGCTCTTGTGTTGGGAGGACGTTGCGTTGCATGAAGATGCCCGAGGGCTGGGGCATCCCAGCCTGGACATGGCCTTGTAGGACATTTTCTGGTCTCCTGGTGGCCTCTGTGCAAGAGGAAGCTTTTGCCATGATGGGGCCTGGCTCAGTTCCCAAGGGACTTGACCAAAGGGACACGACATGTCCCCGTGCCATGTCCTCCTGCCACCTCTTCCTGGTATCTTCCACCCCAGCCCATCTCTGGGAGGGATTAAGGTTTATTTCTGTCCTACCTTCCGATATCCCATTAGGGGCACTAAAGCAGGAGCCAGCGGCCCCGAGGACCTTCCATGTGACTCCAGGAGCTTTTTTAAGTTGAGACCACACTAAGCCTCCCAGAACCGGTCCCTGCTTAGGAGGGAAATCTCCTCTCGCCCAGCAGAGACCCAGGGTTTATGCAACGTTATTTGCCCAGCATTGGGCTGGATTTGTGCCTGTGGGGCTGGGGGGACGCGGCAGTGCTGGGCACGGGGTGGGCATTGGTACCTCAGACCTGGCTCCCAAGGGAGCCCAGGGACGCAGAGGGAGAGGGGACAGTCCGCTGGGCTCCCTGGGCCAGCGATGCTTCATCCCAGGCGTGCTCAGTATTCCCCCCTCGCTGTGACAACCCCCCAGGGGTTTCGGTCCCTTCGGGGGTCCCAGCAGCTTTTCCATCTGTGCCGGTACGGAAGTCCTGATCCCTCTGCATGGCTTTTCGGGGCGTGGGGTGAGCATTTGGGGTGTAGCCCCTGCCCATGTCCCAGGCACCCCGTCCCCGGCGTCCCCGGAGATGTGTAGCTGCGGGAAGGAGATGGGCAGGATCCAGCCCGGTCCTGATGGCTGGTTCTTGCCCGGTTCTCCAGCGCATGAGCCAGCCGGAGCGGCCGGGGCTGCTGGGAAGGCAGCTTCGGTCCAGCCCCGCCGGAATCCTTCTTGCTGGGGTGTGCAGAGAGCCCATCTGTGCATGTGCATGTGTGTGTGTGTGTGTGTACATGTGTGTACACATGTGCATTCATGCGCACGTGCATCTCCGCATGCATGCCTGCGCACGTGCACGGATGCTTCTATGCGTCTGTGTGCATGTGTGGTTGCATGTGTGCGTGCATGACTTTATGTACACCTGTGTGAACACGTACGTACACACGTGTGCGCTTGTGCACGCTCGCGTGCTCACGCCGACACGCACGCCAGGCGTGTGAGCCCCGGCTCCCCCCAGCCCCTGTCCCCCAACGGTTGCCAGGGTGACACGGCGGGGGCTCCGCTGCCGTCACGGATGTCACACGCCGCCCACCCATGTCCCGGTGCCCGAAGCAGGGACTCCCCGCAGGCAAGCGGGCGTTGCTGTGGGGCACTCAGTGCCAGAGCAGGGACGTGAGCTTGGACGTGTGCTCTGTGTCGAGAAACTCTGTCACCAGGAGGTGACACGGCGCCGGCACTAACGGGAGCTGGCAGGAGCTCTCACGCTGACATAGGGGTGCACGCGTGTGCTGGCGTGCATACAGAGCACACGGCGTGCACCATGTGTGCCAGGGGATGCCATGCATGCACACACATATGCCACAATGCAGCATGTCTGCACACGCGTGTGCCAGGGGGCGCCATGCATGGACACACGCGTGTCACGGGACACTATGCATGCACACGCATGTGCCATGTGACACCACGCATGAACACACGTGTGCCAGGGGATGCCAGGCATGCACACACGTGTGCCATGGGACACCGCACATGAATACACATGTGCCAGGAGATGCCATGTGTGCACACACATGTGCTACACTGCACCACGTATGCACATACATGCTCCAGGAGATGCCATGCACGCACACACATGTGCCATGGGACACTATGTATGCACACACGTGTGCCATGGGACACCACGCATGAATACACATGTGCCAGGGGATGCCATGCGTGCACACACATGTGCCAGAGGGTGTCATGCATGCACACACGTGTGCTACAATGCACCACGTATGCACATACATGTGCCAAGGGATGCCAAGCATGCACACATGTGCCGTAGGACACTTATGCATGCACACACGTGTGCCATGGAACACCACACATGCACATACATGTGCCAGGGGAAGCCATGCATGCACACACACATGCCATGGGAAACCATGCATGAATACACATGTGCCATGGGACACCATGCATGCACAGACGTGTGCCAGAGGGTGTCGTGCATGCACACACACATGCTACAATGCACCACCTCTGCGCATACCTGTGCCAAGGGACGCCAAGCATGCACATACATGTGCCATAGGTCACCATGCATGCACATGTGTGGCCACCACACATGCACACCCTGGGGCTCCGCTCCGGCTGCGTGTACACGTACGCTCACACACAAGGCCCCAGCCAGAGGTGATGCAGGCGAACGTGCACACACGTGTGCCCGAGTGCCGCAGGCGCTGCACGTGCGTACACACCGCCGTGCCGGGAGCATCACGCCTCCGCTGTGTCTTTGCCACGGCACAGCCACCGCTGGCAGTGCCACCAACCCTGCCCTTGTCACCCACCTGAGCCTCGCTCCCTGCCTCAGTTTCCCCACCTGCAAAGGGCCTGGGTCCTGCCCCGTGCGCAGCAGCTGCCCGGTGACTAATCACCTCCTGGTTAATCATTTATTTCTCCTCCTCGCATGCAGCCAGGGTCACTCGTCCCGCTCGGCACGGCACCTGCGCCCAAGGACTTGGGGACCTTGACTCGTCCTCTGCCGGAGAGCGATTCCCAGGGGGACGCTGGTGAGTTCATGCCCCCCCCCCCCCGCAGCAGGACAAGCTCCCACGGCCACCAGTTTGGGGACACCAGTCCCAGCATTGCCACCAGCATCCAGCCTGGTGGTGGTTTGGGGGGGGTCCCTGTGCCCCATGAGGGGTTGGAGGGGGTTTGGGGAGGGTGGAGGCCACCCCTGTCCCTGCAAGGTCCTGTGCCACCCTGTGCCACCCCCTGCCTGTAGCTCCAAAACCCTTCTGCAAACCTCCAAAAGCTTTACTAGCGCTGAGCAAACAGCCCGGTGAGGTCCCATAGCGCCGCGCACCGGGCCGGCGCCACGCCATGGGATCTGCACGGTGACAGGGGCACCCCAGGAGAGCCCCCCACCCACCCAGGGGTCGCCAGCATCACCACCGCCTGCCCTGGCTCGGAGAGAGGGACGTGGCGGGGTCTCCAGGTTGGGGGGCGACATGTCCTTGTCCCCTGGCACTGCAGCTGGTCCCGCTGTGCCCTGTCCCACCTCCCTGCGCCCATCCCTGCTCTCCATCCATCCCTGGCTGCCATCCCCCCCTCCTGCCTGCCCACCATTGACTGGGGGGCCCTGCCCTTCACAGCCTGGCTTGGTGTAGCCCCCCCCGGGTGCTAAGGATGCCCTGCACGGGGACACAGCCTCCCCCTCTCACGGGCTTGCCACCCGCTCGCTCCAGCCCCAGGAGCCATCGCTGACCCCCTGCTCTGCCTTCCCCCAGGTCAGAGCCAGAGGGGACCCAGGCCGGAGCCCCCGTCCCCCGTGGGGTCCCTTGCTGGCCGAGAGACGTCGGGAGGGGGAACCGCCAGCCCGGGGAGCGGAGTGGGACCCTGGGCACAGGGGAGACACAGCGGCAGGCCAGGCTGGAGGGTGCCCGGTAAGGCTGCTGGGCGTGGGGGGGGTGCTGCTGGGACCCCTGAAGACACCCCCTGACTCCATGCTGCTGTGACCAGCAGAGATCACAGCACCCAAAGGTGCTGTACTGAGAGCAGCCCTGGGGAGAAGGACTTGGGGGTGCTGGTCGGTGAGAAGCTCCACACGACCCAACAACGTGCACTGGCAGCCCAGAAACCCCCCGCAGCCTGGGGCTGCATCCCCAGCGGCATGGGCAGCAGGGCGAGGGGGGGATTCTGCCCCTCTGCTCAGGGGAGACCAGAGCTGGAGGTCTGGGGGGTTGGACTAGACCTGTAAAGGGCCCTTCCAACCCAACACATTCTATGATTCTGACCCCCCTGCAGTGCTGCCTCCAGCGCTGGGGCACCAACAGCAGAAGGACACGGAGCTGTTGGAGCGGGGCCAGAGGAGGCCCCGGAGATGCTGGGAGGGCTGGAGCCCCTCTGCTGTGGGGACAGGCTGAGAGAGCTGGGGGGGTTCAGCCTGGAGAAGAGGAGGCTCCGGGGAGACCTTCCAGCCCCTTCCAGGCCCTAAAGGGGCTCCAGGAAAGCTGGGGAGGGACTCTGGAGCAGGGAGGGGAGCCATGGGACAAGGGGGAACGGTTTTATACTGGAAGAGAGGAGATTGAGATGAGATCTGGGGAAGAAATTCTTTACTGTGAGGGCGGTGAGCCCCTGGCCCAGGTTGCCCAGAGAAGCTGTGGCTGCCCCATCCCTGGAGGGGTTCAAGGCCAGGTTGGCCGGGGCTTGGAGCAACCTGGGCTGGTGGGAGGTGTCCCTGCCCAGGGCAGGGGGTGGCACTGGATGGGCTTTAGGGTCTCTTCCAACCTGAACCATTCCATGATTCTATGAACCCTGGGCAGGGGAGAGTCCATAGGCAGGGTGGCCCTGCGTCCGCTCCTAGAGAGCCCAGTCAGGGTGGGCAGGGGACTCAGCCCCACTCCCAGGGCAGCTGCAGGCAGGGGGTCCTGCGTGCCCCCAGCCAGAGCATCCTGCCTGGACCGGCGCCAGGTCTTCTTTGACCTCCATGCTCAGAGGGGCTCATGGGGAGGGGACCATGTCTCTCCAGGGTTAGCATGACCGAGGTGGAACCCGTGCTGGACTTTGCATCCTCCGGGAGAACGGGCCGGCGCAATGCCCTACCCGATATCCTGGGCTCACCAGCCGGCGTCAGCCCCTCCGACCTGCCCCTCAAGCTGGCCGAGATGTCCCTGAGTGCAGGTGGGTGATGGGGAAGATGGACGACAATGTGGGGTGGGGCAGGAACCAGGACAAGAACCAGGACAGGCTGGGGTCTGACCTGCTGGAGAGCAGCTCTGTAGAGAGAGACCTTGGAGTCCTGGTGGACAACAGGGTGACCATGAGCCAGCAATGGGCCCCTGTGGCCAATGGCATCCTGGGGTCCATCAAGAAGAGCGTGGCCAGCAGGTGGAGGGAGGTCATCCTCCCCCTCTACTCTGCCCTGGGGAGGCCACACCTGGAGTGCTGGGTCCAGTTCTGGGCTCTCCGGATCAAGAAGGACAGGGAACTGCTGGAGAGGGGACAGCAAAGGGCTACCAAGATGCTGAGGGGACTGGAACACCTCTCTTATGAAGAAAGGCTGAGGGATTTGGGTCTCTTCAGTCTGGAAAAAAGATGACTGAGGGGGGATCTCATCAACACTTATAAATACTGAAAGGGTGGGTGTCAGGAGGATGGGGCCAGGCTCTTCTCAGTGGTGCCCAGCGACAGGACAAGGGGTAACGGGCACAAACTTGAGCATAGGAAGTTCCACCTCAAGATGGGGAGGAACTTCTTTGCTGTGAGGGTGTCAGAGCCCTGGCACAGGCTGCCCAGAGAGGTGGTGGAGTCTCCGTCTCTGGAGACATTCCAAAGCCGCCTGGAGGCGTTCCTGTGCCACCTGCTGTGGGTGACCCTGCTGTGGCAGGGGGTTGGACGGGATGATCTCCAGAGGGCCCTTCCAACCCCTGCCAGTCTCAGGTTCTGGGATTCTGTGTTTCTCATACCCTGGTCTCTCCTCGCAGGCAGCGCCCAGGAGATGCAGTCGCCCTCGGCGGAGGTGCCCCCTCCGCAGCCCCCCAGTCCCGAGCTGAAGGACACGTCCTAACCCCCTTCCCGGCGGTGGGGGGGGCATTGCTGACCAGCGGAGGAAAGAGGAGGCTGCGGAGCATCAGCCCAGCTTTCCTGGCACAGCCGGAGTCCGCTGGGTTTTCCTCGGTGCTACCGCGGCGAGACCACCGGGCGTCATCCCCCCCCGCCATGGGGGGAGCATCGCATGGCGGGCACCCGCCGTGACGAAGGGGCGATTCCCACCCGCGCCCTGGGCGAGGACCCGCGAGGGGGGGGATGGGATTTTTTTGCCTCCCCCCGGGTTGGGGGCCGGGGGGAGGAATATTTTTCTCCCGGAGCGTTTGGCAGAGCCGAGCGCAGGGGGTTCGCCGGGGGCTGGGGGAGGGGGGGGTTGCGAGGGGCTTCCTCCTCATGGCAGGAGCAGCCCGCGGGTGTTTCTGGCTGAGTGTGATGTTCACTGTGATGTTTTGGGTACCACCGCCGTCTCCCGGCCATCCTTCCTGCGCGACCAGGAGCCTTCTTCAAGAAGAACCCCCAACAGCCCCCCCCAACCCCCAAGCAAATCCCCCCCCCAGCAGCCCGCACCGTGCTGAGGGCCCCCCCTCCATGGATTGGAGCACCCCAGGGTGGTCCCTGCCCCGTGGGTGCGGGGGTCTTGGCTCCTTGTCACCTGTCACCCTCTCCGCTGGCCCCGGGTCCCCTGCGGGAGGAGGCAGCTCTGCCATGGGGGGGTGCGGGGGATTCTGGGTGGGGGGGTGAGGAGGGGGATGCTGCCTTAGGCATCCCCAGCCCTACGCATCACCCCAGCCCCCCGTGCTGGGGCCACCCATAGGTGTCCATCCCCGCTCCCCTCCCGCACTGGGATCCCCCGCTCCGTGTCCCCGCAGAAGACCCCGGTGGGGGGGGGAGGCAGCAGCGTACGGGGACCGCGGGGGCCTGCAGCGCTGGGGGGACGTGTGCCAAGTGGGGTCGGGGTTTTCCAGGCTCTGACCACGCTCCCCAAAACCCCCACTCCTGATGGCGGTGGGACGGGGACCCTGGGACAGGGATCCTGGGATGGGGACTCTGGGATGGGGACTCTGGGACGGAGACCCTGGCATGGGGACCCTCTTGCCTGGACACCGGGGGGTCTCAGGGAGGCGAGGGGCCAGGAAGGACTGCGGTTGCCCGCATCCTGCCTGAGCCGGGGGCTGGTTGCCCAGCCTGGGTTTTGCTGGCCTGAGGCCGGGACCGGGCAGGTGGTTGGACATTGTGCTGGACCCAGCTCCATCATGGATGGTCACCTATAGTTGTCGCTGTGGGACCAGCAAACAAATCCCAAAGCCCAGGTCCATTGTGGCCACTGTTGGGGTGGTGACCGGGTCCAGGAGAGCTGTACGGGGCCACACGCAGGGCCACCACATCCGGCAGCACCCGTGCCCAACGCCCCAGGGTGGCCCTGGTTGCCCCTGGGCTTTTGGGCAAGAACAGCAGCTCCTCAGCCCTTGGTGTGGGGGCCAGCCCCAGCCGAGACGTAGCGTCTTGTGTGCGTGGGCATCCGTGTGCGTGTGGGTCCATGTCCATGGGCACCCATCCGTGTGGTGGGTCTCTGTGAGCGTGGGTGTCCATGTGCGTGGGTGCTCCTGTGGGTGGGTGCTCCTGTGGGTGGGTGTCCACGTGTGTGGGTGTCTACGTGCTTGGGAAGCCATGTCTATGGTGTGGGCACCCATCCGTGTGCGTGGGTGTCCATGTGCATGGGTGCTCCTGTGGGTGGGTGTCCACGTGGGTGGGTGTCTACGTGCTTGGGAAGCCGCATCCATGGGCACCCATCCGTGTGGTGGGTCTCTGAGCGTGGGTGTCCATGTGCGTGGGTGCTCCTGCGGGTGGGTTTCGGGGGGGTGGGGGAGGGTGTCTGTGTGCGTGGGCGTCCGTGTGGGCATCCACACACGCGCGTGCGTGTGTGTGCATGGACACCCGTGTACATGGGTGTGCGGGTGCTCCTGTGGGTGGATGTCCGTGTGCGTGGGCAGCTGTGTGCGTGGTGGGTGTCTGTCAGCACGGAGATGCCCATCCGTGGGTGCTCCGATCGGGGGGTGTCCATGTGCGAGGGCAGTCATACGTGTGAACGTCGCCATCTCATGGTCCTGCTGTCCCGGGGGGGGACCTGCAGAGCTGGGACACCCACACCCAGGAGGGTGGGGGGACAGGGGACAGCCCCTTCCCTCTTCGTCCCCTCCAGGGCCACGCGGGTGGGTGCGAGTGAGGGCTCTGGCTGCCCGGGGAATAAATCCTCCATCTTTCCCTGGGGAGCCGTGCCTTGTGGGGTGTCAGTGTGGGGGGACACCCACCCCGCGGGGTCCGGTGCCTGTCCCCCCCGGGGACACGAGGTGAGGGGGTCCCGCTCGCAGCGGTGCCGGCAGGAGGCTGAACACGAGCTCCCGGCTATTTTTGGGTGGCTGCGATGACACCTTGGGGCCAGGGAGAGGGAGAAAGTGTCCCCGTGTCCCTCCCGGACCCGGTCGCTTTGATCCAGATGTCCCTAAGGTGGGGGGGATGCACGGGGTTCAGGGACACCCGAGTCCCCCAGCTGGGACTCTGCTCCGCCCGGGGACAGGGGAGGCAGTGGCACGTCCCCAGGGAGCCGGGGGACAGGGGACACTGAATCCCACGTGGGAAGGGACCAGGAGACACACCGGCCCTGACCCCGCTGCCACTGGAGCGCAAAGTGAGGGGAGGCACGGTGGGGGGACATGCTGTGGGTCGCATGGCCCCATGGCTGTCCTTGTTCCCAGTGTCCCCCGCACAGAGCATCACTGGGGGTGCACTTGTGTGTCCCCACACACCCCCAGGGCAGGCACAGGGTCACACGTGTGTCGCCACAATCCCCTGGATGCCTGACCCTCCGCCCCCCCCCCCCCCCCCCGGCTGCTCCCTGTGCCTCAGTTTCCCCAGCTCAACTTCCCTGTCCCCAGGACAACGTTACCCTGAAGGACACTGCCATTGCTGGTGTCCCCACGTCCCGACCATGCCCCACCACCCACGCAACGCCCCCCCCTTGGGGCTGCCATGGAGTGGGCACACACCTGCCATGCCCAGCCCTTGCCCTGCCTCAGTTTCCCCATATCCCACACCCTTCGCCCCCCCCGCACCGCCGGCGCAGAGACCGTACACAACTCACGACACAGTTGACCCCACTCTGCTCTCCCCATCTTTGACTCGACCCGACCTGACCCTTGGCGGCCAGGGGGGCCGGGCAGAGGTGGGTGGCCGGTGAGGGGTGACAGGGTGGCCGGGGCCGAGGTGGCCGCTGGCAGCGCTGCCGAGGAGTATTTCTGGAGCGCGGTTGTGCGCTTTCTTTCCAATCATGTGATGAGGACATTATTTAAGGCGGTTGCGAGGCCGGCAGGCAGCTGCGAGCTGGGCGGCGCAGTGCCACGCTCACAGCCGGCCGGACCCCCGGGCCCCCCCCGTTACACGTGTGTCGCTGTGTGTGTGTCTGTCCCCCCCCCCAACGACACCCCCTCACCATGGTCGACGCCTTCGTGGGCACCTGGAAGCTGGTGGATACGGCCAATTTCGATGAGTACATGAAGGCGTTGGGTGAGTGGCGGGGGGGTCTGCGGGTGGGGGGGGCGGATGGAGTCAGGGCATCACCCCCCCTTCTTTTCTACCCCCCGTTTGCCTGGCCGAGCCCCCCCCCCCACTCCCCACACACGGGGCTCTGGCTGCAGGGGGGTGCAGGCGGTGGAGGGGTCGCTGCTGCCTGGAGGGGGTGGTTTATGGGGGGCTCTGGGGCTTTCTGTCTGGGGGCTTGGGCTGGGTAAGGGGGTGTCGTCCTTCCCCTGCCCCCCCCCGCGGTCACCCCGCGGCGGAGGGAGGGGACGCCCCCGCCAGGGTGCAGGGAGCCCCAGGGACCCCTCCGGCCTCCATCCCTCCCCCCCGAGCCCCCCGGCACCCACCCCTGTGCAGCTCCTGGGCAGGGTGGGACCCCCAGCCAAGACCAGTTTGGTGGGGGGGGGGGGGGGTGTGTGTGACACCGGTGTCCCCCCCCACGCCGCCCAGCCCCGGAGCTGGTGGGTGCTGGTGCAGGATTGATCCCCGAGCAACAGCAGTGTTCTCAGCCCCCCCCGCTTTGCTCCTGCCCCGGAGCCCCCCCAAGCATGGTGGGCACACACAGGACCCTGGAACTGCAGGCGGGGAGCGGTTTTGGGGTTCGCCCCCCCAACATCAGGGGGAGGACGGGCTCCAGGGTGACACAGGGCTGATGGCCGCATCCTGGCCCGCCGCGCACCCTCAGCCCCCCAAACCTCGCACCCCGCAGGCGTGGGCTTCGCCACCCGGCAGATGGCCGGCCTCACCAAACCCACCACCATCATCGAGGTGGACGGTGACAAGATCACGGTGAAGACCCAAAGCACCTTCAAGAGCACGGAGATCAGCTTCAAGCTGGGCGAGGAGTTTGACGAGACCACGGCGGACGACAGGCATGTCAAGGTGAGCCCCCAGCGCCTGCTCCCCCCCCCTCCATGGGACCCCCCCAAAAAGGGTTTGTAGGCTCTACGGGATCCGGCCATCAGCTCTTGGCTCTGGGGCTCCGTCCTTTTTACCTTCAGAAGGCTAAATCCGCTTTGCCCGCTGGGGCTGGTGCTCAAGCCCAGTCTCACCGAGCCACCCCCCCTCCCCGTGCCCCGTTTCGCAGTGGGGTTTCCCCCCAGGGAGCACCCTGGGGCCCGGAGCTGCCGGGAAGGTTGTGCAAGAACCCGGCTCGCAAACCAACTACCCGCCTGGGGGCTTGCTCAAGAGGAGGTGAGGGGACGCGGTGGGGTGGCGGCATGTGGTGTCCCCACTCCGGCTGGGGAGCGGGACACAAGACCCACTTTTGAGCCCCCTCTTTGCTCACCCTACGCATCAGGCAGCTCCGCAGGCAGGGACACGGAGCGGCTGGGCAACCCTGCCTGGCCAACGCCACCCCAGGGGCTGATGCCTCCCCGGGGGTCCCTTGCGGGGGGGTCAACACCTCCCCAGTTGGGCTGTTCCTCCCTGCTAAAAAGCAAGGAAAAAGGGCTTGGAGAAGAGTCAGGGCTTCTTTCATGGCTTCTCCCAACCTGCACGCAGTCCCTCGCAGGACTGATGCGAGGTTTTTTCCTAGTTTCCAGCTGGTTTTTCCTAGTTTCCAGCTGTTATGCACCATGAAATACACCATGCACGGAGAAGCCGGCAGCCCCCTGCCTCCACGGGGGAACCTCGTGCGGGACCTCAGGGCTTGTTAGACACAAAACGCCTTCCCGGCCCCAAAGGAGCAAACGCAAGGGCTGGGCACAAAGCGAGGATGGGCTGAAGCGGGACGAGCGCGAGCAAGGCGGTAGTGCCGGGCAGACGCAGGGCAGGACGTCCCTGCCACCGCCCCGACCCCCCGGGCTGCTGGAAACTATGTCCAGAGGAGACGCGTGAGCTGCCGCCAGCTCCTGGGGCAGCCCGGGGACGTGCCCTTCAGCCGCCCCTCGGATGGTGGCCAGAGGGCACACAGCAGGGCAGCAGGGCCAGGATGGCTGCCCAGGATGGGGCAGGAGGGGTCTGCCACCCTATGGGGCACGTGGGGCACCCAGGATGTGTAGGGATCAGGACTGTGGGGCACCTGAGCTGTGCAGGGAGACCCAAGGTGTGCAAAGATCCTGGCTGCGGGGCATCCGAGCGGTGGGCACATCCCAGCTATGGGAAGACCTGAGCTCTGAGCAGTGGGGGGGGACACCCTGAACCATGGGGGGCACCCAAACCTTGTAGGGTCCTGGACTTTGAGGGCACCAAACCGACGGGGGCACCCAAGCCACAGGAGGTCTCAACCCATGGGACCCCTGAGCCATGGGGGGATCCGAGGGGCAGCAGCCGGCTCTGGAGGAGCTGGGTGGGGGGTCACAGGGCAGGATGGGGGGGGGCAGCCAGCGCCGCTGCCTGCCCCCCGCCCCCGGCTGCGCCCGGCCTGCTGTCACACCAACCTTGGCACCGGCCGGGCTTTTGGGGCTGAGTCAACAGCGACGGCTGTGCAAACAGCGGCCCCAGCGAGCAGAGGCGTGTTCGCCGGATCAGCCCCTCCGAAAACCCTCGCTGGGCCCTCTGGTTTCAAGCACCGATACCTGCCCCGCTTCTTTGATCCCCGCCGGCTCCGGAGCCAAGTTTGGGAGCGGCCAGGATCAGGTGCCGGTAGCCCCGGAGCAGGATGCGGCCCTGGGCAGGGCTCCCTGCACTGGCCCTGGGTCAGGGGGGGCAAGGTCACTGTGACGGTGGCCACGGTGGGGTTACTGGGGGACAGCCAGAGCAGGATCCGGCCTGGGCTGAACCGGGCTGACAAAGTGAAATGGGATGCTGCCAGGTGGGCATCCCAACGGTGGCAACCCACAGCCTGACCCTGAGCCCTGTGGGGCTCTGGGGAGAGCACAAGGACAGCCAGCATTGTCCCCTCCAAGGGACAAAGCCCCCCAGAGCCATGAAATCCCAGGGAGGAGGGTCACGGCAGGTCCTGCTCTCTCCCCGCAGTCCGTGGTCACGCTGGACGGAGGCAAACTTGTCCATGTGCAGAAGTGGGAGGGGAAAGAGACATCGCTGGTCCGGGAGCTGAAGGACGGGAAGTTAATTCTGGTAAGGAAATAAAAATGGTTTTAAATGGTTTTAAAAATGGTTTTGAATCAGCCCATAAACAGGGCAAGCCGGGAGCCGCACCGGCTCGGCACGACTAACCTCCCCACCGCCATTTCTGCCACCAGACTCTCACCATGGGCAACGTCGTCTCGACACGCACCTACGAGAAGGCGACATAGACGCCGTCCCCGGCTCCCCCACCCGTCACCCGGTGCCGCGTGCGCCCCCCGCATCGCCTCCATCCTCGCCCTGTGCCGGGCACAGTTTGCCATGGGCTCGGAGCCCCCTGCGCCCGCCGGGGCTGCCCGCTGCCCCCATCGCCTCGTGGGGCTGCCTGGGGCTTGGGTGGTGGTTTGGGGTTGTTTTGTTTGGTTTTTTTTTTATTAAATAATGGGAAAACCCACATGGAAAAAGAATAAAGGCCCTGTTGTTACAACTCTGGGATCAGTTTACTTGGAAAAAGGCTTTTTCGGCACGTGCTCACCCATAGCGTCGAGCCACACAGGTCTCAGCCAGGCTGCGGGGAGCAGCGTGGGGGTTAAATCCAGCCCGGACACCCCGGCAGAGATGGGGTTAAATGACCAGCGATCCCAGTAGCCCATCTCAGCTGGTTCTCTGAGCTGTGGAAATAAAAGAGTTCGTTACAGTTCGAAAGGTGCTTTTCCGGGGGGGAATGTGAGTTTGCTCCCGCCGCAGCTCTGCCATGGGTCACGCAGGCACGCTCCATCCCGGGGAGAGCGACCGTTCCGCCACCAGTACGGGCGGGCGCTCTCTGCCAAAGCATCAGCTGATGGAGCACGCCCGGCAGCGGGCGAGCCAGGAATCAAGGTCACAACCACTTCACGTCTGGGTTTGGGAAGGGAACCGTCCCAAAAGAGGGGACTCGGCCATGGGGAACTAGGGGGAGGAGCACTGGGAAGGGCCCAGGGGAGGGAGAAGGGGCAGGCTGCCTCCAGCAACACCGAGTCCTCCCCCGCCACGCCAACGGGCAGTCGCCAGCCCCACTCTCGCTTCCCTGTAGAGCCAGAGGCACCAGGAGTGACTCAGCTCCCCCCGTTCGGCACATCTGCCCTGGCCGTGATGAGCTGCTCCCCGCAGACTTCCTCTGCGGTCACTGCGGACCCGAGCAACCCCGGAGCCGGTGCAGCACAGCCCGGCCGTCTGCCATCCCTTCCCCCTGACCTTCAGCTCCAGTTACAAGATTTATGCTCCAGTTGCTCCTTACCAGAAGGCACCAGGCTTCTCGTAGGGGTCACCTCATCACACACCCCCTTTCTGCCCCGGGGAACCTCTGAAAACAACCAGGACTTCAAAAAAAAAAAAACAAAACAAAACCACCCTACAAAACCCTCTCATGCCGGTCACCCCCTCCCATGCAGCTAGCCTTATCTTTCCACGGCCCAAGACGAAGCGTGGAGCATACAAAAAGAAAAGACCCAGTACAAAGTACAACTGGAGATCGGAGAGATTTATTTTCCACCACTTACCAAGGCGGCAAACACACCACAGCTAATGTTTACTTAAAATATCTCCACTCCCCCATTTGCTTCTTACTCTTCCACTCCCAAGGTTTGCAGACAAAACGAGTGAGGCTGGGGGAAGAGTCTGCGGACCAAAGGCAAGGCTCTGCGCCGCTACCGGCTGGGAGGACGCAGCCCCGTCGCGGGGCTCATCAACAGCCACCCCTGTCCCCGAGCGCGGTGCGGGGACGGGCAGGGAGAGCGCAGCTGTGCCGCTCCAACTTTTACAGGCAACGGGCCGGGGGCTGATGTCATGCAGGCTAGGGGCAGCTGGCCGCGCCGGCCAGGGCGGCCACCGGGGGCTGGCAGCTTCCCCAGCGAAACATGAGGCTACAGGATGGGAGAGGTGCCGACGAAGGGGTGTAATTAGCCAGTTTTGGCAGGAGAGCCTACTGGTGAGAGAAAACGTCACCCCGCGCCTGAGGTAACAGAGGACAACTTGTCTCAAAGTCAACACCTGTAACACCACACGCCGAGCGTTACTCTCGGGAGAAGGAAACTCCTTGTCCCTGGAGCAAGGGGCACGCGCTGATTCAGTGCTGTGCGCTCCTCGTGGTGCGCGGCAGGGACTCACGACGCCGGTACCCCCGCCTGCCCGCCCCTCAGTCCCGGGGCTTCTTCTTATGCTTCTTTTTCTTCTTCTTCTTCTGAGACTTGCTGGGCTTCCCTGAATGCTTGGTCCTCTTGCTGGCCGGCTGAGCCCCATCGCTGTCTGAGTCTGAGCTGTCTGAGTCCGACTCGGAGGACTGCTTATTCTTGTGCTTCTTTTTCTTCTTCTTCTCCTAGCAAATGAAGGAAAATAAATGAAAAGCCCTGCACGCGGGAAAACTGTCACTTGAGCTCAACCAGGGCAGTGAGACACTTTCTGTAAGGAGCACCTGACGAGCTGTGACAGGAGCGAGCCTGCTCCGACACGGAAGGTGCACACAGCTTCTGCCCCGGCACGTCAGGATTTACCCACCCCTATCGGTCCGCAGCTGCGCCGCGCAGGGTACGGCAGCTATCAGAGCACAGGGAATGGAAAAGACAAAATGGAAATCCAGGCCTGAAAGTTTTAGTCAAATCACAAGAAGAGAGCCCTTGCTGTCCCCTCCACAGGCAGAGCTTACTCCATTATTTAAGGCTATTCTTTATTAATAGAGATTGGCAGGATGAAGCCTTTTTGCCAACAAAATGGGTTTCTAGAATAGGCAGCTGGATGCGAGCACCATCCCTGCCTCCCCACCCCATCATCAGCCCCCGGAGTGCCAGGAAACGAACGCTGATGCGCTGTAGCGCTAAGGACAACACACCCTTCTCCTTGCAGGAAAGCCCAAGCGATGCCAGTCAGGGTTTCTCACAGCCGTCCCCAGGGAGGAGCCGGGCCGGGGATGAGGAAAGCGCCCTTTTGCAAGCAGCAGCTCCTTGCACAATCTCCGAAGAGATTGCGCACCCTCCTGCCCTCGCAGCGTCCCACCCTCCGCCCCGCACAGGCAGAGTGAGGGGGCAGCGCTGAACCCCCCGGGCTGGGGTTTCTGCAAAGCCCTGAAGCAACAGCTCCGCAGAGCTCAAGACCTGACGTTTAGATGCAGGGTAAGAACAGCTGGTGCTGGAATGAAGCTCCTAAGGAACTCCGAAAGGGAGCGAAACCCTCCATTTTGAGGCATCTGACAGTAACTCCCGAGCAGAGATTACCCTGAGATCAGTACCGCAGTACACCTTCCACCGGAATCACATCGGGCACAGCATCCCACAACAGATAAAGACTTTAATGCTGCAGTACAGAAACTGATGTATATTTAATTAGGAAGCAGTACTGGGGGAGGGGATCTGACCCACCCGTGCCGGCAGCACACACAGCCCAGCCCCTAGCCCTGCTCTGCCCGTCGCTTCACCCCTCTTCCAGCAAGGAGCAGGAGGAGAAAAATGCTGACAGCGGCTCTGGGGAGCCGGCCGTGCCCTCCGAGCCCACGGCTGGGTAAAACACCACCCTCCGGCCAGTGCTGGAGGCAGACTGGGCAGCCAGCGCCAGGGTGAGCGGTCCTGGAAGCGGCTCGGAAGGGATGAGCCAGCGTCGTCAGCTTCTGTGCATGAATAAACCAACACCCAAATCCGCTCCCAGCTCAACTCACCTTTACAACTGCCTGAATACCCACAAAATTATCGCGTAGACCAACTCTCAGAACAAGATGGGAGATTTTTTTTTCTTTTTTCAGGTATATTTTATAGGAAGATGCTTTGGAAAAAAAAACAACAAAACAAACCCACAACAAAACCAAAAAACAATTGTCCTGCAAAAACATGTGGTATTTTCCCTAACACCGCTTGGACCTGGGAAGTAAAGGAAAGCAGCGTGCAGGCAAGTGAGGCCCTAAAAATAATTTTAATATTTTGCATATGCTTCAACGTAAAGCCCCAGTTTTCCATCTAAGTCCAGCAACCCTGGCCTCCAATGAGGATCCACCAGTTTCTCCCATGGCCACATCAACACCAGAGAGACTTTCCAGCGCAAACAGTTATCGTGAACCTTTATCCCATTCAAGGCCAGAAAGAGAACAAGAGGAAAGAAGCAAAAGAGGGTTGCAAGAAGCAGAGATGCCCCAGCAAGGCAACACGAGCCCGCGCGACTGCCTGCGATACACCACCAGTGAGGGACGCAACCCAGCGAGCAGAGCTTGCTGCTTTGACTAAGCCATTTTTTAAACATTTGTGCTTAAAACAAGCTGCACCTTCTCGCTGCTCTGGAACCGGTGCACCCATAAGACTGGAGTGACAATCTTTCCCAATCCTGCTGCAAACCAGCATCCGATTCTCTTCCATAATTTAACCACGCAGTCAGGTGCCAGGGACACACATACTGCTGCCAGCTGCACTGCATGAGGCTTTGTCATCCCCCAGTCGCAGCCCAGCTCCCTTCCCCCTACACGTACTTTAGACTGGTGTCATCCTGGGTTTGTAAAAACGTGCCCTTCGGTTGAGACAGCACAGCAGCGTTGCAGCTGGGGTCAAAGCGAGCTCTTGAAGCAGGGCAGGAGCCATGGCCGTGGCAGCCGGGCTCAGGTGCTCGCTGGGCTCCCCCGGCTGGACCCTCACCCCAGGTACTGTGTTCATCAGCTGGAGAGGTGGGCCCATGTCAACCTCATGAAGTTCAACAAGACCAAGTGCAAGGTCCTCCATCTGCGTCGGGGCAGTCCCAAGCACCGATACAGGCTGGGCAGTGACTGGCTTGAGAGCAGCCCTGAAGAAAAGGACTCGGGGGTGCCGGTGGACAAGAGGCTCAACATAAGCCGTCAGCGCACACTTGCAGCCCAGAAAGCCAATCGTATCCTGGTCTGCATCGGGAGAAGCGTGGCCAGCAGGGCGAGGGAGGTGATTCTCCCCCTCTACTCCACTCTCGTGAGACCCCACCTGGAGCACTGCATCCAATTCTGGAGCCCCTACTACAAGAGAGATATGGACATGCTGGAGCGTGTCCAGAGAAGGGCCACGAGGATGATCCGAGGGCTGGAGTACCTCTCCTATGAGGACAGACTGAGAGAGTTGGGGTTGTTCAGTCTGGAGAAAATAAGGTCTCCTCGGAGCCTTCTAGCGGCCTACCAGGATCTTAAGGGGGGCTACAGGAAAGCTGGGGAGGGACTTTTTAGGATGTCGGGTAATGGTAGGACTAGAGGGAACGGATTAAAACGAGAGATGGGTCGATTCAGACTGGACGTTAGGAAGAAGTTCTTCACCGTGAGGGTGGTGAGACACTGGAACAGGTTGCCCAGAGAGGGGGTGGAAGCCCCATCCCTGGAAGGGGCTCTGAGCAACCTGATCTAGTGGGAGGTGTCCCTGCCCATGGCAGGGGGGTTGGAACTAGATGATCTTTAAGGTCCCTTCCAACCCTGACAGTTCTATGATTCTATGATTCACTGGCACCACCTCAACTGCCATAGTAGAAAGGCATAGAGGAGCTGTTTACTAAACAGCAAAATGAGGAAAGAAAACTCATTTATTTTAGGTATTGTGCATCCAGCAGTTGCCCGTGCAGCAGGCAGCGAGATGGGCCTTTCCAATTCCTCCTGGAAAACGCTTCTCATGGAGCATTCCTAATTCCTCCTGCTGAGGGAAGTGGGGACGTTTAGCCTAGAGAAAAGGAGGCTCAGGGGAGACTTTATCGTTCCCTACAACTGCCTGAAAGGAGGTTGTAAAGAAGTGGGGATCCGTCCCTTCTCCCAAGTAACAGGCGACAGGACAAGAGGAAACGGCCTCAAGTTGCGTTGGGGAGGTTTAGATTGGACAGTAGGAAAAATTATCAAGCACTGTAACAGGCTGCCCAGGGCAGTGGTAGAATCACCATCCCTGGAGGTATTTAAAAGCCGGGCAGACGTAGTGCTGAGGGACGTGGTTTAGTGATGGGTTTTGTCAGTGTTATGCTGATGGCTGGACTCAATGATCTGAAAGGTCCCTTCCAACCCAGGCAATTCTATGCTGACCGCCACCTCTGGAGGGCTGAGCTCTCCGTTAGCAGCGGTAATGAGTCTGCTGAGCCTGCGCCAATGGGTGGGAGAAGCCCAGGGCATTCAGTTCCTGGCATCACTAGCCCAGGAGAAGGGCTCTTGGTCAGCCAGACAAAAAGCCATGTGTCCCAGGCTCCCCCTCCCCCAATTTAAAGAGGCTGAATGACACCTTGTTCAGAGCGTGGCTGTGCACAGGCTTTGGGGAGCAGCACAATGGGAGACAGACAGTGGTCAAATGACAGCCCCAAACATAACACATAAACGTGTTTTACATTCCGCTACGGAAGGGAGTGTAATGGGAGAAGGCTGGAGCCCCCAAGCCAACAACTCCACTCATTTTCTTTGCCAAGAGTGTTCTAAATGACCTCAAGGCCACTCTTGGGCTTGCAGAGAGTTTTACTGGGAAAGGTTTGCTGTAAGTCACCCCCGCCTTGGCAGGGCTGTTGGTGCCATGCACTCATTTCAGGAGGAAGCAGAAAGCAGCAGCAAGCCCAAGGGCACGGTTATGTCAGTCACAGGACAGGCAGGACAAGTCCCGAGGGAGGACACCCTCCTTGGCCAGTTGCTGCAGACATCTAGAGGCTAAGCCAAGGGATAGAAAATGCATGATTAGATGAAGGGAACAGCGGCAATCAGCCACAGATACCTGTACAAAACCAGAATGATTGGTGTGGGCAAGTATTTCCACCTGCTCCAACGCAACCAAGCGCGGCACTGGGCTGACACCGGTTTCATGGGTCCGGCATGAGATCCTCACTCCTCCCTTGGGCACCCACAGGTGCTGCCTTAGGCCTGTTACGCACCCACCCCTCCCCAGGGGAAAAGAACAAGCCTGGCTGGAAAGGGATTGGAAAGCATCCACGGAAAGAAAACTCGCTTCACAGAAGGAAGCCTGAGACACTGCAGCATGTGCATATTCACCCAGACGACTCCAAGCTTTGAAACCAGCACTCATCTGTTTGAAACAGAAGCCAGAAGGAGCTGCTAAGCACAGCATGAAAAATGAGGCAAAGAGGGGTTAAAAAAAAAATCCCTTGCAGTAACTGACTTTTACATCCCAGTTCTGCATCATCTGCTGCACGCTTGGAGGTGCTCAGGTAGCTCACCAAGGCAGGCCAGCATGTTAGAGCCCAGCCCTGTATCTAGGTATGCATTAACAGCGAGGGCACGGGGTTACTGGTAGCCCTCCAGTGCCACCCACAATCTTCCCCTGAAGGATAAATTGTCTTAAAATTGCCTGGGGAAGAAGTAGTGCCCCAAGGCGGAGAGCACTGAGAAGGCTCCTCCCCACGAGACATTTCTTCCATTAGCTTCAGCCACTTCCAGACAAGTGCAGTTTCCCCGTGAAGATTAATACACTGGCTTACGGGAAGACAGGCCGAGCCCGTCTACATTTCATTTTAAACCAACATATTCTCCCATAAGAGTGGGGACACAAAAGGCCCAGCTAAAGACATCAATTTAGCATTGATTGTGTGTTGTAGCACCAGATACAGGCTATCAATTAGTGACCAACAAAGGAAGGGAGCTAGCAGCTTATTTAATGTGAAACAGAACAACTCTTCTAGGGAGGTGGAAGAGCAAAGAAAACACGTGGCTTGGAGCGGAACATCAAGCAGAGTCCTCCGGGACTCCAGGGAAGAGAGCAGACGATTGAGTTCACTCCACACCTAGCAGACCCTGGACAGGTATCAGTTTTCTGTAGCTTCACAACAGCCCTATGATCATTGATGTCACCCAAAATTTGAGTGTTTACAATTTGCTGCAAGATAATACCAGGCTCAAGGTCCCCCTACCCGCAGACCAAGGGCAGAAACAAATCATAACTGTCTTTAGAAGAGGATGGTGAAGAGTTAAATCTTCTAGAGAAAGGGATGCAGCAAGGAGAACTTTCTCAAGCTTTTCCAGCCTGTGCACATGGTGAGAAAGTTTGACAAGACCTTAACAACTAACAGAGTTTCATTCCGGAGCTTGGGAAACTTTCTCAGCACACGAAGGCTGAAGACAGGACAGGATGTCACACCAGTCCCTTCAGGATTACAGGGGAAATAAAAATACACACGTGGACATTGTGATGGCTGGAAAAAAAAAAACAAAACAAAAAAACAACACACAAACCAAAACAAAAAAACCCCACACAACCAAACCTCACGCTCTCCTTTTTGGGGACGTCTAACAGCCAAACTGCTCACACCAACAGACAAAAAGTACTTTAAGTGCAATACTGCAAGCACCGCCACAGCATAAGCACACACCAGACTGCAAATGCTGCAGGGCGCAAGCCAGCGACAAAAGAGTTTAACATTTTCTGTAGCAGGAGGGAGTGCTGCTGTGAAATCATTCTGCACAAGCAGCATCCTTCTATTGGACGGCAGATTTCCTTAAATTCCAGCATCTTGGTACTGGGAGACAAGCACTCTGCTGCTCACCAGTAGCCTCACCATTGCGCAAGCAGGAGCGTTTCTCTAGCTCAGGTATGGGCGAGGGCAGCGCCAAGGCAAAGGCCAGATTTCTGCCTCCAGCAACATCAGCAAAGCCCTGCCGCACCCAGAGCTTCAAACTGGTCTCCGGAACCAATGGCTGCTGATGGATGAAGCTCAGCTCAGCTCTCAGGCACACCCAGGCACTCCCCCAAAACTGCAAACACCGCATTTGAGTAAACATTTTGAGCGGATTTTGCCCAAGCAGACTCTCAGCGTAAAGATACAGAGGGCCAACAAGGATGAAGACCTGCACATTACGGTTCCTTGCACACCCTGGCCAATTTACGTAACGAAAACAGAACAAACTTGCTTCAAAATCTCTCATCTACAAAATCCGTGTTGTGAGCTGGCATGCAGAAGAGCAACAGGCTGGGCTAGATCCTGATAGTGCTGGTTTCTCCTACTTTATTTTTAAAAAGCCGACACTAAGAGGGGACCACATTAGCACACCAGGCTCCCTCCTGTCCTTTGTAAGCAAAGTTGCTCGGGGCTACGCTTTAAGAATGTTACAACAGTTCATTCCTTCTAAAGGTATTTGATTTTTTAGATAAGAGGGGAGTGCCCAGAACTCTCCAAGAAGTTTAAATATTTTTCACCAGACCCTTTTCTGGTGTTATGGTCTCATTTGGAGACTTTATGTCTGTCCTTGTGAAAAATTAGAACTGATTTCCAGACATGTGTCTTTCTGCATCTCCAGAGAGGTGCTAGTATTCCTTCTAGGGGTTTTTAATTCTTAAAAAGAAAAAAAAAAGTTAAAATTCCACCATCTAATTTAAATCCAAACAAGATTCATTACGTAAATCTGAAAGTATTATTGCATCCCTTGTTTCAGGACCAGTCGGAATTAATCTGATGAGAGGAATTCGGTCTATGGTCATTAAATAGATATAGCGAAGTTCAGAAAAGCACAGACAAGAACAGCAAGAGAACAGCACAGTGCGTGAAGAGCTGTGCCCTAAGCTAATGCCATTTAAGAACTTGTAAAACAAGTACCAGGTACAAGTGAGGATGGATTAAGGCTTGATGAACTACAGGTCACTGAACAAACAACAATTAAGAAGGTGTGGTTTTGACATGAAGAGACAACATCTGCAAGCATGAAAATCTTCTACACAGTAGGAGAAAGAGCAGCAAAGTCTGCCAAAAGAGCCATCACATTTACTACGCGATTCCAATGACCGTCACAAAACTACCCCAGGGATACGGAAGTGTCTGAGCAGAACATGGGATGCTTTTGTGGAATTCAAATTACAGGGGTTACTCCTAGTGTCAAAACAGCAGATCTCTTCCTGAAAGACAGACAGGAGAGAAAATTCCAAAGGTCCGTTTCTTCTCAGCACGCCTCCCTCCCACACAGGCTCAGAACAGGCACACCGCCGCTTTCCCATAGGAGCTGCTTCACCCTGCGACCCAGGAGTAAAAGCAAAAGGGACACAGCCCCGTGCCTGCGCAGCTGCCAGCGACTCCTTGGATGATCCCCGGTACTCCCGCACAGTGCCGCGACAGCAGCATCCCCGCTTCTCCCTCAAGTCACTGATTTTCTCAGGGATGACGGGAGGCAGGACAGTGCTCTCATGTGCAGAGCACTAACAGGGGGATCTCTCACTAGAAAGACTTGTGCCCTCGGTCACACCAGAAGCCTGGGCTAGTGCAGAGACTCGAAGCCTCCAGCTTCCTCTTAACCCTGTAAATGCTGTGGGGCTCAGGCAGGAAGAAAGTGAGGAAACCACTGGGAAGGAAAGCTGAGAAAAAGAGGGAGTGAGGACCCTGGCATATTTCTGTAAGGAGAGGAGTCTCTGGGGGGAGCGAAGAGCACGTGGAGACTGCAAGGAAGCATCGGATCAAAGAAACAGAAGATGTTGATCAAGAACAACGAAAAATGTTAATACCATTGCTATGACACTAAACGGATGCTTGGTAGATAGCAGTTCCCTACATACTTAAAAATATAAGCTCTACATTTCTGTTACAAACATCAGATGGGATGGGGTCAGCACGGCAATCGTTACTAGGTGGATTGAGCTATTTCTACTTTGTGTAAATCCCCCTGGGGCTCCAGGCAAGCGGGGAAGCACATGGTGGCTCCCAGACAAGATCACAGCAGGCACTTGGAGACAACAAGGGAGCTATTCATTTCGAGGATCCCACATCCTGCCTCCAAAAAAGCTCAAAGTTTCATTTTCCAGCACTGAAAAACATCTGAAAACTTTTGATCTCCTCCTTGAGGAGGGAGGAAGATCAAAGGAACAAGCAAGATTTAAAGGAAGGCTGTTAATCCACAGACCCAAAAAAATCAGTGACAAATTCAGGACAGTGACCCACATATCCTGTAGTCTCAGCAGGGCAAGACTCCATAGGGATTCCCCGCCCCGTGGATGGGCACCGATATGATAACGAGCTAATTGCACACCTCTTAGTGTTAATTTTTCCCCACAGCATTTAAATAACAGTTACACAAGCCTTTACCAGACAAACCATCCTCACTGCCAGAGGGAACAGAACCCAAGGCAGGAGAAGCCAGCCCTGCTGGGGTGTTACCGACGGCCCCTCACACTGCTCTGCGGCAAGAGAGAAGCCCAACGCCTGAAGCCCAGAAAGGTCAGAGTCGCAGTTAGCCCGGGATCTGAGAGACGGCTTGGTTCAATCGCGTGCTTCCGAGATCAGAATAGAAAGAAGAGTATGTGTATTTTCTATTGCAGCGTAACAACACTTGGCAGACAAGTCCAAGATACTCTTGAGTGAGAGCCTACTTAGCGGGGAAGCAAAGCACAGCACATCTCAGGACTGGACCAGGCAACAGGATCTACAGCCAAGAGAGATCCTGTTCCCGCTACTGGATCAGCTATCCAGAGCACCACTGGGCAAGCGAGAACTGCAGATTAGACACCAAATTAACACCAACTTCGTTTTGTACTGACTGTAGGGCAGAAGCAGTTATGCCACAGGGCAGAGACCGACACAAGGAAAGTCACAACACACCTGGCTCTTCCACTGTAGTGCAGTCGCCACCTACAATCCCCCAAACAGCCCCAGCTACTCCTCTCTTACTCAAATAAGAGTGTATCAAAGTGCCATAAACCAGACAAACAGTGAAAAAATGTGACTGGAAGCCAGACTTCAGCTACCAGTGTCGCTCTGGACTGCTCCAAGTACTGCAATGAAACCAGACTCCTCCATTCCCTGTCACCACCACCCGCAGTCTCTCCTCTAGCGCTAATACTGCTGCAACTCCCCACTGAGCCTGGGAGAACTAAGCCCTCAGAAGCTGGTTCTCACTATGCAATTGCTAACACCGTCCTTGTCCCTCTCCTGTAAAAAGGAAACGCACCACCTCTCCTGCCTGTTGCCCCTCTCCACGGATACAGACAGGCCACAGAGCTGGAAAGAGAAAGAAAATGAAAAAAAAAAAAGAAAAAAGGGGCTTTGAAAGTGTAATCAAAGTTGGACTCCAGTTGTAAAGGGGGTGACGAAACAGTTTATTTACTGAAGTCTAGAATTGGAATACTCATTGCTGTATAAACAGACTGACCACCAAACACACCCATTTTGGATTCGTGTCTCCCCCACATTTTATAGCAGCGTGGACTGAAGCCAGAGTTCAACCACTGGACAGAAGAGGTCTCTTATCTCTTGACATTTTCACATAGACAAAAATTGTTTTAGGGCCTGGAAACAGAGTATGGTCCCTGTGCAAATACAACCAGCGATTTTCCCCTGCCATGTGCAGATAAGCCTAGTTCACGTTGCACTGGCTGGGTCAGGATACCCCCTGTAGCAAGGCAGCAGGGCATTTAGTTTAGATGAAAGAAAGTTGTTAGGGCAAGAACAGCGGGAAGGGCAGGGAAACAGGGTTATTGGCAAGAACCACAGAAATTCAGGAAACTGCAGCAATTTCTGTAGAGCCCCACAAAGCCCAGGGAAAAAAAAAAAAACAAACAAACAAACCAAAAAACAACAAACCAACCACAATTTCTCACCGTAAGGAATATCTTTTGAGACCGTGCATCTTAAAGACACTTTAAGAAGAATACAGGGAGAAAGTGTAAGAATTACTAAAAAGTCTGCAGAGGAGATTCCTGGTTTTTCTACAGAGCCTGCACAAACTTGAGCCACTTTCTCAGCCCAGAACCGGCTACTCATAACCACATTGCTGTAGTAAATTACAGGTGTAACGACACAGAACAAATTATCTGGCTCACTTTTCCAGGCTAGCAGTAGGGCACCTCGTACCTTTTTCCTTTTTTTTGAAGACTCGTCAGCCAGGCTGGTCTTTTTATCTCTTTCACGTCCTGCTGCTGCCACCTCCTCTTCCTCCTCTTCTGGAATGAGGCTATATTTGGTACCTCCAGGCTGCACGAAACACTCCTTGGCAAAATGACCTGTAAAATAGTGTTTCAAGGAGCAATCTTTTTAAACAACTGCATTTCAGACACATGAAGTGCCTCAATGATCTTTTTATTATTAGTTACAATAAGAGAATCTACACTGTACATTTTTGTCCTAGCATTTCAGCTAGTTTAACACGGCCTGATTAAACAGGCCAGGTGAGCAAATGCAACCCAGGGCATTCTGTAAAGATTAGTCAGGCAAAAACTAAGACACTCTTGTCTGAACAGGGCAATTGGTAGAAACGTGTCTGCGCAAGGGCTTAAAAAGCACGGAAAAGTGTATGGGAAAAGGAGTAAATTGGTGTGATAGGCACCTGGTAAATGAGATCAAAACCACAAATATAGAGGAAATCAGCTCACTCCGGTTCTACCCTTTCTGCTCTGGAGACATCAAAGCTGACCTACTAACAGTGGTAGTGGAAACTGCAGAGAGATAGCATCTGCCTGTCCATGAGGAGTAGACATCATCATTAAAAATCAGACTGGAAATACACAGAATCCAGCTTAAACCTTTGGGGGTTGTATTTTAAAGATAGTTATCTACCACTACAGAGAACCATATTCATGATTAACCTTCTCCAGAACAGCATTAACTCCAGCTTAACTGCTTACTGTACAGCTAAATAACATAAGACTAGTAGGATGCAGCAAAAAGTCCATGTACAAAACACCGTCTCAGCAACTTGCAAAGAGCTACTGAAAAGGCACCACCTAAGCCAGCTTCCTACTGCTGAACTAGGCAAAACACAAATATTTCACCAACCCCCCGCCCCAAAAAAAAAAACCCACACGCTTGTTTTCAGCTCTAAGACACTGCTCACAAGCTAACACTGTGCTCCCAACAGCTGATCAGTAATGTAATTTCCACTGATGGTTCTTCAGAATGAAAGGATCCGGTGGAGGCATATATTTATTTCTACCGTGTTTACTATTATAAGCACACTTTCTGCAAGGTCAAGCTGAACACGCACCTTCCCACAGGAGCTGAACGTTTTGTTGTTTATGATGGATATATTCATTATTTTTGCAGGTTGTGCTACGTGGTGTGCCCAAGGAGAGGAAACAAGCCTTGAAATAGCACAGAAAGAGCTGCTTCCTTGACGCCACTTTCCTGATGCTGAGCGTACGGGTCACAGATATTCTCTTTGCTCTCATTCATCACTAGTGAGAACACCAAGCCACAACTGTGGATTTATTTGATATGTTCTGGGCATCTCAAGTCTTTTTGTGTCCTAAAATGCAAAACTGGAACAGGACCTCTGCTATAAGACACATTAACACAACTACTGCAAGAAGGGAAGCTGTACTGGACCCGTACTCAGGAGGAAGGATCTTTACAGGAAGCTCAAAGGGATGCGATTTTAAGAAACAAACCTTTATAAAAGAAGATCAGTTAAGTGCTTCCATTTCATAACAAGTGACAGAAAATGTAGCTCTCCTCTAAAACAGACACATGGAAGCAAAATTCAGTCCTTATACGCAGCCACGAGACAGATGTCCATACAATCCTACCTTCAGGTCACTACCTGGTTAGAACAAGGTTACATCAACAGAACAAGACAACGCTGCATGAATGTACCTTTGCAACCACATTTCTTGCACACAGTGTTCAAGACAGCTTCAAGCGTGATCTTCTGACTCGTGTAGTCTCTGAACATGCGTTTTTTCCTCTCATCCTGACTAGAAAGAGAAGGACAGTCCCATTTTTAATCCACTTGCATCTTTAACCCTGTATATTTATATGGACAGAACCTAAACACAAGTTTTCGCAAATGTTGCTCTAAAAATACCACTTATCACTCTGAGAGTGAACAGTTTCTGAACAATATGCTGTTAATTTCAGCCTTTGGTCAGTTAGAAGAGGCCCAGCTAAAAAGTAAAATTACAAATCAGAAAATTGGTTCTGTTTTACCTCAAACCAGGACATTAGCTAAACCAAAGAACGGAGCTGACGAACTGCTCCTTAGAATAAACCACATCATTAACAGTGTATTACCTGCCATTTCTACTTTTGAGATTAACGCAAGCATTCCCTACACAGAGCAGATGAATGCACGGAGCTGCACTTCACAGAATCACTTACACCCTTTATACTAATATCTGTATTTTGTACGTGATTACACACACATATATACACTTGCCTAGTATGAAAATAAAGCAATTTTATTTGACCTGCAAGCGATAACCAAAAAAAAAAAAAAAAGATAGGCAAAGAAGAAGCTCTGCAACATCCAAACAGTTAAGATTTGATTTTGTAGTACGTGTAGGTAAGACAAATCCCAGCTGGAATGAACAGTCCTTCCAGCACAAGCACACGGCCAGAGTGCAGGAATGAAAATCCTGCTGCGGTGTGAAGGGCTGCAACTCCCTGCAGCCCTCCACCAGCTCCTGCCTGCCTCTCGGCAGCGTAACCAAGGGAGAGCCTTTAATCGACCCTCAAGCCAGCCAGTGCATCAGCAGGGGGCTCTGAGCCCCCCTCACCCTCCAAAGGAGGGGGGACCTAGGGAATACGTATGGCAGGAAAGCCAGGAACGCAAGGCAGGCAGTAGCGACCTGTCTGATCTGTTCTATTCTGCTCGGTAGATGTACCTACTCAAGAGAAACATTGTTGGGATCAAGGTCTTTTCCTGTGCCTTGGTTCACAACCTTCATGGAGAGGGAAAGCTTCAGTTTGTCATCTTTCATCTGAAAGAGAAAGGTATGGAATGAGAAGAATAAATGACAATGATGTTCATCAATACACTGTGCCTGGAGGCCCATAGAGAAGGAAGGAAATTGTCAGATAGCGAAGAGCAGCACTACAAGACACTACGTGCTTTTCTTCTACTATTTCATAGCTGAATTTACATTTGAGAGTGTTCTAGCTAATAAAATAGCCTCTGTTAAGCAGCTATGTCAGTAATAAGACACGATCAAACTATAGGTCCGTTCAGGTCAATATTCTGCTTTCAACATGACCAAACCCAAGTACACGTTTGGAAGCCTGGCTGTAACTCCAAAGTCATCCACCAATGCAGTTCCCTGGACCAGTATTTTGGCCAACTTGCATCCTAAAAAAAATAAAACTTTATATCCTTTTTCCCATTTAGATTCTCTTAGGAGACTAAAAATGTTTTAAATATCTCTATTATTAGGATTCACGAAAGAGTAAGCCCCTAAGTCCTTGATTGCCACATTATCACTTTAGAAGCAAAAGTTGAATGTTTGGGGGGTTTTTTAAGCCTTTTTTTCCAACTTTCTGCATTTTCACCAGTGTTGCTATTGAAGGGGTTTGCTGTTGAAGGCGTTTTGTCTGTTTATGACATCTATGCAGTTATTTGCAGGCAATCTAACAATGAACTGTTCTGCTGTCCACCTTTCCAACACTCTTCTGCCCCTTGCCTCTAAAGCAAGGAAGCCAGGAAGCCAACAACTGCGTTCCAAATAAAGAAAACAGTGGCTTAATAAAAATTCATTAGAAAAAAAAAAACACCACACCACAAAATCTTAAAAAGCACGCCACAGATGTCTAAAAAGAAGCTGTAAAGTCTTTCATAGTTTTTCTACACTGCTTAAATAAGACAAAGTTTCTCAATCCATTTCCCTATCTCACACAGAATGAATCCTTGTTTTGTACACCAACCCGATTATCTTCTTCCAAAAAAAATGCAAAGCATTTATGGCCAAGTCCTATGCAACTTTGAACTGAATGCTTCCACCTTGATCCCAACAAAACACAGCCAGCTTGCTTTGCTTCCACGGCTCACCAAAGCAAGCATTCAGTTTTTGTTCCAAGTAATCTTTAAATACAGATGATATACCCTACCGTCACGTTTTCTGCAGGAGAAAAAGCAATGTATCTTGTAGAGGGGGGAAAAATAATGTATAGTCCTCTCACTTCAAAACAAACAAAAAGCCTCTGTATTTTCTCTTGGGCATAATTCACTGACACTGATACTTTTTAGAAAGCAAAACAAACGAACATAAATCTCGGCTTCTTCTGAAAATGCACCTGTCTCTCAAAACAGTGAGCTGTGTTTATATCAGTTCTTATCTTTGAAGCATCTCAAATTGCTTATTTAGCCACCAAATCACACAGTTACAGTGATACAGCTGCGAAGGGCAGCACAGGGGAAGAAAGGGAGGCGTTTTGATGCTTTCAAGCCAAAAGTTTTTACGAATTCCCTTTTTCTCAACTGCATTGTTGCAAGTCAGACGAGCCGTCTGCCCGAAGTCACGTCTGGAGGTACAGAGAATTCACCCGTCTGTAAAACAGAGCCCGTCAAACCCTGACAATGCGACAGGAACGCATAGCCTCTGTCTGCAGAAGCTCTCAGAGGTTTTGCAATGTATTTTATCTACACAGCACTAAAACAAGAATTAACGTTACCTCTTTTCCAATAAGCTTCACCCATACTTTGTCTCCAACGTCTACTATCTCTGAGGGTTTATCCACGCGGCAGGCGGACATGTGAGTCTTATGGACAAGGCCTGGTCAGGGGGTTAGAAGAGAAGAAAGGGAAAAAAATAAAGACAAATCTTCCCTGAATTTCAGTTTTGCCCTATAGGACAGCAGTCTCCAAAGTGGGATGGATGCGAGACTATCCTTTGGGGTGCGGGAGGAAATTATTTTCATACCATTAATAAATAAAGAAAATGTAATAGTGCTTATTTCATCTTTAGCTCACCTCTTTTTAATTTCTGTTTAGGAACATGTTTTATAATGTACATAACATTAGGACAGTAGTACATGTCTATAATTTATAAATAAATATACACACATTGAGGGGTGCGTGTTCAAAAATTTTTGTAACTGATAGGGTTAACTGATTTTAACTGACCGTGCACTGGGGGTGGAGAATCGAAAGCGTTTGAAGACCACTGCTGTGGGAGACAGGGAACACATTCAGCAGTTGCCCTAAGCAAAACTAACCGCTTCTTTCCTCCAGTACATTATGCAGCTGAGAATCAACTAGTTGCATCAATCAAACATATAAAAGTTCATCAAGATCTGCTCCAAATTAACTCAGAGAAGCAGGCCCCCAAAGCATTCTCTTTTTACCCAAAATATCAGACGCCCACAAGGAAAACCGTAGCAGGCACTAACACCTCTCCCTTTCTGCCTGTCCTCTGAGGCCACCCCAAGCACTGGAGAACAGAGTCCATTTCACGCATCAGCGCCACAATACTTTGCTGGCAAAGTCGAAAGCATGAAACACCAAGGCTGCCCTGATCTCCTGTAATTGCAAGGTGACACAGCCCCAAGACTGTATTTTTAATTTGCGCAAATGACACGTGGGCTACAGGGTTACACAAGGGAGGATAAATATGGAAACACACCTTGCTGTTCAAGCTCGTATTTCCGGGCTCGTTTTGTGTCTCAAAGCGACTTCCCTCCAGCAGACACGCGTCTGCCCACAAACTTTTATTAGAACTGGCACTCCAGTGACTGGGCACTTTAAGGGGAGAGCAGAGAAGGGGTTATTTGTGGCGTACCAGCATCTGGCAGAACAGCCACCCTACGCTGCTTCTTTTGTAAAATAAATTAGTTTGACTGGAGGTTTCCCAGAAACGTAGACAGAGCTTTAAGCCAGCGTTTCTGATTTATTTTTTTTATTTGAGCTTTATTTGTATCGGTCATAAAAGAATTAAGTTGGACAAATCATCTAACCGTAGAAAGTTTCTATGACCTTAAAATGATTCTCTAAAATATCCTAAAGCCCTCTAAGTCTTTTTGGCGTTCATGTAAACTTACCATCATATTCTAAATACTTTCCGAGAGCCTCAATTCCTTCCTAATTTAGAAAAAACCCCACCATTCTCCGAGCTTTTTCTAAAAGCTAGCAGGCCTTTAATTCAGAGGATGACTGCTTGGCTTGAACACGCCAACATGAAACAACGTCTGAACAAAGTAAGAGAAACAAACCTTGCTTCCTGCAGCCTGGAATTTTTATAAATGCCCCATATTCCGTCACTGTAGCAACCTGCGAAGAAAATCAACGCACCACCTAAGGAAAAGCCCTTCATAAAACATGGATTAGAATCATGCAATGTTTTGGGCTGGAAGGGACTTTAAAGATTATCTAGTTCCACCCCGCCGCCCTGGACAGGGACACCTCCCACCAGCCCAGGTTGCTCCAAGCCCCGTCCAACCTGGCCTTGAACCCCTCCAGGGATGGGGCAAGAACATGCACAAAAAGACCACACGGTCTGCTTTCCTTCAGTTTTAGATTTCAAGGCAGGTCAGACACTGCCATGCTTGATAACTCCGGAGCAGGTGCGATACGTGCGCTCAGCCAACCGCTCCTACACTACTCAGATAAGCATCTTTCTTACATGTGTGTGTGTATATATATATATATCTATACTTATGTACATAAACACACAAATACACAAGTATACGTGTGCACATACGTGGAACAGAACCATCAGTTACCCAAACTGCCACTGAACTAAGCCGTGCCTAAAACAACAAAATAAAGAGCTAAAGCAGCAGACCGCTGACAGCACGCCTGCAGGGGCCGGCTGCAGGCAGCGGCCCCACACACCTCTCCCTGGAAGATGGCGTAGAGCTCGGGCAGCGCCTCCATCCCTGCAGCCCTCGCCGGCTCCAGGCGAGACACGGTCCAGCCAACACCACCTGAATTCACCCCGGGCTCCTGCACGTTGGCCACCCGAGTGCAGAGCGATACCTTAAAAAGAAATATTTCATTAACGCAGGAAGCCACCTGCGGCCAGGCTTATTAGCAGCCAACAGCGAGGAGTTAATTTGGACTTAGGCTACAGCCCGCCCCGACGCCCCTTGCCCATACGCCGCGGGGTCCAGCGGCTCTCACCGGCTCGGGGGGCGGCTGGGCCGGCCCAGGGCCGGAGGTCGCGGTGCCGGGCACAGGCCCAACCCTGGTAGGCGAGGCCGGAGGGCACCGGACGGTGGCCGCGGGGAAGCCGGGGCCCGTCAGCGCCCACCACGGCACCCCCCAACCGCCGCCATCACTTGCCCCCTCCGGCCGCCGCCATTTTGCTTCCTCCACACACCCCCTCACCTTGCGGCACCTCTTCACTCCGCCAATCGCCGAGGGCAATAATAGCGAGTGGCAGCCTCCAGCCAATCAGCGTTACTTGTGCTAGGTGGAGCCCGCCCTCCAAGCGCCATCAGCCAATCCGCGCGGGGAGAGACCGGCGCCTCTCACTCGTCACCCGCGCGCCAGAAGTAGGTCAGAGGAGGGCGGGCCATCCGGTCACGCTCCGCCACTCGGCGCGGCGGGAAGCGGGACCGCTGGCCAATGGGGGAGCGGGAGGGCGGGGCGGAGCGGCGGGGCGCGCGCGGCCGGCGGCGATGATCGAGCAGCACAAGCGGAAGGTCCCGGGCGGCGGCCCCGGCCCCGGCCCCGGCCCCGCGCCCGCGCCCACCCCCACCCCCGTCGCCGCCCCGGGGGCCGCCCCCGCCCCCGACCTCCCGCTCGTCCCCACAGCGGCCAAACGGCCCCGCCATGACCTGCCCGGGGCGCCGGGCGCCGGCGGCGGCGCGGGGCAACCCCCCCCCGGGGCCCTGCTGCAGGCGGTACGGCGGGCCGGGGGGGAAGGCCTGTGAGGGGATAGCGGGGGGAAAAGGGCCGGGGAAGAGAAGGGGAAAAGGCCCGTGAAGGGATGGCGGGGGGACAAGGCCAGGGAGGGTGAAGGGATGAGGGGAAAAGGCCTATGAGGGGATGGTGAGGTTCGGGGCAGACGTGGAATGCCCGTGAGGGGATGGTGGGGGAAAGAAGGCCTGGGGGGGGTGATGGGGGTGCTGAAGGGGTGAGAGAGAGGCGGCCTGTAAGGGGATGGTGGGTTTGGGGGATGCAGAAAGGCCTGTGAGGGGATGGCGGGGGAAAGAAGGCCTGGGCGGGGGTGAAGAGGCGAGAGGAAAAAAGCCTCTGAGGGGATGGTGGGGCTTGGAGTGTTGGGGCAAAAGGCCCGTGTGGGGATTAGTAGGGGGAAGAAGCCCCGGGGGACAGGGGGTGTGAAAAAGTGGGGGGAGATGGCCCATGAGAACGGGCAGGGTGTCTTGGCACACTGGATATGCCCCCAGGGCTGCCCCTTGTTCCTCTCCATGGCATCACCTCATCCAGCTCCTCCGTTGCCTCCCGCAGGGCCCACCGCGCTGCTCCTCCCTGCAGGCCCCCATCATGCTGCTGTCAGGGCATGAAGGAGAGGTGTATTGCTGCAAGTTCCACCCCAACGGCAACACCCTCGCCTCCGCCGGCTTCGACAGGCTCATCTGTGAGTACCAGGCTGCCCTGGCCCAGCCAGCACTGCGCAGGGCTGGGGCTCATACAATTTCTGTATGTAGAAATGTAGGTAGTCCTGAGCATGAAGTGCTTCACAAAGAGGGGAGGAAGAAGCTTCTTTCAGCTCCTCTGGCAGGTCATTGTTCTGCTGATCCTCAGACGGGACTGGTAACACACTTTGCTGGTCACAGCCCTGTGTTCCCAGGTCCCTCATGCAGGTTACCGTCCGCCTGTGTTGGACTGCAGCAGTCTGCAGAAATGCAACTTTTAATGCTTTGGCTTGCTGAGGTGAAGATTATTACTTTCCTTTAAAAATTCAGTTTGATTTGAAAGCATAAAACAGCTCAAAACAGCTGTCTGTCCTTCTGGGGCTCGTACGATGCTTCTTCATGGCTACACGTCAGCCGAGATTGGAGATGACAGTGGTGACAGTACACAGTTCATTCTGCTGAATTCCCAGAGAATCGCTCCATCCGCAGCCCGGAGGTGTGTCCTGGACTTACCTCTCCCTTTCTTTCTCCCAGTGCTGTGGAATGTCTATGGGGACTGCGATAACTACGCCACCCTGAAGGGACACAGCGGGGCGGTTATGGAGCTGCACTATAACACAGATGGCAGGTAAGTGGCGTGCCGATGGCTTTTGGCCTCAGGCCTGGCTCTTCCTGAAGGAAGGTGCTTTCTCTTGGCCTGAGTCCCTCAGAGCACCTTGGTGCCCCTGCTTGGTCCACGTACGGCGAATGCTTGTGGTGTGGCTTTCCCAGATGAGAGTGGTGCCTGCTTGAGATTAAGAAAAAGGATCTGGAGTCACCCGTGACCCATCAGAGCCCTTGATTTCAATCTTGAGGAACAGCAGAAAGTTAGTCTCAGTCATCTGGGGGGCACTGGGGAGGGAAAGAAACCAAGTGAGATATTTGTTAATATAAAAGGCCATTCCACTATTGTATCTGAGCTGTTGCCACTGAGCTTTCCTTCCTGTGTTCATCCCAGATACTGTTTGAGGAGGCAGAAAACGAATTTATATGTATCTAGAAATGGGGTTTAATGGGAGTGCCTCCAGTGTAGCTGCCCCACTGTCAGTCAGCCTGTTCCGAAACGCCAGCTTTGTCTCGGTATATGGGGAGATTCTTCTCCCACTGATTATTTCCAGTTTTGATCACATAACTTAAGAGTAAAAAAGGTGGGAGGGGAGAAATATTGCCAAAATGCTGAACCTCACGGAGATTCTTTTCCACAGCATGCTCTTCTCAGCATCCACAGACAAAACCGTGGCCGTGTGGGATAGTGAGACTGGAGAGAGAGTGAAGAGGCTGAAGGGCCATACATCATTCGTTAACTCCTGTTACCCAGCAAGGAGAGGACCCCAGCTTGTCTGTACAGGCAGCGATGATGGGACAGTGAAGGTCAGTATATTGCATAAAGAGATAGTCTGGAATGAAAGTAAGAGAGGATCTTTGAAAGAATTTTTGGGGTCTTCCGATTTAAGTGGGTTAAATTCAGCCTTTCGTTACCCTTAGAATTTCATTATCTAATAACTTTGATTTCAGAAATAAAAAATTTGGAATAAAATTTGACTGCTGCTATTTTTCTGTACTTCTTTTGGGAGATGAAGAAGATTCATCCGCTCAGTTGTACTTTTTCCACTGAGCTGCATTAACAAAGCACAAGAAAGGCAAGCCGTTAATGGAATCTCACACATTAGCCCCTTCTTCCCTCCCCTGCGCTCCTGTGCTCCAACCACACCAGAATTTTGTTATGTTTTTTATAGAGATCTCCTGAGACCTAAAAGAGGGAATTTCAGGAGAGGGTTCTGAGTCTTTGCCAAGCATCTGTGCAACTTCTTGTAATTTTATCATTAAATGTCTCTATGCAACTTCTACAACTGCCGCGTCTTTTCAGCTGTGGGATATCAGGAAAAAAGCTGCCGTCCAGACGTTTCAGAACACGTACCAGGTCTTGGCTGTGACTTTCAATGACACCAGTGATCAGATCATATCTGGAGGCATCGACAACGACATTAAGGTAGGATGCCTGTTTCCCCATGTGCCTTTCTGACTGCACACGCCTTTTCCATCCCGTCACGTCTCGCATTGGTCAAGGGCAAATGTGGAAGCCTGTTGGTTAATTTTACAGTCACGAGAGCCACGCGGATGTGCTGTGCCTGACCTCGCTGTTGATATAGGGCCAATAAACTCTGAGGGAGTTGCTCTAGGGCTGTTTGCCACGTGACAGCCTGGGCAGCCCTGGCATTCCTGGCCAGGCGTCCCAGCACTGCTGTCACCCGCTGGAGCCGATACGGTATGCTGGCTCTCCTGGCAGCCTGTGCCTGTCGCGGAGGCTCTAGAGCCATATATGAGGTAAACTAAAGAAAATGTGGTGACACATCCGCGCTCTCTGCCCTCTGCTCTAGTTTGCAACTTACTTTATCACCTGCTAGTGTGGAAAGATTTTATTTAAGAGCGAGCTCAGTGTTTCATTCAGCTGGTAACTGAGATTCTCCTGATAGGCGTATGATTCAGTCTGTCTTACTGTCCTTTTAGCCTTGGGCTCCAGCATTACCTAGGCATGGGGAGCATGTGCTTGTCAAGAGAGCCATCGCTAGGTGTAGCACTGACATGAGATCTGTTCCGACTGCCCCTTGAAAGACTGCCCCTCTTCGGGGAAAGAACAGCATGAAATTTGGGGATTTTGGCTCTGTGCCATCAATCAGTGGAATCTGGGAGCTGTGGGAGCTGTAGACAGGTAGAGAGAGATTCCTGCATGTATGAGGCTGCTGACATTTCGCTCCTTGGTGGTTGGACACGGTCAGTAAGGAGTCTTAGAAGGGGCAAATTCCATTTTTCCTTCAGCACAAATACAATTCTAGCCTCATATTTTAGCCATTCAGACTCCACTAACTGAAATTGAAAGCTGATGTCATCAGATGACTGATCACTACCAGCGTGAAATGCTTCAGAAGCAGCAGTTCCAACAGTCTTGGCTGTCTTTTTGTTAAACCACAATGTTGTGTCTGAAAGGTGTGGGACCTTCGCCAGAACAAGCTCACTTACACGATGAGAGGACACGCGGACTCGGTGACAGGCCTCAGTCTCAGTTCGGAAGGCTCCTACCTGCTCTCCAACGCAATGGACAACACAGGTACGTCCTACCTGATGCGAGAGCACAGCTGTGGGGCGCTGCTCTCTCATGCTAGCTTGGCATGGCGTTTAGGAAGGAACAGCTCAAATTGTTTGACGTAGGAAAACAAGAGCCAGACATGGGGATAGGCTGAAGGGACTTTGGCTCCAGAGATAAAGCTTGAATTCTTGTTATGCCGGTGACAGTCACGTCCTTTGCAGGGAGGGAGCAGCTGCATCAGAAGGGTTTGTCACATCTCCCGAAGGGCAGTGAGGACACATGCTATGGCACACGTTATTTGCGCAGACAGTTGAACGCACACTCGGTCTGGCTCTTGTCAGGGCGGTTTGGCTGTTTCCCGGCAGCAGGGAATGACAGCACAGTTTCCAAACTGCCTGTCTCCTGCGTGGAGGTGCTCAGCGAAGCTGATCTGATTAGAAGCGCGATCAGGGAGTGTGTTAGAATAAAGCAAATGCTCATATAAGGAGATGGTGGCTCGTTTGTGTAATAGTTGTTTTGGATTTTTCCCCTCGCGTTGGCAGTGGTCTTGGTGTAATTATAAATTTCTGCATTTGACCCTTCATATCAAAGCTTTCTGTGGGGGAAAGCTGCTGGTTTCCTTTTGCTTCTGAGGAAAGCTAAGTATAAAGAGAAGGAGCATGACCAGGTCTGCTCATTAGCAGCGTGTCTTAGGAAAAGAAAGGTTTCCAGAAGCTGACCTTGCCCCCGTGCCTCTGCCATCTTCAGCTAATTACTGTGAGCTCTCTGTTGCAGTTCGCATCTGGGATGTGCGACCGTTTGCCCCTAAAGAGAGATGTGTAAAGATTTTCCAGGGGAACGTACATAATTTTGAAAAGGTGAGTGGACTGCAGGCTAAAACATGATTGTTTGTAAAATGCTGCTGCTGTTAACTTTTCTGTAAATTGTTTTTTAAGTTCAAGTTTAAACCAGAAAGGCTTTAATAAGAATTCAAAGAAAGATTAATGCACGAAGTGGGATTCCAATTAAAGCCACAGTAACAAGATTTCTTTGCTCGGTTCAGCTATAATTAGCTGTAAATTAAGTATTTTCTACATTTACTATCTACTTTGTGTAAAATAACAAGGCACTGGATGTTTCCAGCAATGAAATAAAAACTGTAATTACCATCTTCACTTCTGAAGGAAGATCATTAAAGTGGTGCTCATGATATTTAAAGTCTCATGGCGATTTTAATTCAAGTAGAAGGGGAAAACTAAATCTTTCTTTGGAAATAGATCTGTGGACTTTTCTTTTTTTCATTTTAGAATCTCCTGAGGTGCTCTTGGTCCCCGGATGGGAGTAAAATCGCAGGGGGATCCGCCGACAGGTGAGCTGCCACTGCGTTTCTCTGTTACCATCAATCCCAAACCATTTTGCAAGCACTCCTGAAATGAGTTGGATCATGTCTAAAATGAAGCCTCAGAGTTGTGCGTAGAGGTGTGAAGACCCGAACAACCCCCTTCATTCTCTGCCCTGATTACAATAGCGATGTCTTTATACTGTGACAGTGGAGGAGCACCATATAGTTGTAAAATCTTATTATTATTGTCAAAAGCTGAGTAGAGATCTACATTATTGCTTATGTTCAACCGCAGGATCCAACACTAGGACCAGCAGGTGACAGGAGCGTGGTTGTTGGTGGACTAGGACCCTGCAGTCATATCAGCAGATGCTTGTGAGAGTCTCTGAGAAGCAGGGAGTCTGGGGAAGTGCGTGTAGTGAGGGGTTATACTGATAAGGACCACAAATACCGGTTAAATTGCTGCGTGGCAGCTTGCAGGAGGCACCAGTGGTGTTCCAGGGGTCATTCTTGTGCCTTACTTTAATTAATGAGTAAGAAGAAATAAAGATCTGACTAAATTAGCGCATATTGGACTTTTAAATGAGATATTCTATAAACTAAGGCAACTGAGGAGTAAAACGGGTAGAGGGAGGAAGCCAGCAGAGGGTCCATGCCAGACCCTGAAGGTCACCGTGAAGGATACCAACCTCCGCTGGAGCAGATCCAGACACACTCTCAGTGACATCGAGACAGGAATTCCTGCAGGCTGGAGTCCAGGGCATGGAGCAGTAGTAATCAGCAAATTAATGAGTTTCTGATAGAGGATAGGGAGAACTTTAGCTCTCACCGTCCAGATATAGTGAGGCCAGCTGTCACAGCAAGTGGCTGAGACGTGACCCTCCGGTCCTGCTGGGCAGCACTGGCGGTGGAGGAATGCCTGCGTGTTGGTCTGCCGAGGCTGTGGCTGATCTAGTCAGTGGCAAAGAGTGGCTGGAAGTCGTAGGCCATTAGGTTAGTTCTGCAGATGCTGACATAGCTCTGTGGTCTGACAGCAACTTTGTTGTGACATTCGTGGGGAAGAGCCAGACCCCGGGGCAGGTTAGACAAGGCCACTCAAATCTTTCTGCTGTCTCTGAGCTTTTAATTTTTTTCTTTTGAGGAGTATGTGCTGGGAAAGCAAAGCAAGATCAAACAAATGTTTCATTTGTCTGAGTACAAAAGTGTTCCCCAATGATTACTCTCTCCTTCTGCATTACGTGGAATGTTTGTGTATGTTGGAGGGACAATTACCTGAATATTTTTTTTACCGCTGAGCTCTTCAGGTTATAGTAAAATCAACTACTTAAAGTGCTTGCCTGCTTTGCAATACCAAATTAAAAACAGAACAGTAGAGTGCTTTGAGAAAGCATTCAATACAGCTATTGCCTGCTAGATAAAACAGTTGTCCTTAAAGAAATGCTGCTTTAAGTAACATTCACGACTTAAGTTGCGGGTTTGCATTTTTCCCTTTCATGTGTTTAAAGAAAATAAGTCAAAGAATAGCACCAGCCTAAAAAATGAACGCTCCTGACAAAGCAGGTCTGCCCTGTGTTGGTATCCAGTGTCCTCTCTATCTAGCCAGCAAGTGTTATAAATAATTCAGTGCTTTTTTGGGGGGAAAAGAAGCTCAGATCTATTTCTACTAAAAGACGGGCTAATTGTACAAGCAAATGTTGTTGTTCATACGGTCTGCAAAGCCCTGACAAACAGAAAAGAACAGGTGAAGCTGAGGAACCCGCTGTTGGTAGCGTTGCATAAACCTGAAACAGTGTGGCCTTGGTGTTCAGAGCTTGGGCTGCGTGTGGGGCTGATGAAAGGGCTGTTGACCCCCAGCATGTTTGAATTTGTGCAGGTGAGACATGGGGATGCACAGTGGCATTCGCAGTGACCTTCCTTTGGAGGACTGTAATGCAGTAGGTTGATTTTTACATGTGTTTTATGGGCCCTCACCCTCTGCAGTCCCCTGTAAATAGCCATAGTGATGCCTCTGGGGCATGTAGGCAGCAGAGCTGCCCTCACGCTTCCCTTTTCTGACCCATCAGATTTTGTTTTAGCTGCCAGTCACCTCCCTGCAGAGTAAAACGAGAAGGCAGAGTGAGTGTAGTCCAGAACTGGCAGCTAGCCTGAGTGTTTTTGCGGAGCTGTGAACCTCATAACAAATGCCATTTCATGTGGCAAGGCCATTGTGTTCGAAAGGGAAGGATGCGGCGTCCCTGCGCAGGTGGGGTGCAGCATTGCCTTGACTGCATTGTAGGGTGTCGCTCAGGGCTCTTCTTGTTTTGATATGTTAAAAAATCCCAGTCGCTCCCGCGGGTGCTCACGGTAACTGGGGTCAAAGCATCGCTCTGCTTCCCAGCGGAGCTTGTGTGCAGCCACCCCACCGTGCAGGCAGCAGTCGACACCCGTGGGGGACAACCAGTGATCTCGGCTACAGTGTGGTTTATAGCAAGGCACCGTTTCCCCCACTTTCTGAGATCTTTTATGAGAGTTATCTGAAAGCTCGTCTGTGCCTGGTGCCAGCAGCGTCTCTCTGACCTCCTGCTTGAAGGATCCCAGTGGCTTCTGGCCCTTCAGCCAAGGTGCGGTGCTCAGGCAGGACCCGGCAGCGGTGGGGGCCCGCGGGAAGGCCTGCAGGAGGCTAATCAAAGGGCTTGGCGCAATCTGATAATAAAAGCTGGGAGGTGGATTATGACTTTAATGGCACAGCAGGAAGAAATCCGTATATAAGGCTGTTGGCTGTGAGGGATTACACTGTCGCAGGGGCTGGGCGAGGACCTGGGCTACTCCTCGCTGCTTGCCAGCCAGCCCAAACCAAGGGTGACCACCGGGCGTGCAGGCAGGTATTTGCAAGGGTGAGAACCCCATTCCCAACACTAATTTTCTCCCTTAGCCCACTGTGTTGGGGCTGTATTGAAGGTCTCTACGGCCTCACGGTTTCAAATCTGTCTCCAAATCCCGTTTCACGAGAGGTGAAACGGGGCTACTGTGCTATGAGGCTTTTGACACCGAATTGACATGTGAGCTCCTACCTGCTAAAACTGCTGCTCTTCTGGATTGGGCAGTGCAGCATTTTGCTCCTGAGAGGCTCCTTGTTTATCCTCACTGGGAGCTGCATCTGTTTCAGCCCGGGCGGTGAACCGCTGCAGGAATAAGCCGTTGGTGTGGGGGGCAGCTGCTTTTCCTTCTCAAATGCCTGCGCTCATAATGACTCTCTTGTAGGTTTGTCTACGTGTGGGACACCACATCCAGAAGGATTTTGTACAAGCTGCCAGGTCACGCCGGGTCGGTGAACGAATTGGCTTTCCATCCGGAGGAACCCATCAGTAAGTCCTCCCCACCTCAAGTCAGCCGGGGAAATAGTTTCAGGGCTGTCTGAACTGCCAATCCTGTGGAAAACAGCCCCAAAACTGCCTGTGACCTGGAGCCCCAAGTATCAGAGACAAATGTAGGGGTAGCAGACTCCTGCCTGCTGCTCTCCCACAGACGGGAGTTGGGCTGGGTGTACCCTGGGGTCCTGGGCTGAGCGCAGGGGCTCTGCTGTGTCCTGCCCAGGCGGAGACCTGGGTGGGGGCACCTGTATAGCAGCAGGGTGGCTGGTGGTCCGGGCTGCTGGTCACCTGTGGGTGGCCATGAGCCGTGGCTTGGCTGCCGCTGCTTAGGGCTCGTCCAGACTTCCCAAGGGCTATGTAAAAAAGATTTGGGGGTACCTTGGTTTGGACACCAGGGATATAACCATACATTTAGTGGTCAGATGAGGACAGTGACCACCTGGGAGCATGTCTCCAGCCTGGGATCTCTTATGCAAAGTAGGAAGCAAAGGCAGCTCTTTGTGCAGCAGGTTTTGTCCCCATTCTAGAGGTGTCCAGCACGTGGCACCACGTATCAGTGCTGGGTGAGACAATGCTTGTGGTGGTGTTTTTCAGAATGTTTTTAACCACCGTGCATCAGCTGAGACCAGATTTCATATCAGTTCCTTGGCGCGGTGTGCGGCCCAGGCAGGACCGCAGGGTGCTGTTTGTTTCTATGGAAACACTTGCACCATCGGCCAGGTCACCGCATTGCTCCAGCCAAAAATTGACAAGAGTCAACCCCGAAGTGAAGCCAAGAGCTCAGTTGCGCCGAGGGTGACAGTCTCTGCAGCAGGGCAGTGAGTTATGGGTTTGTTCCTTGGTTATTCATTGCCCTGTCTTCAGATCGGAGCCTGTGCTGGAAGAGCAGCGCGATCTCTCCTCTCTGGTTTGGAGCGGATCGTTTGCAATTGTATCTGCTGAGCTCCTCTTTGTGAATCAATCACTCAGCTTAAAATAAAAATTAAAAACCTATCCGGGCGTTGCATGCGAGTTATGCAATTGATTTCTATTAACATCTGGGAATGTTAATCTTGTAAATTGCTGCACCCGCTCCGCAATACTCATCTGCACGGGAGTGTGCATGGGGAGGCAAAATGCAGCAAGATAACAGACACCAGTCTGCACCTTCATTTAGAAATCCCCCAAATCTCTCCTGGGCTTCATTGAAACCATTGGCAGTGTCAAGAGCAGCGTTTCTGGGTCGTCATTTTGATGCTTGTGTCTGCCCGGAGAGCCTTTTCTGAGTTACGGTGGTTCGTTGGCTTGTTGTAGTTGGGTGCCAGCTGCATTTTGCCTGTTCTGATAAAATAATGTGGTCCCGGCGAGGCTTTCCTGGCCAGCCTGTGCCCTCTAGCGGCACGCGGTCCCGACGGCAGTGCCCGGTTTGCAATCTGAACGCCGTTTGCGATGGAGGTAACACTTCAGGATGCTTGAGAGTGTTAACAGCGTGTTTATACACCTCTCTTTACCATTTTAATGCGTAGACATTACAGGCAGTACGCCGTTATGCCTGTCTTGGGACAGGGGAATGGCAGCCACGACGCGCAGCGTGTGATGAGGTGTCGGAGTAGTAATTCCGTGAAGTGTTTTTGGGCAGCACATGAAATTTGGCTTTCTACATCACTTACAGCAAGCGAAATGAGTAGTTCAATTCAAATGATGTGTCGTTAGTGGAGGTCTCAAACTGTCGCGGTTAATTTTCGTATTCCTCCCTTTTTCCCCCCCCCTCTCTCTCTCCCACAGTACTCTCCGCATCCAGCGACAAAAGACTGTATATGGGGGAGATCCAGTGAAGCCGACGAGGCGACGGTGGGATTCGTGCCCTCGCAGTCTTTGGTTTACAGAAGTCGGATTGACTTTCTTCTCACTGGTGCCAGCCCGCCCCCCCCTCGCCCTTGTAGCAGTGGGAAAATGTTGAAGCAGCTTGACGAGACAAGCTGCCCTCTCGCAGGCTGCGGTGTCTGCGTGGTCTTGCTGTACAGCTTTTTTCCACCACGCCCCCCCCCCCTTCTTCGGGGAGGAAGGAAAACTTAGAATTGAAAAGATTTTAATTTTGGCTGTACCACCGACTAGTATACCCTTACCCAGATCACTTGAAATTGGTAAAATCTGTTTAAATTCCACATGTGGCTTGTATATTCCCTGTCGAGTTTTCTCTTGTTGTTTTTTTTTATACGGTCAAAACTGAAATAGATAGCTTTTTACAAGAACTGTGTGGATGGGATTTATTGTTCTGTTTTACTTCTCTATCATACAATCCTAAATCAAGGCCCTCCCTCGTATATAACCCGGGGAAACCATAGACCTTAACTTCAGAAGAGCAGCTTTATTTTTTATTCATGGCAATAAAAATGACCACACTTGAAATAATTATTGGGCTATTGCTGAATCCTATTTTCATGGTTTTGAGTAAAATCCAGCCTCCTGCTGTAAATAAATGTAAAGGGAGTGAGTCTTCTGTGACGGGCACAGTGTATTCGGTGCTCGGCAGTGGGGGAACCGGCCGGGCTGCGTGTCCCCTCTCCCGAAGCAGGCTGGCAGGAGGGTGGTACGAGCTGGTGGCAGATCCTCGGGCGGGTTAGATCTGTCCCTCATAGACCCGTGTCCGACTGCTGGGACAGCACAAGGGTGCCCGCACCCTGCCTCAGCTTCAGGGGGGCGGTTTATGGGGCTGCTTCTGCCAAATCTTGCCCTGTACCTGCTGCGTGGCTGACATGCTTGCTGCGCTCCTGCAGAAGGGAATGCTCTGCCCTGACTTTTTTAGCCAAGGCTGAAACTGCCCTCGAGCCCTTGACTCGGTGCTGAGCTTCAGCTGGTCTTTGTGGGAACACACAAGGGGGCTTCCCCACGCCACAGCTCGTTGTCTGATGTCAATTATCTTGCTATGAAGAGTACATGCTGCATGTCTCTCTTGTGTCCATCTCAGCTGTTAGACTTTTCATCCTTTTTTTCCCCCCACCCCGTTTGCTGCCTTGGCTCAGGTTGTATCGGGCGTTTCTCACCTCTCGCTGCCTTTCTGCCCCAAACCAGAGGGCTGCAGTCGAGCTGGGAGGATGGAGTGTGGACATGCGATGCTCCCACCCCAGCGGTGCCGTGCCGTAGGACTGTCCTGCGCAGTCGTGGACAGCGTTTGACCAGGAGGACTCTGCTGCGGCCACCAGGTATTTAAGAGGTGGGAAATGGGTACGGCTTGTGCAGTGACAAGGGAAGAAGCGCAGGGTCCCCTTGAGAGCGTGTCTTGCCCTGCTGTGGGCAGAAGAAAAAAGCTGGAGGATGGCACTCTTGGGGCCAAAACAGCTTTTAAGGAGGCAGGGAGACGTGGCTGTGTTCCCTGGGAGGCAGGGTGATGTCTCCTGGGGTGTGTGGCACTGTCCCCAGTCCTCTTCACCTGAGCCATGTCCTGTCAGCAGATGGCTGCAGGCTGTCTGTATCCCGTGGGGACACGGGACCTCACTCAGCGCAGTGTTCCTCTTGAAGCCCTTGGTGCTGGAGCAGAGCTGGTCTCCGCTCCTCGTTCCTGCATCATCGCAGCCAAAGTGACTTTGGGAGCAGGCAGCTGGGGATGGAGAGCACGGGAAACCATTGATCCCAACTGTGTCTCCTTCGCTGATCCTCGTCATCCGTGGGTGGTGGATTCCAGCCTGAGGTGTGAATGCTCGGACACAGCAGAACTCCGGGTTCAAATCTAGGGAAGATCAGCTTCACCAGAGCGGGTCTAGTCCCAATCTGCTGCCGACATCCACCTCCCATCATTCCGCGACTCCCAGCGGGAATGGCAGGCAGGAGCCCGCAGGAATGGCTGCTGCAGCCCTGGGACTCCACGGTCATCCCTGTCCCACTGCCCTCAACATCCGTCTGTCCCCACGGGGGGACCCGGGCACAGCTGGAGCCAGGCGTCGGGGAGGTGATGGTGCAGACACAGGAAGACCCGTCGCCGGATCACGGTGAATGGATGTATCTGAACGCAAACAAATCACCCTTCAGCTGAACAGGCGGGCGGAGAGAGCTGGAAGCAGGGGGAAGATTTATTTTTAACTCTGCAGAGTATTAAATAACGTGCCCTGAAACGCATGTAAATGACAGCTGGGACTCCAGCCGGGAATGCCGTGGGTTGGGATGGACCTCCCCGGAGCCACCAACATGGGAGCCCTGCGCCTGAGGACCGACACCGTGCCTCTGTCCCCTCGCCGAGAGCTGGCGGGCAAGGAGGGTGCTGGCACACCTTTTTTTTAGTGCTTAATTAGACATTGTTGTAATCCCTGAGGGTTTATGTTTTCATTTGAATATATGCCCAAGCATCAGAGGGAAGACTCTTGGGGCTGAGCCAGCGGTGCCAGGATGATAACCCTGCGGTTTCCCAATCTTGCTCGTTTAAAAGAAGAAAAGACGGTTCTGTTTCCCAACCCAGGAATCTGTAGGGAAGCAGGGAGGGCTCTGCCTTGGGTCCTGGAGGGTTTTGTTGGGCAGCGGTTGCTGTGCCTGGGGGTCCCACAGAGCCTGTGAGTCCCATGCAGGATGCTCAGCATCAGGCAGTGGGGGCTGGATGGATCCGCAGCCCACCCAGGGGCGAGTAGGTGCCACCCCCTCTGCCCTCAGACACCCCTCCAGCGCGTCAGCGTGGGTGTCTGTGGAGCCGTGACCCAGATCAGGGAAATGATCCGGATTAACACTAAATCCCCTGTTCCCGAGGGAGTGACTGGGGCAGGCGGCTGGTTTGCTTTGAGGGCATCTCCCCACTGCATGCACCATGGCCAGCTGAGCACCAGCAAACTCGCTGCAGCAGTGGCTTCCTGGGCAGGTCCTTGTGCCCATCCCAGCACTGCGAGCGAAATCTCCGTTCCCCAGCACATCCCCAACTTGTGGATCAAATCAGCATCCGATGCCAACAGGGGGTGAGGAGGGAGACTTGGGCAGTCACAGCTCGGAGTTGCCACTGCCAATTACTGTTGGCAATTAGGGCTGGATCGATGCCCACCTGTGTTGGTGACAGATCAGACCACGTGCTGATGTCCCAGCCCCTGGGAAGAGCCCGAAAGTTGATTTAGGAGAAGCACCTACCTGCTGCTAAGGGGACACGGGTTCAGTGGATCCTAACTATGGCCCCAGTGTGACAAAATGTGGATTTAATGTAATTTCCTGGTGGGGGGTTACTCAGCTGAGCAGGTCTAATGCTCCACAGGGCCCAGCACAGGCTTAGGGTGCTGCACCTGGGGAGGAATAACCCCCCTGCACCAGGACAGGTTGGGGGTGACCTGCTGGAGAGCAGCGCTGTGGAAAGAGACCTGGGAGTCCTGGTGGACAGCAGGGTGACCATGAGCCAGCGATGGGCCCTTGAGGCCAAGAAGGCCAATGGCATCCTGGGGTGCATCAAGAAGAGTGTGGCCAGCAGGTGGAGGGAGGTCATCCTCCCCCTCTGCTCTGCCCTGGGGAGGCCACACCTGGAGTGCTGGGTCCAGTTCTGGGCTCCCCGGGTCACGAAGGACAGGGAACTGCTGGAGAGGGGACAGCAAAGGGCTACCAAGATGCTGAGGGGACTGGAACATCTCTCTGATGAAGAAAGGCTGGGGGATTTGGGTCTCTTCAGTCTGGAAAAAAGATGACTGAGGGGGGATCTTATCAATGCTTCTAAATACTGAAAGGGTGGGTGTCAGGAGGATGGGGCCAGGCTCTTCTCAGTGGTGCCCAGCGACAGGACAAGGGGTAACGGGCACAAACTGGAACATGGGAAGTTCCACCTAAACATGAGGAGGAACTTCTTTGCTGTGAGGGTGTCAGAGCCCTGGCACAGGCTGCCCAGAGAGGTGGTGGAGTCTCCATCTCTGGAGACATTCCAAAGCCTCCTGGAGGCGTTCCTGTGCCACCTGCTGTGGGTGACCCTGCTGTGGCAGGGGGTTGGACGGGATGATCTCCAGAGGTCCCTTCCCACCCTATGATTCTGTGATTCTGTGTGATTCTGTGAGCACGGCCAGCCCCGTGTGCCTTCCCCATGGCTTGGCTGGCCCCTGAGCTTGCTGCTGGGAGACTTGGGCACCGCCGTGGGGCTGGCACCCACCGTGGGAGGGACAGGACTGCTGGTGGAGCTGGCTGGCACCAAATTAGGGCAAATCCTGGCTGTGCAAAGCGAGGAGTGCAAGGCTGTGCCCCGCGCGTACAGACATGTACACGTATGCATAGAATCATAGACTGTGTTGGGTCGGAAGGGACCTCTAAAGGCCATCTAGTCCAACCCCCTGCAGTCAGCAGGGACATCTGTAACTAGAGCAGGTTGCTCAGAGCCTCATCCAGCCTGGCCTTGAATGTCTCCAGGGATGGGGCCTCCACCCCCTCTCTGGGCAACCTGGGCCAGTGTCTCACCACCCTCAGTGGAAAGAACTTCTTCCCAATGGCTGATCTAACCCTGCCCTGCTCTAGTTTAAACCATTGCCCCTCGTCCTGTCGCTCCATGCCCTTGCAAACAGCCCCTCCCCAGCTTTCCTGGAGCCCCTTTAGGGACTGGAAGGGGCTGGAAGGTCTCCCCGGAGCCTTCTCTTCTCCAGGCTGAACCCCCCCAGCTCTCTCAGCCTGTCCTCCCAGCAGAGGGGCTCCAGCCCTCCAATCATCCTCATGGCCCTCCTCTGGCCCTGCTCCAACAGCTCCGTGTCCTTCTTGTGCCGAGGGCTCCAGAGCTGGACGCAGCACGCTGAACGCACACTCGTGCATACACACATCCACATTCGTGCACGTACAAGTTCACACGTGCACACACAAAAGCACTCCCGTGCACACAGCGACGCGCACGCAGGTGCAAACACGCACCTACACACGCATGTGCACAGGCGCACACACGTACCCACGCGCCCCAGACTCTGCCAGGGCCAGCACCGCCACCGGGCCCTGGGGCCAGGGCGATGCCCTGGGGGGGGTTTGGGACCGGGCAGCCCCGGGGCCGCTTGTCCCTCGGTTCCCGGGCCAGCGTGGGCCCCTCTTGGCTCACGTCCCGCATGGGAGCCGTGCCAGCTCCGGGGCATGGCAGCAGCAAAGCGTTACAGGCGTAATCCCAGCGCAGAGAAAATTGTTTTCTTAAACAGGTTTATTCCTCCAAGGGAGGTATCTGCTTGAGAGATTTCCACTATAAATTAAATCTGTCCCAGGATCCAGATAAACACTTAGAAAAATGACTTTTCTACCCGCTCTCTAGATTCAGCTTCATTCCAGCACTTCTCTTCCCCCTGCCTCGTATCGACTGCCCTTGTTTTCACCACACGTTACACTCGGTCCCTTCCGACCCCTTTGGTGACACAATGGGCTCTTTGCAAGGGCACGTAGCGATGGGACGAGGGGCAATGGTTTGAACTAGAGCAGGGCAGGTTTAGGTTAGACATCTTTCCTCGGTGGAAAGAGACCTGGTGGACAACAGGGTGACCATGAGCCAGCGATGGGCCCTTGAGGCCAAGAAGGCCAATGGCATCCTGGGGTGCATCAAGAAGAGTGTGGCCAGCAGGTGGAGGGAGGTCATCCTCCCCCTCTGCTCTGCCCTGGGGAGGCCACACCTGGAGTGCTGGGTCCAGTTCTGGGCTCTCCGGGTCAAGAAGGACAGGGAACTGCTGGAGAGGGGACAGCAAAGGGCTGCCAAGATGCTGAGGGGACTGGAACATCTCTCTTATGAGGAAAGGCCGAGGGATTTGGGTCTCTTCAGTCTGGAAAAAAGACGGCTGAGGGGGGATCTCATCAACACTTATAAATACTGAAAGGGTGGGTGTCAGGAGGATGGGGCCAGGCTCTTCTCAGTGGTGCCCAGCGACAGGACAAGGGGTAACGGGCACAAACTGGAACATGGGAAGTTCCATCCCAACATGGGGAGGAACTTCTTTGCTGTGAGGGTGGCAGAGCCCTGGCACAGGCTGCCCAGAGAGGTGGTGGAGTCTCCGTCTCTGGAGACATTCCAAAGCCTCCTGGAGGCGTTCCTGTGCCACCTGCTGTGGGTGACCCTGCTCTGGCAGGGGGTTGGACGGGATGATCTCCAGAGGGCCCTGCCAACCCTATGATTCTATGATTCTATGATAAGGAAGAAGTTCTTTCCACTGAGGCTGGTGAGACACTGGCCCAGGTTGCCCAGAGAGGGGGTGGAGGCCCCATCCCTGGAGACATTCAAGGCCAGGCTGGATGAGGCTCTGAGCAACCTGCTCTAGTTACAGATGTCCCTGCTGACTGCAGGGGGTTGGACTAGGTGGCCTTTTGAGGTCCCTTCCGACCCAACACATTCTGTGATTCTGTGACTCCAATGGTCAGTGCAGAGCAGATTCTCTCTGTCATTCCTTAGTTCTTACCGTTCTCCTGCCCCATCGTGGGTCCTTCACAGGCCACAGTCCCTCTGGGGGTGTCCTTGCTCACATGGGTCCTCCACAGGCTGCAGTCGCTCAGAGCATCCCTCTTCCATCAGGAGCGCCTCCTTCCGTGAAGCCATCTTCAGCTGCCCCCAGCAATATCGCAATATCCCGTTCCACGTCCCTCCTTTTTCTCCAAGCCTACCTCTTACCTCCTCCAGGCTCTTTTTTTGTGTCTCGTCTCAGTTGTACTTCTCAGTTCTCTTGCAATAGAGCTGCTCTGGGGGGGGCTGCCCGCTGCTTTCAGTGGGGACGGGGGGGTGGGCAGTGACCCCTTGTCCTGCATGGCTGGCCCTGCCCCCATCCTGCTCCTTGACCCATGGGCAATACCACCATCGGCAAGTGATCCCAGCTGGAGACGGCCGCGGTACCCAGAGCACCCCAACGTGGTGCAACGGGTCGGATCCTGCACCGGGTGCTGGTGATTCCTGTGCTGGGCACGATGGGGACATCACCGGGGGGGCCCGGCTCAGCCACCCCGGCCCTGCCGCCCCCTCTGATTACCTCCCTGTCCTTCCTCCAGCGCTTTTCCCACCTTTCCCCACTGCCGCTCGGAGGCTTCTAATGAATTTTGATAGTTACAATAAGCAAGTGATAATTTCTAAAAGAATGGAAAACAATTATTTGCTCTGTTGGGGGATTAGATGATATTTAGTCTCTATTTAATGGAAAACTAATTAAATTACATGAGCAAGTGAATAGAAATTTTTTGTTAATTATGAATTTTGCGAGCTACAAAGGCTAAATGATGATGGATTCTGTAATCTGCCGCGCTTTTCGCTAGACACCGAGATAAGATGACAACTGAGGAAGAATGGCGTGAATGCATTTTAATTTCTATATCGATTCAATAACAGCCGGCTGAACAGCGATCCATTAACGGGGTTCCGCAGGAGCTGACGTTGATTGGCAGGCTGATGGCTAATTACGTTAAAATCAGGGAAAGGTTGGTTAAATGGATGTGTGTTTGCTGCTGGAGGTGGTTGGGGAAGTCGCTTTGGTTGGGTTTGTGCCGTTGTGGCGCTTCCCTTGGTCCCTGCGGGGCTGGGCGGGTGGAGGATGCTCTGCCTGGGGTGACACGAGGTGCCCCTCGGGGTCAGGGGGGTTTGTGGCTGTCCCCAGGCGAAGCGAGGAGCAATGGGGTCAGGTCAAGGCCGGCAGCAGAGGGGCTGGGTGTGGGCTGCTGGCCCCAGCACGAGCCTGACACCCAGATCTGGGCTCCCCATCCCAGAGATCGTCCCTCATCCCAGGGACGGAGCATCCCTGAGCCCAGGGCTGGGGCGTCCTTGTCCCCAGGGCTGGGGCATCCCTGAGCCAAGGGATGGAGCATCCCTGGTCTGAGGGCTGACCCCAGGGCTGGGGTGTCCTTGACCTCAGGGATGGAGCATCCCTGGACCCAGGGATGGAACATCCGTAACCCCAGGGTTGGGGAATCCCTGGGCAGAGTATTCCTGACCCCAAGTCTGGAACATCCCTGACCCTGAGGCTGGAGCATCCCTGAGCCCAAGGATGGAGCAACCCTGAGCCCAAGGCTGGAGAATCCTTGACCCCAAGGATGAAGCATCCCTGACCCTTGGACCGGGATGTCCCTGTCCCCAGGCTGCTCCATCCCAGCACAGCCCAGAGGAGCCGTGTCCATCCCCACTGGCTGCCCCATCACAAGGTGCCGGGTTGCACCTTGTCACCTCGTCCCTCCCACTTACAGGGCTGCTTTGCCACTCATTAATTAGGAGCTCATTAACATAAAACCCAGAGAACCTTCAGCCCTCAAGCAGTGAAGGTGTGCGCATCCTGGCTCTGCAGCCAAAATCCAGCCTCCCATCAGCCTCTGCAGGGATTTAGCCCGAGCCAAGCGCAAACCCCGTCCCCATTAAGAGGAATTACCCAATGTGCTTCATTACACGCGACCTGTGCTGATGATTTGCATGTATTTACCCCGCACTGATTTACATAATGCATCGGAATAAATGTCTTTTCCCCGTCACCATAACCCAGATAGATGGGGCCCTTTCGAAGATTTCTTTGCCAATAAACACGCCAAAAATCATCGTTTTGTCTTGTTCTGACAACTCAGTGTCATTAATTACTGCTTGAGTGGGTGAAAGATGCTCCGGAGCCCCCTTGGCTTTGTCTCGGCAGCAGCTCCCGTGGGCTGGCATGTCCCCGCCGGCCTCTCCCGGGACATCCCTGCGCTGAGATTCGGTGCTTTGGTATAAATTCACCTCCAAAAATCACACTCCGAATCATGGCCAAGCCCGGACAATGGTTTAAGCCCCAAAGAAGGAAAAAAAAAAATCAACCCCAAGAGCCCAGGAGGAAAAGACGGAGGAAAAAAAACCCAACCCCAATGTCAGGGCTTGGGGCGGCAGAACTGTGATGGTCTTTGGGTGTTTTCCGTTAACCTAAAACCTCCTTTTTTTCCCTGGTTTTGCCTTTTTTAAGGCAGGAAAGAGCATTCCCAACCCTGCAGCAGCTTTGCGCCTGATTCTTCCCCCAAATAACTATTTGCTGGCTGCTTTGGGAGCAGCGTCGCTGATGCTTATCCCGGGGGAAAAATGTATTTTATTTTTTGCCTCTGTTTGGAAATATTAAATAATTCCGGTGTCGGATACAAGTGCCCCAAGGCCCGGTGTCCCAGCAGGTACCCAGCTCTGCACGGCGCATCGGGAAGGGAAGGAGGAATTGCCAGCGGTGTGATTTCTTTCTGCTCCAGGTTTTTTTCTGGGGGGGAAAAAAGGAAAAAAATTAAAATCCCACAATCAATCCCCGTGTTGGTTTTTTTTGAGCAAAAAATAGACATTTCTGGGTAAAAATATCAGTTTAGTGAAAAAGAGATAATTTTCACGTGGTCTGTTTATAGCCCTGGCAGAGAGATCTCTCTCTGGCACACAGATCTATGTATTTTTTTACTTAAAACATCCCTTTCTGGTGGAAGGAGATGATTTTGGGTACGTGGGGAAGCGATCCCACCTGGCTCCTCCTGCCCTGGGGATGGAAGGCTTGGCTGGGCCGGACTCATGGATTTATTCATGGATCCCCATTTATTCATGGATCCCCATGAATAAATACCGTGCCCCCGCTTTTATTTCCTCCTAATATTTCCTCCATCATTTTGGTCATCTGGGTCTTTTTCTTGCCAAAAATATAATAACAAAAGCCACGTGTTGTGGGGTCTGGAGGGTGGCGGGTACGAGCGCAGTGAAAGGCAGAATGTTGGGCTCGTTTCCCACCCGCTGGCAAATGAAGTTATCTCCTCGCCTTCTAAGGAGGCGCTTTGACACACTATGCTGACCTTTTTTTTAATCTAAAATTGATTCCTCGTGAAACTCCACCTGGTCGAGAGCCAGGCAGGGTCTCGGCGCCATTGTATGGGTTTTCACGATTTTACACGGGGGCGTTTTGCCTTTCTCTGGTATTTTTCGGAGCTGATGGGGAGGGTTGAGCTGAGCAGATTTGCATGGCCAACAAAATGCTCTGGGGGGCAGTTGGATCCTCATCTTTTTTTGACCCATGGAGTGAAACCGGTCTCTCTGCTCCGGGTTTCTGCTGTGCTTAAATCCAAGAGGAGCCCACAAGCTTGATCCTGGAGATGGGGCTGGTTCCTCCCCACAGATAACCCCTAGGAGCCGGGGACACTTGGGATGAGGGTAATGGGACCTTTCTCAGGCTCTTGGTGAGGACCTGGAGATGATGGAGCCAGGAGCACTGGGGGTGATGGAGTCAAGGCCACAGTGGAGGTGTCACAGGGGAGGGAGGTCCATGGGTGGGATTCTCGGCAGCCTGCATGGTGAGGCATGGGTGAGACTGAGACATGGGTCACTGAGACGGCGTGGGATAAATGCCGAGGTCCCCATGTTTCAAACACCCTCTGGCTCGGTCTGGGTTCAACCACCTCTCCCAGGACCCCAGGTTAAGAGCACGGTGAACCCACTGCTTTTTTGCAGCATGGTTTTTGCATTCATGGAAGGCAAGTGTTTTCTGAAAAGCCTCCCAAAACACTCCTGGGAGCACAGAAAGAGTTGAGAGGGAGAGGAATTCCCACCATGGAGGATGAAGGAAAAGCTCCAGGTGTGGGAGGTGCTGTAGGCTGGTCCTGGCAGTGCAGGGGGATGTGTGAGCCCTTGCAAGCTTGGATGGGCCAGGTTAGACCACGGCCAGACAGACACTTGCACACAAACGCATCTGTAAGGTCGCAGCCCCTTGGATGCCGTGCAGAGCTGCTCTGATGCTTAAGGGTGTTGTGGGGCTGGTTTAGGAGATGCTTCCTTATAAAAATCAGGGCAGAGGATTAAGAACTCATGGAACTGAAAAGCAGCAAATTGTTCCCAAGTCCTTCTGCTGGATGGCATTTCAGGAGGTTTCTGAAGCAGTGGAAAAGCAGCATCCCGGTTATTCCTTGGCAGATGTGCGCTCCGCAATCCCTCGGAAGGTGCGCTGTGAAAAAAAGAACAAAGGCGAGCCGGGTGGGTGGCGGTTTGGGGCCGTACCCTGCCAGCTCTGCCTGCACCCACCTCCTTGCCCAGACCTGCTGGGTTTGAGCCTGCGAGCCCCCTGGGAGCAGAGACCCGATGCCGGGTGGCTGGGTGCTGCCCCGCCTCCGGCCAGCGGCCGCTCCCGGCCCTGGAGCCGCGTGTGCCGGGCTGTGGAGCAGGGCTCGGCGGGGGGATCGCGGGGACTTTCCTCCCAGGGCTGGGGCCATCTGTCCTCCCTGCGAGCCCAGCTGCTGCCCTGGCAGGGCCACCCCAGGGATCCCCCAGAGGAGGTGTGTGCGGGGTCTCTGTGCCGCGGGTCCATGCACCACCCAAGGGCCGCAGGGCCGGGGGAAGGGCAAGCAGCTCACCAGCCCTTGACATCCGCAAATCGCCGGGATTTAACCCAGCCCCACCTGCCTCCGGAGGGAGGGGAAAAAAAAAAAATAAATGTGGGGGAAAAAAAAAAAAAGACAAATACAACAAGGAAAGGCGGGAGCGACCAGGAGCCGCGCCTGCCGCCCGCTGCGGCGAAGGGGCCGCGCTGCCCGGCGCCCCCGGAAGCCGCCAAGGGCTCGGCGCGGCGCGGCGCACCCGGCTTGGCCTCCCCCCGGCCCGGCCGCGCCGCCCGCCGGGCCCCGCCGGGAGCGCGTCTCGCCTTGTTCCGGCGGCCGCGGCCCGCCCTGCCCGGCGCGCCCCCGACCCCACCCGCCGCCTCCTCCCCGCCCGCCCCCGGGGCGCGGAGCGCGGCTGTGCGGGAGAGACAATAGAGGGGCCGGGCGGGCTCCGCGCAAACCTGCGCGCCCCGGGGATGGATGGCGAGGTGTGCGCGGCTCCGGGGTCCCTGAGCCGGGGGATGGGGCTGTAACGGGCTCGGGGAGAGCGGGGCTGGGGGGGTGGAAGCGGAGGGGGGGAAGGCGGAGAAGGGGGGCGATGCCCCTTTCTGAGCCCAGCCCGCCTCTGTGCTAACCCGGCAGGATGCGGGAGACGGCAGGGCTGCTGTGAAGAAAGTACCGGGGCTGGCCGGAGGCTGGAGAGCGGGACATGTTGCTGGTGCCCCCCTGATGCTCCCCGGGCGGCGGCTCTGCTGGAGAAGGGGAGGCTGGTGAGGAGCTGGAGGACGGCGAGGAGAGGCCACGGTGGGGGAAATCCGAGGCTCCGGCTGGGAAACCATGGGGAGATGCAATGGGAGATGTACGCTGGTCGGATTCTGCTGCCTGCAGCTGGTAAGGCGAGGGGCCGTCTGCGCTCATCAGCATGCCGGGTTGTGCTTTGTGCGAAATGTTGGCTGTCACCGCTACCCACTCCGTCTCGGCGGCGGTGACCTTGCTGTGGGACCAGCTGGGGGGATGCTTCACTGCCACCCACCCCCCTACCCGCCCCCAAAAAAAAAAAAAAAAAGAAAAAAAAAGAAAAAATAGTAATCAAGGAGAAACGAAATGCCACCCTTGTCCCCTGCCTTAACCCGGCGCTGGCTGGAGTTGCGGCTGGGGAGATGGATGCCAACCAGTTCCCCGTGCTGTCAGCGCCTGGGGATGCGTCTCCAGCAGGTGTGAGCTTTGTTCCCAACTGCAGTCTCTTCCCTCTGACTTCGCTCCCGCCGGCTGTTTCCCATCCTGGTGACTCCAAGGATGTTTCGCCGGGTGCTGGTCCCCCGAGTCGGGGCAAGAGGGAAACTTGGAGCCGCTGCCAGCACTTTGTAAACTCTCCTGCTTTCGAGCAGGACCCGGCTGCCTGCGGCCGGGGGACGCCGGGATGTTGGAGCAGAGGGAAGGGAGAGGTTTAATTTTAATAGGATTGTCGGTCTTCGTAATAATTAGGTGCTGTACTTGCCGCCGCCCGTGAATCAGTCTTCATCAGGCTGCTGACCGAGGGGCAGGCGAAGGGAGCGTGTGGGGTATTTGGGGGATTTTCGGCTAAAACCAGTGCCAACGAGGTCGCGATTAATTATCCTGACCGGGTTGTTCGTTAACATAGAATCAGCATCCTACAACTTGCCCCTGTGGCCATGCGGGGGCGAGGAAAATGAGGTGGGGATTGCCGAAATGTCCATGATGTCCCTAGGGATTGGGGGCGGGAGCGGGGTGATGGGGTGGCTGGAGGCAGCGATGGAAACAGGCTCCGGATCCGCTCTGGAGATGATGGTGGCATCCTGCTGACGGGCACTTTCTTCCCGGCGTTGCTCTTGTTCCTTCTCCATCCTTCAGAAAGCAGCGAGCGGGGAGGGGTCCCCACCTTTGGATAGAGGGGGGCGGCCCTGGCTTCCCTGGCGGGGGGACACGGGAACCTTTCAAGCCCATCCTCGACCCCGGGGAGCGGAGCAGCGGTGGGCTCATCCCCGGGGCTGAAGTCCCGCCGTTCCCAGCGGGAATGGCCTCTCGTGTCCTCAGCTGTCCCCCCGCTTCCCTCTGTCAAATCTTGCTCTGCGCTTTGCTCACCTTCCTCCTTCTTCGGGATAAATCCGACGGGTGTTTTCCGGCTGTGCAGGAGTTTCCTGGCTTTTGGTCACTTTTTTTTTTTTTTTTTTTTACCATTCAGCTCCCAAACAGGTTTCTTGGCATTTATTCCCTGAGCTATCCCAGGTCAGAGAGATTTTAATCTATTTATTTTAGGGGAAGAACTGAATCAGTGTGAGCTCCCGGGTTGGAAAAGCGGCTCCTGCTCGCACCTGGAGAAACTTTGTGCTACAGATAGATGGGGGTCAGGCTTTCCTCTCCCCACTCCTCGCCTGGGTGTCCTGGTGCTGCTGGCATCCCCAAAGGCTTGGCTCCGAAATTGTCCCCTAGCAGCACCCTTTCCAGCCCAGCCTCACCCCATACCTCAGCTCATCCCCTCCTCAGTCTGCAGGATGCTCTCCCAAGCTCTTTCCCGGCTCCGGAGGCAGCAGCTTGCATCCCACCGGCCATGGGGAGATGCCCACCCCAGCATCCCACCCTGCGGCAGTGGCACCCATGGGTGACGCTGGGTGCCCTGCTTGGGGTGGGGGGGGTCTGGGCTGAGCCAGCCCCCGCGTGGCGGAGGTGGTGGGTGACATCAGGGTGTCCCCTTAGGTGATGGAGGCCAATGTTCATCCCCGAGGTGGCGTGGCCGGGGCGGGTGGACCACGTAGTGCCGCGGTTTGGGAGGGGACAGTGGGGAGCAGGGGTGATGCCAGACCCCAGCTCTGCTCCTCTCCTCCGCTGCCGCTGCTCTGTGCCATCCCCGACACAGGCTCGGCACCGCGGGGCTCCAGTCCCCCCATCCAGGTAGCCCTGACACCTGGCCTGGGCCCTCTGCACTATGGGGAGGACAGCAGTGCTCCCAGTGCCCCCAGTTGCTGTGGATGGGGTTGAACTGGTGCGTGCTGGGGTGACCTGGCTGCCTGGGAAGCCGTGCCCCATTGCTGCGGGGTCGGCTTGTGCCAACAGCGGGGCGACCCAGCGAGCGCGTTGGCTTGCTGAACTTCCAAGTCACTGGCTAGCTCGTGCCTCAGTTTCCCTTAAACAAAGCAGCATGGGTGAGGAGGTTCAGCCCGCCCCGGGGTGATGCCACCACCTCCGGCTGGTCCTTGTTGCCGGACCACCCTCCTGCAGCTCCCCAGGTGCCACCGTCACCTCGTGGGCACCTTCTCGCGCCCCCGTTGGTTTCCCCAATATTTGCAACCCGCTCCCCAGGGGATGCGCCCCTGGTCCCTTGTCACCTCTGGACATGGGGGGATGCTCACGGTGGCAGCGGATGCTCCGTGGCTGTGGGGTGCCGGGAGCTGCTGGCACCCACCGGGCAGGAGGTCCCTGCTCAAGGTCCCCTACGCCGGGGTGCGAGGTGGCAGCACCCCGCGCGGCCCAGACCTTGGGGCAGACGCTGCGCCTGGGCCAGTTTGGGAAACTGGTTTTTGGGCCACGTCACGGCAGGGAGCCAGGGCAGCTGCTTCGGAGCATCCAAATATCCTACATGCTCCTTCGCCGCCGCTCGGTGAGGCCACGCCGCGAGCGCTGGGTGTCTCCGTTCCCAGGGGACAAGAAGCACCTGCCAGATTTTGCATCCACGTGTGTTTTTTTTTGGCTGGAAAAACCCCAGGGATCCGCCTGGCGGACCCCCACCGGCCCTGCCCCACCTCGAGAGGGGCTGCCGGGAGATATTTATGCTGCTGAGGTGGGATGACATCAAAACTCTGGGGTTTTTGCTGGTCCTCCCCATCTTCTGGGAGACTGAATCACTGACTGGGGGGGGCGTTGTGGTGCCGAGATCCCATTCTCTGGGGTGCCCGTCCTTGTCGGGAGGATTTATCTTTCCTTTGTGCAAAGATGAGAGCTGCTGAGGTGGTTGGATGGAAAATGAACCCGCGGGTGATGCTGCCCCGCTCGCCACTGCCAGCACGGGCACAGGGCGTGAGAGCCGCAAGCCGCGACTCTTGTTAACTCTGAAGCCTAGTGGTGTCAGTTCAGATGGGGACAGCGGCGCTGCTGCGGGGTGGGGGGCGTACCCAGCCTCAGAGGCAGTGATACGGGATATCGGGATGTGGACTGATGGAAGCTGAGTTCTGGCTGGGTCCTGGCTGCTGTCACAGACCCCTTGGCCGTCCCGCGCTGTCCCCTGGGGCCGCGTTCAGGCGCTGGCGGGGCGGCAGGCTTGCTCAAGGGCGCTCCTTCTCCATCCCAAGTGGTGACCCCATTGCCTCCCCCTGCAGCGTGCGGCTCACTGGGGGGTGGGATGCAGCTCCAGCCCCGGAGCCGGGTGGGGACAGGAGACGCTCAGCGCTCCCTCCTCTGCCCGGCGGAGCTCAGCGTCGCTCCAAACCAGGGTTTCATTTCTTTCTTTGTTTCTCTCTTTCTCCTTTAATTGGCTGGAAAAGCAAAGCTCGGTTGGCACCTCCCGCCCGGCGGAGCCTGCCGGTGCGCGGTGCCGTGCTGTGCCGTGCCATGCTGTGCCGGCACCAGCATCCTTCTTCCTGGGGTCGGGGTGCAGGGAGAGGGGCTGCGGGTCCATCCCACCCCACCTGCCCAAGCAGTGGGGTCACACAGGGCACCGAGAGCCTCTGGGATGTGACCCCCCCCCCCATCACCAAGCCTGGAGAAGGAGCTAACGAGGTCAGCTTAACGAAGGATGGGCGAAGGGAGATGATGGTCCCATCCCCTGCATCCCTCAACCACCCACCGGCCCTGTGTGACATCCCCGTCCCCAGCGGCACCCCGCTACACCCTCGGGGGCGTCATGGCCCTTGCTGTCCCCTGCTGTCCCCATCACCCCTCCTGCCCTCATTTGCCCATTTTTGGCCACTGACCCCATGGCTCCAGTGAGAATCAGCTGCTTCCAACATCTGCCGGCATCTTTTGTCCTCGCACAGTTCCCATCGTGCCCGATCCCCGGCGCGGGGACAGCACGAGGATAGCGGGGCCGGAGCTGCCCCCGGCCACCTTCCCCCCGCCAGGGATGGGGGAAAAGGAGCCCGGGCTGAACTCTGGATGGGGGTTTTCAATTACACAATTAAATGCACAATTAGGTATAATTACCAGCGCTCAGAAGGCGCGACTGTTCATAATAGGCATGTAATCTACTGCAGTCACTGTTTATACTGCTCCACTCCGCTCCCTAATGATTATGGAAAGCTTTCCCATTTGCATGGTTGCCATGGAAATGGGGGGCTGGCGGCGGCGGCATCGGGGCTGGCGAGCCCCTCGTTCCCCCCACCCCACGGCGGCGGATGGGACCCCGCGGGTGCGGGGCTGCCCGGGGATGCCGCAGGGTGGCAGGTGGCGGCGGGGAGGGACGGGGATGCTCCGGGGATGGGCAGCGCCGAGGATCCGGAGACAGCCCCGAGGTGGGAATGTCCATGTGTTAGAGGCATGAAAACTCCAACCCCCCTCGTCACCTCCCCGGGTGAGCACCCCGAGAGCCACAGGAGGGACAAAACCTGCGGGTGGCCACGGAGAAGCATCCCACCTCCGCCTGGCCGCGCGTCCTCCGGTGCATCCGCATTATTCCCAGGCAGAGCTTTGCTTGACAGGCCCCTGTAAAGGTTTATTGGCGCACGTTCGGGAAGGCAGAGCGTTACAGCTCGCAATTAAAACCGCGATCAAAGGCGCAGTACGGCTAAATTTGCAGGACCAGCTAATGTGCACCCGAGAGCATTAACGAGACCCGTTGAAGATCTCTCAAAATCATTCGTGCCGGTTTGTAACGGAGCTGGGTGTGATGGGGACTGGAAAATAAACGTCTCGGAGGGCTGGGTTGTAGAGGAAATCAAGAGGATGAGCCAGAAAACAGCCTGGTTTGACACGGAAGCTGGGAGAGCACGGGAAGGAAAGGGTGATGCACGATGTGGTCGGCAAAGCCTAAAAGCCAGTGGCCTAATTGACGTCTGGGAAAACGAGCCTCGTCCAGCTGAACTTGATCTCGTTCCTTATTGAGCTCCCAGGTCTGGCTGCGGAAAGGGCCTGAGCTGCCATCGCGGTGCTTAGATGCCGATAAGGCATTGGATTTAATCCCCGGCGGCTTTCTGGTAGGGGAAAAATTAGCGCGATAAAAAATCAATGGTACTCATTTCAGGAAGACAAGAAGGAATAAAGTCGTCGCCGGAGAAAACGTGGGGACCATTGGGGTGGTGGTGAGCGTGGCCGGGTGCAGGGCGAGACGGGGACGGGCTCGTGGCTCGACGAACCTCTCGGCCGAGCTCCCGGTGGCTGTATTTGTTTGCAGGCTCTGAGCCCCGGGGGATGCTCTCCCCCAGCCCGGAGGCACCGATGGCTCCCACCACATCTTCCCTCTGCAACGGAGCCATCGGCTGCTCTCCCCCCGGTTTCTCCGGAGAGAAGGTACGGGGAGGACCCGGAGGGACTGAAGGAGAAGGATTCGGGGCTCCAACGGTTCCAAACTCATCGTGGAGAAATTCAGTTCCCTGGTGGGAAACCCACATCCCATCCCTGGCACTCGGTCCCGGCGCTGGTCCTGCCTCACCCACAACCGCCCATACAGCGGGGGGTTTCGGCTGTTGGGAGGGTGCTGGGGGCGGGCACCGGGGTACCAGCATCCTCCCAGCCTTGCGCCGACGCTCTGGGGCTGGAAAAGGGCTTTGTAACCCGGCAGCCATCGCACATCACCCCGGGGAGCGGGATCCGGCCGGCATCGCCTTCCCCCCGCGGGGCTGGGGACCCTTTGGGGTGCCGCAGGCGTGGCTGAGTGCTGAGATTTGGAGGATATCCTTATGGAAAGGGGAGAAAACCTCCAGGAGCGCACGGCAGGGATGAAAGACCCGCAAAACCCTAACGTTCCTATCAACGCCAGCCGTACGCCTTAACGGCTCCTCCAGCGCCGGCCGGCGAGATGCAGGTTATGAGGTATTGATCGCTGCGGCGCCTGGCCACGCCGAGCCAGCCTTCACGCCCCTCTCGTCCCGCCGCGTCCCCATCCCTCATCCTCCCGGAATGCCCGGGAATGTCCTTGTCCCCCTCACAGCTTGGGGCTGGGGGCAGTTTTCGGCTGGAAGTGATGGAGCGTTGGGGGTTGAGTGGCGAGCAAATCCCGGATCCCGGGGGGATGCTCGGGGGGTGGGGGGGGCAGAGGGGCTCAGGATGGGCCCCTGGCCTTCTTCCCCCCCTCTCCTCCCCCCCACGTTTGAAAGCGGTTATTTCAATTTTCGGAATGTGGACGTAACGGCCTGGAAAACCGGGAAGGCAAAGTTGGCAGAGAGCAGCCCCGCTTGTATTTAAACAGGACATTAAACCCCGAGTGGTTTATTAACGAGATTAATAACGGCTCCCGTGCGCTCGCCTGGGAAATTTCACCCGTCTTTGGTTTCTGCTCTGCAGCGGCGGCAGATTCGGGGGAGGAAAAGCCAATTCCTGCTTTGCCAGCACCCGGATGGGAGCGATGGGGCAGGATGCGGCCCCCCCTCCACCCCCCCCTCAGCCATCCCTCCCTCCCCGCCCCGATGGGGGTCGCGCACCGGCACGTTTTGCCTTTTTTAATAGCGATTTTTACAGCCCGTTCCCCCCGTGCCGGGGTGGGAGGAGCCGCGGGGACCCATGTTGGGGTGATGTTCCCCCTTCCCCATCAGGGGCCGGCTGCTGGGTGCCCGCCGGGCGTCGGGGGGGCTCGGCACAGCTCCTGGGGGGCTGAGCGCATCTTGGTGAGGCCGGGGAGGGTTTAGGAAGAAGGAGCGTTGCGGGAGGGGTGCGGGAGGGCGCGGGGTGGCTTTAGAGGGGTTAAAAAAAATCTCAGATGCCCAAAAGCGTGTCTGAAAACGCAAGTATCTGGGGGGCTGCGGTGAATCCAGCTGCGTCCCCCCCTCCCCAGGGCTGATGGGACCCCCGAGCTGGGCCGGGGGCTGTTTGCAGCCCGCGGTGGGGACAGTTGTGCGTGAATCACCCGAACAGGGGACTCGCCACACAGCCCTTTGTCACACACGTGTGCAAGCTGCTCACCGTGCAGGAGCGGTGCCACATCCCGGCTCCGTCCCGGCAGCGGGGACCCGCTGAGCATCCCTCGGGCAGCCGGGGGCTGGCGGTGACAGCAATGGCCCTGCGAAGCCGCCGGCGGTGGCCGAGCTGTTGCGCTCCCAGCCGGGCTGTGTCCCGGCACCCTCCTCACCCTCCCTGCCCAGACTGGGTGTCACCAAGCAGGGGACACGGCCACCGTGTTTGGTCCGGTGTCGCAGTCACGCAGGGGACACAACCAAAGGCAGGGCAGGGAGCAAGCTCTGAGAGCTGGCCTGCTGCTTGGTTCTCAGGCTAATTACTTTGATGAGGGCTAATTAGCACTCTGGGTCACTCTGGTCTCTTCCCATAACCTGATCGATAGCGCAGCCCTTTCCCACCGCAGGCGTGCGCGGCAGAGCCCGTGTCCTGGGGACACCGGGAGTGTGGCACCGGGGAGCCGGGGCAGAGTGGTTTTCCTTCCCATTTCCCTTGCCGGGGAGGAAAAACGGGAAGACTTTTGGCAGAAGGGAACCAGGAAGCCAAAGGGCTGGGGGTGGCCTGGCACTGCCTCGGAGACTGTCCCAGTTTGGGACTGGGGGGGTTGGCAGGGAGCCGTGGGCACATCATGCTGGTGCTGGAGTGGTGTGTCTCTGCCTGGCACCTTGTCCCCCGGGCACGCTCGCGCCATCCTGCAGGGATGGCCGGGTACAAAGCCCCAGCTGGGAAATGTCCCAGGAGAGAGGTGGATGATCGGAGTGGGAGCGGAGGATCCTCGGGGTGGGAGCAGAGGATGCTCTGGTTGGAGTGGAGGATGTTTGGGGTCACGATGGAGGATGCTCAGGTGGGAGTCGAGGATGCTCAGGATGATCATGGAGGATGCTCGGGGAGCGGAGGGTGCTTGAGGTGAGCACGGAGGACGTCGGGGTGGGAGCGGAGGATGCTCGGGATGAGCGCGGAGGACGTCGAGGTGGGACTGGAGGATGCTCAGGATGAGCGCAGAGGACGTCGGGGTGGGAGCGGAGGATGCTCAGGATGAGCACGGAGGACGTCGGGGTGGGATTGGAGGATGCTCAGGATGAGCGCGGAGGACGTCGGGGTGGGAGCGGAGGATGCTCAGGATGAGCGCGGAAGACGTCGGGGTGGGAGCGGAGGATGCTTGGGCAGCAGAGCGAGGGATGCCGAGGCTAACAGGAGCCCAGGGGAAAACCCATCCACTCTCTAATTCTGTGCAATAATGGCTCAGATTAATGGTGGTCCTCAGCTACTGCGTGGAAATGTCAAGCTGAGAGTCCTTGTCCCCGTCCCTGGGGGCTGTGCACTCACATCCTCCCCCTCTTCCTCCTCCTCTCCACCAGATGCCCGGGAGCGGCAGGAGACCGGGCAGCGCGGCGGTGCCGGCCATGGCCACGGGGTTCGGCCGGGGTCCCCACTGCCTTAAACCATGTCCCCCAGCCCTGGGGAAGGGACCCGGCACCCACCCTGCGGGTGCAGCAGCGCAGCACGGGGCGGGCAGCTTTGCACCAACCCTTTGCAGGCTCCCATTTGTATTTTTTTTTTTTTTTTTTACCTCCCCCTATTCTGGCTCGGGAACCAGCCGTGTCCCCCTTACCCACCCCAAAAGCTTGACGTGCCCCAGGGGCATGGCATCCCCATCTGCGCCTCTGGGACCCCCCCCCAGCTCCTGTCCCCTGCTGTCCTTTCCTCTGCCGCCACTTCCAGCCTGTTGCCGGCCAGTTGCCAATTCCCCTCGGCAGCTGCCGGGACTTTCAGGCAAAACTGTCCTTTCCTGGCCCCTTTTTCTAGCATCTGGCACAGTTTTCCCTGGGCTTGGGGAGGGGGGACACAGCAAGAGCCCTGTGATGGGCACCGGGGTGGCACAGGGCTGGCACCGAGTCCCCACAGTGGTGTGGGGACCCGTGACACAGCAGCTGGGGGGGTGGTCAGGGTGCAGCGAGGTTTGGGGGGGGTCTGCGGGTGCCTGTTTGCTCCTCAGGGCCGGAGGTGGCACTGGGGGCGGTGGTGGCATCCCCCTGGCATGGCAGCGTGGCCATCGGGAGCCCCATGGGCGACGGGCAGCCCCGTGGCTGTGGGTACCGCTGCCGGGCTTTGGTGGGGACATCGTGGGGACGGTGCTGTGGGGCTGGGACTGGGCATGGAGCTCGCAGGGAGCGGGGATGGTCCCCGAGGGCTGCGGGTCCCCGTGCCCAGCCCAGCCCTGCCTCCGTCCCCTCCAGCTCCCGGCTCCGCCACTGCAGCCCTGGACGTGATGACGTCCCCTCGCCCTTTGCTCCTGGGGGACACCCAGGATGTCACCCCCCTTTCCCTTGGGAAGGACACAGGGCGGAGCCTGGAGGGATGGGGAAGCACGTGCCGGATCAGCGCGGGGACCCGTTTTATTCCCTCCTGGGAATTTGCATCACGCCTCTGACTCGGTGACTCCAAACCCGGATTTCGTTTGGCAGCAGCGGGCTGGTGGTGTTATGACCCGCTCGATAAACACCAATTGATTATCAAAGGCTTTATTTATATATTTTTTATTGCTCCCTCCGCTCCCCGAAGCTCAACAGTCGTGTGGGTGATGGCGAGCGGAGGCTGGGGCAGGTCCCCGCCGTCCCTTCCGGTGCCAGGCTGGAGTCCATCCCTGTCCCCTCTCTGGAGGCCATCCCTGTCCCCTCTCTGGGGCCACCAACCCCCCCCAAGGGCTGCTGTCCCTTAATCCCAGCCTGGATTCGGCGCGGGGCTGAGCTCAGGAGCGGTGACGGGCAGGGTGCTGGCACTGCCCGCGCCCGGCGCTGGGAACGGCTGGGCCGGGAAGCGGGATGCGGCAATGCATTCGGGGTGTCTGCCCGCGGCTCCAGTGGGGGCCAGGGGCTGTATTTAGGGACACCCTCACCCGTTTCGGGCCAGTTTACACCCCATCGGATGCAGGTCCTCCCCATCACCCCGTGAGCGCTCCCACCCCGCCGGCCGGGAGATGGGTGCTGCTGCCCCAAACCACCCCCCTTTTTGGGTGCACCCGCAAGGGGGGATGAGGATTTCAATCTCTAAATTTGGGGGGAAAACTCAGCCCAGCAGCACCCATGGCCTGGACACAGGACTGGGGGGGGGCACTGCTGGGGTCCCTATGCTCCATCTTCTCCTTCTCAGGGGGGACCCCGACCCCACTAACGACCCTGACCCCACTAATGACCCCACCTCCTGCCTCGCAGCAGCCCTAAGCCCTAATTATTTTTAATCAACCCCCCGCCCCCAGAAAAGGAGGTGAATGGCGGACAGGTTGTGGGGGGGGTCCCATGGGATGGTGGCACTTGACAGACAAATCAAGTGCCAGCCCTAACGAAGGGGCTTGAATTATACATGGGAGACGGGCTCGCCGCCTGCCCTGCAATTAGTGGCGCCCTCGTTAGCGGGGTCACTGGTGGGGTTGGTGTCCCCCCCACCACCCCCAGCAGAGGAGGGGATGGAGCAGGGGGACACAGGGAGAGCCCCGGAGCCCCATTTCCCTCGGGGGAACCCATGTGGAGATCGCAGGAGGTGGTGAGAGCATCAGTCCTGCGCCCAGGCCATGGGGGGGACCCATGTGGGGACCCCAGGAGTCCCCCCTGGTCCCATCTCCAGGCCATGGGAGCTGCTGGGCTCATTTTTTCCCCAAAATTTTGGTATGGAAATCCTCATCCCTCCTGTTGGTGCACCCAAAAGGGGGATGACTTGGGGCAGCACCCTGTGGGGGCCGAATTTGGGGGCCATCTCCTGGCTGCCAGAGCCATCCCATGTGGTTACGGGGGAAGAAACGGCTTTTTGGGGACAATCCCAGTTTCCCTGATGTGGGGCGGGCCCTGATGCCAAGGGGGTGGGCTCACATCCCCATGGGAAGCGGCGGAATGACAGTGGTGGAGTGACGGCTGTGGCAGCCCCGCTGTAGGGTTTGGGATGCTTAGGGTGGCATTGTCCCCCTCGCTCGGCTGCGGCGTTGTCACCCGGTGTCACCCCTTGTACTGACAAGGAGGCGGCCAAGCGGAGCGGGAAGGGCTGGATGCGGCCTCGGGAGCTCCCCATCCACCACCACGCGACGAAGGGCTTGATAAAAAACAACCCCAAAAACCCCCTTCCCGAACGCGGTGGGTATAAAAAGAGGACGAACCAATTAATAAAAGCAATTTTTATGGATGTTTAAGAAGTCTCTAATGAGCTCCCATCCACGGCAGCTGCTAATCGCGGCATTTAATAATGCGCCGGTGGTCACGGCACATTCTGCCGAGGCGCCTTATTAAATCTTCTCCGCGATGAATGGGAAAGGTATCGGCAGGTTTAACAGCACCGGCTCTTTTGCTAAAGGAATTGTTCGAAAATGTTCAGGTTTCTGGTTTTATTAGGACGGCGCATCCCTTTGGCTGCCCCTCCGGCGCCGATATTCCGGTTTTCCACGGTCCTGGGCTGCGGGTGGATGGGGTGATGGCGGCAGTGGGATGCTCTGCTCCTGCGGGATCGCAGCCCTGGGCTGGACCACGGTCCCGTCACCGGAGCAGTGAGGCTCCGCTTCCGTCCCTGGTCGCGGTGACAGTGATGGTGATGCTGGGAATTTAAGGAAAATGCAGGATGGGATTGTTATTAGATCCCTCAGTAGATAACGAGCGGCACTAATGATGTCCTGTGCGCATCTTCGCTCCTTAAAGCACCCAAAAAAGCATGGCGGGTGCTTGGGGAAACAGCCAAGTCCCTTCCGTGCCACTCGCTGCTGGCCCCGGCTGCTTCCCACCACCCGGGTGCGTTTATGTTGATCCCATGGGAAGATTTATCCTTGCCTCACCAGCACCCATGGGTGCCTCCAGCATCTTCTTCATGTGCTGGGGTGAGGAGGAGGAGGAGGAGGAATTCTCCAGGAGGAGACCCCCAAACCCAGCGGGAGCTTGGGGCTATTATTCAGTGTAGAAATATGAATAAATCCCCAATTCTCTGAGAAACTCCGGCCCGTGAGGGGTTTCGCTCACCCGGGGATGAGGGTGGACGTGGCAGCCCTGCCCGCAGCGGGCGGCGATGCCCCTCTCCAGGCGTCGGGGCTGCCCGTGGGGTGGGGAATCACCCCAAGGAAAGGGAAACCCTCAAGGTTCATTGTGTAAATCCGTTTTTGCGCTGGCAGCTACCTTCTTGTGGGCTGCTGAATCTCTTAAACCCGCATCTCAGGGTGGGTTTATCCTGTATTTTAAGGCTAAAAAATTGGATAAGTTCCGGAAGGAACACCCACGCTCGCAGGGCTTCGGTGGGTGTACCCAGTCTCCCCTGGGTACCACCTCCGGATGGCCCCTTCCTCCCTCCAGGATGCAGGAGCATCCCCTCCTCCTCCGAAACACCTCTACCCTCCCATAAAAATAAATATTTTGGGAGCCGCGCGTGGTTTCGCCTCCCCACCGGCTGCCACCGGCTGCTCCTTTCGCAGCGGCGGCGGCGGCGGCGCTCCCAGGGATTATTTTTGCTCCCCGGCTCATTAACGGGGTTGTTACCAGGCAGATTTCCTCACCCGATTTTCTCCTTCCCAGCCTGCGGGTCGTGGGAGGAGGGACTGCCGGTTTCCATAGCGATGCGCTTGGCTTTAATCAGTATTTCTTTCCTGGGAGAATTGATTACGAAAGGTGTCACTAAATAAGTCAGTAAATTGGATTTTTTTAATATATATATTATTTTTTTTTTTCTCCCCTCTATCGGATTATATTAACAGCGTCTTTGAGGTGCCGTTTGAGATCCGGGGGAAATTACCTCTTGCTTCTCACAGATGTCGGGCTAAAGAACTTAACTGGGAGAATTAGCATCGAAATTGCCTGCGGCTTAATCCTTGTCCAAAGGGGATCGGCCACCGCCAGCTGGTGGGGGCCACCTCGGCCAGGATCCATCCCGTCGCCACCCGCCACAGGGTCTGGTGGGATTTTGAAGACTTTTGGATACTGGGTTGTCCCACTCTTCCTCTTTCCAATAGCCCAAAGCTGCTTTTCCCGGAGCAGCCGGCTCCTGTTCACAACCCATCCCGGTCCGGCCCCGGTGTTTGTCTTTGTCTCACCCCCAGGGTTTGGTTTTTAGGGGGTCAGGCTCCCTGTATCTCTCCTGGTTCCCCATCTTGTTTGCTGTTCCTGTGGGCCTCCCAAATTTAAGCCCAATGTACCCCAGATCTAAGCCCAAGATCCCTCAAATTTAAACCCAAGATCCCCAGACTTAAGCCCAAGATCCCCAAAATTTAAACGCAGGATCCCCAGATCTAAACCCGAGATCCCCCAAATTTAAGCCCAAGATCTCCCAGATTTAAGCCAAATGTACCCCAGATCTAAGCCCAAGATCCCTCAAATTTAAGCCCAACCCCCCAGATTTAAGCCCAAGGTCTCCCGGATTTAAGCCCAAGGTCTCCCAAACTTAAGCCAAAGATCCCTCAGATTTAAGCCCAAGATCCCCAGGTGGAAGCTGAAGATCCCTCAAATTTAAGACCAAGATCCCTCAAATTTAAACCCCAACCCCCCAAAATTTAACCCCAAGGTCTCCCAAATTTAACCCAAAGGTCCCCCAGATTTAAGCCCAAAATGCCTCAGATCTAAATTGAAAATCCCTCAATTTTAAGCCCAAGATCCCCAGAGTTAAGCCCAAGATCCCCCAGATTTAAGCCCCAGATCCCCCAAATTTAAGCCCAAGATCCCGCAGATCTAAGCCCAAAACCTTGCAGGTTAAGCCCAAGATGCCCCAGATTTAAGCCCAGCTCCCCCCAGGCTGGAGCAGGGCAGGGTGACAACTCCCCTGCGGAGTGTTGGTGGCTCCATCCCTACGGAGCAGCGAGCGCCCGCAGGGCTCTTCCCCATGGGACAGGGGCTTGGGAGAGTGGTGGGGTCTCCACGGGTGGTGGGAGATGTCCCCTCTGTCACCGTGTCCCAGGGCAAACCTGCACCCGAGGAGATGCCAGCCGGTCTGGGTGCCGGCGATGCTCTGCCGGGGCCGGGGCTCTGCTCGGCATCTCTGAACTTGCAGCAACATATCCCCCCGCTCCAAACAATTCCCCATTTTTAAGGTTTTTTTGCTCCATTTTAATTAATTCTCAGGCTCTCGGTGGCCATGCTGCTAATGTGCTTTCTGCTGCGAGGCTCCGGAGTGATGACGAGCCGCGGCTCATTGTGGCTAATTGAGGCGCTTGATTAAACCCAATTTTCTTTATCCAAAAGGCTCTTTGTGGAATCGCGGGGGGACAGTTGCCGATGGTTCGGAGACAGCCAGTGCCTCCGAGGCTGAGCCAGGGATCAGGGACCTGTGTTGGACTGGGGCAGGGAGGTTATTTGCTGTGGGATTGGATGGGATGGGATGGGATGGGATGGGATAGGGTGGGATGGATGATGACTTGGATGGAATAGGATGGGATGGATGGAATGCATGGGATGCACAGGGTGTATGGGGTGGGGTGGGACAGGATGGATGAAATGGATGGGATGGATTAAACGGATGGGATGCATAGGATGTATGGGATGGGATGGGATTGATGGATGGGATGCATAGGATGGATGGGATGGATAAAATGGATGGGATGGGGCAGGATGGAGGGAATGCATGGGATACATAGGGTGGATGGGATGGAATTAGTGGATAGGATGGATGGGATACATAGGATGGATGGGATAGATAAAATGGATGGGATGGGATGGGACTGATGGATGGGATGCATGGGATTCATAGGATGGATGGGATGGGATTAGTGGATAGGATGGATGGGATGCATAGAATGGGTGGGACAGATAAAATGGTTGGGTTGAGATAGGATGGATGGAAGGGATGGAATGCATGGGATACATAGGGTGGATGGGATGAGATTGATGGATAGGACAGATGGGATGCATAGGATGCATGGGATGGGATGGGATTGACGGATGGGATGCATAGAATGGATGGGATGGATAAAATGGATGGGATGGGATGGGATGGGATGGGATAGAATGGATGGAAGGGATGGAATGCGTGGGATACATAGTGTGGATGGGATGGGATTGATGGATGGGATGGGATTGATGGATAGGATGGATTGGTTGCATAGGATGGATGGGACGGATAAAATGGATGGGTTGAGATAGGATGGATGGAAGGGTTGGAATGCATGGGATACGTAGGATGGATGGGATGGGATTGTGTCCTGGTTTTAGTGCTCAGCGCAGCCCAAACCACGACAAATTGATGGATAGGATGAATGGGATGGGATGGAGTAGGATGGATGAGATGGATGGGATAGAATACATGGGATACATAGGATAGACAGGGTGGGGTTGGTGGATAAGATGGATGGGATGGGTGGATGGATGGGATGGGGTGGGGTGCAGTGGGGTGCAGTGGGGTTCAGTGGGGTGGGTGGGACAGCAGGCTCCCCCGTTCATGCTCCATCCCAGAGACCCAGCCGGGTTACGCAGGCACGGCATGGGGCTGTACGGCCCCTTCACTCTGCTCCCAGATGGATTTGCTCCAGCCCGGCACCTGCCTTCTCTGTCCGTGGCTGCCCGAGGCAGCGTGGCCGGGCTCTGCCCTGGCGCCCATTGCTCCTCCTGCAGCCCCGGGCGCTGCCCGTCGCCCACGTCCCCTCTCTTGATTTCTCCTCGTGGCATAACTTAGGCTGAAAGTCGTAATCCAGCAAGACTCAGTCCAAATCGGGTCTCTCCACGCCAAGCCAGTGGCCCCAGCCCTGCTCCCGCGGGTTTGGAGCAGCTCCCAGCCCCGTGTCCTCAGGGCGCAGCCTTTCTCCAGGGCTTGAGCTTCTGGACTTCTCCACCACCTCTCTGTGCCTCAGTTTCCCCATTAGACCTGCTCTGATGGAGCTGGTCACCCTGACCAGGAGAACAAACGCTCCCCAGCACGGTGCTGAGCAGGGCTGGGCAGGACTTAGCCCATTTTCCAGGTAAACTGAGGCCCAGCAAAGCAGCGCACAGCACCCGGGCGGTGCAGGATCAGCCCTTCCCCGGCCACCACCGGCGACCTCGGTGCTTCAGCCCTGCAGGTGTGAAGGCACCTCAGCCTCCTGGGACTGGATGGCTGGGTCCTGCTGGGATTGCAGCCCCGTGCCTCAGTTTCCCCTCCACGGCAAGTGCTTCCTTGGGCACCGCTGCTGTCCCCGGTGCATGTTCCCCCCCGCCAGGGACACTGCTGGCACCTCCTTACCCTGTCCATGAGTGCCACCACCCCACGTCCTCCCCACCAAGGGGATCCCAAGGTCCGTTTCAAGGTCGTTTGCAAGGTCAGCCTGGGTGGATGCGGAGCGGCACAAGCTCGGGATGAAGGGGTTCATCCCGGCTCCCTTCTGCGGGGAGACTTAAACGGGTTTGGAGCAATTCCGGGGGGGATGGAGCAATCGCCCGTGGGAATAAAGCGGGAATAAAGTGGGAGGACACGGCTGCGGAGCCAACCTCTGAGGGGCAAGACAAGGAATTGAGCCGCCTCGACCTCCTCGGCTTTCGCTCGGTGTCGAAACGTTTCCTCGCTGGGAGGCGAGAGAAAGCGAAACGTCTCGGCTCAGCTTTTAGAGGAGGGGGCAAATCATAGGTGTAATATTGTGTTAAAGTTAAACGGATGGGATATTGTATTCAAGTTAAACAGATGTAATATTGTGTTGGATTTAAAGCGGCCTGCTCGCGGGGAAATCGGAAATTTGTGATGTTTGCTGGAAGGAAAAAAAACCCTTTCAAAGTTCCTCCTGGGGTGACGATCCGCTGCGGGCCCTCGCTGGGGAGATGGGAGCCAGGGAGAGCCAAATCCCCCCGAAACCTGCAGTTTTGGGAGGCGACGGGCCCAGCGGTGGCTCGGGGCTTTGTTACGGCGGGTGTAAATCAGGATAGTGATGGAGCATCCCTCTCCATGTGGGGACAGCCTTTGCCCTGGGTTTCGGTGTTCCCGGCATCTCAGAGCATTGCGAAGGTTTGGGGGTGTCTCCCTGTGCCGTGCCTCAGTTTCCCCTTCCCTGTGATGGAACCACAACAGGAGAGGGCTGGGGTTAACCTGCCTTGGGCAAAGGGCACTTTGCAACCCTTGGGCCACATTTAGACATCATCATCATCATCATTATTATTATTATTATTATTGTTATTGTTATTGCTGTTACCACCCCGACACCGCGTTTCCCAGCCCTCCTTGTACAGAATCCCCCAGGGATGGATGGAGCCAGGAGCACGGGTCGGGGGTGCCGGGCTTGGAGGACACCCAGCCACCTGGGTGCTGGCGTCTCCTGGGGTTCCTGGGGGTGGGTGACCTCGCACCCAGGGGTGCAGCCCACCCCGGGGGCCGTATCCAGCCCATGGACCCGGTTGCTGCTGGGCTCCTGGGGCGCAGCGTCTAGACAAGCGCATCCAGCCGGGGCTGCCGCCGCGTTCCCATGGCAACGCTGCCGGATGCGGCGAAATGAAATAAATAACCGGGAATGGAAGGGGAGGGGGGCGGGAAATAGGCGAGAAGAAGGAAAGCCCGTGGGATGGCTGGTGGGTGCTGGGTGGGTGAGGGGGAGCCGTGGCGAGGGACCCCCTGCACCCAACTGCCCGCAGCCACGTCTGGAGATCTGGGATGCTTGATCCACGTGCCGGGAGCTCCTAAATCCAGCGATGCCGGCGTTGGGGGGCAGAAAGGGGCTACGCAGAGGCCAGGAGCCCCCCAAACCCCGCTGGCATCAATAGAGGGTTGCAACAGCTGGGGAACGACCCAATTTGCGCCTCTTTCACCCCGCTTTTTGCTCCTGCCACCTTTTGCAATGGGGCTGCTCAGTCCCCGAGCATCTTCTCAGCCGAGGGCCGCATCCTGCTCATCACCGCCCGACGCCGCGCAGCGAGCGAGGCTCCGGCGCCTTTAATTTCTTTTCCTTTGCAATTTCAGGAAGGCTTTTTGCAAGTTGGAAGTAGGTCAAGAACTTGTTTCCAAGTCATTAAATGAAGTCCCTGGGTTCACAGCGGTGTTTGCACCTTCTTAATAGTCAATTCGCTCGCTTGCCGCTCATGGAAATCGCAGCCAATTTCCCTAAGTGGAGATGGGCAGCTCGCGGGGACGCTCCTCGGGCTCCCCCAGAGAGAAAATCAGCAAAATGCCTTAAACTGCCTCAAAAAGAGGGGTTGTGGGGGTTGGGCAAGCCTGCACAGGGTTTTCCAGGTGCTGGGGGGGGGGCTCAGGGTGGGGATGCGCACCCCGTAGCATCTTTCGGTTGCAAAATGGGGGCTGGGGGCTGGGAGCTGGGCTTTGTGTTCCCTCCTGTGGGTGGGGGCAGGATCCGGCCGGTCCCCGGGAGCCCCCTGCGCTTCGTCTTGCCCCAGTGATGCTCCATCTGCTGCGGGCAATGTCCCTTATGGGGACCGACAGCATCGGGCATCACGCTAGCGGGCCAAATCCTGCCCCACGGCTCTGCCCGGGGGGGGTGTATTTTCCCTAAACCCCAACATTTTTTTGGCCAAACTTCCTAGAAACAGGACATTTCTGCCCGAAACAACCAGGCCAGGCTGAGCGGTGGGGAGCGATGCTCTCACAGCGTCTTCGGACACAGCACAGAGGGGAATCGGTGGCGGCGTAAAAAGCCCGAATCTCTTCCAAAACGCAGCGAAATGAGAAGTTAAATCCCCGGCGAGCCCCGGGCATATGGCGTGCGGGAGGAAATCACCCGGCTGAAGGATAATAACCCATCGGGGGGGGGGTACCGCGGCCCCGCTCCGCTCCTGCCACGCCGCAGCGCCGAGGGCAGAGGGTTTTATTTAAGCCCAAGGCGCAGATGCTGCTGCGGAGATGAAGGGCAGCCGGCAGCCGGGAGCAGCATCCCGCCTGCGCCGCTGCTCCGGCCGCGCCGCCGCCAAAAAAAGGCAGCTGGATCATCAGGCCTTTTCAAATCTTTAGGGAGAATATTTCCAGGGGGAGAACATCCTTTTTTTTTTTTTTTTTTTTTTTTTCCTGGGTTGGAAACTCCTTCTCATCTGTGGTTCGTTTTTTTTTCCCCCCTGTCTGAGAAAAAATTGCGGGGGGAAATATCCCCTTTCCCTGCCTGTGTGGTTTGGTGAAGAGCCTTGGAAGGCCGATGGGCAGGTTTGCTCCTGCCTGCAAATGTCAGAGCCACCTCCCCAGGGAGCAGCAGAAAAGCTGTGGTTTTGGTGATGGGGAAAAAAAAAAAAAAAAGAATCCCTAAAAATCCCCTTTTCCCCAAGCTTTATCCCCTCGGGGCAGCTTCTGGCTCCTGGTGCGTTCAACCACCAAAAATTCTGGAGCAAGAATCCCGTTCCCGGGTGCTGGAGCACGGCTGAGAATCCCCCCGCTGCGGGGCATCCTGGTGGGGGGGTTCACCCCTCTGCCCCCTCCCTCCCCATGGAGCCCCCGGGGGCTCCGGTGGTCCTGCATCCCGGCTGGCAGCGGGGATGTGCCGGGCTGCTTCCCGCCCTGCCGAAAATGAGGTGGTTGGGGGTGCGTGGGATGGAGGGTGCTGCCACGCAGCCGGGTGGCACGGGACGCATGGGACACAGGTGACGCGCGCGCCCACGCCTGTGATGCCCACGCGGCCCATCCGGCGGGATGCTGGGGAGGGGGGACAGGGCTGGGGGCGGTGGGGAGCGCCCCGATTCGGCCGGACACACAGTGATGGGGGCAATGGGCAGGCAGGGGTGAGTGCAGGCAGGGGTGAGTGCAGGCAGGGGGTGAGTGCAGGCAGGAGGGAGTGCAGGCAGGGGGTGTGTACAGGCAGATGGTGAGTGCAGGCAGGGGGGGAGTGCAGGCAGGGCATGAGTGCAGGCAGGGGTGAGTGCAGGGAGACCCTGAGTGCAGGCAGATGATGAGTGCAGGCAGGGGTGAGTGCAGGCAGATGATGAGTGCAGGCAGGGGTGAGTGCAGGCAGGGGGTGAGTGGAAGCAGGGTGTGAGTGCAGGCAGGGGGAGTGCAGGCAGGGGGCGAGTGTAGGCAGGGGTGAGTGCAGGCAGGGGGTGAGTGCAGGCAGGGCATGAGTGCAGGCAGGTGTGAGTGCAGGCAGGGGGGAGTGCAGGCAGGGGTGAGTGCAGGCAGGGGGAGTGCAGGCAGGGGGCGAGTGCAGGCAGATGGGGAGTGCAGGCAGGGTGTGAGTGCAGGCAGGGCATGAGTGCAGGCAGGGGGTGAGTGCAGGCAGGAGGTGTGTACAGGCAGATCCTGAGTGCAGGCAGATGGTGAGTGCAGGCAGGGGGGAGTGCAGGCAGGGGGGAGTGCAGGCAGAAGGTGAGTGCAGGCAGAGGGTGAGTGCAGGCAGGGCGTGAGTGCAGGCAGGGGGGAGTGCAGGCAGATCCTGAGTGCAGGCAGGGGGTGAGTGCAGGCAGGGGGTGAGTGCAGGCAGATGGTGAGTGCAGGCAGGTGTGAGTGCAGGCAGGGGGCGAGTGCAGGCAGGGGGGAGTGCAGGCAGATGGGGAGTGCAGGCAGGGGGTGAGTGCAGGCAGGTGTGTACAGGCAGATCCTGAGTGCAGGCAGGTGTGAGTGCAGGCAGATGGGGAGTGCAGGCAGATGGGGAGTGCAGGCAGAAGGGGAGTGCAGGCAGAGGGTGGGTGCAGGCAGGGCGTGAGTGCAGGCAGGGGGGAGTGCAGGCAGATGGGGAGTGCAGGCAGGGGGTGAGTGCAGGCAGGGCATGAGTGCAGGCAGGGGGTGAGTGCAGGCAGGTGTGTACAGGCAGATGGTGAGTGCAGGCAGGGGGGGAGTGCAGGCAGGGGGTGTTTGCCCACCTGCTGCCTGCTCCTGCCTCCACCTCTTGCCCGCCGCAGCCCCCGCAGTCCCTGGGCCGGGGCCGGTGGCTGCTCCCCATCCTCAGCCGGAGCTTCCAATGCCGCTGGATCTCCCGGGCTCAGCCCGGATCCGGGAATCCCGACACCCTGGCTCACCCCTCACCTCACCCCCGGCATCGCCCAGCGCACGGGGGCTTGCCCCAGGTTTTGGGGGGGTCTCACCACGCAGCTGCCCTCGGCCAGTCCCAGGGAGGAGGTTGGGAGAAAAGAGGGATTTTTAGGGAATTTCCCCGCAACCATCCCCACCACCGAAACCACAGCTTTCCTGCTGCCGGCTCCCCGGGATGTGGCTCTGACATTTGGAGGCAGGAGCAAACCTGCCCATGGCCCTTCCGAGGGTTTTAATAAAGCCACACGAGCAGGGGAAGGGGACATTTGCCCCCTGATTTTTCCTAGAAAAAGGGAAAAAAATAGATGGGAAGAGCTTCACCCCAGAAAAAAAAGGGATGTTCCACCCCTGGAAAGTGTTTTACCCAAGGAATAAAATGATGCAAACCCCTTATTCTGCCCCAAAAAAGCCCAGCCGAAGTGGCGATGAACCCTGGGATGGGGAAGGACACGTGGTGGCCTGGCCGGTGCCGTCCCCGCGGGAAGAGGGACGGGGTGACCGGTGTCACCCTGTGCCAATTAACGGGGCTGGACCCCTGTGTCACAGTGCCCGTCCCCACGTGACAGTGCCCCCCGTGCTGCGGACGCCTGGGGTCCCCTTCAGGGATGTCGGGGACAGGGGGCTTTTATTTAAAAGCAATAAAATACATAATCATGTATCCGGAAAAATCGCTGCCTGGGCACAGGGGGTGGCACGGCCTGAGATGCAGCTGGGGGCCGGAGGAAGGTCACTGCCCTGTGTCCCCAAGCATGGCTCCCTGCCTGCTGCACCCCGGGGTGGCGCTGGGGGGGCTCCAGGCTGGGCGAGGGGGCGGCGAGCAGCAGGGATGTCCCCAGAGCATCGCCCGGCACCCAGCCGTGGGGCTCTGCACCTTCGGCGGGGGTCAGGGAGAGACGGGAGGGACCATCCATGAGTGAGCAGGATGGAGGGACTGTCCCCCCTGCCCAGCTCCCCCCGGGACGTGACCCCTCCCCAGCCCCCATCTCGAACCACCCCGTAATTACTGAGGCTTTAGGGATGCAATAATATATTTATGTGTCTGTGTCAGCAGACGTGTCATGTCCATCGCAGGCCAGGCGAGAGGACGGAGCGCGGGGAGGGGACAGCGCTGCCTCCCCCGCGGAGCCCGGGGGGACCGGGGACCGCAGCTGGGCCAGTGCCCTCGCCCCGGGCCCCTGGTGACACATGAGTGTCACCTCCCCTGGGCACTGCGGGAGGAGGACGTGGATAAATGGTCCCTGCGATTGCCAGGACCACCCAGCACCCGGACACGTGTGCCCTGGGGTCACTTGTGTCCACAGGTGGCCACGTCCTCACGTCCCTTCGGTTTTGGTGGTAATTAAGTGGGGTTCGGAGAAGTCTCCAACAGGCACCAGGTGGGACAGAAATGATGGGAGGGTCTGCTGCCAAATCCTGCTTCCATAAATCCCGGGCAGGGTCATGGGCTGAGGGTGCCGGGGTGGCTCCAGCCTGGGACAGTGGGGATGGCGGGACGAGGGGTGGCCCTGGGCCATGCTGGGACCTCATGACCACCCTGTGGACATGGTGTCCACCTCGCTGTGCAGAGGGAGGGCCTGGTCCCTGCAGGCAGCCAGTCCGCTGCCGTGTTACGGAGCGGGGCAGGGCTGGGTTTATCTCCTCCTTCAATTGGAGAGACGCGGGGTTGATGGGTCGCCTGGAGATGGTTACGCAGTTGGCTGGATGGCTGTGTCCAAAGAGTTGCAGCCAACGGCTCAACGCCCAAGTGGAGATGGGCAACGAGTGGTGTCCCTCGAGGGTCTGCACTGGGACCAGTACTATTTCATATCTTCATCAGGGACGCAGGCAGTGGGATGGGTACACTCTCAGCAAGTCTGCAGGGGACACCAAGCTGAGAGGGGCAGTTGGTGCGCGGGAGGGACGGGATGGCAATCCAGGGGGACCTGGACAGGCTGGAGGAGCGGGCTGAAGTTCAACCAGGCCATGTGTGAGGTCCTGCACCTGGGACAGGGCAGTCCCCAGTATCAGTACGGACTGGGGGATGAAGGGACAGACAGCAGCCCTGAGGAGAAGGACTTACGGGTGTTGGTGGGTGAGAAGCTCCACACGACCCAACAATGTGCGCTGGCAGCCCAGAAACCCCCCGCAGCCTGGGCTGCATCCCCAGGAGCGTGGGCAGCAGGGCGAGGGGGGGATTCTGCCCCTCTGCTCCGCTCTGTGAGACCCCCCTGCAGTGCTGCCTCCAGCGCTGGGGCACCAACAGCAGAAGGACACGGAGCTGTTGGAGCGGGGCCAGAGGAGGCCCTGGAGATGCTGGGAGGGCTGGAGCCCCTCTGCTGTGGGGACAGGCTGAGAGAGCTGGGGGGGTTCAGCCTGGAGAAGAGAAGGCTCCGGGGAGACCTTCCAGCCCCTTCCAGTCCCTAAAGGGGCTCCAGGAAAGCTGGGGAGGGACTCTGGATCAGGGAGGGGAGCCATGGGACGAGGGGGAACGGGTTCAAACTGAAAGAGGGGAGACTTAGGCGAGATCTTGGGAAGAAATTCTTGTCTGTGAGGGCGGTGAGCCCCTGGCCCAGGTTGCCCAGAGAAGCTGTGGCTGCCCCATCCCTGGAGGGGTTCAAGGCCAGGTTGGCCGGGGCTTGGAGCAACCTGGGCTGGTGGGAGGTGTCCCTGCCCAGGGTAGGGGGTGGCACTGGGTGGGCTTTGAAGGTCCCTCCAACCGAACCCATCCGGTGATTCTCTGATTCCAAAAGAACAAAACCAGCAGCTGCTGGGTAAGAAGATTTCTGGTTTAATTCTGCAGCGGGTCGGAGGATGCTGGGTCAGGGATGCTCTTCCTGGAGGCCAACGCCGCCCGGCTGGGTTGCAGGAGGGATTTCCAACCTCAAAATATCACATCTGGTGAGGATGGGACATGGGGGAAGGTGCTCCTGGGTGTCTGTGCAATCCTCCTGGCGCAGCCGGAGCAGGATTCATCTCTCCCATCCTTATCATGGGGATTAAAAAGGACTGGGAAAACCCCACCGCGTAGCAGGATGGGTTCGAGGAAGGTGAAGGTGCCATAACCAAGGGGTGAGTTCGGGACAGGCGAGATCCTTCCCGCTTGGATTTGGTGCCAGCACCCTTGAAAAACCCCTTTTTCCTCCAGCTCTGCCTCGGCGGCTCTGCCAGCCCAGAGCTCCCTGTCCCCAAGGGGCTGCGCAGGCGTCCCCTCCCGCCGCGCTCCTCCCCGGGGACCGCCACGCGCGGATGGAGCCCGGTCCCCCCCCGTCTCGCCCACTTCGATTTCTCGATTAGAATAAAATCGTTGCAGGCAACGCGCTTCAATTAGCAGGACTCTGGCGCGCGCCTGCCCCCGACAAATTGCTACGATTCGCTGCGAAGGGAACTTTTGGGGCCGGTCGATAAACGAGAGAGTGTTTAATTAAGAGGGAGCCCTAAAACTCCTTGCATTGATCAGCTGCAGGTTTATCTTAATTAGCAGTGGGACGGCGTGTGATTCCCGGCCCTGCGCTCCCGGGAGCATGGCGGCTTTGACGGTGGAGCAGCAGGAAGAGCTGGAAGGGGAGCGCAGGGTGTTAATGAGGGTGGGTCATTAATGGGGCTGCCATTAGCCCGGGAAATACCCTTTGGAGGAGGAGGAGGAGGGTCTGAGGAGGATGCTCTGAGTCACCTGGGTTTGGGGAGGCCGGGGGGGTTGGATGCTGCCTGTCCCCAGGTTGCTGGGAGGTTTCTTTCGGAGCGCGCGGGGAGCTCGCAGAGCCCTCCCGGTGCTTGAAAGCGATGCTGAGCCCTGCGGCCGGGCTCGCTCGCCGCTCCCTTGCTTCGTTTAGAGCCAACCGTTGCTGACCGGCTGGCAGCGGCTGCAACGAAAAGCCTGGGGGGGCTTGAAGTTCGCTGCCGGAGGGGCAGCTCACCCCCGTAGGATCGGGCGAGGATGCCCCGGGGGCTGGAGCAGCCTGGGGGCCGCAGCGAGCGAGCGGTGAGGAGCGCTCGGAGCAAGCCGGGAGCATCGGGCCGAGCTGAAGGCGCCGCTCGCTCAGCCCTGCCATGCCCCGTGCGAGGGTTGCCAGGGCTGTGCCGCCCCCCCGCCTGCCCTGGAGCGGGGCCGTGCCTCAGTTTCCCCACTCCTGAGGGCGGGCGCGAGGGCTGTCAGCCTGCCCTTGGGGTGCCCTTGGCGCTGACAGGTGGCGAGTGCGGGGGGAGCTGCAGACACAGAGCCGCCGCGTTCACGCTGCGTCTCCGTATTCCCCTTAACCTGAAGCAGGATCCAGCGAGGCTGAAAACCACGAGGTTTGCTTTTCACACGGAGGGAATAAACTGGAATGAGGGGGCGCACAGAAAGCAGTGCTTTACCTGCTGGGGCGGGGGGGGGCTCCAGCAAAGATTTTGAGTGCAATTAGCGGCCCTCGCTGTTCAGCCTGGAGAAGAGAAGGCTCTGGGGAGACCTTCCAGCCCCTCCCAGTCCCTAAAGGGGCTCCGGGAAAGCTGGGGAGGGACTCTGGAGCAGGGAGGGGAGCCATGGGACGAGGGGGAAGGGTTTTACACTGAAAGAGAGGAGATTTAGATGAGATCTGAGGCAGAAATTCTTGGCTGTGAGGGTGGTGAGCCCCTGGCCCAGGTTGCCCAGAGAAGCTGTGGCTGCCCCATCCCTGGAGGGGTTCAAGGCCAGGTTGGACGGGGCTTGGAGCAACCTGGGCTGGTGGGAGGTGTCCCTGCCCAGGGCAGGGGGTTGGCACTGGGTGATCTTTAAGGTCCCTTCCCACCCAAACCATTCCATGATTCTACGACTGTGGTGGTTGCCCCTAATTTTGCGTCTCCTTGGGATGAAGAAGGATTCGGTTTGACCAGGTTTTTTCCCAGCTCCTTCTCCTTCAGCCTCTCCCAGCCACATGGGCTGGAGTTGAGGAGCCATGCAGTGTCACAGCCCGTGGGTGTAAGTAATTCCATCGCTCCGGCTCCATGGGATGCTCCGGGAGGCTCTTCCCAGCCCCATCCCTCGGCTCAGCCGCTCACCGGTACCCAAAACTCGCAGCCTTCCCATCCACCTCCTGCTAAGCAGCTCTGTCAACAGCCCCCAGATCGATGGGTGGCTATAAAACCCCGAGCACCGCGCTCCTTGTATCATTTATTATTTACATTCCTCAATTTAAAAGATTTACGGCCCCGGTTGTAAGTATTTCCAAAGGCTGTTTCCTTGGAGAGTTTAAATAGCGCGGAAGTGAATTAAGCCTCCATGCAAACAGCCTTGGTCCCGGCCCTGCGCATCCAGGGGCTGCCCGGCCTCCGCCGCTCCGTGGCTTTGCATCGCCTTTAATTGAACCCGGGGTCCTGCTGGCGCCGATCCAGCAGATCCCGTCCCGGGAGCAGGGAATGGGCTACCACAGTCCTTGGCTCTGCCTTTGGCTTTCCTCCCAACAGCTGGGCTAAACCAGGTGTTAATTAGAGCCCTCGCTAAGGCAATTCAGTGAGCGCGCGCTGCTTTACGGGTGGGGAAACTGAGGCACAGCTGGCGGTCGCGCACCCAGATGCATTAGCCGGGCCTCATCCTTGCAAAACACTTAGGGAAGGACTTTTGCCACCTCATTTATTTCCCCCCTGTAATTAGGACACATTATGTCCGGCTGGATGGGCAGGGATGCTGCGGGGCCCCGGGGCAGCCCCGCGGCCATAACCCCCGTGGGAGCTGCAGGGATGGAGCTCCCCTAAATCCAGGTCACTGGGGAAGCCGCTGGTGAATGGAGAGGAGGACGTAAAGCTTGTTTTCTCCTGCGATTTTCAGGATAAACTCCGGCTTCTCTGCCAGGATGAGAGTCATTGCAGCAGGAGGGGAAACTGAGGCATGGTGCCGTGGGGACTCAGGGCCCCGGAGGTCGCGGGGGGGTTTATTGGGCGAATCTGGGGCATCTCCAAGAGCAACGAGACAGAGCTGGGCTCTCAGAAAGAGGAATGGAGAGAGATTTTTTGGTTTGCAAAGCTGCTGGCGACACATCTCGCTGCAGCCCTTGGGGAGCGCAGTGTCAGTGCATCCCAAACTTCCCTAAAAGTTCCCTAAAAAACCATAGCCTCATCAAGTCTCCGTTTTTTTTTTCAACTTAAACCATCGGTGGATGCTCCACGCTCCTGCCTCACCTTTGCTACCACCTTTCTTTAAACTAATCCCGTAATTAAGAGTAATAGACCCCGAGCCGGTAGCAAATGGAGCCATAATTAAGGGCTGGGATAACAGGCAGATCACCCCGGGTACTCTCCCTGATTCGGTGTGCCGTGCCATTTATTGAGCCGCATCACGTCCTTATTTATGGATTACAAACCATAACGGCGCTCAAACCCCGATGGCCTTAAGTAGGGGAAGAAGGCACGCGATGAGCTGGCCCCGACGGGCAGAAAAATCCCTTGCAAAATACCCTGTGCACGTCCTGAGCAGGATGTTTTCCCTGGATAAGCTGAGCTCAGGGATAAACCCAGCCTGGAGGGTGATTTTTCAGCAGTGGCCGAGACCTGAGCGGTGGGGAAACTGAGGCACAGAGGGTGACAAGCTGACATCTCCCCGCTCCAGCTCCGAATATTCCTAACAGCCCCTCGCTGGCCGTGATGGATTCCCCCACCGCCCGCCAATGCATCACGCGGACGTTTCAGCCTATTGCAACTAATTATCCATGGGATTTCCCATTAATTACCGGCTGCTCTTTGCCTTTAGCATCCCGGGAGCTGCTGCGGTGACTGATGCCCCGCCGTAACGCCTGCGCCCTCCTTTGCTCCGTTGCAGGTAGCGGCGCTGGAAAGGCAGATCTTCGATTTCCTGGGCTACCAGTGGGCACCCATCCTGGCTAATTTTTTACACATCATGGCCGTTATTTTGGGTATTTTTGGGACCATCCAGTACAGATCCAAATACCTCATGATGGTAGGTACCGCCGCGGGTGCTGCTCCCTGCGCTTGGGTGCAGCATCGTCACCCCCGGGGATGGCTGAGCCCCAGGTGCCTTCCCGTATCCAAACCCACATCCCTGTGGATCGGGCAGGACCCAGGGAGCGGGGCGGAGGAGGGATGGAGCCGGGAGGGGGTGGTTGGGCACGGCGTGCCCTGACCGGCTCTCTTCCCGGCAGTACGCGGTGTGGCTGGTGCTGTGGGTCGGCTGGAACGCCTTCATCATCTGCTTCTACCTGGAGGTCGGACGCTTATCGCAGGTAACCACCCCCCCCGGCACCCCCGTCTGCCTCCTCCATCTTCCCTCCATCCATCTCTCCATCCTTCCTGCTCTCCTGCCGCTTGCCCTCCTCCTCCTCCTTCTCCCGCCCCACACCTCTGCCCCCCAAAAAAGGGACCCAGCCCCTATGGGTGCCCCCACCCTCCTGGCAAAACCTCCCCCCGGGTGCTGGGGGTGGCTCCCCGGGGGGGGGGTCCCGGCTGCAGCAGCGAGCACCCAGCTGGGTGGGACGGACAGACGGACGGTCCAGGATGAGGTGTTGGGGGGGAGAGGGTGTTGGGGGGGGCGTTCGAAGCGGGAGAGCAAAATTAATGAGGCCAACGACGCGCGTCGCTCATTAATCCCCGCGGCGCTGCCGGGGTTTATGGGGTGCGGGAATTGGACGGCGGCGTTTCGGAACGCGCCGGCGAGGAGATAAAGCGGAGAAGGGACACGGGGGACGAGCGATGACGGGAAGGTTTGGGGCAGGGTCTGCAGGAGCTCGGCCCGCGGTGCAGGCAGGGATGGGGCAGGGCAGCGGGGTGGGGAGGAGGAGACACACACACACACCCCCTCTGCTACAGATTCCCGATTTTCTGGGGTCTCCTGGGGCTCTGCGAGCACTGCTTGTCCCCGAAGCACCCGGCAGCAGCGTGCCAGCGGCTGGGCATCATTAATGGCTTCGAAAAGTCACCGTGGTGGCGATCGGGGTGAGGATGGGAGCGGGGCCGTGCCTCTCCGCATCTCTCCACCCCACCCCGGGGTGTTAAATTATAGCTCTGACCCCCAAAAAAGAGCAAAACTTAATGTCGTGATAATGCATCACTGCGTGGTTTGAGCATCCTCGGCCCAGGGTCGGGTACCTGTCCTGAGGATGTGCCCTGCTCCGGCATCCCGCTCCCGGCTCCGAGGATGCTGTTCCCGGCGCTGAGCTCAGGACATCACGGAGGGCTCTGGGAAACAGGCTCGGCCTCACTCCGCGGCTGCCCACAGCGGGGAAAAAGGCTTTTTGGGGCATTCACAAGGACAAACCCACCTTCCTGTCTTGCTACAGGTCATCTGAGGCTCTTCTAAAAAGCTGAAATGCCGCAGAGGTGCAGCAGGCCCGGGGGGTGCAATAGGGGAGGATTCACTCCCACCGAGCGTTTTCGGTGGAAATCCCTGATCTCTCCGTGACGCCGCGATGCCAGAACACCCCCTCCTTGCGCTTCCCAGCGCCTGAACCCACATCCTTTGGTTTTAGGAAGCGAAACCCACTTCCTTTCTATTTTTTCCACCCCCACCCACACAAATCTTTTCCTCCCAGATGGGTGATTTCCTACAAGGGGCGCTCAGCGGGTTTCCCAGCCCCCTGCAGACCCACGGGCTGGCAGAGAGGGGCTGGGAGGACCCTCCGTGGGGTGGGTGCTCGCCCGGCCGTGCCCAGAGGACCCTCATTGGGGTGGGTGCTCCCCACCCGTGCTGTCCCCAGCTCCCTGGGCAGGGACATCGGCATCGACCCTGCCACGGTGCCTCCAGAAACCGAGCCCAGCCCCCCCTCCTGCTGCTTTTATTAAATTCCAGCTTGGCGAGCCCGCCGTGGGGAGGGCGCAGGGGATTAACCCGGTGTCTCATCCGGCCCCGGTGACAGCCCGCGGCCGTGCCTTCCAGCGGGGAGGCTGCTGCCCCCCGCGCTGCCGCCTAAAAGCTGGCGGAGATGGAACCGGGAGACTCCCACAGGCTGGAAATGGGTTTACGAGGAGCAAGGCTCTGGGGGACGGGGGGATGGCGCCCCAAACCTCTCCCTGGACCACGCTGATCCCACAGTCCCATCTTTCCGACAGCTGGATGCAGCCGGCAGCATCACAAGCGGCTGCTTCTCTGCCTCGAGGCCAAGCTGCCGCGCTGGTGGCTGCTCTGTGACATCCCTGAGGTCACCTGGGCATCGCGGCACACCTGGGTGATGTTTGACCAAATAGTCTGTGACACCGGCATGGGAGGAAGCCCCAAACCCCAGGAACACCAGCGGCGGGTCAGGGAGACGCAGGGGTTTGTTGGCCACGCTGCGCTGACGTGGTCCGGGCGGGTGCAATGCTCGTGGGGCATCCTTGGGTTGGGAAAGCCCATTTTCTGTCCACCTCCTCTGCAAAGAACCTCAGCTCCAAGGTCTGTGCCTCCTCCTCTGCTCCCCTCCCGCAGGACCGAGACTTCATCATGACCTTCAATACCTCACTGCACCGCTCCTGGTGGATGGAGAACGGGCCGGGCTGCCTGGTGACGCCGGTGATGAACTCCAACCTGGCGCTCGAGGACCATCACGTCATCACCGTCAGCGGCTGCCTGCTCGACTACCAGTACATCGAGGTGGTGAGCAGCGCCACGCAGATATTCCTGGCGGTAAGGGCAGCTGCCGGCACCTTTCCTCCTCATCCCTCATCCCAAATGGTGAAACGAGAGAAGAAGGACGATGGCAGGGATGGGGGGTGGGCAGAGGCGCCGCGGTCCACCTGGAGATGTCCCACCATCACACATCCATCAAGGGCTGGGAAGAGAGGAGCAGACGGAGCCCATGCCGGCACCCCGGGGCTGCTGCCCACCCCAAATCCCAGCAGGGTGTGGGCTGGATGCTGCAGGAATGGGGGGCTCAGGGTGTAACGGACCCAGGAGCATGAGCCGCTGGAAAGGGAGGGTCCCCCCTTCCCAGTGGCTGTCACCCCGTGGGGAAGCGGGAAGGGGACGTTCCTGGATGCAAAGCTCCTGGGGAGCCTTGGGGGGGTTGCAAGGAAATAAAGCTTTAAAGGGAATTGGGGTCCACAGCAGCCGCCATGCCCCCGCCCAAGGGCACCCACTGCTCTGGGGGGCTCAGCGCCCTCTGCGCTGCCATCCCCGCGCGCTGCCAGCTCGTCCCCCCAAGAGCCACCACCCTTGTCCCCCCCGGTGCAGCGCGGCTGGAACCACCTGACCTCGCTTCATCCCAAACTGGCACCCGCACCCGCCAGAGATGGGCTCCAGCACCGCCAGCCCTGATCCTGCCCGGCGTTCCCCCAGGATGCTCCCAGGCATCCACCGCGCAGCACCCGCCTCCGTCCCCCCACCCAAACCGTGCCGGCCGCGGCGCCCGTCACCCCGATAACCGCCTTCTCTCTGCCCGCTTTTCTTTCCCAGCTCTTTGGCTTCGTCTACGCCTGCTACGTCAGCAAAGTGTTCCTGGAGGAAGAAGACAGCTGTGAGTGCCTCTGCTATCGGTCACGGGGCCGGGGGGAGAGCCACAGCGCCACAAAATGGCCCCGCTTGACGCCAGCCGGTGCCTCGCCGGGGATGGGGGAGTGACGCCTGGGTCGAAGGCGGGTGAAGGGATCAATTTAATTGGGGTTTTTGCCCCATTTTTCCATCCCCAGCGAGGCAGATGCGCTGGGGGGTGATGTGCCACCCTGTGTCAGCAGCGGTGTCCCCCCCCCGCCGCCAGCCTGGGGGAGGCCTGGGAGAGGAGGGGGAAGGGGACAGCGAGCCCTGAGCTGCCACGTCTCCCACGGGACTGGCAGCGCTCACAGGCTTCGGGTGCGGGAACGGGACGGGTTTCAACGGCGGGGTGGGGATTTGTCCCTGCAGCACCCACAAAGAAGCTGAGATGGGCCTCGGTCCCCACACCAGCGTCACACACCGAGTCCGGCTCCCGCCGAAGCCGGGATGTTTATCCCCGTGTGCGGCTGCTCAGGGGCGGATTCGGGGCCGGCATCGCTCCAGCTGCTCCCTGCTGACCCGAATTCAGGGCATCTCCCCCGGGACAGAGCATCTCCCCCGGGACAGAGCATCTCCCCCAGTCCCTGGTCTGGCGTGGCAGTGGGGACAATCACTCTTGCTGTAAAAAGCCACTTCCAAGCCCTGATAAATTCATGGCAAATGCTGCTCCTGGTGTGGATCCGGCCCCCTGGGGCTGTGGGAGAGCCGTGCTCCCTGCCCACGTCTCCCAGAGCCAGCCGTCACCTGCCTCCCCCTTTCGACAGCCGCTTGGGGACGAAGACCTGGGAAATACGATGTCCCCCCAGCCAGCATCCCCCGGGACAGCAGGGTGGCAGCGCCCTCCTCCCCATCCCGAGGTTCTTCACCCCAAAGCAAAGGGAAAACCGGCAATTTAAGCAAAGTGACGGCCTAATTTTTAGACAATCCTTATTGTGCTTTCCGATCTGCCAACGGTCCCTGCAAACATCTCTCCGGAAGCGCTGAGCACCCCGGCCTCAATTAACCAGGCGGTTAAGGCTGTAGCCATCCAACCGCATTAAATGTTCATCTGCCATTAATTAATTGGCGCCAGCTGGCAGCTCCCGGCAGCTGACCGCAGGCAGGGATGTGCCATAACCGCCGGGGCGGCAGAAGCCACCCAGATGCGCTCAGCACCGGGCTCCTTCACCGCAGGATCGGGATGGGCATCCCTACCGGCGCCCAGCGATGGTCCCAGCCCAGCCCGGGGGGTGCCGGGGTTCAGCATCCCCGTGTTTTTCCCCCGCCTTGTCCGCTGCCGGGAAGCCGGTGTAGCGGAAAAGGAAAATTTCCGTGTGAAATTGGACACTGCCTGCGGTAATAACTTGTTTCTGTACCCGGGGAGCTGGCAAAAGGGTTTATCTACCGCCGCCGGCTTTGAAGCGTGTTTGCATTCAAACAAACTCCTGCATTCAATACACTTTTAATATTAATGCTGCCGGAGCCCAAGATTCAAATGCATCTTTTTTAATGGAATATCTTATTAGATTTGGAAATGGATGGATGGCGTCAAAATTGAGAGCTGGCTGAATATTAAGTCGGGAAGATAAATACGCTGGGAGAACTGGGCTCCCCCCCTCGAGCTCGCTGTTGTGTCTTGGACACCCGTGGGCGAACCCACCCGGATCACGGCTCCGTGGGGATTCATATCTTTGTTTTGGGGCGATGGGTCATGCTGCGGCTCCCATAATGGCTTGGAAACGCTGGCTTGGCTGCGTGTGGTGGCCGTTCCCAGGCTGGCTGAGCAGCCGTTGAGGGTTTGGGTCTGGGGGCACGTGAGATGATGGTGGGAGAAGTTGGGGTACCCCCGGCTCCCGCCGCATCCAGCCGGGGTGAACGCTGGGGTCTGTCCCTCCAGCGAGTGCCCGGGGGTCTCCTCGGGTGGGTGATGGATTCGGAATCGCCGGGCTGGAAATTGCAGCTGTGAAAACTGATATATAGGTGTCTGCAATTCCCCTAAATGACAGGCTTTAAACGAGATGTAATTCCCCCATAATTCTCCTTAAATGCCCACTCTGGAGACAATAACCGGGTAATTTTACCCACTTTGTCCAGCCTGCGACGCGAGGGCTGTTGTGGTGAGAAGAGCCGCAGGGACCCCTGCAAGTCGATCCTCCGTTTCTTGCCGGCGCTTTCCTGGGATGCTGCAGTGACCCGGGATGCTGCCGTGACCTGGGATGCTGCATGTCCCCAGGATGCTGCTGCAATCTGGGATGATGCCACGACCCGGGATGCTGCTGCAACCCAGGATGCTGCAGCGACCCGGGATGCGGTGCCTCCCTGGGATGCTGCATTTCCCTGGGATGCTGCCGTGACCCGGGATGTTGCAGGGACCTAGGATGCTGCGCATCCCCAGGATGCTGCAGTTCCTCAGCATACTGCCAGAACTTGGGATGCAGTGGTGACCTGGGATGCTGCAGTGACCCAGGATGCTACTACATAATGGGATATTGCATTCCCCTGGGATGCTGCACTTCCCTGGGATGCTGTGGCAACTGGGGATGCTGCACTTCCCCAGGAGGCAACTGCAAACTGGGATGCTGCTGTGACCTGGGATGCTGCACTTCCCTGGGATGCTGTGGCAACTGGGGATGCTGCACCTCCTCAAGATGCTGCTGGAACCCGGGGCGCTGCGTGAGCCCTGGGTGCCATCGGGGCGAGGGGAGGCAGGGAAACTGCCCCGCTGCCCTCCCCAGCTCACCTCGCTGCTCTCCCCGCTCTCCCCAGTCGACTTCATCGGCGGGTTTGACTCCTACGGCTACCAGGCGCCACAAAAGACATCACACCTACAGCTACAGCCGCTCTACACGTGAGTCCGCGTCGGGGAAAGCCCTGGGGATGCTGAGGGATGCTGAGGGATACTCAGGGGTACTCAGGGATGCTGGAGGATGCTCAGGAATACTCAGGGATGCTGAGTGATGCTGAAAGATGCTGAGGGATGCTGAGGGATACTCGGGGATGCTGAGGGATGCTGAGGGATACTCAGGGATACTCAGGGATGCTGGAGGATGCTGAAAGATGCTGAGGGATGCTGAGGGATACTCAGGGATGCTGGAGGATGCTGAGGGATGCAGGAGCCCCTCCAAGGTGCCTTGTCACACCTTTGTAACCCAAAAGATTTGGGTCTGTGAGTCCGCTCTTCCTCAACACCAAGCCCAGAGGCTGCGGCGGGGTTGGGGCTGGGGCTGGGGGGTTTTAGTGGGGTCGTGCCCTTCTTTTGCTTCTTGCTGCTTTTTCTTTGCCGAGCCTCGACAGGTGGGGGCTGCCCGGGGGGGACGGGGAGCAGCAGCTCTTCAGATAAGTGCAGCTGACTCCCTTTCCCCCCCCCCCCCGCTCCCTTACCCATTAAGCTTAACTAGATAAACGCTCAAATGAGATAAGGCTGCAAAATCTAAAGGGATTAGCCTCGTGCGGGCTTTGCCGGGTGCCAAAAATTAATTATATTTTAAGCCTTCTATGCAAATTCAAGGGCACGCCACACAATTAGAGATGCAAAGAGGGGGCGGTAGGGGAACAGGCGCATTTGTGATACTGCTCGGCCCTCCCTGGGCGCTTGGGCACAGACAGTCTCTCGGGTGCCCACCCCGGTGCATGGGTGCGGGTGAGCACCCGTGGGTGCCCTGACCCCCTGCATCGAGCTGGTTCCTCCCCAGGGGCCCCCCAGCCCTCCGGGTGGGAGCGGGGCATGGCAGGACGGGAGCTTCCCGGGATGGGGAACACAGATGGCGGTTTCACCGCAGCGTCACCCCAGGATGGGAGCGGTGCCAGCACCCGCGTCCCGGGGATTGATGTGGGTGTCTTGAGCTCCCCCCCCCGACCCCCGCCGGGTGCCCACCCTCGGGGGGACTTGGGAGAGCGTTGTCCCACAGATGGGACATGTCCCATGGATGTCCCCAGGGGACCCCTTCAGACCTGCCGTGGTGGGACGTGCAAAGCCACAGTGGCAAGGACGGGCGGTGGGAAGGGCAGGGGCCGGGGGGAGCCCTGCCTGCCCCTCTTCTGCCTACAGCCTCCAGCAGTGCTGGGGGCACGGGGGGCGCTGCCAGGGGGCTGCCGGGGGCTCAGCCTTCCCCGAGGGCTGCAGGATGAGCACTGAGAGCTGCAGCAGCGGGGGATATCGGCGGGAATACCAATTTTAGGTAGGGGGAATATCAATTCTGGGGTGGGGCGGGGCGGGGGGGTGGAATATCAATTTTAGGTATACAGGGGACCCAAAAGCTGATGGCAGAGAAACTCCCTGCTGAGATTCCAGGATGGGGAGACCTGCGTGGGGCGCAGAGGTGCTGGGGACCCCCCTCTCCTCCCTTTCTGGGAGATGTTTATCCCAGCCCTGTATCCTCGGCAAAACCCACCCCCCCACCCCCCCCCCAGCGCTCCCCCGGCTGCCCAGGACCTGGTTTGGGATGATGGGGGGAGTGTGGGGGGGAGGGGGGTGCACAGCCGTGGGGTGTGAAGCCAGCCGGGTACCGGAGCATCCCGTCCCGAGGTGACGCTGGGGACGGATCCAGCCCCGCTCCCTGCACCGACCCCGCGGGTGAACCCCGAGCCCTTCGCGGGCAGCGTGTGCTGGGGGCTGCCCTCCTTGTAATTAGGTTGCTTCCTAATTAAGCAAGCTCGCTCGGGCTGCCCGCATCCTCCCGGCCTTTCTGCAGGCGGGGTGCGGGGAGGGGGGACGACACATCGCGACGGGGACCCTGCCACCACCCCGCCAGCTCCCACTGCCCGCGGTCCCCGCCGTCCTACCCCAGCAGCTCATTAATAACCCACCCCCTAATTAATGCAGCTGTAATGTCTCTCAAGGGCGGCGGTGGCAGGTCGGGCTCAGGGACTCAGGGGGACGCACCCTGTCCCCGAGACGGGAGACGCCGGGTCCCGCGGTGGCACGGTGACAGCCGGGGGGACCCGAGGGGGTGCTGGGGCAGCCGTGACCCCGTTTTGGGGGGGGGGTCTCACTGCCGCCGGAGGGAGGACCTACAAGGTGCCGTCCCTGCGCAACGGAGCGGATCCAGCCACTTGTGTCCCCAGGGGACAGCCAGGCAGGAGGGCCACGGGGCTGGTCCTGGCCTGAGAAATTAAAGCTTTTTCTGCAGTTAGCAATTAGCTGTAATTGGATTAACGGCGGGCGCGGGGGAGGGTTTCCACCCAGCGGAGGGAGGAGGATGTGCCATGGCAGCACCTCGGCCCCTTGGGTCCCTCCTGCCCAGCCGGGGTGGCACTGGGTCCCCCCGCACCCCGTGTCGTGGGTCCCCCCCCCCCCCCCCAAGACCGGGGCTCTCGCCTGTAAAATCCCGCCTCTGGCACACCGGGAAGGGGGGAAACGCGGATTGGGAGAGGGTGGATGAGTTGTGCGCATGCCTGCACGCACACGCACACACCTGCACACACACACACATGCACACACCTGCACACACATATGCACACACATGCACACACGTGCATATACATGCACATGCCTGCACACATGCACATGCCTGCACACGCATGCACACACCTGCACACATATGCATATATATACACATACACACGCCTGCACACACACGCACACGCCTGCACATGCAGGCACACACCTGCACACACATGCATATACATGCACACGCCTGCACGCACGCACATGCTTGCACATGCATGCACACACATGCACACACATACATACACCTGCACACACGCACACGCGCACATGCCTGCACACACATGCACACGCATGCACATGCGTGCACACACATGCACACACATATGCACATGCCTGCACACACGCATATACATGCACACGCCTGCACACACATGCACACACATGCATATGCCTGCACACACATGCACACACATGCACACACACGCACATGCCTGCACATGCCTGCACACACACTCACACACACGCACATGCCTGCACACACATGCATATACATGCACATGCCTGTACACACATGCACACATACGCACATGCCTGCACATGCAGGCACACACCTGCACATGCCTGCACACACTTGCATATACATGCACACACATGCACATGCCTGCACACGCCTGCACACACCTGCACACACATGCATATACATGCACGCACATGCACATACACGCACACACATGCACACGCCTGCACACACATGCACATACACGCACACACATGCATATACATGCACACACATGCACACGCCTGCACACACATGCACACATGTTGGGGACATGAACACATCGGGGCTGCCCGGCCTGGCCCCATTTTCTCTCCTACCTTTCGAGGGGGTGAAAGGAGAGCGGTGGCCCTGTGAGAACCACCTTGGGTCACCCCAGCAGGTCCCTGTCCCCCGGGATGGACAGTTGGCGGCTGCCCGCGGTTGTGACTCCTTGTCCCCCCACGTGGGGACATGTGGCGGGGATGATGTCCCAGACCCTGGTCTCCCCCCTAACGCCTCGTGTCCCCTTCTCTCCCCAGATCCGGGTAACGTCCTCCTGCCCTGGATCCGGCCCCGGCCCAGCGTGGGAGCCAGAGGCCACAGGACCCGCCCTAGAGCGAACTGTCCCACACCTGATGACACGACCCCCGGCAAGGGGGGGGACACGACGCCGAGGCGCCCGGTCCCCTCCTGCCCCCCCACACCCCGCAAGACCCGCGAGGATGGAGCTGGGAGCTGCACATCCATCCCACCCGGGATGTCTCCGAGCCCAAACCTCTCACCCACAGCAGGACTGGGGGGGCTGGATACCGGGGGACGCCCCCCCCAAGCTGTGCCACCCCCCCCAGGCTCCCACGGCCTCCCCGGGATGGGGACATGGGGACACGTGGGGAGGTGGCATCACTCGCCGGACACTGTTTTCTTCTGTTTCTCCCAGCCTGGTTTTTCCTTGGAGCAGCGGGGTCCTTCCCAGCATTCCGGGCAGCGGCAGGGCGGGGACCTGGAGCAGGATTGGGGCAAAAACCAGCCAGTTTGGAGCAAACTGGGACTGGGAACGGGGATAAACACCGCTTTGGGGACAGCAGGACACAGAGAGCAGCTTTGTCCTCCACGGGGTTGTGACAATTTCCTGAAACACCTGGTTTGGGAGTCGGGCTGGCCCCAAAAATGGGGGTTTTGCTCCCCAAAAGAATTTTCCAGCCCCTCCTGGATGGATGAAACGGCATCGAAGGGGCTGGATCCGGGATTCCGGGATGCTCCCCCCGCCCCGAGGAGTTGGATCCGTCCGTCAGCATCTTGCCTTGCCCCCCCCCCAAAAAACCTGGGGATGGGAGGGAAGGGAGGGAGACAGAGCACCCCAAAATCCCCCTGTGAGTCCCCCCCCGCCCCCCCCCCCCATCCCTGCCGAATTTTTTGGGGGGGTTTTGCTCAAGTTTGGCAATACTGACGCTGCTTTCGCCACAGCCCCTTTCCGGCTGTTTTAACGAATCTAATGAATGTTTTGGGTTGGTTTGTTGGGTTTTGGGTTTTATTTTTTTTTAATTATTGGGTTGGTTGGTTGGTTTTGGTTTTGTTTTTTTTTTAATTTAAAGTGCCTGAGTAGACTCTGGCTGAGCACGACCCCCCCCACCACCCCACCCTTGGCAAGCCTGTGCCGGGCCCCCCCACCAAGGCCGACATCGTGCCTTCAGCAACGCTCTGCCCACCCCAGCGCTGCCCCGGTGCCCCCCACCCCCTCGCTAAAGGGGGGGGCAGCTCTCCAACCCCCCCCCCCCACCACCACCCAGCCCCTCCATCCATCCATCGCGGGGCTCGGATGCAGATCCGTCCTTCAGGCTCGGCGGCAGAAGAGGGGCGACATCGGCACGTGGGAATTTTGGGGGGGGGTGGGGGGGGGTGGACGGAACGCGCGAGGTCTGTTGGGCAGCGATCGCTTTTCCGAATGACGACGAGCTGGGAATTCAAAGCCTGGGAAGAAGCTGGAAGGAAAAAAAGTAGTTTCCCGAAGCGTCCCGGCTCCCCCCGACCTCCTTGTCCTCCTTTTTCTCCCGGAGGCGGGATGCGGTTTCTCCTGGATCCCTGGATCTGGCCCCAAACCCACCCTTTACACCTAGAACCGGGATGGGGCGGGGGGGTGTGTCGCATGAATTTGGCCTCCCAGGGGTTTTTCCTCCAGTTCTGGGGGTTATTTGGGGATTTTTTTTTTGCAGCCCGGAGTGACTTTTTGTGTCCTTCCCATCAAGCAGCCGCCAAGTGCCAACGACCGAAACTGCCCGAGCCCCAACCCTGGGCCGGGGACGGGCCGCGACCCCCCCTCCTGCCAGCCCTCCGCCGCCTCCAGCCAAGCCGCGAACTTTACAGGCAATAATTTTCTTCCCCCTTTTCCCCCTCTTTGTCTCCAAGGAAAACAGTGTTTTTCAGGCAAGGCATCCCCCCCCCCCCCCAACCCATCTCCCAAAACACATCCCCATCCCCAAGCGCTGCCCATCCCTGGGGACAGCAGCATCGCCGGCGTTTATTTTCCTCTCCAGGACTAAGGATGCTCTCGCTGACCCGCCGCAGGATGGGATGGGATGGGATGGGATGGGATGGGATGGGATGGGATGGGATGGGATGGGCGGACACCCGTCCCCTCGAAGCCCTTCTCAAACCCAGCGAGAAGCAGAAGGAAAAGCTTGCCGTCGTTTAAAACCCGTTCGAAAGAGCTTCCCTCCCTCCTGAGCTCGGCAGGAGCCAGGCACCGGGTGCTCCGTCACCTTGTTTTTTTTTTTTTTTTCCTTTTTTTTCCCCCTCTTTTCCGTTGGCTTGTTTTTATATAAGACTGTATTTGTAACGTGAACCGAGGATTTCTTTTCTATTCTGTAATTATAAAAGTGGAAGGAAAGTTTCATCCGATGGCTGTTCTGGTTTTGGGGCATTTCCCTTCCTTGTGCAGTTGAATCGATTAAAAAATGGTGGGGTGTTGGTTTTTTTTTTTTTTATAATTTTTTGCTTTTTTTCCCCCCGTATTAATGCTGCCAGCCCATTCCCGCGGGCTCCGCGTCACCCAGCTTGCCGCCGCCTTATAACCCAGCGCTTCTTTTTAACGATGCCCCGGCGAGATTCTGCCTCCTCCCTCACTGCCCGCGCAGGTAATTTCCTCCCCGGTAGTAAAATAACAGAAAAAAAGGTTAAAAAAAAAAAAAAAAAGCAGAAATGCAGAAAAGCAGCATCCTCCGGGCTGGGGGTGGGTACCACCCGGCGGTGGTCGGGTGCATGGGGGCATCCAGGGGGGTCTGCAGCATCCCTTCCCCTCAGGGAAATATTAATAAGCCCCCAAAGAAATATTAATAAACCCCCAAGGAAAATATTAAGAACCCCCCCAGCGTGGTTTTTTTTTTTTCAGGTTGAGCTCCTGAAATAAAGTTTTCCAGCCCCGCAAGGAGCGAGGGCAGGGATTCCCGGCGCCGGGTCGGGGCTACAGACCTGTGGGAAAAGTTCCCTTTTCTCCCCAAACATTCCCATTTTCCGTCACCGAAGCAGCCATTTCGGTGTAGTTCAATGCCACCCCTGCGGGGCCGTGCCTGCTTCGCACGCGGTTTCGCTCGAAGCATCCGAAGCCGTTTCGCTTGCTCTGGTTTTAGTTGCTTCCAAACAAGAGGCGGGCGCCCCCCACTCCCATCCCCTGCCTTCGGTTTCCCTCCCCGTTGCCGACTTTTCCAGCGCAGCGGGAGGAGGGAGGGGGCGATGACGTTGAATTAAATCTTAGTTTTGAAATCCCAACGGAAATGTAGTGAGGCCGTGGCAACAAATACGGTGTCTTCGGTGACATCAGGGACCAGAGCGGCAGGATGCTCCCTCCCCCCTGGGCTGAGCTCCCTGGGATGCTTCTGCTCGGCAACTCCCCGTCGCAGCGTTTTGTCACCGGCTTTTTGGGGACACGGTGCCCAACTTGACTTGTTCCCGCTTGTTCCCAAATCCTGTGGGAAGTGAGACTTCATCCCTGTAAGGGTCCTCCCGTCCCCAGCCGGGAGCTGGCGTGGGGACAGGTTTGAGCGTGGAGGTGCCATCCCCGGCAGCCCTGGGTGTCCCTGGGCCGGGGCCGGTGGCCCCAGGTACATGTCACCGGGTCACCCACAGGTCCTGCTGGCTCAGCTCTGCTGTGGGACCCCATCCCCAGCACCTGGTCTTTAAGGTGCTCTTAAGAAAAGAGCACCTCTTTTCTTAAGAAAAGACTAAAAGCAGGTTTCCGGACCTAAAATCCATGGATTTTAGGGGGGTGTGCAGGGACAGAGGAGCCACAGGGTTTGCCATGGGGACAGTGGGGCGTCCCAGCACCCCGGGGACAGGTGGGTGTTGCCTCAAAGCAGTGGGTGTGGGGGGCGGAGGTGGCCCCCACCGGGACACAGGGGTTTTCCTGGGTGTGAGGGGACACGAGCAGCCCCCGCCCTTGAGAGAGTCACCGGGGAAGGGACCCAAAGGACCCTCTGGTGAGGGCGCAGCTGCCGGGGCGGGTGGGGACAGCACTGCCACCACCTCCAAGGGGAACGACCTGTGTTTGGGTGAAGCCTGATCGAACAGGAGTTATCTTGGTAGGTAGGTACCAAGGAAGGGGGGAAGATGTTTGTTTCGGGGGGGGAGCAGGGATGGAGCCCTGTTTCTATGACAACAGTGAGGCCAATCAGACCCCAGGGCCATGGACCAGGGAAGAAGTGGGTTGGCATCCCCATGGTCCTGCTGGAGCATCCTATGGCCACACTGCCGGAGCGTCCCATGGACATGCTGCTGGAGCATCCCATGGACGTGCTCCTGGAGCATTTGTGTCCATCCTGCTAGAGCATCCCATGGCCACACTGCCGGAGCATCCCATGGACATGCTCCTGGAGCACTTGTGTCCATCCTGCTGGAGCATCCCATGGCCACACTGCCGGAGCATCCCATGGACGTGCTCCTGGAGCACTTGTGTCCATCCTGCTGGAGCATCCCATGGACATGCTCCTGGAGCATTTGTGGCCATCCTGCTGGAGCATCCCATGGCCACACTGCCGGAGCGTCCCATGGACATGCTGCTGGAGCATCCCATGGACATGGTCCTGGAGCACTTGTGTCCATCCTGCTGGAGCATCCCATGGACATGCTCCTGGAGCATTTGTGGCCATCCTGCTGGAGCATCCCATGGCCACACTGCCGGAGCATCCCATGGACATGCTCCTGGAGCATTTGTGGCCATCCTGCTGGAGCATCCCATGGACGTGCTCCTGGAGCACTTGTGTCCATCCTGCTGGAGCATCCCATGGCCACACTGCTGGAGCATCCCATGGACATGGTCCTGGAGCACTTGTGTCCATCCTGCTGGAGCATCCCATGGCCACACTGCCAGAGCATCCCATGGACATGGTCCTGGAGCACTTGTGTTCATCCTGCTGGAGCATCCCATGGCTGTGCTTCCAGAGCATCCAATGGCCATCCTGCTGGAGCATCCCACAGCTGTGCTGCTGGAGCATCCATTGCCGTGCTGCTGAAGCATCCCATGGCCGTGGTGCTCGGCCATCCCATGACCGTGCTGCCGAAGCATCCCATGGCCGTGGTGCTCGGCCATCCCATGACCGTGCTGCCGGAGCACCCACACTCATGCTTCCAAGAGCAGCTCACAGCCGTGGTGCTTGGACCTCCCATGGCCACACAGCCAGAGCATCCCGTGGCCCTGCTGCTGGAGCATCCATGGCTGTGCTGTCGGAGCATCCACAGCTGCGCCGCTGGAGCATCCCGCCACCCTCCTCCTCCTCAGCGGGGAAGGAAGGAGGAAACCTGTTTGCCTCCGTGCACCCATGGATCCACCTCTTGCGAAACAACCTCCTGCTGCCCAACCCCTTCCCGGCTCCGGCAGCCTGCCCGGGCACGCCAGGAAACCCTCCGGCAGGAACGGTGCTCCAGCCTTCGGCCTCGCCATGTTCTGCCTCCTGTGCCTGGGAGGGGGCCAGGTAAGGGGAGGTAAGCACCAAACTGGAGGCTGAAATGGGGTTCTTGAAGTGTTTTTCAATTAAAATCTTTAACTTTAGGAGGCTTCTTCCAGTTCATCGCACAGTGTTTGTGGTCATAAAATTCAATGTCCTTTATCTGACAGGGATCGGGTCCCTCTGGGGGCAGCTGCTGCTGTGAGGGGCAGCCATGGGGCTGGGAGATGTCACCCAGGTAAGGGTAATAAAGCCACATCACGTGTGCATGTTGGCTGGACAACGATTGCGATGGGAATTCATTCAGAAACACGCGCCGGGGGGGGTGTTTTCTGCGAGTGCTGCCGCGGTAAGCTGCCTCCCAGCAGGGATCTGGGCACACTGGGAAGGTGGCACTGGTGGGACTGGGAAACACGGGGGATGGCTCCGGGAGCTTTGCTGGTGGGGGGGGGTGGTTTGTTGCTGTTACTAAACTGACCCTAAGTCAGAGCAAGGCGACGCTCCCCGCAGCCCTGGGATGAGGTTATTCCAGCAGCCGCGGCCACCACGAGGGAGACACTTCCCAGCTCCAAAACATCCCCACGGCGCAGAAAAAGAAATACAAATACTTGGGAAGCTGCTTTAAAAGCAAAACAAAAAACCAAAAAACCCAACCATCCTGGCTGGGGGCTGGGCCTTATTTCTGGGCATCCCCAGCTGGGATGCGGGATGTGGGGGCAGCCGAAGCCACCCCAGGCACCGTGGGGCTGCAGACGGGGCTCAGCTCCCTCAGAAATCCTGTCTCCAGCTCCGGGGAGAGGAAGGTGATGGGTTTTGCCGGTCCGGACTGGGATCATATACTTAAAATTTAAATAGTTAGTTCTTTTTAAATAACACATATTTACTTTTAAAAATTCTTTATTTACTTATTTGCTTATTTACAAGTAAATATATTAACTGGTTTATAGTAAATAAAAAGTATTTACTATAAGTAAATATATTAACTTATTTATAGTAAATAAAAATAATTTATTTATTATAAGCAAATATATTAACCGATTTATTTATAAAAAATAGTTTATTTATTATAAGCAAATATATTAACTGATTTATTTATAAGTAAATAAATTAAATATGTAAGTAAATAAATAGTTAAATTTTAAAAGTAAATAAATAAGCAAAAGCGAAAGTGTGAAACTGCATCCATAGGCAAAGGACAAAACTGTACTGGGGGGTTTCAGGAGTTATAACGACTCAGATTTTAACGTCTTATAACAGAGGAGCTTTTTTAAAGCAAATCGCCAGCCTGCAAAAGCCAGTTTTAAAGGCTTTTCCCAACTCGAATCCCAGAAAAACACATTTCGGAGGCAGCTTTGTGCCGTTTGCTCAGTGCTTCTGCCCAGCGGGACATCCCGGGAGGATGGGGTGGGGCTGAGATTTGCTTCAAGGTAATAAATCCGCCGGGTTTGGGGCTGGAAATTCGGAGGATGGTCCATGTGTCTCCCCGTGAGGCCGTCACCACATGGAGACAGACAGGAAAAATTTGGGATATAGAGGAAAGCCAACCACCCTCTTCCTGATGTTTCCCTTCTTTCTGTTTCCGCCCCGTTTCCCAGGAGCACTCCCCTCCACATTTCTACCGGCCAATTTAGAGCCGCATTGTCCAAGCGGGAACATTTCGAAATGGCAAAGCCAGCTCAGGACCAGCCGCCAAAAACCAAACTGTGATTTTTTTGGGGGTGTCCCAGCTCTTTTTCCCTGCAACCTGAGTGGCGTCTCTTGCGCCGGAGCTGCATCCCTGCAGCGGTACCCGCATCTCACCAGCTGTACGTGCATCCCACCAGCTGTACGTGCATCCCACCAGTGGTACCTGCATCTCACCAGCGGTACCTGCATCCCACCAGCGGTACCCGTATCCCACCAGCTGTACCTGCATCCCACCAGTGGTACCCGTATCCCACCAGTGGTACCTGCATCCCACCAGCGGTACCCGTATCCCACCAGTGGTACCCGCATCCCTGCAGCGGTACCCGCATCTCACCAGCTGTACGTGCATCCCACCAGCGATACCCACATCCCACCAGTGGTACCTGCATCCCACCAGTGGTACCTGCATCTCACCAGCGGTACCTGCATCCCACCAGCGGTACCCACATCCCACCACTGGTACCCGTATCCCACCAGCGGTACCTGCATCCCACCACCGATACCCATATCCCACCAGCGGTACCTGCATCCCACCAGTGGTACCCGCATCCCACCAGCGGTACCCGTATCCCACCAGCAGTACCCGCATCCCACCAGTGGTACCCGCATCCTACCAGTGGTATCCGCATCCCACCAGCGGTACCCGCATCCCACCAGTGGTACCTGCATCGCCGGGTGGCTCCCGGGAACCCCAGCCTGCCGCAGCAGCTACTGCTGCTGGTTGCCAGCTGAACCTGGGTGCCGCGCACCCACCCCGGGGTCCTCGGGCAAGGCTAGGTGCTGGCACGGACCCGTCGGAGGAGGTGGAAGCATCCGATCACCCGACCTTCAATTCCCATGCCAGCATGGGGACTCATGGGGAGTGCGAACAGCAACGCCTGGGCTGGGAGCATCACCCCATCCACTCCATGATTCGGGCATGTTACATTCCCAAATCACTCATTTCCCTTGGGAAATGGATATTAAAAAATCTCCTGCCTTTCTGCCTTCCCAAGGAAAGCCTGACTCCTTTCTCCTCATGGTTTTCATCCTTTGCTGGGCGGGGATGATGCTCGGCACGGGAGCGGATGCCTTTCCCCCAGGTCCCCGCAGACGAAGGGTTTATCACCCTCATCAGCTTCCTACAGTTTTACAGCCATAATCTGATTTTCCGAGCAGCAGGGGAAATTTTTCAAAATAAAACCGATACGAGTGATCACCCGAATGGCGCTGGCTGTACCTGGTATGAGATGTGTCCCGTCCCCCCCGCCCATGGCTCCCACCCTGGTCTGAAGCTGGGACACGGGTGCAGCATCCCCAGCAGACCCAAAAGCCACCAGGGTACCCCGAACTTCAAAAGGATGTGAGCATGGGCATTGCACCGCTACCCACAGCCACAGGGGGGCTTGGGGGGGGCTTTGTTTTGAACCCCTTACACCCTGGGCCAAGCCGGTCTCTCCTTATACCACTCTCCCCTGTCTGGCCGTGGCTGAGACGTAATTACAGAGTCCAAGCATCTCTTGCCGCTACCATGTGAAGAAACCCTGTGTCGCCGTAAACAGGAAGGGCAGGAAGAAAAACGAGTTGATTTTCTTCCCTCCCAACCCGAGCAAAGAAATGGCTGAGGAGCAACAAAGGATTAATTTACCCCGCGCAGAAAAGCCAGCTCCCTGCCGCAGCCGCGGGACCCCGGCGAGTCACAGATGTTAAGGAGTAAAAAAGCCGCTTTCACAACCTCAGACAAAGGCATAGAGACGCTTTTCAGGGACTGGAGGAGATCTGTAGATCCGGCTGCCGCGGTCCTAGGTGTGCCGAGTTAAATACGGCTGCTTCCAGGGAAATGGGAGAGGGAGCGGGAGCAGGAGCGAGGCCGGTAGGATGCGGTGGGTGAGTGGGAACAACGACGTTTTCCTGCCTGGACGAAAGCTCATTGCTTGCTTTTGGTGGTAAATTGATTGAGAAACATGTTCTGGGCCTTATTTTTCCCCCTTTGACGAGTGGTCCCTGCCAGGTTGAAGCTGCAGTGGCATCCCCAAGGGCCAACGTCCTCCTGCCATTAGGTTGCCCAGCAGACCCGTGCCATGGTGTGGGTGCGAGGCCCCCGAAATCCCCAGCCCCTCATCCCTGAAAAGATGCTCTTTCCGGTGCTGCCGTCACCTCCTGTCCCAGCTGGAAGGTGACACACGGACGGGTGTTCACCCAAACCAATGTCAGATGGACGTGACGGCCGCCTTGGTGGGAGCTCCTGGGCTTTCTCTGCCAGCTGCGGCGCGTCTGTGGGCACGGGCACAATTTTTGGCTTTGGGATGAACAACGCATGGCTCGTCCTGGGCAGAGACTAAAGCGCCTGATGAGTTCCCTGCAGCCTGCCCACTCTCACCGAAAGATGCTGCGCATATATATATTTTATAGATATATTTATCTATATAGACCAGTGGCCCCATCACTCCCCAGGAGATCAGCTAAGGTGTTTTTGCAACATCCTGCTCCGCTCCTGCAGCGGAGCCAGCTCCGATTCAGCTGCCTTTGAGCTCCCGAGCACCAAGAAGGGGTCGAGGATGGGCTGGAGCGTGCCCGGGAGCCAGCACTGGAGCCGAAAACACACACGGGGAAACCAAGGCACGGTGGGGACAATGAGGGGGGAGTTTGCTGGGGATTCGGTGCCAGGACTCTCCTGCCAGCAGCACGCCAGTCCCAGTGCCACAGCAGGGAGGACAGGAGAGATACCCAGGTGCAGGGGAAGGCAGGAAAAGCTCCATTTTGTTCCTGCAAGCGGGGTGGGTGCCAGCTGTGTTACACCATTCCCCGAACTTGTCTCCCTGCCCTGTTGCCATGGGACTCCCCGTGTTGTTCTGGCATCGGTGCCTCTTGCTCCGGGCAGTTTGGTTGCATCTCTGGGGCCTCCTCCATGAACGCGGTGGAGCCGCTTGCCTAAATTCACCCTGCAGGCCCCGTTCGCCCCTCTGGGCTCCAACCAGAGCTGCACAGCCAGAAAGGCAGGTTTTCGAATGTGAAAGTGATGGAGGTGCAACCAGCCGTAACCACCGTCCATCACCTCCATGCAGGGAAAGCGCCTGGGGAAAATTGTGGAGGGATGTGGACAGGCTGGATCGATGGGCCAAGGCCAATGGCGTGAGGTTCAACAAGGCCAAGTGCCGGGTCCTGCGCTTGGGTCACAACAATCCCATGAATGCTACAGGCTGGGGCAGAGTGTCTGGAGAGCTGCCTGGGGGAAAAGGCCCTGGGGGTGTTGGTCGACTGACGGCTGAATATGAGCCAGCAGTGTGCCCAGGTGGCCAAGAAGCCAACCGCATCCTGGCCTGGATCAGGAACAGCATGGCCAGCAGGGCTGGGGCAGCAATGGTCCCCCTGTACTGGCCCCACCTCGAGGGCTGTGTCCAGTTTTGGGCCCCTCACCACAAAAAAAAGACATTGAGGTGCTGGAGCAGGTTCAGAGAAGGGCAACGGAGCTGGTGGGGGGTCTGGAGCACGAGTCTGGTGAGGAGCAGCTGAGGGAGCTGGGGGGGTTCAGCCTGGAGAAGAGGAGGCCAAGGGGAGACCTTCTCACTCTCTACAGCTCCCTGAAAGGAGGGGGCAGCCAGGGGGGGTCGGGCTCTTCTCCCAAGGAACAGGCGATGGGACAAGAGGAAACGGCCTCAAGTTGTGCCAGGGGAGGTTTAGGATGGATATTAGGAAAAAATTTTATACTGAAAGGGTTGTCAAGCATTGGAACAGGCTGCCCAGGGAAGGGGTTGAGGCACCATCCCCGGAGGTATTTAAAAGCCGGGTAGACATAGTGCTTAGAGATACGGTTTAGTGGTGGTTTTTGTCAGATTTAGGTTGATGGTTGGATTCGATGATCTGAAAGGTCCCTTCCAACCTGGGCAGTTCTATGTTTCTATGATTCTATGAAAGGTCTCAGGGCTGGGAGCTCCAGGGCTGGCAGAAGGACGCACATTCCTTTGTCACCACGAGCACAATGACTGGGGGTGATCTGGAGTAAACCCAGGCAGTTACAGTCAAGATGGGTGCAAGAAGAGGGAATAACAGGCAAATGACCAGCTGAGGCTGGTTGAACGTGCAGCCAACACTCAGGACCCTCCAAATCGGACACCTCTAAGGTCTCTTCAGTGCCTCGTCCCTGCGTGCGTGCAAAGCTTGGCCAACACCCATTGCAGCTTTGCCCAGGAAAATCCTGGTCTGCAAAAGGAAGGGTCCACCACTAGCCCAAAGCCCGGGGTCACCCACATTGGGCACCTCCGTTGGGTGCTGCTCCGCTGCCCTCGGCTCCCTCTGGCCTCACAGGAGGAGCAAGGACAGGTCCAGAGGCTGAATCAGCCCTTCTCAGCATGGGCTTGCTGCCTCCAAATTACGCCGAGGGCAATTAGGTGTCTAAGGCAGGTGTCTGAGGGTACATCCGAGCCTCTGTCTCTGCAATGACCATCACACCAGGAGCACTGGTGAGGAGCTGGGAGCTTGCGGCTGGGAAGCCTGGTGCCGGCCCTGCAAGCTCTGGTGCACAGAGGACACGGGAGCCGAGCGCTGCTCGGGCAAGGCACCGGTGGGGTGGGTTTAGCCAGCGCTTAGGAAATGTCATTTCTCGCTCCCCCAGCAAACCCCAGTCCTCCCTCTGTGCAAAACAAGCCATGCTGGGACGTTCCGCTGGCAAAGCCGTCGGTCTCAAGTTGCTCCGCCGCCAGCTCCCTGACGTGCAAAGCACCCTTGCCTTCGGGCTGAGCGGTTCGTGGAGCTTCGTGGCACATGGGGACGTGCAAGCCGAGGCAGGAGGCGTCCAGGTCCCTGGGCTGTCACCCCAGGCTGGGCTGGGCGGCAGCAGGCAGGCAGGCAGGCAGGCAGGAGGAGCAGCTGCCTGCTTTAGGCAGAGCCATAAGAGCCGCCGGGCTGCCTTCTGCGAATCGGAATAAAAGCAGCCTCCACCCAGCACCCAGGCGCATCTCAGTGTCCAAATCAAAGGTGTGCGTGGGCGGAGGGATGGCGTGAAGCTTGGCTTGACAGAAGGTCTCTGTCTGTGCAGGGGGAGGGGACGGAGGAGGCAGCCAGCGAGCACTGCGTGGTGAGGAGGTCTGGGGGGGATGCTGGCGGCAGCGGGGTTTGGAGCTGGGAGCGGAGAGGCTCCACCTTCACCCTTCACCCTTTCTCGCTCAGCAAACCCTCCTGCTGCACCCTGGATTTGAGCAAAATTATTCGGGTTATGAGAGAGAAGAAAACGCAGAAGCATTTCAAGCATGGGACCTCTGTCCTTCACACCGCACGCTCCTTCCAGCTTGGGCAGGAGGGGACACGGGGGTCCCACATCCCCATCTCCCCCACCGCTCTGTCCCGGGGCAGTGCCAGTCCTAACTGGGCCATGGGCGCCGTGGGAAAAACCTCGTCTGTGAATCTGTAATTAAAGACTAGAGCGCAAAGAGCATGTGCCTAAGGGGGCCGAATTAAGGTTGCGCAGGCAAATTTAACGCTGGTATTTCCTAAATTTGAGCGTATGAGTCTGCAGCTGGGATGATGTTCTCCTAAATGTGACAATTTGCTGGGTGGTTGTTTTTTCTTAACCGGGAACATAACAGGAAACACATCTTGAACGTGCAGCATGCAGATAGCTGGGCCCTGGGGAGGGCCCTGGGAGGCCACTGCGATGGGCTGGCAGCAGCAGCGTGTCATCACCCTCTCTGGGCTGAGAAGAACAAGAGCAGATTGGACAACTTAAACCCCAAGAAATAAGGTTTGGGAAAGCTGGAAGCAAAGGAGAAATGGGATTGGGGACTGGGAAAACCTTCTGGCTGACCGACCCCCAGCAAAGCCACCGCTCAAAGTCACCTTGCTCCTGTTTGAGCACTGCTGCCCTGTGACTCTGCCTCTACACGCAGTCTATAAGTTTCCAATAATAATATATATTTTTCCTGTATATATATATATTCCAATAAATAGCTCTGTCTGCAGGTAAAGCATACACCAGTCTCGATGCCGTGCTCCAGCCCAGCCTGTCTCTGGAGATGTTAGAGGCAGGGGAAAGGCAGAGCATCCCTCCCGCTCTGTTTTCCAGCGCCGAGGAAGAGCAAACGGCAAACGCGGAGCTGGCAGAAGGAAATCGTTCCCCACGAAACACAATCAGGCTATGGGACTGCAAGGAGAAGTCATGCGGATGGAGAAGGTAGCAAGCTTCCAAAGGGCTTAGTCATGTAATTGCCTGTCGAGATAATCCAGCGTTGATGTATTTAATGATAACAAACAAGCTGGAAAGCTTAATCAGCCTCCTGCTTCGGAGCTCTAATGATTAAAAATCGGGATGAGGCAGGGTGTGGGGGATGATCTCCAAGAAGGGGAGTCACACAAGGACTCACCAAGGAGGTGGTGTTGCTCCTACCAGTCACAGCGTGTGGGGACAACATGCCACCAGTGGATGTCAAATGTCCCCAGGCAGAGCTTACCTGCCAAATTGATGGGGCAGCACTAGCAGAGGGACCCCTGTGTCCCATCTCCTTGCTCCCGGTGGGTGCCTACACTCTCCTGGGGCCCACAGAGCAGGGAGGTGGGTAGCTGTAAGGATCTAGCTGGGATCTTGGGGTGATCTAGCTAGACCATATCAATCCCTTGACTCTCCAGGCTGCGGCTGGCCTGGGACACGTTTGGAGGAGCAGCCGCTGTGGTTGGGACACCCTGAGCAGGGTCAAGTCTCCACTATGACTTGGCAAGGGCTGGCCAAGAGCAGCCCTGGAGCTTGCCATCTCCTTTCCACCTGGGTGTCAACCAAGCCCCGTCCAGCAGCCCTTGCTCAGCAGGGACACCGCTGCCACCTCCCTCTTGGGAGGAAGATGCCACCACCTGAACTCTCCTGCTCACAGCTGCTTTGCTGAACCATAGGATTTTTCGGATCCCACCAGTTCCCAGGGCTGCGCTCAACCCAACTGCTGTCCCCCCATAGCGCAGCCCTACCTGCCTGCGAGGCTCTCGGGAGGGAACGGCCTCTCGTACCCCAAAAGCTCATTTATTTTATCCACCAGCAGCTATCAGAGCTCCTGTTTTCTCTGCAGCTCTGGTGTCCGGGTCCCTGCGGGGTTTGGCAGCTGGTTAAAAAGGCTGATGAAAAGGTAGGAACGTGGAGCTGGGCTCAGCCCCGCTCCTCACTGCCGGGACACGTCTCGCCAGCAAGGTCCAGGGGGAAAACCCCCGCGGTTTAAAAAACAAACAAGAATTTCCTTTTTCCTGGTTTATAGCTGTTATCAGTTGTTTGTGCGGCTGCTTTTTTCTGTAGGTTTCTCAATTACCTTCTTGTTAATAGACTGTATCCGTGGGGTGGCAGGGGGACACCCAAGGAGCCTTCCCAACAGCACTCGTGTGCTAGCGACTCTGCCAAAAATATTTCTTGCTGCCTGGCCCCGGGCAAATACCTTCTTGACCCCATAAGAAGTCCTGTGTGTCTCTTCTCATCCTGGATTTAACCCACTTTGGATCCTATAAATCCATCCTGGATTTATCTCCAGTTCTCCAGGGAATTTTTCACTGCTTGCATCTGGCTGTCTTCTTCTTTGGTGGCTCTGTGAGCCATGGCAAACTGGAGGGAGGACAGCAGAGGACATCACTGGGATGCAGAGGAAGGCATTGGCACGGCTGTTTTCTAGCCGTGGGACGTGTGGCGTGGCTTTGCCGGCTGCCTTCCTGCTCACAGAGAGGAAATAGTGGGATTTGTTGATAATGACCTTCAAGTCATCAACCAAGATGACACCTTGGTTGTTGTCATCGTACGCGGGATCCGTGTCAGGCTCGGTACAACCCTCATCACAGCGACTGGTGGGAGTTGCTTAACATTGTTAATTTTAGGGGGGTGTATTTTTGCAAGAAAAAGTGACTTTCCAGCCCAAATGAAACTTTCAGACTTTACAGTTGTGAGGTGGGTCCACAGCCAGAATTTCCTTCAGCTTGCCGTTCACCGCAGCATTTCACCAGCCGCTTTGAGACACTTGGCTGCTGACTCCTGAAAATGTCTGCGCTGGGTTTCTCAATGAGAGCGTGGAAACCCGTAGGCGAAAAGTGTCGGTGAAAACCACTGTTTTATCTGATCGTTGAAAGCTGCTGCAGAAACGAAGGGACGTTTCCCGTCTAAGTCTGCTGATGACGACAAGTCCAGCCCGGAAAGCGTTCACATGCGTGCCCTGAATCTGCCTGTGTGTGGGACTGGGCTCTTACTGGGAAGATTCTGCGGGGAAGGTCCACAGTTTTAGGTCTCTGGCCATCCTTGTGAAGCAGCGGATGGAGCAACGGATGGGTCAGCACGCAGCCTGTGCCCATGAACGAGTATTAAAGCCGCCCAGCTGCAGGGCTGGTCATTACTTTTTGTCTCAAGGCAACACAGTTGGACGAAACACTGTATCAGTGATGAAGTGGAACGATGTAGTTGGTTTTTAAAGCTTGTTTTTGGTCAAACTGGCACGTTTTGAAAGTATCCTGCATGAAAATCTCAGCAGGTTTTGGCTTGCTTTAGGAAAAAAAATCAAGTAATTCAGTGGAATTTTTTTTTTGTGGTGGCCAACAAAATTTTGCTGCCCCGCTGAAGAACTTGGCACTGGGGGGAGATGCTCTTTCTTCCCATCTGGCTTTTCATTTCTGAGACCAAACTGTCATTGCAATAAAAGTGCTGGACCTCCCTACGCTCCCCCGAGGCTGGGGACGGCCAGGTCCTTCCGAGGGCAGTACTGAAGCCACTCATCTCTGATTTATGGAGTCACTCAATCCATTTTTTTGCCCAGCTGAATCCCTTGTCCTGTGCACGTGTCTTCTCCGTCGAGCTGTGGGAAGCTCTGCTCCGAGGAGTATGAATCACGGCAGCGCTGAGTTTATTTGCTCTTAGACTAGAAGGCTCCTTAAAAAAGAAGACACTGTTGTGTTGGGCATCGCGCCACCAGGAACAGAGTCTGGGCAGAGCATGGATGGAGAGTCTGGATTTGGGCATTTGGCTTTGAATGTGTAACTTTGTTGTTTAATGAAGAGCGTGGTTGACTGAAGCCCCGTCTGTAGTCAAAAGAGGGAGAAAGACGCTTCTAGTGAGCCATTTGGAGGTTAGGAGGACATCGACCACCTTCTGGAGGCACCTTTTTCTCTCTGTAGACCAAAGACAAAACCCAGGATAACTTATTCCAGGATTGGTACGGGGTGAGCCAGGGCCACAGAGCTGGGTCTGCCCTTGATGGCCAACACTGCGACAAAGGTCATAGGACATTTCCACCTCCAGAAGGTTTTTCCCGTGGAAGTGGAAGCGATTTCATTGCCCCCACTGCCTCTTCCCCGCGCGCTGCCTGCCCCCCATGGCTCTTGAAATCTCCCAAGCAGCACGTTCTCCCAGTGGCAGATTTTCCATGGATCGCAACAAGCCGGGAGCTTGGGCACGGTCTGAGGGGCATGAGAGAGGACGGCAGCGATGGGAGGCAGAAGAGGCTGCAGGAGGGACGGAGGTGCTGGAAGTGAGACCCAAGCTCTGACTCAGTCCCATAGCCACAGGGCTGCATGTCCCCACGTGCCATTTCTCTGTGCTTTTCTTCTTAAACCGAATAAACTAACTGGCATAAGCGGGTTTTAACCACTAATACCTCATCCACAGGAGGACTCCTTCCCTCCCCCTCTCATTATGCTGGTATAAATGTAATTATCCCAGGTATAATTAACACAAACCATGTTTCTAGTGTCAGCAAGCAGCCTGGGTGTGTGCTGCAACCCGCCGCGGCGTAGCTGTTATCTCTGGCTGACAGCGGAGGGTCAGCGCAGCTCGGGGACCTCTGTGCTCCCACCAGCACGATAGCTCGGGGCCAGGCGGCCCCACCAGCAAGGTGGGGTGCTGAGGTTGCCACTTTGCAAGCACAGCACCCCGAAACCTGGCCAGCAGAAGCAGGTAGGGACCTGCCAGCCTTCCTTCCCTCGGGCTCCACAGCGAGGACACGGTGTGGGAAAGAGCTGCCGGCCTCTCGCGCTTCACAGCTCAAATCTTCGTCACCCAAGAGCCAACGCTGATGCCTTGGATCAGCCTAGGGTGTTCAGGAGGTGTCGGAGATTTCAACCAAAGGAAAAGGGTGTCTGGGTAGATTTATTTGCTCCGGTGCCAAGATAACACAGGTTCACTATGCCCATTTCCGCTACACCAAGGAGTTGGCCTTGCTCACACTGGTGGGGCCCTGCTCACAACGTTCTGGGGACATTGCATGGTCCACCATGGCATGGCAGAGCCGGGTTAAGGGTTCTACCAACTGGAAGGTGGAGAATTGATTTGGCCTCACCGCACAGGTGTGCTTCTGACGGGCTAACTGCGTCACCAAGGCAGTTTCCTTGGAACAGGACAGCGCAGTTCGGCAGAATAAGCTGCATCTTTGTGAGGGACGCTCGCCAGAAGAACCTGCTGATGTTCCTATTCCAGTGAAGAGCCTGGGGGTAGCCAGGCCTCGCTAACAGGAGCTACTCGTTACACTGGATCCATGCCGCAGCCGTTCCTGGGGTGCTCCGGGCCCGGCAGGGCTGCGTGGCGGCAGGGCAGGGGGGTCCACGCCAAGTGCCACATGCGCGTTTGGGCAGCGTGCAGCTGCGGCGCAGGCAGCCGAACCCAGCAGAGCCGAGTTTATCACAAAGGGGTTTTGCCAGGTCAAATAAACCACGCCGGCACAAGAAAGCTTTGGGTGGCTTGGCTTAAAAAAAAGAAGCATGAACAGCGAAAGCCTTTGCTAACTGTTTATCCTGTCGTGCCCGGCCTGGGGTACTCGGCACCTCCCCGGCTGCAGCCACGAGCTGGATTTCCCCAGGGTTTTGGAGGGTGGCCGGGGCCAAGGTCCTGCTTTCTTCCAAGCCCTGGCTGGCTGGGCTGCACGCTCCGTCGCGAATGGAAAAGGCAGCGTGGCAGCGGAGACACCCAACACCCCGGGCAGCCCTTTGGGCAGAAAATGGATGCAAGCCATGCAGCCAGATCTCAGCTGGACCTGGCCTTGCATGTCCTTTAACGGCTGTGATAAATGGGGCTTGAAGTAACTTCTTGTACCCGAAAGGGCAACCCCTCTGCTTCGCCCGCAAAAGCTCAGGCTTCAGGGCAACCTCTCGCCGAGGCTGTGCGGGACCCCCTCGGCTGACGAAGCCCTTTGAAACGCTGCAGCCGCTGCTTGTTTGCTCTCTCTGTGCATGCGAGGGCATGTCCCCAGCGACGGCAGCTTCCTCCCATTTTTCATGTGTGGCTCTCTCGCCTGGCCAAAGGGGAGAGAAAATATCACATCTAAGCATCGAGTGCAGGCGCTAAATCCCCCCCCCCGCAAAAACCAGAGGAGCCCAGCAGGAGGGAGCACAGAACCCAACGGCGGCCGCTCCCCACCGAGCTGTCCCTTTAACATGGAGGTGTCACTGCGGGAACTACCGCTCCCAGCGGCCAGCGCCGGGGTTTGATGGCCGGCCTGCGGGCCGGGCCGGCGCCGCAGCGGCGCAGGCTGGGGGGTGTAGTTTCCCCGCAGGCCCGGCTTTACGGGGATGGGGAACGGAGACGGGGGGGACACGAAGGGGAACCCCCCCCACCCCCAGAATTGTGTTGGCCGCTTGTGAGGGCGCGGGGCGAGGCAGAGCCGCTCTCCCCCACCTCCCCGCTGCAATTCTCCGTCACCTTTGTGCGAGCGGGCGGCTGCTGGCTCAGGCAGGGGGGCTAGTGGCCTCCCCATTGCGGGCTCGGGGTGCCCAACCACAGCCCCGTTGGCCGAGGGAGTGTTGACGGCGGCAGCGCGGGGCCTGTGCCCCCCAGCCGGGGAAGGGACCGCCATTATACCCGAGGCCCCCGGCCCCAAGCCGCCCCGGGGAGCGCCGACACCTCTAAGGGGACGCACCGGGCACGACCTGTCCCCTTCGCACCCCCCGCGGGGCTCCCCGGTGCGGGTGTGGGGCGGAAGGGGGCGGCGGGCAGGGCCCGGCCCGGCCGGGGGAGCGGCGGCCCGGCGCCGCTTGGAGCGGCCTCGCCTTCCCGGCGTGCAGCGCGGCGCCCGTCCCCGCCGGGCCGCCATGTTGTCGGAGTGAAAGGCAGGGGGAGAGGCAGGCGGCGAGCGGCCTGGGGGGGGCCGGCATCCGTCTTCATCCTACCGCTCCGCCCGTGAGTACCGGCACCGGACCGGGCCCCCGCCGCGCCGCGCACCTCAGCGGAGCCGCCGGTGGGGCCATATTGGTGGGGGGGACGGGCGGAGCGGCGCCAGGCCGCCCCGAAGGCGAGCGGCGGCGGGGCGCTGCGCCCGCCTCTCCCGCCCGGCTCCTTCTCGGGGGCCGGGGCCTGGCCCCTATTGTTACCGGGGAAGGAGGGGGGGGACGCGGCGGGCCCCCGCCTCCCCTCAGCGGCTCCCCGGCTGCCGCGCCAGGGCAGGGAGGGGAGTGTTATTGTTGGGGGGGGCGGTGGGCCCATCCCGGCCGGGCGGTGGTGGCACCCCCCGCCCGCACCCCCCCACACCGGGCCCGGCCACCGCCGGGGGACTCCCCAGGGGCTCCCTCTTCTCCCGAGGGGGGACCCGGCCCGGTCCGCCGGAGAGGGCCGAGGCCCCGCTTTGTTGCCCCGGAGGGCCTGGCCCTGGCCCGCGGTGGGGGGAGGCGGGTGGGTGTCGTCCCCCCGGCTTTGGGGGGGGTCCCCGGAGGGGCTCGGTGTCCCCGGCGGCGGAGAGGGAGGGGGCCCCGGCGGCCGTGGGGGGAGGAAAAGGCAGACAATACTTTTAGATGTGCTGGGTGACCCTGGGGGGGGGGTTGTGTTTGTGTGGGGTTTGTTGGTTGTGGGTTTTTTTTTTTTTTTTTGCTTCCTTGTTTTTATCTCCTTTTCACGTAATAACAGCGTTTGGCCCTTTTTAATTGCAAACTTATGAGAGTCTGTCTCTTGCCCCAAGCTGAGGAAAAACTCGATTTTTTTTTTTAAAATTTTTTTTTTTTGGTCAATGTTTAATAACTTTGTCCCGAGCAGAGATTTTTATTAGACAGATCATGAGTAAGGAATTTCCTTTATGAAGCCGGAGGGGGGTGGGGGGTGGGGGTAGCATTTATGCTATTTATTTAGGTATTTTAACGCTGGTTTGAGCAATGGGGACGGGGATCGATTTACCCCGTTTCCTGCTGCGTTTCCCCAGGTTTTCAGGAAAACACAAGGTTTCGCGTTAAAAGTTCTGGTAGGCCACAGAGCTCCCGAACAATGGCTGTGCTCGAATTTCCACCCTAACTTTCCAAAAAAAACCAACCACCACCCAACCCAAACTCTTCTCGTTGAACTTTTTGAAACGCACATCTTCTGCTGCCTTAATTTTTTTTATTTTTTTTTTGGGGGTGGGGAGGAATATTGTCTGTTATTTTTAGAGGCATATTGACCAGGAGCGGCAAAGCTCGGCACGCGTAGCTGTGCTCTCGGCGGATTAAAGCTGCTTTATTCGCCGGCCCCGCCGCTTGTGCTTAAAACTTGCTTGGGGGATGTCTCCGAAGTTTGTTTTTTTTGTTCCTTGTGGAACATCCCATAATCTAAAGTATTTTGCTTGTAATGATGACACGGAGCGGTTTATTTACATGCTGTGTTTTCCGCAAGGGAGAAGGAAAATTGTCCGCTTTGAGCGCATGGTAGCAGCGTGGAAGCCTTTGTGCGTAAATACAGAATTCTTCCCAGCAAATGGTTTATCTGGGAAAAGTTTATTGTGGATTTTTACGAAGGGTTTGGGAACGAGAAGGGCCGTAGTAGCCATTAGCAGCGGCGAGTCTTGCAGCTAATAAATGTGCGTTGTGGAGGTGACTCGCCGTATTTCTGATGCTGTGTGTGCTTTGAATGACAGGATTCAGCTGTCCGCTGCGTTTACCGCCGCATTTCTATAAAAACACGGCTCGGAACTAAACTTGAACTACCCAGAATGCTCCTTTCCCCTTTGCTCCCTCGCAAAATGTCGCCTTTGCCAAGTTTTCCTCTGGTGTTTGGAGCTGCCTCCTCTGTGTCAGACGAAAGAGGAAGCGTCTGGGAGCAGGAGACACTTCTGCGGATCTTCATACTACCTCAATTGAGATTTTTTTTTTTTTCTTTTTAGTCTCAGGCCCCCCCCCCCCCATTTTTATACTAACGCAATTTTTAACAATCTGCGTGCAAGTCAAACCCGCTGCCTTTTGAAAGAGGCTGTTGTGGCTGTGCAGACTTCTACTCTCAACTTTGTACCTTGGGGTATTTCCACTGGAAACGGGGGTTGTCACAGTATATAAATACTTGAAACTTTCTGTGGCTTCATAGTATCTTTATATTTTTTTGTTTAAATAACTGAGCTAACTTGTAACCTTTCATAGGCTCAGCGTAGATTTCAGTCTCTGCCATGAATATACACCGCAACTTGGTGATATGGGAATTTCTTACCAGTAATCACTTTTTTTTTTTTCCCTTCTTGCACAGAGCAGCTTTGTGCTTCCTTTCATGTTACTGAAGGATTTTGATGATGTTTATTAAAGGAAAACTAACTGGAAAATGCCATTAAGTTGTAGTATTGTATTCTTAAAAATCAGTGAAGGTTTAGCGATACCAGGCGGTTGTCGCGGTGTTTTGTGAAGTGTTTGGGGAAGGTAGTGATTTCCAGACTTTTTGAAAGACAGAGGAGTTAGTTCTGTTAAATCTTACTGGTGTTTAAGCTGTGAAGGCCTCCGTATGTATAAAAAGCCTTGCAGAGTTGCTTGTTTACGTGACCGCGGAGGCTCAGGGTGTGTGTGTCAACAAATGCGTGTTGTAGGTGCAATTAAAAAAAGAAATCTTATCTCTTCAGTTCTTACAGTCATTTTCTTCTGAATGTTAACGCTGGTCTCAATTAATGGGACAAACTTGAGGAAGCTTGATCAAAGATAGGACTTGGATTATTTTTTTGTGTGTGTGTGTCAACTTTCTCTGCTGTTAGAAAATTGTTCTTGGAAGTTGCTTGTAGTAGTTGACTGTTGTTCAGAACTATTCTGATGAGCAGAGAGGAAACAGAGCCGCCTTTCAGGCCTGGGGAGCTGCTGGCAGGACCGGGGCCAAGGTTTCCAGCCACCAAGGTACAGGAGTAAAAGCGTTCCCGTGCTGGTATGCAGCTGGGCCGGGCGGCTGCACGGGCTGAACTGCCCCCGGTTTCATCCTTCTAACTCTCTGTGGTATTTGTGGGGTTGCGTTTAGGTAACCGAAGCCATAAACTATCAATCTTTTTGAAAAATAATAATAATTCAGACTATACTATGTCTTCAAAAACAAATTCGATTTTGCTCTGCGTTGGCTGAGCGTTACATAATGGGGGAAAACACTTCTCAGTTCACACATTAGTGCATTTATTGCTCTCGGGATCAGCTGATAATATTGTCTTAAACAAAATAACAAACTTGTGTGGTTTTGTGCTGCTGGGATGCTATCGAAACGCTTAGGGGGGAGAGTAAATTAGTGAGTTGCTGTGAGCCTAGTCTGCCTGTTATGTCCTGCACGCAGATGATTTTGGGTGTATGCAAAGCGTTTGGGGTGTTTTCAGTGTTGGACGGTTTCTGTGACTGGTCCAGCTTTCCCGTGGTGCCAGCGAGAGCAGGACCGGCACTGCTGGCTGCTCCGGCTCTGGAAGGTTCTCCCGAGATCCCGGGCACCGAGAGGTTAGCTGCTTTTTCTCCAGGGAATCTCATATCAAACATTCCATGTGTTTTACCATCTCATGACCGAAGTCAGCTTCTGAGTTTGCAGGAAGAGTGCACGTTGTGTTTGGGACTTAATTCACTGTGTAAGGAGAAATCCAGCATTTTAAGTTTGTAGTTGGAAAAAAAAAAACAAACAACCAACCCAACCCACTGTTGCCTTGATGTTTTATGTGACCGAGTGAATACATCGTGATACAGTGTAACTCGTGTATTGATTGAAGATCTGCCTCGTAATTTGTCGGGTGTAAACAAGCACGGCAGGCACTGATGGTGTAATTTGCGTTCCGCTGGGTTTTTGGGGGGCTTTTTTCTAGCAGTGTTCTGTAGCCGCGCTCCAGTCGGTGATTTGTCCATGGCATAAATTGGCATTCTGATTTCAGTGTAATGGGCACCTTATGTGAATCTTGTGTATACTGATAACACTGTGCAGCAGAAAACGTGGGATTTTTGGGCAGTGTGCATTTTCATATGATATTTTAGTTGCTAGGTTCACGGAGCGAATAACTGTGTTAAAAGGAGTCAGATTTGGCATTGCGATGTTTCCCTGCCAGTCACAAGATGGGTGTGTTATTTAATATGGAAAGCTGAAGCTGTAAGGATTTCATGTTTTCTTTTCCCTCTCTCTTTCTCGCTGTCTCTCCCCCCTCCCCTCACCCCCCCCCGTAGGTGTTGGTGGAATGAGCGTTGCGTGTGTTTTGAAGAGAAAAGCAGTACTCTGGCAGGACTCGTTCAGCCCCCACCTGAAACAGCACGCTCAAGATACAGCTAATCCCAACATGCCTGTTGTATTGACATCTGGAACAGGGTCCCAGGCTCAGCAACAGCCGGCTGCAAATCAGGCGCTTGCAGCAGGGACACACTCCAGTCCTGTTCCCGGATCCATAGGAGTTGCAGGCCGCTCTCAGGACGACGCTATGGTGGATTACTTCTTCCAGAGGCAGCATGGTGAGCAGCTTGGGGGAGGAGGAAGTGGTGGAGGCGGCTATAATAACAGCAAACATCGCTGGCCTACTGGGGATAACATTCATGCAGAACATCAGGTAAAAAATAAAAGTTCCATGTTTCCAAACTCAACACGTGAACGCATCGGGCTTGTGATAGATGCTTTTAATGACACTTTTTAAAGCTTCCGCTGGTTATTGTGTGGTTGGAATGGCGACGGTTGTACCTGTTGTTTTCTCTTTTCAGGATTGCAGTGCCTTGGTAGCTATAAGCGTGAAACGTTTCTGCTCTTGAGGGTGTTGAAATCCCAGTCCACTCTCTGTGACAGTCAAATGCATGTTTGCAAAATTTATCATTCCCTTTATTGATTTTCTTTTTTTTTTTTGGATGTGTGGACCAGCGTAGCAGTGACTGCTGCTGCTTTTCAAATCTGTTGCTGTAGTTAAATAATTCTTATGTAATGGTATTACAAAACTGCCAATGCATGTAGGTTGAGCTTTTACCATTCCCAATATTGAAAAACACAGTTCTGGAAGCTGCTGGTAACGTGTTTTCCTGGGTTTCTTTGCTTGTTTGTTTTGCGTTTGGGTTTTTCTGGTTCTGATTGGGAGGGGAAGGTGCTGCTGATGTGCTTAGCCGAACTGAGAAGAGAACAGCCTTAAGAATGTCATGAAACAGTGCTTTTAGAAACACAGCTAACTTCTTACAGTGACTTAACGTTTCTAAAAGGGTAGTGGGCCAAACCGTGTCTCGGCAGTAGTGTTTACTAGAAGTCTTTTCAGTAGTTGCATTGTCAGATGTGCTGCGAGTTATGAGTGCATGACTCACTCTGGCTTTCTGGCTGTGACCTGTAAGTAACTCGTCAAAGAAGATGTGCTTCCTCTGCTAAAGGAGCAGAACTTAAACGTAAGCACATTTTAAAAACGAATGATTTCCGCACATACTGTCGGAGCAGCAGACACAAAGCTTTTGCAACCTTTATAAATATCTCCTGCCTCTAGTTTTTCAAATAAAAAGCGAACGAGCCCTTGTTCCTCTGCTGTGCCTCCCCAGGGGATGTGTTGTCATCCAGGCCATTTAAAAGCAAACATTGCAGTGAATTTTGCAACCTCACTGAAGTCAGTGTGTACATCAACAAAGAAGTAAACCCAAGTGCCCTCTTAATCTGTTCTGGAAGAAAAAAATCGCATAAAATACTGCAATATGAACTAAGCAGCTCGGAGAATATAGTAGTTATTCCCTTATGTGGAAACATAGTATTTAGTGATCACTTTAAAGGAAATAACTGCGTTGAAATGAGATGTAATTTTTCTGTTAACTATCCCAAGTTTTCAGTCACTAAATGTAAAACTTGTTTCAAGAGACATCAGTGGAGAGATCGTAACGCGCTCTAAGTTGTGTACAAACAGTAAGCACAAATTTCTTACTGAAAGGCTGCAACTTTTAGGTTTCTCAAATAAAAGCTGTCGTGTGGTCTGGTGTGGAGATGTTTAGGCAGAAACTTGTTTTTTGGACATATTTTGGAAAGACGACTTTATGAATTAAGATGAATGTCATAAAATTCTTGTGTTTTTTTAATTTTTTTTTTTAATCTTCCAACTCATACTTTCATCTTCCTTTCTCTGAAAACCCCTGAAAGACAACAGCACTCACTGGAGATGGGGAGGGGGTAGGGATGGGATACACAAATCCTGCAGTCATTAAAAATTCCACTGATGTTTGAACTTTTTTACTGCGTTCTTCAATCACCAGAAGACTTAAACTTCCACTCGAAGAAAAGAATCCTGCCTCTTACCAGGGACTTGCCCCGATGTCAGTAGATGTGTTGCTCTTTCTCCCCTTGATTTTCTTCAGTAACTTCTGGAATGAAATGGTACTAATAAATGTACCACTTAATGAAAGAAAAACTTGTTAGCTTATACAAGTTTAAATAAACTTTTAAAAAATAATGCGTGTATTCTTTGGAGGCAGAACACTTCTGAGAATGGACAAGATATACCTGTGGGGTTGAGCTCACAAGGTTCTGGGTGATGCTTTCTCTGTTTTTCTCCCTTGTGTTCTGTGATGGGAAGCTCAAGAAATACCCCCTATAATGTAATTAACGTTGGGACTTTATCTGTTCTACTTCCTGGTGGTTTTTGTGTTGGCTATAATGTATTTGTCACATAGTCTTGATGTTTTGCGCTCAGTATGTGTCTTTAAACCAATCTTTGTGTTTAATTTCTTCAAAATCAACTCGGAGATGGGGCAGTAACCCTTTTCTCATGTGTCTTCTTTGATACCGTGTACTCCAGGGATTGCTGGGCAGCTGTATCTGTGTGTTTATTGCTTCAGCCTTTCTTGAGTGTCTCTTTTTCCACGGTTCTCTGTTTGCCTCGGGGTTTTACTCATAGGAAGCAGAATGCAGGGTATATGTAATCCTGATACTGTCATTCTTCTTGACTTTTTGGCCACCTCTGCATTTGCTTCTTAAATTATAAATTCCTTGGAGCAAGAACTAGCCTTATGCATACAAAATGATTTAATTCAGTTTGGGCTTAACCGGGGTAAAATTGAATTTATCCTGCAAGAATAGCAGTGGAAGGAAGTGCTGGGACATGCAGGGAGGTGGGGAGTCATTATGGATGTCTGCTGAGTCTCCATTTCTTATAGATACACTTGCATTACTGCGCTTTTGATTGTAGGCTTTCAAAGATAGTGCAGCGAGGGCCCTTGCCTTGTTGCCTTGAAGACTGGTTAGGAAGCTCAGTAGCTAAAAGATAATGGGAAGTCAGAAAAAATAATTATAGGGTAATATAGGTTAATGCCTGCCTAGAGCTTGGGAGGTCGTAATTAAAGGTAGAGGGATTTTTTTTAATTGTTAAATCCCAGTTTCTTCTTCGTTACGTATGTAGACAGACATCTATCTGCGTCTGTTGGTGATAATAAATACTCCAGTGATTTTTACCAAATGATAGTATTTCATCATGTGTTATTAAATAGCTAAGAGTGTTGTGAGTCAGAACTTATTTACAGGATCCTTGCTTTTCATTTTTTTATTGTACTGGCTCTTCCTCCTTCTCGTTTGTTCGTACTTGGACTAGCAGCTCTGAGAATTTAGCTGTGAATGGCTTTACTAGGGGTGACTTAAGAAAAAGTTTCTCTGCTCGCAAGGAAGTAGATAGTGTCCTCTTGTTGCAAACAGTAGGAGAATGTTGGTTCTTTTTGTATTTTACCTAGAAACTTTCTTTTCCCTTTGCATTTTTCCCTTCTACAGAAGGCGCCAAGAGGGCACGTTTTTATAGAAAATTCAGCAATTAAAGATGCTACTGTCATTTTGCATATTTAGGTATCAAAGATACGCCATCCCCACAAATAGCATATATTATAAATTGTTCTTGCAGACACTGAAACAATGCTGAAATGGGACTTTTTTTTTTTTTCCCCCCTAGATTGGAATCTCTGAACTCCTAAACAAACTTCCAGCTGTTCTGCAGCTACAAATACTTAATTACCAAACTTTAAATGGAAGACACTTCCATCAGCTGGGTCTTGACTGCAAAATGTAGTCTTCTCTTTTTACCCACAAAAAGCAGCAAGATGAGGTTTGAGTGTCGATGTCCACCAGTAATTCTAAGATTCAGACTGAAGAGGTTTAGGCTGGTTTTCACCTGCGATGCCTGATTACTCTTCAAGCTGTTTGGGCAGACAGTTACGCTCGCTGCACTAGGGTGTGTTTATGCTGTTTAGCCTCCAAAAAAAAACGGGTAGAGATCAGAACTTCAGGTAGGTGGGTGAAGAGGGAGGTACAAGATGACTCCTGACGAGTAATGGCCTAGGTTGGATTTGTCTCGGTTATGGAAGGTTGCGTATCTCATTATAAATCCAAACAGCCATTTACTGCTCCTGAGGGGAATGAAAAAGACAGTTGAGATATTCAGCCGGGACAAGTTATCATCACTGAGCAGGTTTTTAGGAAAATTGGCTGGGTTTTCTGGGATGGGGTCCCTTGTGGGTTGTGCATGCATGTATGTTCTTGAACTGGAGTGAAGAGAGAGTTTCTTTGGTGGTGGTCCCTTCTGAATTACAGTGAATGGTTATACTTAGACTGTCTGAATTGCAGTTAGGGTAATATGGGAGTTGCTTAGTAGAAGCAAATGATTTTAGGCATTTGCTTTCTTTGAGAGCATGTTTAATTAATAATTTGAGACAATAGAACTCTGCAGGGATCGTCTTGTTGAATGTGGGGAATTTTTCACATATAGTTGGGGAAGAATAGTGAGAGCAACAGGGCTGGGACTGGATTTTATGCTCAGATTTGCCTTTTGGCAATGTGACCATGCAGCTTCTTAACTGGGAACTTGAATTGAAGTGGAGAGAGAAGGTAATTCTCCTGGCAGCTGCTCTTCTAGAGCACAGCTGCTCAAACTACGCTGCTTGCTGCTGTGAAAAGTGTCTGGATTTGATGTTGTTTGATGAAGCTGGTGAGGGGTCTGGAGAATAAGTTTTATACGAGTGTCTGAGGGAGCTGGGGGTGTTCAGCCTGGAGAAAAGGAGGCTGAGGGGGCAGATCTTCTTGCTCTCTGCAGCTCCCTGAAAGGAGGGGGTAGCTGGGGGAGTCAATCTCTTCTCCCAAGGAACAGGCAATGGGACAAGAGGAAATGGCCTCAAGTTGCGCTAGGGGAGGTTTAGACTGGATATTTGGAAAAATTTTACACTGAAAGTGTTATGAAGCATTGGAACAGGCTGCCCAGGGAAGGGGTTGAGGCACCATCCCTGGGGGGTATTTAAAAGCCGGGTAGACATAGTGCTTAGAGATATGGTTTAGTGGTGGGTTTTGTCAGATTTAGGTTGATGGTTGGACTCAATGATCTGAAAGGTCCCTTCCAACCTGGGCAATTCTATGATTCTGTTCTATGTTTTGTGCCCGTTGGCAGGCACCATGACCAGAGTTTGCCTTAAAGTCGTGGCAAGGTCCTCTAAAAAGATCATGGAAGCTGAGGAAGCAGAAGCCCTAGTGTTCGTTCTTCCGAAGTGAAATCCCATTTAAGTGACAGTTATCTCTTCAGGGCAGAGATTTCCTGATCTGGTAGAAAGCATCTATTGTATGAGGGTCCCTGTGGTCCAAATAATCTGGCTCGTTGTCTGTGCTAGAGTTGAAGGCATGGCGCAAGTCTTTAATCACATACATCATGTGGTAGCACACGTGGCTCTGTTCTTGAAGATTGTTTTCTGATGTATGTTTCATTAAATCAGTTGAATTTTCATGGGTACTTCTTGTATCATGGTGAATGAGTTAAGACTTTTCTTACGTTGATGCTGAAATGGCTGTGCTAACTTGATACCCAGATAATTTAGAACATAATTCCGTGCTGAGATGAAATGTCTAGTTTGGCTGATTTGTTTTGCAGAGGTTTCTCTGTAGTAAAGGGTTATCCTGGGGGAGGGGAATCAGAACATTTAATTTAGTTTTCTGCTTTACATTGCCCTTTGAAAATTTCTGCTGAGATAGAAGGAGCACGAGTAGATTTGGCTAAGTTGGATGTTTAAGGTTGGGTACTAGAAAATCCTTCTCCTTTATGGGGGAGAAAAAAAAAACCTGAAATTTTCAGACAGTTAATTTAAGAATTTGCTTCTTCTGAATCTGTAGGTTCTGCTGTCCCTGACAGGCCACTGGGAGATACCTGGCTGTAGCTGAAATTGCACAAGCAACCTGATGTGCTGGCTTCGGCATTTCTCTGTGGTGTATCCCCTTTGCGGCCTGCTTCCTTGCTGTGCTGCTTCCTCGGGAAGAGCACAGACGTTTTCACACTATTGAATTTGCGCATTTCAATACTTCAAGAAGACTTCAAGTCTTTCAGTTAATGTATTGCACCCAAGCGTGTTTTGAATAGAGCTGTGTTCGAGCATAGCTTCTGCTTGTTTTCTTCCCTCTCTCCAACTTTGCCTTCCCCTTATCAGCTCTCTTGTGGTTTGCTGAGTTGGTGTGATCTATCCGTGCCTCTGCAGAACAGGTTGTGAGACTCGTAGGGTTTTGTAAATGGGTGAAACTTTACATAAGTCACAAGCCCTATAATCCATCCACGGGACCTTCTTCCTTGCAAACCGACAGAGTTAATTTTGACTGCTAGCTGGAAATCTCCTTTACAAAGAGCTCTTCCAGAGCGTTGAATCTAGTGTTGCCTGTGTCTGAAAACTTGCTTTTAGGTGTATGCTGAGACAATTTTAAAGCTGTCTTCACTGAATGATGATCTTGCGGGTCTGCGATGAACAAACTTCCCTTTGTGTGCGATATCATGTGATGCTGCGCTCCCTCCCGTCAAGTGATCTGCTCTCAGATATCGTGTTACTCCTCTTCCTTTGTTAAGGGTAACTTTTGTTCTAGGACAGTTGTTTTTATTGGGAGCATCTGGCCATGTTACTTACCCTGTAATGAAGCTGCGCTTCAGACCTTGATTCTGTGCTGAGGTGAAACTTGACTGTTATTAAACCGTCAAATTAGCCCTTGGCCCTGCTGCCAGCAGTTGGTGTGGCGTGGGGCCACTCGCGGTTGTTTCTGACAGAAGTACTGAGCTTGGCACTGGAATGAGACATTGCTGTGTCCCTTCTTTACACCTTTTTCCCTCTGAATTTAAACCTCGGAAGGTCAGAGTAGGGGTGGAGTGAAAGGAAAAAAGCCTTCCCAGAGTGAAATGAGCCAGATCTTGGTGTAACCCTGAGTGCTTGTGCGAAACCCTTGATCGAGACACGCACCTGGGAAGCAGAAGATGGTTTTCCCAAGGTATTGCCAGCTCTGGAAGGGCAAAACGAAGGTTGCTTCTTCTGTAATCCAATATTTTGGAAGTTTGCACCCCAGCAATATGTGCCCGAGACATCGCAGGCTAACCTAAATTCCACATTAATGAAGCACTTCCCTCAGTGAATAAAATCTGAGGAAAAACATAATTAGCTAACTAAGCCGAGCCATTCTGAAAGGCTGCCTTTCTTGCATTTATTTCTGTACCCTGAATCATTAATCATCTTGGCTAAATGCCATGTAAAGCATTAGCCAATCTGCAATTTCAATAGCTTTTTGCTTCGAATGCTAATGGTAGTAGCAATTCTAATGATGAATCCTTCACTACAAAAATAGTAGTTAAACCACCTAATCCTGTCTAATACTTGTGACTTCACATTCTTTCTTTACCCACTATTGTTATAGGAGAGGACTAAAAATAGTGCTGTAATCAGTTGATGGAACAACATATTTTAACCCTGGATCTAGTCGTTAGTGGCAAGCCTGTGGTTGACACTGTGTGGTGCTTGTCTTATTGTCAGCTGGTAAATACCTTTTTTTTTTTTTTCTCCCCTCTCCTAGATACTATATATGTGTTTGTGTGTATGCACGCAGGGTAGATAGTTTTTAAATAACGTGCTATGCGAGCTGTTCAAACAAGACAAATGCTGATAGTCTCCCACAGCTGAGTAGGAGGCATTTGTTTCCATCTGAAATTTGTAAACCTTTGGTTAATTTAAGAGGCTTTAACAACTTGTGAGTGTATAAATCAAGTGCTACAAAGTATTTAGGCTGCTCAACCAGCTATATATATTTTTTTTTTGTCCTCCTCAACATTCTAATGGTGTTTTTTTTAGGCAGCAGCTGGAATGTTTTTGATATTTCTTATTCTTGATGCCTCAATCCCAGTGTTCTTGTAGTAATGTTGACATTTTTTGAGGAATGTTTTACTAGAAAATATAAAAATTTTGTAGATTTTTTTTTTCCTATTACAAATTGAGTGAGACTTAAAATGTGGAGGCCTAATAGACGGAAACGTTACATGGCACTTGCCTTTTCACACTTGCAGAGTGCACATGAGTTAAAAATAAAGAAATATCCAAGTAATAATCACACTTATGAGGTGCAGCACCCCTAATGTGCCAGTGCAAACTTGGAACCTCTCATCTCTTGTCTTCTCCCAGAACCAAAGTAACGCTATTCATCTTAGGAGCTGGGAAGTCAGAACACTTGGATCTATCCCAACATGTGTAATAGTGACACGATTTCCAATGTTACTCTGCAGGACCAGAAAAGCAAAACAAGTGGTGCCATAGCAAGGTGAGGAGCTTGGTCCCATCAAGCTTGTGCAGAGCTTAAATTGTCGGATGGCTCCCTCCAGGCTTGCCGGGAGCACGACCAGCATCAGCAGAGACCAGGGAGTGAGCGCTTCCCATGGATTTGTGGTCCCAGCGCCCGGCCCTTGCCCCTGCTTTTGTTTGCCAGGGTGGCAGATAAGTTTAGGGGGCTTCCCCCAGAATTCCTAATCTGTGGGATATCCTGGAGTTTGTTTGCTTGTGTGGCAGGACTGAAGGCTGCAGTCGGCCCTGTAATTTGCTGTAGATCAAAGAAATTTTGAAAGCAGCCATTTATGCGTTCCAACTTCATGAACCTTGTCTTTGCAGCGTCCGTCCTGCCTCCGTTTTAGCAGGTGCTGACCTGGGGGTTTTGCCTCCTGGTCAGAAGTACAATCAGGAGAGAGCTGTAATTGAAAGGAGCAGCAGCTGAGGGCTAGATGGGTCCCGGGGTAAGACAGTGTTTGGGGAAGGAGAAGGGCAGCCTTTGAAATGGGGCCACGTGGGGAGCGGGGAAATGGAGAAACTGGAGAGCTGAGGCTTACAGAAGCAGCCTTCTTGTTTGCTTTGGTTACCCTGTTTAACATAATTGGCTTAATAGAAATAGATAGTTTAAACCCTCTTCAGTCGCTGTTACCGCTAATAAATGCAGATATTCGATCTGTTTAATGTTGTCCAACATCAAAAAATAAAATAAAAGTCATAAACCCTAAGGCTTTACAGTGCACTTCTAGAGACAATTTTTTTCCATTATCAGCTAGAATATTTCTCAACTGGTTATTTCTCGGCTTCTTTTTCTCCAAAGGGCTTTCTATTTGCTTGTTTCTGTCTGCTTGTTTGTTTGTTTTTTCTCCTGTACCTTTGGCTTTCCCCCCCCCCCCCTTTGTTTAATTGCACCTGTCCTTTCTCTTTCTGGGAAACATCACTTGCATAAGGAGGAAGAAAAATCCTTTGTGATTAAGAGTGAAATTCAGCCTTTGATAGTTTTGCTGCGTGTGTGTCTGGGTGAATATAAATTCTACATAAACGAGAATTCCGTAATATATAAGGCTAGTATACGATCCCCTGAGATACCTGCAGAGCATGAAATGTGATACAATATTACACTTTGAATTTATATGTAAAGGTCATATTAGCAACCATATTTGCTTAATATAAGGTGTGGTATTAACAGTGATTATTGACATTAATATTTACCTAATACACTTCGGCTACTTTGCTGGTAGCTAGCAGTTTAGGAAAAAAACCCTGGATTATTCTGGAATAAAAAAATACGGTACTGGAAATCCGAAAGGTAAATATACTGTTGCTCTCATGTTAATTTGTTAGGTCCTTCAAATCCCTCTTTAGTAATCGTAAGGACAGTTCGGGGCCCCAGTTCCTGTTAATTTAACTGACTGCAGAATTCCTTTTGACAAGTGCCATTTAGCCCTGTGGGCCTTGTTGTTTGCTCGGTTAAAATTAACTGGAGTTTTCAGTACCAGCCGGGCAGCGTGTCCTCTCAGGTGCTGGGGTTTATCGCTGCTTTCCCTGGGCACGCTGCTGCTTTTGCAGGTTTCCCTGCTCATTCCTTGCTGTGCTGCAGCTTTTTAGCACGGGGAACATCAGCCCCTGTTTGGGGATGGTTTGTTAGAGGTGTAACAGGGGAGGTTTGGTCCTAGTCTCTGTAAGTTCCCAGAATCCCAGACTGGCAGGGGTGGGAAGGGACCTCTGGAGATCATCCCGTCCAACCCCCTGCCAGAGCAGGGTCACCCACAGCAGGTGGCACAGGAACGCCTCCAGGCGGGCTTGGAATGTCTCCAGAGACAGAGACTCCCCCACCTCTCTGGGCAGCCTGTGCCAGGGCTCTGCCACCCTCACAGCAAAGAAGTTCCTCCTCACGTTGAGGTGGCACTTCCCATGGTCAAGTTTGTGCCCGTTACCCCTTGTCCTGTCGCTGGGCCCCACTGAGAAGAGCCTGGCCCCATCCTCCTGACACCCACCCTTTCAGTATTTAGAAGCGTTGATAAGATCCCCCCTCAGTCATCTTTTTTCCAGACTGAAGAGACCCAAATCCCTCAGCCTTTCCTCATAAGAGAGGTGTTCCAGTCCCCTCAGCATCTTGGTAGCTCTAGTAATTTGTTCCCTCCACTCTCACCCTCTCTTGTGAGTGATCCAGACCCTTGGGTGATGCCCCAGATGATCACCTGAGTCTGCTGTGCTCTTCTATATGAGACAACTTCCAAACCTTCAAAATACTGGCTGTATCTGTGACCAAGTATGTTCTGGGGTGTCTCAGAGGCAGGGAAAACTCTCTTGCCTGGGTTTGTGGAGTTGTAGGGGAGCAGTAGGTCCAGTACCAAATGGTACCAGCGCATAGAACGTCTTCAGCTGCTGGAATATCGCTTTTCCTATTTCTGGTATAGCTGTATAAATTCAAAAGTGTTCCCGATGCGGACAAGGACTAATGTCTGTGTAGCTTTGGGCCCAGGAAAGCAGTTGCTTCTGAGTTGCTGTCATCGAGTTTTGCAATGGTGAGGCCCTCTAATCTTATTTATGAAAAAAAAAAAAAAAGTGTAATTTTCCTGTGTAAGGTGGCTACCTGACAGAAATTAGCTGCAAGCTGCTTGAGGGGTTGGGAAATCCATGGTGGAGATGTTCGATGTGGAGTTGCTGAGAAGCTCTCCTGCTGCGTGGGAGGTTGAGTTTTGAAAGTGACCGGTGACCTAGAGAGAAATCGCTTTGTGTTGCTGCAATGGCAGTAGGTGAGAGCAGAATGTGTTCTGTGTGTTGTCTTGTCCTCTCGAAAATAGGTGGTGGGAATCTGCTATTGAAACTTGGACAGAAAGGCCGCTGTAGCCTCAGCATATTTGAGGCCAAGGGGTTTTCTTCAGGAGACTGAAAATAAGATGCGGAGGCCTGACCTAGAGTGACTGCGCGATGAGTAATGCAGCTGTCTCTCGCTTTATCGCCTGTTTTTCAGAGCAAAGGTGAAAATTGGTTAAGAGGGCTTTGGAGAGACTGAATCGACTTCAGCCTCAGCAAAGCGAAGAATCTGGTGGGTTTGCTCCTGTTTCTCAGCGCGGGGCGAATCCACTCTGGGGTACACGCTTTGGCTGGGAAGACAGGGAATTATTTATGAGTCAGTGAAGTGGCTATAAGCTGGAGCGTGTTATAGTGACATACATTCATATATTAGCCGGCGTGGAAATTACTCTCATTCAAGAAGATTCTCATTAATTTTGCTGCGATTTACATAATTCCTGAGTGCATACACAGCATTTAATGGGAAGGGGAGGAGTGTTCTTGTGTGGTGAAACTGCTTTGTAACTCTTATTCATTAGCGGCGTTGCTGATGTACAGAGCGTTAATTTTGTTAAGCGGGCTTCAAAATTAAACTTGGTGGTTTGCCGCATTGTCAGAAACAACGAGTGCTCTTGACAGGAAGGTCGGGAGGGCTGGTCTCGGTATTCGCCAGGATGTGCACTTTGCAGTTTGCTTTGCAGAGGCTGAAACGGGGGAGCGACGGAGGGGTGCTGCTGGCCCAGAGCAGGAGTCAGGTTTTGTTGGATCACTTAGGAAGCAATCGGGACTACAGCTGACCTCTCCTCCTGTGATTCCTCGTGTTTCTCGAGATCACCTCTTCCTTCAAGGAACCAGGTTGTCATGTCGTATCCAGATGTCAGGGCATTGCTTCCTCGTGTGGCCAATTTATCTTGGCGTTGTCTTCTGGATTTCTTTCAAAACTCTGGTTCAGTGGTGAACCAGATTTTATGGTAATCAAATCTCATTGATGTTAACGCTCGTCTGTGAAGAAGTTCTTTCTCTGGGGACCTCCTTGTGTCTAGTGCTTACACCATCGTGACTCTTGCTCTATGTGTCTGTGTTTGTTAGAGGTCAGGGAGAGTTGGCGGGAGTAGATCCCGATGAGGTGGTACACCATCTATTTAGTTTAATTACCATTTCAGAGTATCGCCTGCCTTTTGGAATATTGAGGTGTACAAAGTCATGACTTGGGCTTTTTAGTCTGCTGTTTCGGAAGTGATTTGTTCTTCTTTCAAAGGGAAATGAAGGAGCTGTGTGATATTTGTGCATACGGCGTAAGAAAATGAGGTGAAGAGGTGTTGCTATTTAATATTATAGAAGTGGGGAAATGAGAAGAGGACCTTTTGAATACGGTCTTTGACAACTGAATAATAAACTACCCTGTATTACAAGCAAATAGATACAATGGTGAGTGGAGATAAAGGAACTACGTGACTGAGAGAAAGGGCCTCAAAATTGGTGATTATATATGCTTTGAGCTTACAGTGCCCAAAAGTCAGATGCGAAGACCTGATTTAGAAAATGTTTTTATCCAGAACTGTTAGGATTGATGAAAGAGAGATGAGTAGGGCTGTGACTTAAATATCTGTAATGAATAATTTCTTCCATTACCTGAGTGGCAGATAGGGAAGCCAATATTGGGTTTTTTTGCTTCTGGTAGTCACTGGGGCGGAGTATATTTGGGAAGGAGATGGAGGCAGCCTGTGCGTGTGTCACATAGCAACGGAGGCTAGGATGGTGATTGGCAAAGAAAGACATGTTTGAAGGACAGCTTCCTTGAGACCCTTAAGAGAGGAGTGACAACAATAGCGGTCTGTTAGGTGTGCAATTCGGCCAGGCAGGTATGAAGAAGCTGGACTGCACTTTGCTTTCATGTTTATCCTGCTTTTTGCCCTTTACCACTCTTCTTATCTTGGTCTCTGTATCACCTCTGTGGTAATCAATTACCATGGCATCGTTTGAAGACAAACATGCTTCTCCATATTGGAAATGGGCAAATGGTCAGCCCTGGGGAAAGCTGTGTGTGCTTACTGGACGGAAGCTCTTAGAGAAAGAGGAATTGCTAAATTGTTGTGGTTTCTGGTTGAGGATCATGAACTTGCATCGAAGGCGTTGACCGTTTTGGAGACGATGTTGTTTTTAGTTACACCAGCTCTAGGTTCTCCACCAAGAATTCAGGCCAGCGTGGGAGCACGGCTTCACATGTGGATGTAAATCACATATTTGTGCTGCTGTAATTGGTTTAACAAGATGATAACATGTATTTTTTACTCAAGACAAACACTTGAACACGACATCTGTGAAAGCGTTCCTACATCTAATGCGAACAAGTGAAATATATGATTCTAGCATTTTTAAAACTGGATGACCATGTAACGTGCCAAAGTACCAATAAGAAGGGTGAGAGAAGGGGCTGAGAAGAGGAGTTGGTTCTTGTTCAGACTCTGCTGTGTGTTCTGCGTGGGGCTGTTCCTTTCCCCGGGGACGTTAGTGCTGCTGAGCTGCGAGGAGTTGGTAGGGCTGGGATAGGACCAAAACAAAACACAAAGGTTTCCTAATATCCTTTTGATTTATGCTAGAAACTCAATGGTTATATCTTTCCAGAAGCTTTGTTTTGAGGTTCCCGTAGCACAATGTCCACTTTTGGGGGTTTCTTTGTTCGGGAGGAGTTGGGGACACACACTAAGCAGCCTGTTTCTCCACTAGCGCTTCCCCCAGCACTGCAGGTCCTGGATCAGCGCCATTGCGGCTGCATCTGTGGTTTGCTGGGGCATTGCTTTAGCAGCGAGAGTAGTGAACATCACCTGCTGAATCTCTTCATGTAGTCTCTCTATTCCTCAGATGTCTCATTGAAATAATAATTTGCTGCTGTTCGGCTTTTCTAGCTTAGCATGTCAGGGGGTTGCAGCACTTTCCATGAGTTCAGCTTGAAATGCTTCACAGAAGAATTTGGTCTTACTAATTTCTGTCTCACCTGAGGCAACCGAGATATCTGAGCTGACAGAGCAGCGATGGAGCTGACAGTAAAGGAAAGTCTTTGGTGTTGCCTGGTGCTGGAGTTTCTGGAAAGTGGAGTCCCGTTTTTACTCGCTGTGTTTGTGGTTGATGTGATAAACGTCACCGTCAAGGCAGCAAGACTGAGGCATGACTGAAAATAACTTTGAACTGAGATATAGTAATAAGAGGATACCTTATTTTTAAACTGCGATTCTGAGTGACTAGCTATTGAGGGTTTGCAAATGACATAAATATGTCTTAAATAATTTAACCATATGTTCCTAATCTTTTGCAAAGTAGTGTTGTCACAGAATAGTAGAAGCGTTCAGGCTGGCGGGCCCTTGTGGAGTTTATCTATGGTGCTTTCCTTACATCTGATGTTCTTGGATGAGGTCTATTGAATCTTGTCTTAAAATAGAAGTAAAGCGTAATCACAACAAGGTCTTGACTTGGTTCTGCTGGAAATAGTGGCAGGATATCAGAAGTCAGGGTTAAGGTCAGTGAACATGGTGTAACCGCCTCTAGCACTGGTCACTGGCAGGGTGGCGCAGTAGCTTTTAACCCAGCTTTTAATTTTTTTTATGCTGTAATTCACCCACCGGGTGTTACTGGGTTCCTTCCCTTGGTCTGGAGGAGGCTGTGTCCAGATCACCTCCCGTGTCTTCAGCGGTGTAAACGCTGCGTGCTAAAAAGAGCCCCTGAAGGACTTCAGTGAACACAGCGTGTGGATTACTCACAAATATAAACTCTTACCTCTGCTCTGGCAGGAAGGTGTATCGGCTCCGTTGGGTGGCAGGGTGTGTGTACACAGGGAGTAGGAGGTGTGTGGTGCTGCTTGTGTGCTGTTGTCAGTCTTGCGGCCGCTGTAATAAGCGCTGCTTTGATGGAGGTGTGTTATCTGTGGAGGGCAATCGTTCAGTCGGAGTCCTAGCACGTGGCTGAACTCCTGTGCTTTGTCCTCAAGTCCATAGTTGGGTTTTGGGGTTGGTTTTTTTTTTTTTTTTCTTTTCTTTGCTTCTGCGTCTGTGCTCAGTGGCTGCTTCTGGAGGGACTTGCCTGGGTGAGATTTGGGAATGAAAATCGGAAGTGTTTGCTTGCATTTTCAACATATCTGCCTTACTTAGCTAACAGTTTTAAATCGCTGCTTTTTTTTCCTGTTGTAATTGGTTCAGTTTTCATCAAATCACGATGGCAGAAAATGGCACAACTTCCCAAGTAAATGTATAGCTACAGGTCCTCCAGGTGAGCAAGGCCCTCCGGGGGCTGTCCCCTTGCTCCCAAGCTCTGCCCCGCGCACGTCTGGAAGGACTCCTTCCCATCGCCCTTCCCGTGGCTCCTTGCCTTGGCCAGCAGGGCCTGGGGTCCCCAGCGTGGTCGTGGAGCCGCGGGGCACACCGGCAGCCGCTGGGGAAGGAGGAAAAGGTCATACACTGTTTGAGGGTTTCTTACGGTGTTTTGCACCTCAGTTTGTGCTTCTGGATTTCTACTTGGAGACGTTAATGTGGGTACGGTAACTAAAATTGGCAACTGATGTGAAGGCATCGTTTGCTCTCCTTTCTTCGTCCCCTGCCCCCCATTTCAAATGGCGTTATTTCATTTGCCTTTTGTTTCTAGTGTTGTGTTTTTCTCTTTCATTTTGATGTAACTTGAATGTAAATCTGCCTATTTTGTAGATGTTTTTACTTGATTTTTTCACCTGAAAGGAAACAGTGCTGACTCGTTTGCTTACGCATTGACTCCCTCACTTGAAGTCATGCAACTCGCTGTGAAATATTAGTCTCTGCAATGCATTTAGCAAAGGCAGTTGCCTTAGACTTTGCGTGTCTTAAAAGTAATTGCTAGTTTTTCCTTTTTTTGTGCGTGTATAAATCTAACTATAAACGTTGTAGCTTCTGGGAGTCTTAAAGGTAAGTCATCTTTCGGAGCTCAATAACCTTGTTATGTGCTGTAATATGGAATGTAGCTCTCAGTCTGTGTCAGAAGAATTGCTATAAACAATGATTATCATTTTAAAAAATAATCAAATACAGGCATTTCCTCATGTATTTATTTTTCTTACCCATCTATAAATAGGTGCGTTCCATGGATGAACTGAATCATGATTTTCAAGCGCTTGCTCTGGAAGGACGGGCTATGGGAGAGGTAAGTGAAAGGCCTATAGAAAAAAAATTCTGTGCGTTTTGGGGGGAGGAGGGAAATAAATAACAGGTTTTGAGCCTGCTGGAATGATTCTGAACTTGAGGGTTCTCCGTTATGACTGTGAAGCGTGAGTGTGTGTGTGTGCGCTTTAACAAAATAAAAACCTGTCAGGCTGGAATACATCTTAGTAGGAGGAACAGCTAAGCCCTCCACCTGTTGTATCATCAAACAGTAAAATGGTGGTTGTAAAAGAACAGTTAGAAATATGTCTTGTGACAAGTGTTACAATACTTGTAGCATGTTTATTTTGGGATCCAGTGATCTCAGACGCCATAATATTGTGGGCTGTCTGGCATTGTCTGCTGTCCTGTTTCCACTCCTGGCCACCTTTTGGCTCTTGTCAGGAAGCGCAGGGCCGTGTTTAAGGTTTAAAGTAGCTGGGCAATGTAATCGAGGGCTGCAGGGGCGAGAAGTGCTTCGGACAGGTCGAAGGGCTGAGCAGGGAGCTGTCAGATAACAGGCCCTTCAGTTCTAACTTTATAGAAACCCTTGAGAGTTATTTTAATCTCACAGCATAGTAAGGAGGTGGCAGCTTTGGGGGAGATGGCCATTGGTTTTCTTTGGAAAGGGAGAATTTACCTATTTTTAGGGTGACTTGAAAGAATAGCAAGTTACTATAGATGTCTGTGTTAGATTCTCAAAAGCTGGATGTAAATGCTTCTTTTCCTTTATAGTCAGTCCCTTTAGCGGCTTGTGGAAGAACAGAGATGAGAAAATCATGTCTTTTAGGAGGATACTGATGTGCGGCAGGTCAGCTTGATACAG